>NC_090173.1:43081875-44281875 GCF_024679245.1 Pseudorasbora parva | reverse complement strand
AACGTATTTCAAAAGGCTAGGCATATTCAAAATATTATATTTAAATCTTTAATCTCATAACATTATATGTCATTGTAATTATGTGTTAATCTTTCGAGCAGCATTAAAACAGTTTGGTCTAAATGCCACTTCAGAATTCATAAAAAGAGGACAAATACATTTTTAAAAAGATTAGAATTCTTGCCTTTATTTATAACTAATTGCCCTAAAATAATTGTAAAGCTATATTATCTAAAAACAAACAACAACAAAAAACTAGATAGAATAACTAGAATAGAATAACGACCAAAACAGCAGATGCGCTGTGATAAACTGACATTATACGAAAACGTCATATATAGCGTACATATTTTTATATCTTTCATATCATATTTAAGCTTCACTCAGTGTGGTGTCTAAAATAATAGATATGACTGCAATGCAGCATATTTAGCCTACACTTTAATTGATACTGGTCGTCGCTTCGCTAGAATGTATCTTTCGCTGTCCAGTGGGTCACGCAGCAGATGCAATGCAGCCTACATTAATATTTCTGAAATAATAAAACAGCTAATATTTCTCTTGCGCGTTGGTTGTCGAATCCATGCTTATAGACAAGAGAACCCTTCCTAGTCCCTGTCCAGCGCGATCTGTGTCAAAAAATTAGTCCGGTTGTTTGAGGAGAGAGTTTATTAAACAGTTTAAGAATCGGTCCAGCAGCACGAAAATGCGTATAAATACAGCAATGTTGGGGAAAATATACGCCAAAACTAATTTTGGCGTGCATACGGTGTTTTTCGCGTGCATATGATAAGCACTTTATGCCGTATTATAAGGACGAACCCGGGTTCCCCCAACACCCCCATCCTACCCAAGAGCGTGTCATGCACACCATAAAGTATCATATGCACACGAAAAACAGCGTAGCATATGCACGCCAAAATGAGTTTTGGCGTAGGCTATACATTCCATGACATTGTACTATACACATTTACATGTGATCGGGTTGGCTATTCTGCATGGAACTTTGGAAACACCGAGAGCAGCACGGGTTGATCTTTGGTTGACCAATCAGCGGAAAGTGGCGTTTAATGCAAGCCCACACGTGGGAATCAAATATTCAAGACTTTTTATCCATTTTTTATCCCTGATCCTATAAAAATATCAAATCAAACCGAATTCTCGTTTTGTTTTGTTTTTTAAACGAAAAATGATTAAATTTGAGTCATTTTCTCATATTACATCTCTGAAAGTCTGAATATATGGAATGAAACGTGAATATATGGAATGAAAGTCTGAATATATGGAATGAAACTTGAATATTTGGAATGAAACTTCAATATTTGGAATGAAACTTGAATATATGGAATGAAACTTGAATATTTGGAATGAAACTTGAATATATGGAATGAAACTTGAATATATGGAATGAAACTTGAATATATGGAATGAAACTTGAATATATGGAATGAAAGTCTGAATATATGGAATGAAACTTGAATATTTGGAATGAAAGTCTGAATATATGGAATGAAACTTGAATATATGGAATGAAACTTGAATATATGGAATGAAACTTGAATATTTGGAATGAAAGTCTGAATATATGGAATGAAAGTCTGAATATATGGAATGAAAGTCTGAATATATGGAATGAAAGTCTGAATATATGGAATGAAAGTCTGAATATATGGAATGAAAGTCTGAATAAATGGAATGAAAGTGCAAATATGATAATACTTAATAAAGAGCATTTATATCCTTGTTATCAGAACAACAGCCATTGATGACTAAAATGGCATTGCCTGAAATTTTCCAATACTTTGTTGAACTACAAAACTTTTTAGCAACAGCTGGTCATATTTCAAACGACACAAACAGTTTGGAGTCTACATCTCGTCATCTTGAGGATCATGTTTCCATTATTTCAACATTCTTAGTTCTTATGAATAATCATGCTCATCATAATGTGGCTGAAAGAATATTGTGCAACATTTTGGAAGGAATTTACGAATCTCTTAGGGAGATGCTGGCTGAAATAGCACTCCAGCTAGAAGATGATATGCCAGTGCATGGTATAGGTGCACATTCTGCTTTAGAGAGAGGAAGACTGAGGTAAGTGATAATATTGGAACTGTAGATGGAGGATGATGCAAGAACACGTTACCTAATCTCTTTACAAGTTGTAAACAAAATAATTAATACTAAAATTAAATAATTAAAATTATTTAAATTATGTGAATTAACTTTTTCCCCCCTTTAAGGTACAATATACCAGCTGCTCAGTTGATTCAAATGCGGGATTTAGGATTTAGCTGGATGGCCATATCGCGAATGTTGTCCGTAAACATTCGGACACTGTACAACCACAGGAGACAACTTGGTTTAGTAGACTATGGGAGTTTTACCAACATTTCAAATGATGATCTTGATCGTCTTATTACTGAGGTTCTTCAACAAACCCCTGGCTCAGGAGAGACCTACATCACTGGTAGTTTGAGAGGAAGAGGGATCAGAGTTCAGCGATGGCGAGTACGAGAACGTTTAAGACTAGTAGACCCAGTGGGAAGAGCCTTAAGAGGACGAAGGGCTATTCAAAGGAGAGTCTACAATGTCTCTATCCCAAATCAACTGTGGTATGTGTTTTGTAGAGTTGGAAAGAAAATGTTTACTCCCTAGCTGGTCAATGACGCAATATTGATATAAGGATATAGGAGGACAAAAACTATGCTAAATAAATAATACTATTATATTAAAATAAATAAATAACATTTGTAAAAACATGAAAGTGTTAGATAATGCAAAATATTTAGAGATAATATAAAATATTACAAACCGGATGAAATACCATATTATATATGCATTTGAAACATTTTTGGTCTATTTCATATTTGCATTGTTTTATAATCTTTGGCTTGATTTTGGCCACTTCTATCAACAATTTCGGGTTGTAACTTTTATCACTAAGTAAAATTTGTAAGTAAAACAAGTAAGACACTAAGGCAAAGAAGTTAAACTTTTTAATGTACATCTAATGTGCTTTACAATGATAATAATAACAATAACAATAATTATAATATTTTTTTCTTATTTCAGGCATGTTGACACAAACCACAAGTTAAACCCATGGGGATTTGTGTTTCACGGAGGAGTTGATGGCTATAGTCGCTGTATCACCTACCTGAGATGTTGCACAGACAACACAGCGACAACTGCCTTGCAGCTTTTCCAGGGTGCTGTTGATCTCTTTGGACTACCACATCATGTCAGGGGTGATGCTGGTAGTGAGAATATTGATATTGCAAGATTTATGATTGAAAATCGAGGAGCAAACAGAGGAAGCTTTATGGTTGGACCTAGTGTTCATAATCAAAGAATTGAGAGATTGTGGGCAGAATTAAACAGGGTGGTGTCAGCTTACTTTAAAGACCTTTTCCTTTTCATGGAAAATGGTGGAATGTTAGATAGCAACCACCCACTTCACATTAGTGCTCTTCACCATATTTACCTTCCAAGAATAAACAGATCTGTGGATGAGTTTGTAAGCCAGTGGAACCACCATAGTTTAAGGACAATGGGAAGTAACTCCCCATTGCAACTATGGACTGTTGGAATGCTCCAACGTCCTGAACGTCAAAGACCACACAATCATGTGCATGGGCAAAGGCCTCACGATCACTACCAGTGTCCTCCTGAGTTAAGGGCTGTTAATCCCTTGATTGATGATGGAAATCATGGAATAGAACTTTTTTTCACTGCATGTAACCTGCTTCAAAACAATACTTAATCTACTAAGTAATTTTGATGATGTTCATTATGTTCAACATGATGTTCATGTTTTTAAGTTATTGCCATGTAGTGCACAAACTATAAATATGAAACGTATTTTATAAAAAACAACACACAAAAAAAACCATGCTTTTACTTTGTAAAAGATTCCATTTGAAAAAAAAAAAAAATCTTTCATTTTGAAGTACAACAAGGAGTCCCTAGGTCACATGTATAAATGCTAATTATATATATCACCATATAAATAGGGCATTATTATATTATGCATCATTTTAAATTTTGTATTATTTTAACCCTTTTGATGAAACTTGCATTTTTTACGTTATTAAATAAAATTTTGTTTATTTTGTTTGTTTGTTTTGCCTACAGAGTGAAAATAAAAATGACATTTCAAGTCTGGGATGCACATATCCTGCCACTGTAGACAAAAATGCAATAACCCAGCAAATACAAAGTAAGAACATAGAACAATTTATTTGTTAGAAGGCCATACCACAGCCTATAGAGAAGGAACAATCTGCCATAGCAACATGGTTGTTCAGATTGAACGACTAGAACACAAAACCATGGCTTGAAATATATCTTTTAATGTTACAAAGAACTTACATGTTTCTTACTGTATAGAGTACTGTGCAAAAGTCATAGGCACGTTCATTTTTACCCCCCAAAATGTTTATCATTCAGTTATTTATATATTTTGCAATAGTGTGGCAGTAGGTAATATCAGTTCACATTTTCCAACATTTATTTTGCCATTAGTTGTAAAATTTCATTCTAGCGAGTTTTGTGTATGCAGAAGGAGTCTGACAACAGCTGATCCACACAGAGATCTAATCTCCTCATCATCGAGACCGTCTGTGATTACATGAAGAAACTAAAAAAATTAGACAAAATCCACAAGAACTGCGACAAGATCTCCGAGATGCTTGAAGAAACCCTCCTGTAATGCTACAGTACTGTCAACAGTTTTAGAACACATAATAACTAAATCAAATCACTTGCTCAGTTCTTCAGGGAGCTTTGCAGGAGGGTTTCTTCAAGCATCTCGGAGATCTTGTCGCAGTTCTTGTGGATTTTGTCAAATTTTTTTAGTTTCTTCATGTAATCACAGACGGTCTCGATGATGAGGAGATTAGATCTCTGTGTGGATCAGCTGTTGTCAGACTCCTTCTGCATACACAAAACTCGCTAGAATGAGTTATTACAACTAATGGCAAAATAAATGTTTGAAAATGTGAACTGATATTACCTACTGCCACACTATTGCAAAATATATAAATAACTGGCTTAAAAATATTTCTTGGGGTGAAAATACTAACGTGCCTAAGACTTTTTGCACAGTACTTCATTTCTTTATGTGTTTGTTAGAGTAAATACTACATTTTGGTATAAGGAATAGCAAAATGAAATAACAGCAACACCCTGAAAAAAAAAAAAAAATCTACATAACTCTAGGTCTAATCTGCCATAGCAATGGAATACAGCAACATAGTTGTTTAAGTTGGAGGATTGGAATAACACCATGGGTTGAAATATATCTTTAAATGTAACAAATAACCTAGGGTTTTTTTTTCTGTATATTTTGTCATGTGTTTGTTATGGTAAATACTGAATTTTGGTATCAGAGAGTGACAAAATTAAACAACAGCAAAAAAAATTAAATAAAAAAAAATTTCAACCAAAGTCCTACAACCCCTCAAATATATTACCACTCATGCTCTTCCAAATCCTGGCGAATTGCGTATGGCAAAATCCATGTCAGCTTTGAAAGCAGTGTATACAGCATGAATTGGTATGCGAAGAATATTTTCGCAAGTATTGGCCACTGGAAACCGGGAATGGGTGATGAACTCAAGCTTTGGTTTTGGAGAGAAACCCAGTGCTGGAATGCTGTCACATCCAGTGAAGAAAACAAGAATATCCTCCAGAGAGACATTTTTTTCAACTAAAAAACATATAAAGAGAGTAACACAATAAAATTATAACTATGTTAAATGGTGATGGTATTTTGAGTATCTTGATAGAGTAATTCCGTATCATACCACTGGATTGATGCAAAAGAGATGCAAGTCAAATTAGTACCCAGCAAATATTGGTCTGACATCAATGTCGTGTCCCTGACAAAAGTAGACTCGGAAAGGACAGCATAAAACGGTAAAAATATGTAATAGAACTTTTCCTAAACATGTATACATTTGTACATTTCCATTAAACTTTTATTTTGGAACAATTTTTCAACTATGACAGGACATGTCAGAGGGACATATTTTCAACGCCCAAATGTTTGCTGGGTAGTTCAATTTAAAAGGGTGGCTCATAATGTTACAGACAAAGCTAAGCACAGTCTGGTGAGTAGTGAACCATTTAGAAGTGAAAAGCCTAATCTTTCTCCAAGTTTGCTATAAGCATATACAGCTATAATTTTAGCACAGTCGACATAACAACAACAACAACAACATGTGGTGTTGGATGTGCATTTGCTTTAAATCAGGGCTCCTCAAATTCAGTCCTGGAGGACCAATCTCCTGCAGAGTTTAGTTCAAACCCTGCTAAACTCACCTACCTGCATAGTAACTCTGAAGACCTTGTTCATGTGTGTTTGACTAGGTTTGGAACTAAGTTCTACAGGACACTGGCCCTCCAGGACTGGATCTGAGGATTTATATAAATACTGTGTGATATGTCAAACTTACATTCAGCATCCTGAAGATAGTCTTGCCAGAAAGCCAGGGTCCGGCACTCGTGCTGAAACGCATTACTCCCCCTTTCGGAATGAATGATCTGGAAGAGATTCTCCAAATCATTTGCTGTCAAGGGTTTTTCGGCCTTTACAAAAATGCTCTTCAACTGAAGATTGTATCTTTGGACAGCATCTAGGACACCCAGAGACTTTAAGCCATCTCTGAACCTAATAAAAAGGAAACAAGTGTAATTCATGCATGTGATTTAAATGATGTGGTATAAACTTGAGTGTTTTAATGTTTAGTCCCCACAATGAATTCTAGATTAAATACATTGAACTTGTACTGGTACCCTATAACGTGGTGGATGTCCATCATTAAAATTTTCATATACTGTAGTAACAAGTTTGTTAGCAACTCAACGGTAAACTTTTTTTATGCTTTCTTCTTGAACCCCTGTATTTCCTATCATTTTACCACCACAAAATTATTTTACATTTTTCTGCCAAAGTACAACTGTATACACACACATACCTTTCAAAAGGTGCACGGGTCCGCTGGAGGACATACCAGTGAGCCAGGTCTAAAGCAGTCTCTTGTTTGTTTCCCAGTGTTATGCAAACATTGTGACCAGCAAGACTGATCAAGCTGGCTGCCCGTGCAACTGCATCTTGAAGCTGTGATTCAGTCTCAGCCTGTGAGATCTAAAATTAATAAAATAACAGAAAGAAAGATATACAACTGTTAGTTTTACTTTTTAATTTGAATGTTAATTAATGCAAACAAAATTAATAATTTGTATCTAAATACAACACAATTAATGAAAATTATGCCTACCGACTGCACCTGTGACCTGGTTTCTTCATCGGTAATATATTCCGTTTTGACCTTTACATTGTCTGGGCCCTTTTGAAGACACTCATATAGGAGTTCAGACAGGAAACATGGACTCTGTCCCCCATGGGCAATTGACATTGCCATGATCTGTCCAGCATAAAAGTATGCATTGTCTTTCATTGCTGTAATCAAATTAAATTAAAACATCACATGTCAAATGGGATAAATCAAATGTTCATGGCACAATGGCACCTATCTGTGTGAGGTTATTCTATTTTTAATCATTTTTGCGAAAGGACATTTCATAGGTCATACAAAATTTGAAAATTCTTACATTTCCTCTTAAATCATTTCAGATACAACATATGTACTGATCCAAAAGTCATTTGTAAGTCAACTCTTACATTAATATGAATTAATAAATACCTTTGGAGTTGCATGTGAGGATTTTAGCATTAGATGGGCCCTCAAAGATGCCAATTTTGTCCTTGATTTCATGTAGACAGAGTCTGAAAAACTCTCGAGTAGGTCCTCCATTGTCCACAGCACCCTCAGATATTCCATAATCATCAGTAAACTTAACATCCACCTTCTTCTCAGGTGAAAAATTGGATCTGCCCATTGCTCTGGTGGTTCCATCCCACACATTTCTTCTTATGATATTGAAGCGTACAATACTGTCGTTATTTACTCTAGAAGCAATCCTCTCTATTATTCTCTCCAAAGTCATATTTAAATCACTGAAACAATAAAACAATACAACATAGTTAGTATCAATGTAACTAACTCATTGATAATGGAAATTAAATTACAACAATAATAAAGGTGTCATGAACTGGTTCTTTTATTTTTTAATACTGTTGTCTGAGGTCAACTTTTACGTTCACGTGGATTTTACATTCAAAAACATCATAATTAATAAGTAATAGGCTATTTTCTGCCCAGGTTTGAAGCCTCTTATGGAATACTCGTTTTTATGGGCATGCCACACTGGAGACTTGAAAGTAAACGCCCACAGTTATGATTGGATAAGATCCTTATAACATAGTTTTGCATAATGAGTTTCATCCTCCCCATCTGGGGAATTGTTTTGAAAACTTCCAATGTGGAGAAATGGCAACTGGAATCCGCCGACAGGACTCGCAAGATGTCTTCATCAAACAAACACAATTTATCTCTCAACCACCCACAATTAATATGAATGATAGTTTTTTATTACTTGGGCCACCCAATCAGTGGATATATCTGTAATCCGTGCATCTTTGACTGACAGGGAAGTTTTCAGCTCTGATACTTAAAAGGTCATCACCATAAACTTTTATATAACAAAGGCTGAATGAAAAGCTGATTTCTCAATTAATGACCCCTTTTAAAATATTGTTGACGAAATGACTGGCTATCAGAACAAAAAAATAAAATAATATTGTGCATAAATAAATATATATATTTCTTAACCATTTAGGTGGCAGACTGCTGATGTATTGATCCTGTATTATAATTAAAATAATTCCATTTTTATAAAATATCTCTACTGACCTGTCACTTGTGCTAGGCTCTAAGGACCTTGAAATGGCTTCCTGGAGATCAGCGTCATCAGAGAGGTATTCTTCCTCAAACAGGCCAAGGTATGTGCTAAAACGGAGTACATAATATTATTGAAGTATGAATATATGATGTTACACAGACAGCTGCATTATCACAGGACAAAGAACTTCCATAATGCAATAATAACTTCAAATGGACAGTGGATTATTAAGTGTATGTATAGGGACACAATAATCTACTGTCAAGTAACTCTACTCTTATACAAAATTGTACAGTAAATAAGACCCATTTATATTAAACCCAGACCATAAAAATACTGTATGAAAAGAGACAAAAATGTCCATAACATGAACCTGTATGATGTGCTGTATGCATTGGTTTGGGTTGGACTATGGGACATCCCAGAGGTGTTATTTGGAGAGAAGCAATGCATGTGTTCACTAGCGCTGAGAGTGGGACCAATCGACAAGCCATGGGTGTTGCCACTGGAGATAGCTGAAGTTCCACTGGACAGGGTAACAGTCTCGTCAATATTAATAACAGCAGCACTAGTAGACATGGTGAGGTTGTCAGCTGAGATAGACGGTGCATTGGTGCAAATATCTTCGGTGTCAATACACCAAATAACTGCATCTCCACCAGAGATAGATGATGTATTACTGGAGAGAGACTGGACCCCAACAGTGGAGATGGCTGAAACAACTTCTTTGGAAATGTCAGGTACACTACCAATGACTACAAGACAAGGAAATGTAATTGGTTAACATTTAGCTTTTGATTAAGATTCCACTTATATGCAAAAAGCACATTTAGAAAAAAATAGATTTAAGGTGGTAGACTAAAAAAACTAAACATATCATTTGTTGTAAATCAATCATTTTATTTTAATTAAGTTTATTTGTTGATGGATGTAAATAAAGTATTTACCACATTTGTCAGGGTCAGACGTTTCTATGAAATCACTGCTGTTTGTATGGCTGCTGTTTTCATCAGAACATGACTGTCGAGTGAAGCAAACAAATACCTTTATGGTAATGATAATGACTTTATGCCGACAATTCACTACACCAACAAAAAAACAATGTAACAATAGAACAATAATTTAGAAAAAAGAAAAGAAAAAAAATCGTAAAAATAAAAACAATGTACAAAACATGTAAGCTTACTAAAAAACGTATGTCTCCAATTGAAACTTTTCTAGTGACTGATAACATCTAAATTTTTAATTTGGCCAAATTGAATTTCTGTGAATTAAATTGCATCAAATCACAGAAATTCAATTTGGCCAAATGAAACATTTAGATGTTATCAGTCACTAGAAAAGTTTCAATTGGAGACATTTTTTTACAGTGAAGAATCACTGTAAAATACAGTACTGCCATTGTCACTGTATACATTTCTTGAAATCTACTTACAGATTCATTTTCCTCACATAAAATAACCTTGTCAGGCCTGACATAAATGGACTTCTGATGAAACAGTTTTTTCACAAGGTCTCCACCTAAAGTCTGTTTGGAAGTCAGGGATGGTTCCACTAATTTGTTGTGGCATGGCATCAAGATTTGTAACCTGAAGATATAAAAGCACTGTATAAAACTTCTTATAAAGCTAAAATACTAAATAACTGTACATATAATTTTTTTTGTTTCAATACACTGCTCGTCTAAAAGTGCAAATTTAGATTCTATCAGTAGCCTACAATTGGTCAGTTCAAATAGCATCAGTTAGACAAATATAATTTCAAAGGAATTAAATATTTACAATCATAATGTTATGACGTATTTTGTTATATATCACATCCAGTGCAAATTAACCTTTCATACATAAGAAATGTGACTAAACACAGCAAATGTGTACCTGCATACCTCCACATTAGGCTGGAAGGCAGTTGTTATTGTCTGCATAACTTTGTCGGCGTCCCAGTCACACCCAAATTCCAGGGCAGATTTTATATGACCATTTTCAAAAAGCCATGCTTTCTTGGCACGCCTTGGCACATGTGTAGATGTATGGTCTGGTAGAAGAATGACCTCTTTGGTGAAAGTTTGGGCCACAGAACATGAACTGCTTAGTGCCTGAAACCTTAAAAACATTAAATAAAATCAACATATATTGTATTATATTAAGCATGTACTTTAATATTAATTTGTCTTTTGTGTTTACAAATTGGGAACTGTGTTAGTTTTTTTTTTTTTATTCGCATAGTACTATTTTCACAAGTAGGTCACTCACTCACTCACTCACTCACACACACACAAGCTCACTCACTCACTAAGGTGCACATTTTCAAAACTCATACAAAAATCCAAACTAATCACACTTGGAACACAGCTAGTCATTTTGTCAAAACCTGAGCTCATGCTTTCATTCAGTTGCACCTACATCAGTCCACATTATCATTGTTTCAAACAAGATTACTGTAGTAATGAGAACATTTGGTTTAATCACAACTAAATGGTTTTGTGTATTGTACTAACACAATTGAAAATGTGCTGAAATGTTTGAAAAAAGTGAACTTTTGATTATCTGTTGCGAAATTAGTAGGAGTATGAGTTTTGAAAATGTACACCTTTCTTGTGAAAGTAGTAGGCCTACTAAAGCAAAAAAACAAAACACTGTAACAGCTATTGTAAACTGTAGTTATTTTTGTGGTTCGCCATTCAAAGTCAAACATGTAGCCTAATTAACCATACTGCACTGTTAAATTGTAATTATATATTTAATTTTACTTATTTTTAATACGCAATCCATATGTCATTATACAGCAGTGCGTGCGCTAATCCAAAGTATTAATTTAAACAAATAAAACCTAATAATCCATAAATATTTAGGCCTACCTTAAATTTAAATATATATTGGCTACGTCTGAAATTATACCTAACACGTAACTGAGACATTTATGAGTTTTACTATGAGATTGTGATTGACATAAACTCTTAAGGCCTATATACCCGCAATTAAAATGCATATTCTTACCTCCTCTGTCTAGGACCCTTTCGGGTGAACGGGCGAAGATTGTAGATAGGAGATGCTGTGGATGGTCCCTGTGAGGTGGAAGGCATGTGTCTTTCTGTTGCCGGACAAGCAGGAACTTGCTGGCCTATGATGTTGACCGCGTTAAGTCTTCCGCGATTAAATAGCGAACGGATTTCTTCATCGGTAGAACCGTGTTGAGTCCGGTTTCCGGTACTTTGGCCCGTGCATGCATTCGCCAAGGTGTTAATTAAATCGTCATTATTTAAAATGGCTGCTACTAGATTTCGTGCAGACTCACTCATATTTAAACGTCAGATTAGAGCAATCACTAATGAAGAACACAAGATGGCGCTTTGATGACGTCAGTTTTCAAATTTCATTCCAAATATTCAAGTTTCATTCCATATATTCAGACTTTCATTCCATATATTCAGACTGTCATTCCAAATATTCAGACTGTCATTCCAAATATTCAAGTTTCATTCCATATATTCAGACTTTCATTCCATATATTCAAGTTTCATTCAATATATTCAGACTTTCATTCCATATATTCAAGTTTCATTCCATATATTCATGTTTCATTCCATATATTCAGACTTTCATTCCATATATTCAGACTTTCATTCCATATATTCAAGTTTCATTCCATATATTCATGTTTCATTCCATATATTCAGACTTTCATTCCATATATTCAGACTTTCATTCCATATATTCAAGTTTCATTCAATATATTCAGACTTTCGTCTGAATTCAGTAATTAATTCGTAAATAAGTTCGTCCTTGTACGCCAAAAAGTGCTTATCATATGCACGCGAAAAACACCGTATGCACGCCAAAATTAGTTTTGGCGTATATTTTCCCCAACATTGCTGTATTTATACGCATTTTCGTGCTGCTGGACCGATTCTTAAACTGTTTAATAAACTCTCTCCTCAAACAACCGGACTAATTTTTTGACACAGATCGCGCTGGACAGGGACTAGGAAGGGTTCTCTTGTCTATAAGCATGGATTCGACAACCAACGCGCAAGAGAAATATTAGCTGTTTTATTATTTCAGAAATATTAATGTAGGCTGCATTGCATCTGCTGCGTGACCCACTGGACAGCGAAAGATACATTCTAGCGAAGCGACGACCAGTATCAATTAAAGTGTAGGCTAAATATGCTGCATTGCAGTCATATCTATTATTTTAGACACCACACTGAGTGAAGCTTAAATATGATATGAAAGATATAAAAATATGTACGCTATATATGACGTTTTCGTATAATGTCAGTTTATCACAGCGCATCTGCTGTTTTGGTCGTTATTCTATTCGTTTTTAGTTTTTTGTTGTTGTTTGTTTTTAGATAATATAGCTTTACAATTATTTTAGGGCAATTAGTTATAAATAAAGGCAAGAATTCTAATCTTTTTAAAAATGTATTTGTCCTCTTTTTATGAATTCTGAAGTGGCATTTAGACCAAACTGTTTTAATGCTGCTCGGAAGATTAACACATAATTACAATGACATATAATGTTATGAGATTAAAGATTTAAATATAATATTTTGAATATGCCTAGCCTTTTGAAATACGTTTTTTTTTTTTTTTTTTTTTTTTTTAATGAAACAACCAATTCGTTCAAAACGCTGAATCAGGAATGAAGCAAGTGTATATCAATGGGACATTGAATAATTCATTCAATCAATTAGTTTAAAAAATCTGATTCATTCATGAACAGCGCTGTTCAGTGAGTCAGCCGCAACAGTTGTGTGGCTTTATTTTGCAATAGCCTAGCATTAATTACGGGTTTTTTTTTTTTATTCGCTTGGTACTATTTTCACAAGGTGTACATTTTCAAAACTCATACAAAAATCCAAATCACACTTGTAACACAGCTAGTCATTTTGTCAAAACCTGAGCTCATGCTTTCATTCAAGTTGCACGTACATATTTTCAGTCCATCATTGTTTCAAACACAAGATTACTGTAATATGTCATGAGAACATTTGGATTAATTACTGAAACACCACTGTATGCTACTCTTTCAATTTAGTACATCCAACAGCAAACAATGCAAGATACATGTTTCAAATCTCCCTCGTTGCCGAATTAATTACAGTAACGCAGGCTACAGATGCCACATAAGAAAATATGCTATGCATTATGTAAATTAATCCATAATGTATTTAATAGTATCTATTCAGTGTGTTATCAAAAGGTGTGATAAAGTTATGACCCAGCCCTGAGGTTCTGGGGTATCGAACAGAGTTTGGTGCCAATAGAGTAAATGTTCTCACTTGTGCCATATGACTGAATCTACTGTAGCTGAGCTTTATAAGGGTGAGTTACAGTAATGTGGCAGCCTCTACCATAGTAATCTGTTTGCAGTATCACATGGCATACATACTGTAATGTACAATGGTGTATTTAACTCCATCCGTCTTATCAATCCCTTAAACTCTATTCTCCTCTGTTCCCTCACACACACAGACTCATACACACGTCTGGTTCATTATCTGCCTGGGTATAGCCTACATAGGCGTATTGATCTGTACAAACTGTATATTCTCTCCCCTTACACTATCTAGGCCTACCCATCACACAAAACTTTCAGCATTTTTACAATTTCAAAAAAAAAATATATATATATATATATATATTTATAATATAATAATATAATTGCCCCCATAATGTAGAGTTTTCTTTAATGACATACTCCAGTTATTGTTAAAACACACCACACTTGCTTCTTTTGTGCATTCTGAGCGCTTTTTGTGTGATATTCTGTTTATTTGTCCATCAAAAGTGTGCTTTCACTTTACACCGACTGCAGCTGCAGATAGGCTATACATACATATATATATATTCTTGTTACATACTAAACTAAAATAAAGTTTATCATATTTTCTGGCTCTTTTGCTTTATTTTTATAATCATAACCATACTTTCACCCAAACGTAATAAATAAAACAAGTTTAAATGTGTAAATCTTCTACAGATATTTTTATTCTTCGTTTTCTTTTTTGACACACTCCAGTTATTGTTAAAATACACTACACTCTCAGAAAAAAAGGTACAGTTCTGTCACTGGGGCGGTACCCTAAGGTACAAAAGTGAAAAGGTACATCTTTGTACCTTACTCACCCCTAAATGGTTCATATTAGTACCTTAAAAGGTACATATCAGTACTTTAAGAGTGCAAATTAGTACCTTAAAGGTACATAGTAGAACCTTAAAGGTACATATTAGTACCTTTTTGGTTTTGTACCTTAGGGTACCGCCCCAGTGATAGAAATGTACCTTTTTTTCTGACAGTGTACACGTGTTTCTTGTGTGCATTTTAAGCACTTTTTGCGTGAAATCATATTTATTTTGTCCAGTAAAAGTGTGCTTTCACTTTAATTGAGCGTCAGCAGCGCAACAAAAATAGGCTCGCCGCCGAAACCCCCTTCACTGCTGCTCACGCGCTGCTCCTGCTCCCGGTGTGAATGCACTCATTGATTAACATTGGCGCTGGAAAAAATACGAGCTGCCCACGCGCCGCTCACGCTTGCGGTGTGAAAAAGCATTTATGATGACCGATCACACATAAATGCGTATAAATAGTACGAGTGTGCAATGTCGTGGAATGTATAATGTATACGCCAACTCATTTTGGCGTGCATATGATACGCTGTTTTTCGCGTGCATATGATACGCACTTTATGGCGTATATATGACACGCGCTTGGTAGGTTTGGGGTGGGGGGGTGGTTGGTTCGTATGTATAATATGCCATAAAATGCATATCATATGCACGCGAAAAACAGCGTGCCATAGACACGCCAAAATGAGTTTTGGCTTATACATTCCACGACATTGCACACTCGTACTATTTATACGCATGGGCTGATCTTTGGTTGACCAATCAGAGGAAAGGGGTGTTTCATGCCAGCCCACACTTTCATTCCATATATTCAAGTTTCATTCCATATATTCAGACTTTCATTCCATATATTCAGACTTTCATTCAATATATTCAGACTTTCATTCCATATATTCAGACTTTCATTCAATATATTCAGACTTTCATTCCATATATTCAGACTTTCATTCCATATATTCAGACTTTCATTCCATATATTCAAGTTTCATTCCATATATTCAGACTTTCATTCCATATATTCAGACTTTCATTCCATATATTCAAGTTTCATTCCATATATTCAGACTTTCATTCCATATATTCAAGTTTCATTCCATATATTCGGACTTTCATTCCATATATTCAAGTTTCATTCCATATATTCAGACTTTCATTCCATATATTCAAGTTTCATTCAATATATTCAAGTTTCATTCCATATATTCGGACTTTCATTCCATATATTCGGACATTCATTCCATATATTCAGACTTTCATTCAATATATACAACCAATCATATTATAAATACTACAATTTCCTGAACGGCATGCCATAATATATATATATATATATATATATATATATATATATATATATATCATGATGGCGCCGCGGATGGCCGCCTCGGTGTGGAGCTCCTCTGTTATTGTGTTGTTTTTCTTTGTTTGTTCTGCAATTAGTCATTCTTTTCCGATCCGTTTTACCAAAGACGAACTACTGGACATTAGGACACGCACACCAGACAACATATCTACATTTTTTGAATATTCGGACGTTTTGCGGGACATTCTCGTTGGAGGGGCAGCTGTGTTTTTAAAACGCGCGGCCGCACGCAAACGAGGGAAGCGAGCCGGCGCGCTGGTTAAACTCCGCTCGCGCGGCCTCCGCACTGCACTCCCCAGTATTCATCTTGCGAATCTCCGATCCCTTCCTAACAAAACGGACGAACTTCTTCTCCTCTCCCGCATTAACAGGGACTTTAATAACTCTGCTGCACTGTGCTTCACTGAAACCTGGCTGAGTGAAGCCATTCCGGACAACGGACTACATCTGCCCAGGCGCGCAGATGACACTGGGGACGGGGAGGACATGTCCCCCCCAGATTTATAGTGACCCAATCCGTCCCCCGCCCTCACTATCGCTGCGAACGAGGCAGACGCAGGGTGACACAATAATAATCTACACCGTTCACTATTACTTTGTACCCACGTTCTCACTACACGCTGTTCTGTTGTCAATAAACACACGATGCCACCGACGTTTACTCTCTCTCTCTCTCTCTCTCTCTCTCTCTCTCTCTCTCTCTCTCTCTCTCTCTCTCTCTCTCTCTCTCTCTCTCTCTCTCTCTCTGTGTGTGTGCTTGCAGAGAAACTCCGTTATTAACATACTGCGGTGACAATTTTGAAATGTGGAGTTTTTATATTTTTTTTATATTTATAGCATGATACAGTCCCAACGTCACACCACCAAGAGTGCCGTTTTCCTGAATAACATCATGACTGAAAATGACACTGATTTCACATGACAGATCTATACACAATGAATTAACATTAGTCACTTACATTTTAGATGCAATATAGACTGTTTTTGCTCCATTTCAGCAGTGAAAAAGTTCCAAAGATCACAGCAGAACTAAAACGCATCTCGCAGCAACAGCGTGCTAATGAATGAGTCAGCTTTTTGAATGAATCGGTTGAATCAAAGATTCAGTGACCTGTTCGTAAACGACTGCCTCATTCTTGAGTGAATCAGCCGTTTCAACGAATCGACTCAATGACTCGTTTACTAGGACGGTCACCTACCGCCACCTACTGGCGGTTAAGTTTCATGTTTAAACATTCTTTCCAAAATTCTTATTTGTATAAAAAATATTTAAAACAATTTCAAAACATTTATTTAATGCAGTTGTAATTTTTCAGTGTAAATTATTTAATTTGATTAGTAACAAACAGCCCTATAGGGTCTTATTCTAATTTAATTTATTGATCAAATTTAAGTAAATAAAAGGAAAGCTGAAGCACTATATTTAATAAGATTAGAGGAAAAAAAATGGCTTTATAAAAGGTAAAAATATCACAAATATGCAGATTTAAATATGTCAAAGCTGACTGAACACTGGTGAGAATATTGCTTCAGAATAAATTATATTTAAAATAAATAATTAATAAAAAATTCCGGACAAGCAATTTTTTTACTTGGACAAGTGAACGACAGATTTACTTGTCCAAAGGACAAGCACCTGAACAGGCTTAATGTCGAGCCCTGCTGTATAAATGCCACATAAAGACAATGAAGAGACAAAAAACACAACGAACACAAAAAGAATGGGATAAATCAAAAAATGTATCGTCGTCAGGAAATAATGTTTTATCTTATCATTTAACCCATTGTACTGTATATTGAGTTTATTGTTGTGTAAGCCACTATAAAAAATAATTATAATAAGTAAATTTGTGTGGTGCAAGGTTTATGCAAACAACAAATAAAGGCTTACATACACTTTTGACATCCTCTTATAGCAGGAAATCATGGTTGTTGTTTTTTTATTGTATGGAGCAACGGAGGATAGTTTCTTAAATTATGGGCTAGGATGAAAAAAAAATCTTTATATGTCCTACATCATTTGAAAGATATTTATAATCTGTAAATTGCAACAAACTTAAAAAATTATGAAATTTAAAACTAACATTTAAATTTCAAATTTTTAGTTATTCTTATGTTAGGGTGATTGGCATACTAGTCAAATAACAGCCCAATCATTAGCCCAAATTACGCAAAGTAACTACTTGAGCACTAGTTAAAGCCCAAATTACGGCAAATAACAAATTGAGTTTAAATCATTTGCTGACAGCTTGGTCCCCCCCAGTTAAAAATTCCTATCTGCGCCCCTGCATCTGCCGGGCTTCCAGCTGTTCAGAGCGGATCGCATCACGGAACTTACAGGGAAAACGAGAGGTGGTGGATTGTGTTTCTACATTAACGAAAGTTGGTGTTCAGATGTAACAACGCCGAAGAAGATGTGCTCTCCTAACTTAGAGGCGCTTTTCATAAACTGTAAACCTTTTTACTCGCCACGAGAGTTTTCCTCGTTCGTTCTCGTGAATGTTTACATTCCTCCAGACGCGTGTGTGAACGCGGCACTGCAGCAGCTGGCTGAACAAATCGCTGAAACAGAACAAAGCTACCCAGACTCTCTTTTAATCATTCTTGGAGATTTTAACAAAGCAAATCTCTCCCGTGAACTGCCAAAATACAGACAGCACGTTACATGTAGAGACAGTAATATACTGGACCACTGTTATACAACAATAAAAGATGCATATCACTCCGTCCAACGGGCAGCTTTGGGGTTGTCTGATCACTGTGTGGTTAATCTTATACCGACCTACAGGCAGAAACTGAAATCAGCTAAACCTGTAATAAGGACTGTAAAAAGATGGACTAATGAAGCAGAGCAGGTCTTACAAGCCTGCTTCGATTGCACTGATTGGACTGTTTTTGAAGCTGCTACCACCGATCTGGATGAGCTCACAGACACTGTAACATCATACATCAATTTCTGTGAGGATACATGCATTCCTACCCAGTCATTCTTATCATTCACAAATGATAAACCATGGTTTACTGGGAAACTCAAACAGCTTCGTCATGCCAAAGAGGATGCTTACAGAAGTGGGGATAAGATCTTGTATAACCAAGCCAGGAACAGACTGACAAAGGAGATCAGAGTTGCTAAAACAAGCTACTCTGAAAAGCTGAAAAAACAGTTTTCAGCCAACGACCCTGCATCAGTCTGGAAAGGCCTGAGGAACATCACCAACTACAAGTCACCATCCCCCCGAGCTGTAGAGAATCCACAACTGGCTGACGATCTGAATGCATTCTACTGCAGGTTTGAAAAGCCCAGTCTCACACCTCACACCCACCCTGATCTGCACTTCACACCCTCACCATCACCTCCTGCACCCCCTCTTCTCCCCCCTCCTGCCATCCAACCTGAGCTTAAGGTCTGTGTGGAGGACGTGAGCCGAGTCTTCAAAAAACAGAAGACCAAGAAAGCTTCAGGCCCAGACGGCATCTCATCTGCTTGTTTGAAAGCCTGCGCTGACCAACTGGCCCCAGTCTTCACGCAGATCTTCAACAGATCATTGGAGCAGTGTGAAGTTCCCAGCTGCTTCAAACGCTCCACTATCATTCCTGTCCCCAAAAAAACCAAAATCACTGGACTAAATGACTACAGACCTGTTGCTCTCACGTCTGTTGTCATGAAGTCATTTGAAAGACTGGTATTGGCCCACCTAAAGGACATCACTGGACTCTTGCTGGATCCTCTTCAATTTGCCTACAGAGCAAACAGGTCTGTGGATGATGCAGTCAACATTGGACTGCATTATATCCTGCAACATCTCAACAGACCTGGGACCTATGCAAGGATCCTATTTGTGGACTTCAGTTCGGCCTTTAATACCATCATGCCTGATCTCCTCACAGCCAAACTGACCCAGCTCTCCATACCATCCTCAATCTGTCAATGGATCTCTAGCTTCCTGACAGACCGGCAGCAGCGAGTGAGACTGGGTAAACTCACATCCAGCACTCTTACAATCAGCACTGGTGCCCCCCAGGGGTGCGTTCTCTCCCCACTGCTCTTCTCCCTGTACACCAATGACTGCACTTCTAAAGACTCCTCTGTCAAGCTTCTGAAATTTGCAGATGACACCACTGTCATCAGCCTTATCCAGAACGTTGACGAGTCTGCTTACAGACTGGAGGTTGAACAGCTGGCTGTCTGGTGCAGTTATAACAACCTTGAGCTGAATGCGCTCAAAACGGTGGAGATGATAGTGGACTTCAGGAGGAACATCCCAGCACTCCCCCCACTCACCATCATGAACAGCACTGTGGACGCAGTGGAGTCATTCAGGTTCCTGGGAACTACCATCTCTCAGGACCTGAAGTGGGACAATCACATTGACTCCAATGTGAAAAAGGCTCAGCAGAGACTGTACTTCCTTCGTCAGCTGAGGAAGTTCAACCTGCCACAGGACCTGCTGATTCAGTTCTACTCAGCTGTCATTGAGTCGGTTATATGCACCTCCATCACTGTCTGGTTTGGTTCAGCTACCAAATCAGACATCAGGAGACTGCAACGTACCATCCGGACTGCAGAGAGGATTATTGGTGCCAAACTGCCAACCCTCCAGGACCTGTACTCTTCCAGAGTGAGGAAGAGAGCGGGTAAAATCATCACAGACTCCACTCACCCCGGACACCTCTTGTTTGAACTGTTACCGTCAGGACGGCGACTCCGATCACTGGCCACTAGAACATCTAGGCATAGGAACAGTTTCTTCCCACAGGCCATTTCCCTCTTGAACAGTTAACCCCCCCCCCCCCCCCCCTAATCTATATTTTATTTGTAGCATATATCTTCTTAATATTTTATATTACTGTTGCTCTCTGCTAGTTCACTTTTTACATATCTAATTGTACATAGGCCTAGGCTATTTTTTGGCACATTTGTGTAGTGTATATTTAAGTTCTAATAACTGATACTGTCATATTTTGTGCAGAATAGTGTTCATTGTCTTTTGGCAATGTTAAAGGTGGAGATTTGTGCTTGTGCACCTTAAAAAGTGTGTTTCCTGATGTAATTGCACTAGTTAAATAACTGGGTTTTCTTAAAGTGTTGGTTCACCCAAAAATTAAAATGTGATGTTTGTCTGCTCACCCCCAGGGCATCCAACATGTAGGTATGTTTGTTTCTTCAGTAGAACACAAATGAAGATTTTTAACTCCAACCGTTGCTGTGTGCCACCAGTCATGTGAATGGGTAACAAGTCTATGAGAGCAAATACAAAAAAAACATGCTCAGACAACATGCAAAGAGCCCTGTGGCTCACGACGACACATTGATATCTTAAGACACAAAACGATCAGTTTGTGTAAGAAATCGAGCCATATATATATATATATATATATATATATATATATATATATATATATATATATATATATATATATATATATATATATATATATATATATATATATATATATATATTACACTAAGTGCTTGAAAAATATCTCATAAAATGAACCAATGCAACCACATTTACTGCTAACCATTAGTTATTATTGTGACAAAAAAGCAATTAATTAATAGCCATATAATAACCTCAGAAAAAATTATGCATTTCCAATTGTGATTACTATTTCATTTTTGTAAAGGCTTTTTCGTATGACCCTATGTAGATGGGTCATTGACAAACAAAGCTTAAAAAAGTAATATTTTTGCAGTTGTTAAACAACATTTGAAAGTGTTTAAGTTAATATTTTTGACAGTTTTGTGTGTCAGGCAGTATACAACCAAATAGTTATGTACTGTAGTTGTACCTCCTGATCCTTGTGGCAGTATTTTAATGGTTGATGCCCTTTCCATGTCAGGTCAACTCACATATCCTACACGAAAGTGAATCAAGGACATTTATAAAATGTGTTTATATGAAAGGTTTCAAACCTAAAATTATGCCATAGTATTTTATTATTATTATTATTATTATTATTATTATTATTATTATTATTATTATTATTATTATTATTATTATTATTATTATTATTATTATTAAGACACCATTTCAAATAGTCTTAGTATGTAAATTTGTTTGTCCAGTTTCACCACCTGACATTTTGGGGGTTTAAGATAACAAAGCATAAAATAATAATATGTATCCTATTAATGAAATGTAGGTAGGCCCTACTAAAAATGAAATCAAACTAAATTGGTTTTATACATAGGTCTATGTCCTAAATTTATAAAATTATTTTAAAAGGAAATAATGCACTTGGAGACAAAAATATGCAGGTCATGTCACTGACCCAGGTAGATGATATAATTAGTATGTCTCCTTTATCTCATCTATCTCGTCTCTACCTAGAGAGGACAAAAACTAGCTAATTTTACCACACTTTCCCTTCAAATCACATTGCTCAGTTGACGCCTGGGCTGGTCTGACTGCAGTCCTCCGCGCACACAGGGGCCGCTGTGGCGACGCGTGTCCTGTCGTCGAGTCGACTGCTGTCCCGGAAACGCTTCCTTTCGAGGCTCAAGATAACCCGTAAAGATGCCGTCGATCGAATTCGACGAGTAAGTTTTTCATATCGTTTTTATTGACTCTTACTCCTTGTTTATAGGCATTTAATGGCTTGTGTTTTTCGACAGCTCAAAGCCGAGCTGGGCTGACCAGGTGGAGGAGGAGGGAGATGAAGGTACGAGGCCGCAGCGCAGCCTAACGCTTATACACCACACACGTGTTCAAAACCTCTTTCATTAAACTACACTCATTACATTAAGACATATGAGAACATACTGTAATTTTCACAATAATGGTTGTGTTTATGTGTGTAAAGTACGTGAGCAGGACAGCTGGCTGAAAAAGGCAGCTGCGCTATGTGTTATGCTACTGTGTGTGTGCATTATATATATATATATATATATATATATATATATATATATATATATATATATATATATATATATATATATATATATATACACTTTATTGTATAGTTCTTTGTTCAATGTACTATACTATACTATGTTCAATGTACAATGTACTATTTACATGTCAGTAGTGACAATTAGACAAATTGAGTAAAAAATAGATGCACAAAAACATTTTTTTTAATATAATTTGAATAATCTTTAATTTTTATTTTTTTTACAATTTACTTGAATATGTGAAAACACTAAGCATATTCATTCCATGCAGTCAATTAATTACAATTAATAAAACTTAAAAAAACAAAAAATTATATAGTACATACTGTGACTGCTTGACCTGCCATGTGAACTAACATTAGAAACACATGTATAAGGGTTCACTTCACCTACAATATTTGTTAACAGGTTCACTGCCTTCGCCAAAAGAGACTGTCAAAGGTAACATCAAGACTGTCACAGAATACAAGATAGATGAAGATGGCCAGAAGTGTAAGGTCAGCAGAGTTGTACATTATTTTTATGAATGATACTGTATTTGTGAAAGGGTTCGAGTCAGATTTTATATTTATTCTTTGCTCCTTTATTGTTCAGATTATCCGGACGTTCAAAATTGAGACGCGGAAGGCCTCCAAAGCAGTTGCCAGGAGGAAGGTATGTCTTAATTTGTCTTTAGTATATTTATATCAAGGCCTGTCAAGATCATGAGTTTTGTGTGCAGCGCTAATAAACTCAACCAAACACATTCTTTGAGAAAGAATAAATATAATATTACAACTTACAATGGCACAAAAGGCTGTGAATGCACAAGCAAACTTGAATGCGCTTGTCATGGTGTAACTTCTCTCAACAATGGGCGAAAAACACAACTTTAAAGTGTTCTCATTATAATTTGATGTGGTTTATATGTTAGACTTGAATGTTATATGTTAGACTTGCACATGTTGTATTTGAAAATGTATTTTCCTTTTCAAAGTGATTCCAATCATATTTTGAGCAATTCAAGCCCATCATGACAGACAACGCGTTTGTCTCAGCTGAAGGAATACATTATTTATCGGCTTCAATATATCGGTCAAATTTTCTTATTGGACCAATAACATAAAAAAAATCATAATTTATCCGGCAATAAAAATATGTTGCCGATATATCGTGCATCCGTGTACGCTGAATAGGCTCTTATGATTCACTTAAATGCTATAAATTATATTTATTTATACCTTTGTTTGTTTAAATACTCTATTCTGATTGGCTGGAGGGTGTGCAGTAAAACTGTTTAATGCACAGGTAGTTCGAGTCAGTTTTTTTACAGTTCGAAGTTAATCCGCCACAATAAACATTAGTAACCATAGTAACACATTTACGCTTGCAAACAGAGTGACAGTGGCAGTATCAACCATAGATATGTATAACATAGCCTATCTATGGTATTAACATTAAAGGGTTAGTTCACCCAAAAATGAAAATACTCTCAATAATCACTTAACTTACCCTAATGTCATTTGATGCCCGTAAGACCTACATTCATCTTCAGAACACAAATGAAGATATTTTTGTTGAAATCCGATGGCTCAGACAGGCCTTCATTGACACCAGTGTAATTTTCTCTCTCAAGACCAATAAAAGGTACTAAAGACGTCGTTACAAAGCCCATCTCACTACAGTGGCTCTACAATCATTTTATGAAGCGACGAGAATAGTTTTTGTGTGCAAAAAAAAAAAAAAACTTGTATAGTGGTGGGCCGATTTCAAAACAGATTTAAACGGTCATAAATCAGTGTATTGATTCATGATTTGGATCACCAATGTCATGTGATTTCATCCGAATCATGAATCAATACACTGATTTATAACCGTTCAAATCTGTTTTGAAATCAGCCCATCATTATATAAGTTATTTAGTTTTTTTGCATAGCTCTTACAGATTTAAAACTTTGCAGAACGTTTTCATTCACTAAGAACTGTTAAACACAACATCAAAGGTAATTAAAAAAAATCTATAATAGGGTAACTTTACACTGCACAATTATTGTGAACCACAATAAGATTTAGACAATCAATAATCATGACCGGCCTATTTATATATCCATTAAAATGTACTGTTTTTATATATATATATATAAAACATTTTTGAGAGAGAGAGATTGATTTGTCATTTCCCAACAGAACTGGAAGAAATTTGGCAACTCTGAATTTGATCAACCAGGTCCAAATGTTGCCACTACTACAGTGAGTGATGATGTCTTCATGACCTTCATCTCCAGCAAAGAGGTATGATGATGATGGTGATGAGCTCCCAGTTTTTGCTCTGATCCATATTAAGAAACTGTTGTGTTGCTGTGTTTTGTAAGTCAGTTCTGACTTTTGATGTATTTTAGTCCTTTGACGTGTTTCACTTCCCTGTTGTACCAATGCCAACTTGAAGTGATTCTCCCCACTGTTTTCCAGGACTTGAATGCTCAAGACCAAGATGAGGACCCTATGAACAAGCTGAAAGGACAGAAGATTGTGTCCTGCCGTATCTGTAAGGGGGATCACTGGACCACTCGCTGTCCGTACAAGGACACGCTTGGTCCAATGCAGAAGGAACTGGCCGAGCAGTTGGGCCTGTCCACGGGAGAAAAAGAGAAGGCAGCAGGTACACTGCACTTCATGTCATGTTAAAGGGTTAGTTCATCCAAAAATGAAAATTTGATGTTTATCTGCTTACCCCCAGTGCATCCAACATGTAGGTGTGTTTGTTTCTTCAGTAGAACACAAATGAAGATTAACTCCAACCGTTGCTATGTGCCAGTCATATAATCATGTGAATGGGTAAGGTTCTATGAGAGCAAAACATACAAACAAAAAAACATGCTTAGGCAGTGTGCACAAAAACCCTGCTGCTCCTAATGACACATTGATTTCTTAAGACACGAACCGATCGGCTTCTGTGAGAAACCGAACAGTATTTAAATTTTTTTTTTTTTTTTACCTCATATCCCGACGAGTCTCATCAAGTTTTCTAATCGGCTGTAACTTCCATCTGATGAGGTCAAGCTGAAGCAGTCATAGATATATACTATGTAGATACCTCATTCGATTGATCTGCACAGGCACTAATGTGGTGTCTATATATATCTATTATGATTGCATAGATATTGTTCGGTTTCTCACAGAAGCCGATCGGTTCGTGTCTTAAGAAATCAATGTGTCATCAGGAGCAGCAGGGTTTTTGTGCACACTGCCTAAGCATGTTTTTTTTGTTTGTAGGTTTTGCTCTCATAGAATTGTTACCCATTAACCCCATTATATGAGTGGCACACAGCAATGGTTGGAGTTAAAAATCTTCATTTGTGTTCTACTGAAGAAACAAACACACCTACATGTTGGATGAACTGGGGGTAAGCAGATAAACATCACATTTTCATTTTTGGGTGAACGATCCCATCAGGCATATCTTGGGAGTCTGTATTTTTATTTTATCTTTTAAATGTGTATTTTTTATTTATTGTTTGATATCCAGAGCCTGAGCCTGCCCAACCGGTCCAAAGCAAGACTGGAAAGTATGTCCCCCCCAGCCTGCGGGACGGTGGTACGCGCAGAGGAGAGTCCATGCAGCCTAACCGCAGAGGTGTGTGTTTGACATGCAGATCTCCTACACTGATGTTCTCAATCAAGAGGACTAATGCTAATGTGTTGCTATTTTCTCTGCAGCTGATGATAATGCTACAATCCGTGTGACCAACCTTTCTGAGGACACCAGGGAGACAGATCTGCAGGAGCTTTTCAGGCCTTTCGGCTCCATCTCTAGGATCTATCTGGCCAAGGACAAGAACACAGGCCAGTCTAAGGTGAGAGATGTGAAACATGACCATAACGGTTTCTTCTTCAAATGACAAATAAAGCAACAAGAAGTAAAAGATCCAAGCTGACTTGTCTGCTCATGAACAAAACAGGAACATGAGTTTAATAGTTAACCTAAAAATAAACCTATTTGCTCACACTTGTTTTTTTATAAAAATGACTGTAATAGTGTAAGCAGGGCCGTGTTAAGCTTTTGCGGGGCCCTTCCCCCCCACCCGATTACAGATTATTGTCAGCATTACAATACACCCTTTAAATGTCACGTTTAAACTAGGGGTGTGCACGAATATTCGAATAGTCGAATATTCGATCTATAATTAACATTCGAAAACTAAAAATACTATTCGAATTTTATTTTGTTAATTGGCTGGCAGTAAATGCAGTTGTAGCAGATATCAAGTGGTACCCTCAGGACAGAAGGCCAGCCAAAACATGGATGAGATGAAGGATGTACATTTATTTCCTTTAAAAAAAAAAGTAGGTTGGAGCAAAATTAGAAAACACACACACTGGAAGGCCTACTGTCTCACTCCGCACTTCCCCGTCTGCATTCACAGTCAGACTGAGCGCGAACGCTTAAAGGGGAAGCGATAACGCATCCTAAGGTGCGCCACTAATTAAGGCCCCACCTACAACAATTGGTAGGAACTCCCGACTGGAACCATTGAAAATTAAACATAAATAACAATGAAAGGGTAACATTAAGTTTTGATGAAGTTAACACATTTACAAAAATATTTCTTTCAACACAAATAAGGTAAGGTAAAATAAAATAATAAAAGTAGGATGACATAAAATAAGTCACAAGCAACTGGCTACACTGACTCAGTGAGAAATCCCTCTAAATCTCGCAGTTATAACTCAATCCACTGGGTGGCGTTGTGGAGCAGGTTTATAAGTTAAGTGCATTTGTTCACAATGTCGTCGTCTGCCTCGAAATGTTTGGAATTACTTCAATGAAAATTGAAAATGCTGTTACAAAATGGAGTTACTTTTGATGAAATCAATTACTGAAACTGAGTTATAATAATATCACCACCACAAACGAGAATTACATGAAATTCAAACAGTGGAATGAGCGATCACTGCTCAGGAGTGCAGGTAAGCTCATCTGTATCCCGAGTGAGAGTGAGATAACTTATGATAGCAAAATGATCTTGAGACAAATGCTTCCTTTAAAGTTCTTTGAGGGTTTATGAACAGAAAACACAAAGTTCTTCACTCAAACTTCACTTAACCGTTATCTTTGTCTCCGCAATGCCTGTCAG
This sequence comes from Pseudorasbora parva, assembly GCF_024679245.1. NCBI lineage: Eukaryota > Metazoa > Chordata > Actinopteri > Cypriniformes > Gobionidae > Pseudorasbora > Pseudorasbora parva. The sequence continues at coordinate 44,253,555 of NC_090173.1, read as the reverse complement.
TGGCGCATTTTCTCACCCGAGAATAATATCATCATCCAATAATATTATAGTTTCTCTCTACATGAAAATGTGAAACAATACAAAGTAAACACATCAGCCATATCAAACACACACACACAGGTCGGTAGGCTATAGCCTATTGACGTGTGTGTGTGTGTGTACGTCATGCTAACTGACGTGCTCTGCGCTCATGCTTCTTGAGCTTATAATGCTTTTGTTCTCTAGGCATTTTTTTACACACTGTTTAATGTTTTAAAAACCTTGAGATATAATGTAAGCGTGTTGTGTACATTGCCTAATTATAAGCTTGTTCAGAAATGGTGACGACATGTTTAGAGAAAAAAAGAAAGAAACATCTCTCTCATTTTCTCAAAATACCTAATTTAAATAAACGAATATTCGATTTTTATGAGCCCAAATATTCGAATACAATATTTTGGGAAAATGCCCATCCCTAGTTTAAACAACGTTTTATTCAATTAATCACTTTATATTTATTATATATTACGAACTTTATTTCTCCACCTTCAAGAAAGGATGAAAGCTTTCCATTATTTCCTATTTACTCCCTATTTACCTAAATGTGTCTGTTTTCTTGCTTTACCCGAGGCAAAAAGTCATTAAATCAGATTAGTCTTTAAATTACATGAATCTGTCGTGAAATAACCAGATTTTCACTTTATTTTATTTTAATGCGAACAACGTTCTATCACTTTAATTCAGCGCGTCCAGCACAAAATAGACTCGGTGTAGAAACGATCGACGCGCTGCTGCAGACGCACCGCTCCTGGAAAGCACTGCCGGAACGCATCCGTGTGCAGTGAGAAAGCTGAAATCCGTTAACATTGGGATATAACAGGCGATCTATTCGTGATCAAACTATTTGCGTTGCAGATCCAAGCAGTTCATAGGAGTCATTTGTTGGACTACTACACAATAATAGAAAGACGTGTTTTATTGCTATTATCTCATCACATTTGAAGTGCCGCTAATGTAAATTGGTAGAGGAACAATTTATATTTTATGCATTGGGAATTTGGGATACACATAGCTGCCTGCTGGGGTGGCAGTGGTCTTTCTTTTAGGGTGGCAGTTGAAACCCCAGTAGATCCGCCCCGTCATATTTTCTTACATTTTCATTCCACATGTTGAGGTGACGATGTACTGGGTGTCCGCTGTGAATCGATTCGGGTGTGACAACGATGCTCAACGTACGCATACCTACATCGGTCAAAAAAAAAAAAAAAAAAAGGATAACGCAAAAGAGAATTGTCTCGGGGGCCCCCTGGTGTTCGGGGCCGCCCACTAGGATAACGCGGCCCTGAGTGTAAGAAATGCATGAATCGCCATATGAGTCCATATGAGTTATTCTGTAATAACTCATGCGTGATTCTTCTGAAGAAATTAATGTAACTTCTTTCTCTTTCACTCCAGGGCTTTGCCTTCATCAGCTTCCACCGCCGTGAGGACGCAGCCAGAGCCATCGCTGGTGTGTCTGGCTTCGGATACGATCATCTCATTCTCAACGTGGAATGGGCCAAGTGAGTGCTCCATAGTCTAAACTGAAGGCGCTGATGTACTCTCAGCGAAGTTCGTTTTTGTTCTTCGATGTGAGGGAGTATTTTTCAGGCGGTACTTTTTACTGCGCAGAGTCAAAGTGCTATCAGAAGTTCTATTCCGCCATACATTATAGTTCTCCTTTTTAATCCATTTAGGATTAAACTAATCTCCTTTTTAATCCACTTTTAGTCCACACGGAGACGCGTTTAGCTGTATACGTATAAATTTTGTACCGTATCAGCGTTTCGTCCACACGGAGCCGGCGTTTTAGAAGCATGCATCCGATATTTTTCGAAACCGGGTCCCAAAGCGGATAAATCTGGAAACGCTCATCTTCCGTCTTTGTGTGTACAGCAAATCCGTATATTTTCTGAAACGGTGATGTCAGGTGTTGGGGTAGGTGTAGGCATTAATAAAACACATCTGTTAAGTAGCAAATGTATTTATTGTTATTTTATTGTGATATTTTGCATCACCTCCGACCACTGCTATACCCCTGCTAGCCACAACTCTTCTTCTCCGTTTTAAGTGTATTTCTGTGGCAGAATTACAGCGCCACACACTGGCTTGGCATGCAAACTACATAGTTTTTAGTCCGTTTTTGTAATCTCGTGTGGACGCAGATATTTCTTGAAACAAGGGGAAAAAAAGATCAGATTGGGAAAGCGCTGGCTTCGTGTGGACAGGGCCTTAGAAAAGCGCCACATTTTATTTTATGTCACCATACTTGATAGTTCAACTATTCGTGTAACTGTAATTAGATGGGGAAAACGTGGAGGTGTTTAGTCGCTTCTAACTTGATCTCTGTTTGGTACCATAGTGAATGAACTGGGCTAAGCTAAATGCTATCAGAATGTCACCGCGCTTTAGAGCAATTAAGTTCATGCACTGAGACGAGAGGGGTATGTATCAACTCTTAGTTAAGGGAATAACATCGTTTAATATGAAGCGTTGAAGGATCCCTTTAAGAAACCATCGACTTACAGCGATGTGGATATGTTTACATAAGCTCTACAATTCAACACTCCAGTCACATCACTTTATTTATTTGCCACTGTTTACAATATACAGCAATAAATTGCAAGCAGCTTTAGTTTTAAACATGAACAAAACGTTGTCAGTGCTTTCAGTTAGAATTACAACTTATAAATTGGCTCCCCAGTGTTCATATTTTGTAACTCTCATCTGACCTCAATGGACAGAAGAAATAAACAGGAAGAGATTTCCAAGTCAAAGGAGCGGCGCCGCAGAGCAAGCAGTTTCCAACTCTCCTGACAAACTTTTTGGCCTTATTTAGTTTTAAGTAAATCAGCGCCTTTTAGAATCTAAATCAAGCAGTGTAGCTGTTATCTCTGATCTAATCTTGTTTTTTCTTTGTCTTTCCAGACCATCCAACAACTAAGTTCCATAAATATTCCAGGAGATCTAGAGCTGTTCTCCAAATTGTACAAGGGAGTGATCCAAATAAATGCAAATTATAAAACATCCAGTTGTCTATTTTGTTCCTCAATTTGTCTTCGATTAGCTTGTTTTCAAGTACTTGCAATGATTCACTTACAAATAATAAGGAACGAATGGCGATATGGCTTTGTTAAATGTTCTTAGGGGTACATAGAAATGTGGGGGGAGGAATCCTAGAGGCAGTCTTGAAGATGAACATCATTAAAGACAGGGCAGAAACCACCATAGTATGTATTTAATATATTCTTGATGCTGCACTTTATGCACTGCCCTTGTTAGGGTGAAAGTTAAGTTTTTTTTAGGGGGGCTTCCTCAGCGGTCCATAAGACGGACAGTAGTGAAGTGTTCAAGTACTTTTTTTCAAGTGTCACAAATTGCAACATTCCAAAGCATAATGTGTTTTTTTGTTTTTAACTGCACTAAGTTGCATATTGAATATCATTTAATACTTAATTACATTTAAAATATAGTACTTTACCTGTACTCAGATAAGAAATTATATAAAATAAAATAAAAATGTAATTAAAGGTAATTTATTTTTAATAAAGTCTATTTATGAAAAGTAGTGCAGTAAAAAGGGATATAAAAGCGTGTACGTTCAAGCCGAGGGAAGATGTAAATAGATTAACGGTTATTATTTGTTTTTAAGACCAACTGTAATATGTTACTTTACTGACATAACTGACAAAACCTTAGTTACGAATCATAGTTTATGATTCACCGTAATCATAAAAAAAAAAAAATAATTAGCAAGCAAAGTAGTGCTCAAAATATAACAAAATGTACAGGCTGAGCACATTAATGGCCATGTAAAATAAATTTTGAATTAAAGGCGTGCAACACCAGTAACGCATAACGTTAGAGTATTATTTGATTGTCTATGGAGTAAACAGTGTGACCAGACGTCCCCCTTTGCCCCAAGTATGGGTAACTGCAGCTTGGAGTAATGGCCGGGCGTGCCGAACGGTTTCTCATTGGTCGCAAAAGCAAACAATCATATAAAACCAAATTCCATTCTTTTAATGTAAAAACATGAATGATATTAAACGGGGGGTGAAATGCTGTTTCATGCATACTGAGCTTTTTACACTGTTAGAGACTTGGATTCCCATCCTAAACATAGATGGTTCAAAACCTAATGTTGGGCGTTTGATGGAGTATTTGTGTCAAAAATACTCCTTCCGGTTTCTCACAAGCAGGGCCGTTTCTAGCCTTTCTGGCACCCTAGGCAAGATTCAGAATCTTGTTGGGGCGGGGGCTCACTGGCGCCCCCCAGCTGTTGGCGCCTAGTTTGCCTATGCCTAGAAACGGCACTGCTCACAAGTTTCGGAGAGTTTTTTTTCGAGTATGGGTCGGCTTGACGTTAATAGATCGGAAGGTCCTTGTATGGGCCGTACGGGCTCTTCTTCCGGTAGGGTGCGCGCGTGACTAGAGCGAGAGGAAATGCACGCCCATAAACACTCCACGCCGCGCTCCACTTTATTCCTGTGGGTGACATCAAGCGACTTCAACGCTTCAGCACAGCATTCCGGGAAGGCAGCGCTGCATTTGAACCGATTTGAACGCAGAAATGACGGGAAGCTTCACAACATCGCTTCAGTCGCGTCGCAAAAGTGGATCTCCACGGTCACTGCTGTCAGGACTTCACCAAATCATACCAAAGAAGTGTGTTTTTGACGGAGCGGTCCCAGCGATAAAGGTTCGGTCCTGCTTTGGAAGCAGCCGGTGAGTAAAACTGCTTCAAATGTCTGTGCTGTCGGCTATCGCCGCGTGAGTAAACATCAGTAAACGACACGATCGCGTGCTTCGTCATTCAAATGCGCTAACGGTTACTCCATTGCTGTTCTATGTATAATGTTACGCTAGTCTGACGTGCAAAACCGTTTTGCTTGCTACTGTTAAGGTTTAGTCGCATACAATAGTCCATAAACCAAATCATGTCCTCATAAACTGCGAGTAAATCCACACATATGTTGACAGGCCACTAAATACAGTACATAACACAGAGACGGACATCCTGGTGTTGCCGTTTCTCCTGTTCAATTTATTTCAGCCTCCGAATGTGATTCTGGATCATATCTATTAGCTGAGATCGATAGCAATGCACCGCCCACATAATACGCCTCCAGGTGCTCGTTTTTTCCCGGAAAGACTCAGTACAGCCCATATTTCTTTTATAAGTATAATAAAACTAAAGACTTTTCGGAGATATGAAGGATGCAATACTACTCTATAGGTACTCAAGATTGACATGAGATTGACTGAAACTGAGTGTTTCACCCCCCCTTTAAGAACATTTGATTTAAAAAAAAGAAGTTTTTTTTCCTTTTTTCAAAAGTATGTGGATGGCGTGGATCTACGTTACTAATGGTTACTAACGTCATCACTGCAATTTTTGGTCCAAGTTTATCAACCATCAAAATTAATGATCAAAAATGATTATTCTTTGTTAACGTTAATTTCAACATACCAATACACATTAAAATACATTTACTCTGAATATGTACAGCTTTATTTTATTTTGCTAACAAAGATTAATACTGTATCAAATGTATTGCTCATAGTTAATACATTGTTAAATGAAACCTCAAAATCTTACCCTAAAAACCCAGATAAAGCCTGATAAAGACTACAGTGGGTATCGAAAGTTTGCGCACCCCAGGTAAAAATTTGTATTAATGTGCATAAAGAAGCCAAGAAAAGATGGAAACATCTCCAAAAGCCATCAAATGACAGATTAGATATTCTTATAAGTCAAAAAAAGTCACATTTTATTTCCATCATTTAGACTTTCAAAATAACAGAAAACAAAAAAAATGGTGTCTGCAAAAGTTTGGGCACCCTGCAGTTACTTTGTACTGCCCCCTTTGGCAAGCTGAGACCTGACAGTGTCATGGATTGTTCTCAATCACCGTCTGGATAGAGCAGGTGATGTCCATCTCAAAGGTTTTAAATGCCCAGACTCATCTGACCTTGCCCTAACAATCAGCACCATGGGTTCTTCTAAGCAGTTGTCTAGAAAACTGAAACTGAAAATAGTTGACGCTCACAAAGCAGGAGAAGGCTATAAAAAGATAGCAAAGGGTTTCTGATGCCAATATCCTCTGTTTGGGATGTAATTAAGAAATAGCAGTCATCAGGAAGAGAGTTAAAGCAAGATGTGGAAGACCAAGAAAAATATCAGACAGAACGGCTCGCAGGATTGTGAGAAAAGCAAGTCAAAACCCACGTTTGACTGCACGATCCCTCCAGAAAGATCTGGCAGACACTGGAGTTGTGGTACACTATTCCACCATAAAGAGATACTTGTACAAATCAATTGTTAAGCATGAGGGTGAATCGATCATGTTTTGGGGTTGTATTGCACGAAGTGGCACAGGGAACATTTCACGAGTAGAAGGAAAAATGGATTCATTAAAATTTCAGCAAATTTTGGATGCTAACTTGATGCAATCTGTGAAAAAGCTGAAGTTAAAGAGAGGATGGATTCTACAAATGGATAATGATCCTAAACACACCTCAAAATCCACGGTGGATTACATCAAGAGGCATAAACTGAAGGTTTTGCCATGGCCTTCACAATCTCCTGACCTCAACATAATTGAAAATCTATGGATAGACCTTAAAAGAGCAGTGCGTGATAGATAGCCCAGAAATCTCAAAGAACTGGAAGACATTTGTAAGAAAGAATGGGCGAAGATACCTCAAACAAGAATTGAAAGACTCTTGGCTAACCAAGCGTTTAAAAGCTGATATTTGCCAAAGGGGGCAGTACAAAGTAACTGCAGGGTGCCCAAACTTTTGCAGACACCATTTTTTTTGTTTTCTGTTATTTTGAAAGTGTAAATGATGGAAATAAAATGTGACTTTTTTTGACTTATAAGAATATCTAATCTGTCATTTGATGTCTTTTGGAGATTTTTCCATCTTTTCTTGGCATCTTTATGCACATTAACAAAAAAATAAATGTACCTGGGGTGCCCATACTTTCGATCCACTGTATATATTGTTGATAAACAAATTAAAATACATAACTGTTTAGTAACATTGAGAAAACAGTGAGAAAAGCCCACACAAATCTCTTTTCATTCACTCAGTTGTTACATCTCACAGTAACGTATCTGTTAAACAAAAATTAAATAAAATTATTAAAGCTTCAAGACATAACCACAAAGGAAATAAATGTATCCTTTTCCCAGGGACACCTTCCCAATTTTTGGTTCTTCTCATCCGGCATGCTGTTAAAATATCCTAGATTATTTATTTGGCAGTGTCACGTGTCTCATAATTAATAAAAAAAAAAAAACTAAAACGTGAAAAACTATAAAAACTAACATCTACACATGACTCACAGCCATTTAACATAAAATGAACAATGGTGTTAAAAATCCAAAGCACCACATGCCAAGTATGCATTATTAGATGTACATGTAGATTAGTACATGCAATGTTTGGTGACCTTTATGACCCTGGAGTTGTCTTAGAATGTCTTAAGCCCTATTTGGATGGGATTAGTTTAACATGGGGAAGTGAGGGTATAGTAATTTTACCTCAGGACGTCTGTAATATTAAAAGGCCAAGTCGATGGCCAGTCGATCAATTTGTCCGTAATTACCGAGATGAGTCGGATAGGATTTATTAAAAAAAAAAAAAAAAAAAAAAAAAAACCCTCTGGTAATTACTTTACCCCCATCTCCCCATGTTAAACTAATCCAGTCTGATTAGGGCTGTAAACAGCGATCATGAGAACAGCAAAATAAAAGTTCAAACTGACAATTCTCATTCTACATATTGGTTGATGTGCTTGAGCACAACAAAACTAGTATACTTATCTGAAAGCCGGGCTAATTGAATAAACAATTACTGCATTCCTGACATGGGTCAGACACCTCAGAGCAAATGCAGACATTGACTCTATCAAGAGATGCACTGCTTTAAAAAAAACTATTAAACTCAAACAAAAGGGATTGTAAATGAAATGCACCCCCTCCAAAATATAAAGTTAGAAAACTTTAAAGGGTTACTTTTTGTAATGTTGCTTTTTATATCGTTTCATCTGTTTGTAAGTGCAATAGGTGTCAAATGAAGTCTTAATTTAATAGATAAATTAACAGCATTACGACCACCTAGGAGTTAGTATTTTTTAAACGAAAACCATACTTTAAAGCTGGATCAATAAATTAAACTATTAAAAATGTATCAGACATTCCACTTGGGACCATTTAATCAGTTTCAGAAAAAAAAAAACCCATTAAAAACCATTGAATAAGAGCTTTATTTGAAATATTACAACATATAAAAACTACATAGAATTTAATACCACTGTTTCAGAGTGGGTAATTGCAAATACACGGTTAAAACCACATTTAGAAATTGATAAAACAATCACAAATGGCACTGCACAGACTGTCCATAGAAAAGCCACTAGAAGTGGCCAGGCTCTAGACCAGCTTATGAATAATGGAATGAGTTTAATGGACTGATGCATCAGACACTCCCAAACACAATGCAAATGAGTTGCGGTTTTATGACGAGATGGCTTTAATTGCAAACCTCCATCTTCTCCTGCTTTACAGGCTCTGAAAGAGGATGTTGAAAAGATTAAGCATTCATCCTCTCACTGACTGTTCAAACACTTAAACAAATGCGCACCTGTAGCATTCTCCTTCATTCTCTCCTGCACACATCTCTTAATCTCCAGGCCAATGGCTTTCGAGAGGGGTGGAGGCACAGCATTACCAACCTGAGAAATACAAGGACATTAGTATTACTTTGAAGTGTATACTTTTCACAAGAAATTAAAGGGTTTAGCACAGGCATCATACCTGTCTGTGTTTGTCTAGGATGTTGCCGAAGAAGCGATAGGTGTCTGGGAAGCCCTGTGAGCGTGCACATTCCCTGACACTCACCACACGGTGCTGCTCAGGGTGAAGGACACGTCCCTGGGGAAATAACACCTTAATTAACAACAGTGCCACAGCAACATGGTAGAAATTCTCATTTAATGGGTTAAGTCCACTTGTGAACAGAACAGGGGTTCAATAAAAAAATAAATTAAAAAAAAGGAACCTTAGTTCTCGGTCGTATCTAAAGCCACGTTTCCACCACAGGAACTTTACCCGGTACTCGGTGCGTTTTGACCGCAGGAACCTGGGTCTAAATGAAGTTCCGGGTAAATATTTCCCCCTCCAAACGGCCCTGCTCGCGAGGTAGTACTTTTTCAAAGTTCGGGAACTTGAGGGCAGGACTTGGGCGCTGAACATGCCGATTGGTTGAGCTCTCGCAGCATTTTATTTCAACCGGCATTTTTAAAAGTCTTTTGCGAGGTTCGTTCTGCGTTCAGTAAATATCAGTTTTGCTCTCTGTCTGATGGCGCGCGTTCGTCTCAGCCATCTCACGATCTCACGATGCTGCTGAATCTGCATATTAGTGCTCTTTTCTGTCGTTGTTAATTTCCTCTTTAGTAAACCTAACGTTATACAAAACCAGCAAAAGCAGCACAGCTTGAATCTTTTCCCTACTCGTTATTCATTTTATTACAGTCTATTTTTCACCATGTAAACGGCCTGATCCATTACTTTTAAGTGTGCGTCCTTACATGACGTGACAGTGCGCGCCGCGCTCATGTTGACAAGAGAGGAAAGCTCATTTTTCTGAGGGGTAAACTTTTTATTTCGTAAGTTATGAAGATAATGTTGGAATAAGGACTCTGCGTATATTGCCCCAGGCAGTTTTTACTTTAACTGCGCCTGACAGAAGAATTTTTTTTCTGAGATTATTACACTTTACAACAAATAAATAGCTTATTATATAATACTGTATTAGTCCTGGTGGCCGTTAAGAGTTGCTATGGCTGCAGTTAACATTCCAGCTGCTGGAGAAAACAGCGTTGACATTTTGATGCGGCAGACAAACTGCATGTGACAAAGTGATTGCGATTGAAAGTCACCACATGTAAACACCAGATCGGTTTTTATAATCGGTCTCATGTAAACAGTCCACTAAATCTTTCAATCGGTACACGCAAAAATGATTACTGTCCGTCACTGACTTTGAGCAGTCGTGCGCAGTCCTACATCACCGGACTAATTTGCCTAATCTTCTCGGAACTTTATCACAGTTGCAGGTCTGGGGGGAGAAAAGCCCCGTTTCCACCAAAATTACCTGGAACAATTTGTACCAGGAACTTTTTTACAGGAACTTAAGGTAAAACCTCAACACTATCATCCCTTACGTTATTGAACTAATGACACTGTAATTAGCTAAAAAGCATGTGCTGGTTACTTTTTTTTCCTGATTAAGTGCACACCTGAGTGTTGCTCACACACAGTAGACTTGCGTGGCATACAGTGGTTACAGTAACTTGAGGCGATGTCAAATAACAGTCACATGTTTCAGCATGTTACAATATATGGCTTGAGTTAATATATCCTATTCCATAATAAATTAAACAGAGAGAGGCCATTCATACTCTCCGTCTGTATGATAAACTGTTTGTGTGTAGCCAGTCCTGCCGCTGGCAGTCTTGATGCCCGTGGTGGCAAGCCGTGCGCGTGGGGTAGAGAATTTTTTGTGGTGCCCCCCTCAGCACTTGGTGCTCTATGTGCAGCCTATACATGTGCGCATGCGGGGGAAGGAGTTTCGATCTTCAAATAATTCCCAGCGATCTTCGAATATTTTTGCTTGAAATGCCCATCCCTACTCAACACATGGAAACCATTTAAGATTCTTTGAGTAGAAAAGACAACAAAAAAAAAGAAAAAAAAGTTTTGCTTTAAATCGTGACAGATTAGCATGTGGAATATGAAGGCAATACCTGCTTCCCCATAGGCTCAGGATTGGTTACTGTTGTGCTGAAGAACCCATCCCATTCCAGGCGGCCATACAGACCAGCCCAGTGGTTGTGGCGGTTGCCCGTGTGAGGCAGACACCAGGGAATCAATGTGTTGAACTGCCTGTCCGCAGGGTCACAGGGTTTTCCTAGTGCAATGAGACCGTAACTGGTAAGCCAGACTTTCATTCTTTGAAAAAACACAAAAGCTCCAACTTCTTAAAATTACAGACCATCAGCACAGGAACACACTCCTCTTAATGCCCCGGTGCCACTGCGGCCATTCTTCTTGTCGGGGTGGGTGTATCTAAGCTTTTTTGTGTTAGTGCCATCCCGCAGCCGCACCTCAATATTAGGCAGATCCCTCCAGTCAGAACCAGGAGCCAAAGGAATGTGGCGCATGCGGGCTGCGACCAGGGCGCTCATATCCTATAAAAATCACAAAAAACAATTATCAACCTGCTTAAGCTATGGTGCTTTCTCTTGTAAGACAATTTAGCAAATATTCAGAAGTAGTAAGCTTTTCTAGTATCTAACCCTTAAAGGTACCCTAGAATGAAAAAATGTTATTATTAACCTTGTCATGGTAAAATAAGAGTTCAGTACATGGACATCATTCTGAGTCTCAAACACCATTGCCTCCTTCTTATGTAAATCTCATACAGAAAAAACACCAAGAAGAACTAGGCGAAGCTCAACACCACACCAACTGCGACGCAGTTGCTGGGATCATTAATACATATGCTTCAAACATTTGCATATGCCAGCACATGTTCAATGTCAGGCGGAACTGCAGCTGAATCACATAAATAAGTCACGTGAGGATAGCGAAAATGGCAGCTCATGGACACAAATGTCATGTTCCAGGCTGTGCAGGGGATGTGAGGACACTTCTTACCCCTCCCAGAGATAAAAAAAAAAAAAAATTTAACCGGATACAGAAACAATTTAATTCAAAATCATTCGTTTGCTCGGCCCATTTGACCACAGACAGTTTTTCTAACCTGGATCAAGCAAGCGTCGCTCAGCATCTAAAACTGAAGAAAGGGGCAATTACAACTATATTTCAGCAAGCAGTAAGTAGTGATTTATCCACTTATTGACCGTCTAAATTTCTGATTAAATTGAAAGTTTCTTAAAGAAACTGCATTGTATAGATAAGATGCTTACAGAAACAATAGGAAACTTCAAGTAACATACAAAACTAGTATCTAACGACAAAGGTTAATATTTTCTATAACAAAATACAACAGTAGATACGCATGTCATACTACGTTAGTTTAGTTGCTTACAGATCGAACCTTCTAGCTAACGTCATCTCCATACTATTGGCTAGGCACGTTGGGGGAAGAGAACGCTGCCTTGATTTGTGGGTGGAGAAGCGTCGAACAAACAATGTTAACGGTTCTATTAGATTTTTTATGTTTATGATTAGATTATGACTTATAACAGTCAGAGCTACAATTGGGACTGTTGCTGATTGCTGGCAGCCACTGAGGACGTTCGCCGCTTTTCACCGCTTCTCTGCTGTTTTTGTTTTAATGACATTTCATGTTGCTCGCTGCAGCTGCTCTCTCTTCTGGGTGTCGGCTGCTCACAGGTGGTCTCCCTCGGGCTTGGACTGCATGGTGGCTGAGGTTTGCACTGGGCTAGCATCATTGGCATCCGGCATGTTGAGATGTTCCGCGTCTCGGCTGCGTCGCTGTTCTCTTACGTCGCGGCCGTGGAACGGCTTAGTTTTCGGGCACTTCTGTGGACTGTGCAGAAGTCCTTGTTTGCCTCCTGCATGGTGCTGCAGCGAACCCTTCATCTGGTCTTCAGATGTCATCCCTCGACGATGTCACCAGGAAACTGCCGAATTGGGAATATGTAGCAATAGAGCCTCTAGCGCTGGGAGAAATTTAAAACATGGAGTGGACCACAGTGTACTGTGGAGCTTACAGACACTTCCACCATCAGCTCTGTATTCTGTTCAGAAAAGCCTTGAACTGTTATGTGTTGGTTGGTTATTTGTATTCTTTATTTTTTACTTGTTATTAATTTGTTATTTTTTTCCTTTGTTGCACTTTGAGATTCTTTGGAATGAAAAGTGCGTTATAAATATCGTTTTAACTTGTATAATAGATTTTAGTCATTTAACAAGGTTTCTATTCATTTTGTAAAAAAAAATATTTATATTTGAGAACTGAAGTATGATGCTTTTGCACGCTCTTATTTCAGGGTACATCAGTCACTGCGTAGTCTACTGACCTTACAGATGTGGTCCCTCAGGATGGGCTGGTACTGAGAGCCACGAATGTGTCTCTGGAACCAGGACTGCGGCTCACCATTGTAGGAGATCTCCAGAGCTGCGGCTCCGTTACGGATCTCAGGGAGGTCGGACATGGTGTCCCGCACTGTAATTGTGCGATAAACGCCCCCATTTCCACTGGAAAAGAATAGCGCACGGTTGGTATAAACTGCAGATTTTAAAGAGACCCAAATATTAGCGTTCACAAATGCATACCGAGTCACATTGCTGATGTATCTCTTTTCGCCAACCACCACACTAAGAGAACATGCTCGTGGGGCAAACACATGGAGGGGTTCAGGGTAACGGGGCAGCTTTTCACCAGGGGCTGCAGCCAGGATGATCGCTCTGCGTCGGGTCTGGGCCACCCCATATTGCCCAGCCTGCAGAAGAAGGGGATAAGCAAGTTTAAAATGTGCATTCAATAATACTTTGCTCCAGTGTTTTAGCCCTTAAGAACAAATTAGAAAAAAAAAAATACAGGCAGATAAGGGGGCAAAGGGGATACAAGACCATTTAGACATCAAATTAGCACTTATAATTGACTATTTATTAAAACTTGCCTGTAGCACACCAAAGGTGCACTGGTACCCCATGCGCACCAGACAGCGCAGCGTGAGTTTAAGGACCATGGAGCGCTTGAAAGACACAAAGTTCCTCACGTTCTCCAGCAGGAAGAACTTCGGTCTGTAGTAGTCACAGTAACTGTAAAGAAAAGAATGATAAAGTAAACATCCAGCAATTGCATATTTCCAAATATGCAAAGTCTTATTTTACAGCAAGTCTCCTTATGCTGACCTCAGATAAGACACAACCAGAGAGTTCTTAAACTTGGAGTATGTGCGCGAGTTAAAGCGGTTCATTCCACTGAAACCTTGGCAGGGCGGTCCACCGCAGAGCATCTCCACATCACCCTTCTGTGGCAGCTTCTGTCCAAGAGAGTTTGTCTTCTCTCCAGACATCACCAGCTTCAAAAGGACATTACAATCCTCTGTGAAAACCGTGGTGCCTGGATTGTTCAACCTGAAGGCCTGAGCGGCAGGATCCCACATCTCTATGGCCCAATTAGTCTCAGAGATACCTGGTATTTGGGAAAAGAAACCGTACAAGCAAGGCTCTATATTTAGCATGGTTGTGTACTTATTCTTAGAACAAGTTAATTGGTTATTCACTTGGAGTAGTCATAAAATAAAAACCTTTCTATTCATTTTTGTAAATGTATAGGGTTGCTAACAGCCCGAGGTGTGCAAGTGTAAATGTTTTCTGTACAACAATTGCATCTTTAAAATGACAGTGCAATTCACCTTTATTCCACAAGGTGACAGCGTCTGATACACATTAACGTGACGTTTCACTCACCACAGACAGAAAACAATGAAAAAGTATGATCTGCAAAACTTGAAATGGCTCAGCAATTTACTCCAAGCAAGTACTAAACTTGACTGATCAAAATTATTGATTCTGAAGCTGTTGAAAATGATAGTTGAGAATTACAAATAAGAGCCAAATGCTGAATGTACTGGGAAATGAGCTGTGATGAGGACAGTGGAAGGGTTCAGTTTGAGCAGCTGTTTTAGTCAAGCCTCATTCTCCAAAAGGTAAAAATTAGTTCTACTGTAATTGATACATTAATTTCAGGAGAGTTTTACATAATTGTGACAGAGCCATCCATGTGAGATATAGGTCCGGGTATCTAAAGACCTGAATATGTAAGAATGATTGGCGAAACTGTGAACATTCATACATTTAAGGGTTAATTCCCAAAAAAGTCAATATTCATAGATGCAAACTGTAGGGATGGGACGAAATATCGTTTGACAAAATTTCGCGATACAAAACGTGACGAAACGCATCGAGGTCGAAAAAAATGGATCGCGAAATAAAGATAGATGGCACTGCTGCATGATTTGCGTATTATATACATAATTTAGTGTATTATGTGTGTGTGTGTGTGTGTGTGTGTGGGTGTGGCAGACATAAAACGCAGCGCGCATTTTCTGTTTGATCTGAGGCATAGTTGGAAAAAGTGAGAGCAGTCAGACGCGATGCAACAGCAAACATTAATAGGGAAAGAAAAGGGTTGACATTAGCATTAATATTCTAAACCAAAAATGCAGTTATTGCCTACATAAGCTACCATATTTTCTGTTTAACTTTTATAAGACTCCAGAAAGAAAAGTGTGTTTTTTCACTGAGCACATTCTCTGCAGTCTGAGCGCGATGCACTGCAGCTCACTCTCGCTCATGTCTGAGGTAACTCATTAACACCATAACCCCTTACAGAACACATGTTTTATTGAGCTAAATACATTACAATCGGCTAAAACTAATGCACAGGTTACTTTCCTGAACAAGCGCGCTCCCGAGTCGTCCGTGTTCTTCACACTGTCCACGTGAATCACGGCCCAGTTCGGCGCGCACACGCAAAATACCGGCAGTTCAATAGGGAATGCGGATCTCTTAAAGGGGCCACACTATATTCCTACTCGTGTAATATGGACCTCCTCCAGGTATGATGTGGTTCTGGTTCGCTCACTGGTACACATTAACAATTTTTCATACGAACTTTGGCCTCTTCTGAATTAAACTGCCAGTGTAAAAACTCCCTTTTATATTGTTAAAATGAGAGAAATCACTACTTCCTCATTATTTTTAAGTTTAGGCTTAAGAGACATGAACAATTTCTTAGATAAACATATCTATGACCTTTGATATGTCTAGTCTTCATGCTGTATTGATTATTATTGAATAAGTATGGTTTCACTAATAATAAATGTACATTTGCATAAAGCATGCATATTTGTCCATACCTATGTTGATTAGAATATTAAAAACTTAATTTAAACTTAATTTAAGATACATTTACAATTGCTAAAAAGGTGCGATTAAATTGCGATTAATCGCGAGTTAACTCATGACAATCATGCAGTTAATCGCTATTCAATATTTTAATCGGTTGACATCCCTACAGTGCCCTCCACAATTATTGGCACCCCTGTTTAAGATGTGGTCGCGGACTTCTAAAAATTCTCCTTTTTTTTTAAACAACATAGAACCAAAATGCAAAAACAGAGAAAAATCCTACCTTTCGTTTTAGTACATTACTTTGGTGGTAAAAAAAAAAAAAAAAAAATTCACAGATTTGGAAAGACTTTTTTTTTTGATATCGTATCGTGACGTATCGTATCGTAACCCTGGCATATCGAGGTGCATCGTATCGTGAGTTTAAGTGTATCGTCCCATCCCTAGCAAACTCCTCAGAAGAACTCCTCTCTTGTTTTATAAAGGGTTGTTTTGACTCGTTATTGAACGGTCATTAAATCTGTGTCATTCAATTGTGATTGAATTCAGGAAGACAGCACACTTAGATCACATGTTGCTTAACCATCATCGGTAATAAATACAAAGCTACATTTTTAAAGTCTTGCATCAGTATTTTAAGGGTTTGTGCAGCGCTTTAGATTTCTCCTCGTGTTAGTCAGTAAATAATATCCACCAATTGCAACTTAAACAATTCAGAAATCTTTTGAAGTTTGTGATTCCACCCATTTCTTTTTGGTCATTGCCTTTTAAAACCGGGCTACTTCATCCAGTTGGGCAAGTAAAATTCTCACTTGTCCTAGACAAGCCATAATGTTGAGCGCCGATTACAAGACACGCATAACAGTTCCATAAACTGGTTTTGAATAGAAGCCCAACCTGCTTGATGGAAACCCTCAGATAGACCACCACAGCCAGAGAACACATCCAGTGTGCGCAATTTGGGGACTGTCGGCTCTTGCGGCTCCTGATCCGGTGATTCCTGTGAGGCTGCTTTACCTTTCCCTTTCCCTGCAAACAAATCACAATGTACAATTTGGCTGCAATTTCTCTCCAGGTAGTCATGGTTTATAGTATAAACTGAAGTATAATTGAAACTGATTTGTATACAAATTAAATAATTTATAATAGTTCTATGAAAAACACTTAAAATGGTGGCTGTCATTGCATTTATTTAAATATTCATTATGCATTAAATAAAGAACTTTAAAAATATGTAAAATGGTTGCATATTTAGCAAAATGCTCCTCTCTGGAGTTAACATGCCGTTTTACTGACGTCTTTACGTGGCTGAAACACTGAACAGATACAGTAAATTGTACTCTTATCCTTTAACACACATTCAGAGGCTAATTCATGTTTATTTTGTGCTGTAACTGGTATTAAGGCAGAAGAAGAGATCAGTTCACCGTTGAGTGGGAGCGTTTTATGTCTTTGAATTGCATAAAATGGACGCAATTTGAAATCTGAGAGGTTTTATATGAATTGTGAAACACGATATCGATTAGTTTCACAATTATATATTTTTTTAAAAACAACCAACACATTGTTTATTATAAGAATAAGCTGCAGTTGTACAGTGATTCTATTCTTTTAAATTAGAAAGAATCTTAACTTGGCCATCATTAGTCATATTTGGTGTGAATGGGAATTTACACCATTACCTTTTCCCTTTCCTTTCCCCTTGCCCTTATGCACAGCTGACCGGGCATGATTGGGAGGATCCTCAAAGCTTTTAGTCCTGGCATTATAAGCCTAAAGTATAAAAGGAAAGTCAAACAAACACCAACTGGGAAACAGCCTTTCCCAAGCTGTACAAGAAAATAACAGCATCCAAAATAAGCATCAATATAGAACAGATATACATATACAAAACTAAGTCATGAGCTTAACCACAATACCAACAGTTTGCCCTTTAACTCTTTACCTCTAGGAAATAAAAGCGATCAGGTCCTCTGCTTGAATAGTCTTGCACACTTTCCACAAGATCCTCTGCATACTCGACACGACAGCGGCCCAGCACCTCTGCCATGTTCACGTTGACCTCTTCATCACTCCAGTAGAGTTGGTTTATGTCAGAGTGGTAGGCACCCTTTGGTCCTTTATGAGTGTTTTCAGGCCTGAAAGAAATGGTCATGTGAGAATCAGGTCAGTTCAAAATGTACAGCCTAAGGTGGAAACCCCCAGTGCTTTTAAATGTTTTAAAACAAGGTGGTTAACATGCTAGAGGGTGAAAATGTCACCTGTAGAATTTATAGAGGCGCAGTTTGATCTCGTTTGTGTCTGCCTTTCCATTGCTGCGCTTGTTGCAAAAGATTTCCTTGATGCGGCCAATGCGGAACGGCTCTGGAGCATCCAGGTTTGAGCCCTTTATGTAATCTGAGGACTTTCTGTAGTATTCTGGGTAAAGATCCTCATCAACATCATCCTTTCTGTGAGAACGCTTCACTGGGCTTGCAACCTTCACCCTAAGAGAGAAAACATTTAATAACACCTTTCAACTTCCAAACAGATTTAGACATTTAAAACAAAAAAAAAAACCACGTACGTGAAATTAAAAGCATCAGGGGGTAGATAGACGCTGTCCCCTACTCTGTACTGCTCCCCCTTCAGGCTAGCCAACCCATAGAAGACTTTAGAGTCACTCTCCTCATCCTCTAGGGGCTCATAGGCATGAGGTGCATCCTGAGCCTTTCGTTCCTTAATCCTTGTGCAGCTGCCACAGAACCTGCCATAAAACATGCATTAAAAGTGCATGTAAACAAAAGAAAAAAGCCACAGGAAAGCAAAGGAGTTTAAAAGCAGCACTCACTTATACTTGCAGTCCCCGGATGGTGTGATATTGGGAGGAGTCTCAAAGCGAGCACATTCACCTTCATAACAAAGCTGATAAAAGAAGCTTTTGCCATCATCGTCAATTACTTTGATGTCATCATCCATGCCACCCTGAAAGTATGCAAATATTAAAACCTCCGTCCAGTGCGTTACAAGCACAAACGTAGCTCAGACTTCAGCATCTGTACCTCCATGAACCAGTTTTCAGATGGAGCCTTGTAGAGGACATTGACCTTGCCCTGGACAAAACTCAGCTGTATGTCTTCACACTCATCCACAAGGAAGAGCTCAAGAGGGTCCGATGACTCTCCAAGCACAGTTTCGGTGCCACGGCAGAACCAGTGGGCATGAAACATCTTGTCACCATCATCCCACAATGCCGTAATCCTACAAATCAAAAAGAAACAGCTTATCATTTTGAGGTAATTATGCCAATATAAAAGTCTTTGGTTTATCCTCCCTGCAAACAACAAGTTTCCTTCAATAAAGGTTACCTGGCCAAGTAGAGGGGGTGTGATGGGTCATCAGGGCTGACAGACACACAATCCCCAACCTCCACCACCTCATTCTCCACACGCACTTTCATATAGTATTCCTTCTTTCCCACAGTCTGAAAGGACAATATCAATACTTTAAGTCCTAGAAGTGGACATCCAGATTCTCACTGCAAGTCAAAGATGACATACCTCGATGGGCTCTCCCACCCAGCTGATCTTATTCTTGGTTGGTTTCTTTTTCTTGGCTTGAGAAATTTTCTTTGTGTCTTTAAGAACTGGTAACACATCCTCCTCTTCTATATTCTCATCATCCTCAGCTTCTTTCACTGCCAGGTTGGGACACCTGGACAAGAGAAGATATCCATTTACATTTAACCTGGCAAACAAATCCAAGGCCAAAGACAGCTAGATAAACTGGCAGGAGAGAAATTAAACATCCAATTTTCATTCTATACAACAACTAATAGGGCTTCATTAAGTTAAATTAAGGACTAGGGTTGGTCGGGTAGGAGCTTTGGTAGTAAATCAACATTGAATACTCTGAAAGCTTTGGCACGAAGGGGCTGAACATTCTTTAATAAAAGCAGGAATCTCAAAGCGGCATGCCTCACGGGGGCAGGGCTTATGCTCCGTGAACAGAAACTGAACTAATAGTAGGGCTGTGCGATTAATTGAAATCTTAAATAAAAATAAAGCGATTTGAGCATGTGCAATTTCTAAAACGCTTAATAGCACGAACCAATCAGAATGCAGCGCGCCTAAATTGAGTGCGAGAACGGAACAGACCAGGCATAACATGGAAAAAAAAATTATAGGCTAATATTAAAACAAAGCCTAATGATGGACATTGTCCTTTATGGCAGCGGATATAATACAATAGACAGTTTTAGCCATACAGATGTGCAAGCAAGACAATTATAAACCATAAACTGTCAACTTTTATTTGTGTACACTCACAAAGGCCGTTGATTCAGAGAAAGGATTTTGCGTGCACTCACTCCAAATACTGTCTTCATTTCAATAATTTATTTAGTTTGTTTCTAAATTCAGTTCATATTTCTAACAAACGAAATTCAAAGCCAAAATAACAAAAGAACCTTTGAGTTGCCACCATGCAAATTCAAACATTGCATTCTTCTAATTTTAATGAACGCGTGGAAAACACCTATCCTTCCATTAAAAATAATGGCTATTGCGGTGATGGGATATACACAAACTTAACTAAAACAACCCAGACTAAAGTACAAAATTGGTATGATCACCCACATTAATCAGTGATTCGTGCCACGCAGTTGATCCAAAATAAGCTAGTGCCTGCAGTCATCCAAAAATATGATATTTGGGTCACGGTCAGTCGAGTTGTTTGAAATAAATGGCAATTAAAATAGTAGCCTACTAGACAATTTACTATGAAATCCATTGGCATGAGGATCCTCTGCGTTCCAGCATCAAAGTGCAGTAGTAAGCGCACATTCAGCACCTCAGGTCGAGAAGAAACAGTCTCAACCCAGGGACAATTGAGTCAATATTATTTCTACACAGCGCGAGGAAAGCTAAAAATAAGTAGGCTAATCTTCTGTTTTAGGCCTTATAGCCCTTTAACCCCTTTCCTGACACGGGACAAAATGCCCAACTGGGGATATCCTTTTTTTTTTTACGCTGTAGCCATTAAAATAGCTCAGTTTTGTTTTTATTGTCAAAATATTTATATTTCGTTTCTTTATTTTTAATTTAGAAAAATGTTGAGCAAATTGTGTGTTAAATTAAAGTGAAATTTTTTTTTTAAGTGTTGGCCAGCGACCGACTGAGTTAACCGCATGTTTAATCAATTTAACCTCAAATCAACTCGACTTGTCTAAAATCCATTTAGCAGAGTTTTGGCGTATACATACCACGACATTGCACATACTATTTATACGCATTTACATGTGATCAGGTTGGTAAAAGGCATTTTTGATGAGCTGAGGCAGGCTGATGCTGCTCGTGGCTCTCACAAACGAAACGAGCTAAACAATCCAAGCAAATAAATTTAAACACCTCCGCAAAATGAATGTAAATACGAGCTTCAATTTCTGTGGTATAAATTAATTTAACGGATTTCACGTCAACGAAAGCAAGTTTCATGATGCATTTTATTCAGCAACTCATTTCACTCATTTCTCATAAGCACTGGTAAGATCATTTAGCCATATAAAATATATAATTTATTTATGCCATGTCTGTTCTAGTGACATTTTGATAAAGCTCTAATTGGTTCCATTTAGAAATACATGTTTCAAATTCACACAGAATGCATTAATAACGGTAAAGCATGTTTGTTTGTGTAACAATAGCGATTAAAATCGGAGAAGGAAAAAGAAAAAGTAGTGTTGTCCATATCACACAGCCCTAACTACTGATACAATTCCCAGGTCCAGTATGTCCCAGTTTGATATAGTAAAAATTAACTAGAAATTAAACTGAACATGCTGCGTGAGCAGAGCGCGAGGCGCCACACAAACTGCAGCAGGAGTCAGAGCTCCTTCATCACAAGAGTGAGAAGCTAAAATGACGATCGCAAAAGATTTGGTTTCAAAAGCGAAATGTAAAAAGGCCCATTTAAGGAGTTTGTCACTGTACTGTCTTGTTTTACATTAAGAATAATAGTCTCATGAACCCACAATTCAAGTAACCTGCGCCCAAATTGGCAAACCGAAAGTAAACTGCACACAGCTGCATTTGTTCACAGCTGTTCAGTGCACAAGCACTCTAATGTGCCGGTGAGGGAAAATTCTCAGTCACATCCCTAAAAGGTAGAAAGGCTACCAAATTGATTTAATTATATTTTTCCAGTGTCTAACCAATGCAGCTTCACCCAAAATTCAAGCTCAGGTTTGCGCTTCTACCATCAGCTTGTGCAGTCGTTTGCTAGACAGAGAATAGGGAACATTAAGAAGCCAATATATTTAAAGTATAACAAGGTTAGGTCCCTATTCAAATTTCCACCCTATTAAAAACTGCTAGGCTATTAAATTTATGTAAAAGTGTATTAAATTTCACCAGAAAAACGAAGTGAATATATTATCCTAAATCTGAAAACCAAATTTTAAGTAGGCTCCAGTTTTCCCCCGTTGTTGGGTTAACGTTAAAATTGTGTTAAGATTGTGTTAAGATTTAACGTTAATGCAGGCAAGACTGCGGCCAAAACTGGTACTTGATTCACTATTCTCTCTCCACCGTCCCACTGACTGGAGGTTGTCAGATTGGCCACAGGATGCAGCAGGAACATTTGTAGCCGCAGCTGATGTAAATACAGCAGAGCTGGCAACCCAGATGCCGAAACGCTACTAACTTCGTGATTGGTCAATTGTGGAGGGTGGAGATTCAGGACAAAACATCAACACCAGCTGAGGCCGGCAATAAATTACAATATATCCTGGCCAGACTACTGTTGTCAGTGATACAAGTACTTGAAATTAACATTATTTCTTAATGTCTAGTGACATATCAGGGCCATTTTATGTTTATTTCTGTGTTTACTAGAAGCACGCAAACGCAACTCGGCCGTCGTCATTATGGCCTCGCCCACCGACTATACACGATGTGATTGGCCCGGCAAGAGTTTGGCGAATACAGCTCAGAAGGGTATTGAGAGTTGCTAGACGACACTCGCAGGCAGATTAGATTTGCTGCCGCTAGGGTGCATCCAGATTTCTAGGCTAGTAAAAGCCTACAGTAATGTAGAGATCCAGTATTAAAATATCCTAAATTGTTTATTCAACTTATGCCAATATGGACACAGGCATAAATGTGCATTTGATCGTTCAAGGGCAATAAGCCTAGAAATAGAACAGCTGGTATATTCAAACAAGCGCTGACAGGCAGCAAACGTGCACAGAATCCACAGCAAATTCAAAAGATACACACCAGTAACTCAAAAGCAGACCTGTTGCAATAGAGGATGCATGTTAGGTCTCATTTGCAGCCCTAATACTGCAAATTATATTTGGACTAGCCAAAGAACTACAACAGCCTGGAATAATTAAATAATTCTAAAGCACAGTGGAAGCATTTTAATGAGCATTAGCGGTAGCGTTACATGGACATAGGAAGATTAAGACCCCATTAAAATTAGAGACATGGACTAAAGTTTTCAATCTGAAGTATTATTGAGTTAAGGTTTTCACAGGGTCTTAGTCTAAAGCAAGTCTGCACTTTACTAGCATTAGTCACAGCACAGTGAATTGAGCACTGAACAGATCTGGAACAAAACATGGAAACAATGAGTCATTGCTACTCTTTCTAAATATTAAAATCTGCTTCTGCAAATACAGGCGGAAAGAGCAAGGCAAGATCAGTTTCATAAGCAGTAGTCATGTTAGAGACTATTAATTGACATTGGTTTCCCCTCACATGGAAAAATACTACTTAATACTATATAATATAAATATTAGCCAAGTATGAAGACAGCCCAGAGCAAGCATACCTTCTCTTCTGACAGGCCTGTTTACTTCTGCCACTGCCTCCAAACTTGATCATATCCTTACAGGCTGAACATTTGCCGCAATCAGGCGCTTGACAGACCTGAATGATAAAATGGGATGAGTTGTCACATGGACATTGCAGGCTTAATTTGGTTGCAATAAACAGCCATTTCTGGAGAATCTACCTCACAGACACCACAACGTTGTCTTTTCACACCACCCCCATCCTTATTGTTCTGGTCAATCTGATCAGAGAAAAAGGTGTCAAAGATCTGGTAGACCAGTTTGGTGGTGGTGGCTTTAGTCGGGCCCTTGCTGTCCTTCTCAATCTTGGTTGGATGACGAATGGCTTGTCTTCTGGCTGCTCTCCTGAGGGGGGAAAAAAAAAAATTACAAAATGCAATTAACAACAATACAACAATTTAGATTTCTCACAGAAGCCACTCACATCTAACTTAAAATAGAGCCATGCATGTAATGTATGGAGGTCACAAGACACTGAATGGATTGACAGTTTGTCAAGACTGGGTGAAGCAAATGTATAAGTTTTATAGATCAGGTGCAGTTTGGCTCAGCCTCTGAAGGAACTAAATGTTCTGAAAAGAACAGTCACCAAATAGGAAACCTGTAAAGTCAAACAATGGCAGCACAAATTAACATCTGTTATGCAGAGCCATGCTAGTCAGGGGGGGATAAAGAGAAATGGAAAAGGTTCGTTCTTATGAACAACCCCTTTCAGCTAGTGGTTTACCACCAACACAGACTACTGAAGTTGAGCACATAGGAAAAGATAAATAAGCCACACACTCAGCAGAAACATCAGGTTTTACATACCAGTACAGCTGCCTGCTGCATTAGGGAAGGTTAGAGGACCATTAGAAACAGATCATGGAACAAGCACAAGTGAATCCCAACAAACCACTGAATGTTTAGGGTGATTTCACACTTGGTCCGATTGCCTGGACCGTACCAGAGTTTGATTGCTCCCCCTCCTGGACGGGGTTCATATTTTATTTTTTGGGTCTGGACCGGGGCTCGTTTGTGTCAATGCAGCAGCTGTTTACCCGGTTGCTTAGTAACAACAGCGAGCGTGAAGCCGGCGAAATTCACAGCGTTGCTCCCATCACTTGTTTTTGAACCGTTGGATTTGTTAACAAAGCTTTAGTACATAGTGGCACTTGCGTATATCTGCTGCGAATGCACTGCAAATGCTAAACGCTGAAGAGGAGCAGAGATGAGAGCTACAGATCTCTGCTTGTAGTATGTCAGTGACACTCATCAGGTAAATGAGCGAAACATTCATCAACTCCTGCCATTAATAGCAGTTCACTTCCGCGATTTAGTACAATTGCATTCACATCAGCAGCGAACCGTCCCCGAGTTCATGTGAACCGAACCCCAGACTAGGGGTGTAAGAAAATAGATACACATGAATATCGCAATATTTTGTTTGCTGATACTGTATGGATTCTTAAAAACCACACACACACACACACACAAAAGATTCGTGGCTTTGTGTTCGAATGAAACCACAGACTGTATACAACCCAACCGCTAGATGGCAGTTTTATCTCAAAACGTAACTGGCGCAGAGACGGAGAAGTGCAAGGTGAATACGTGTGTGCGCGCATTAGTAAACCACACAAAACAGTAGAATTATTCCGCTCCCGCGGTTTACAGAGTTGAAGTGTGGACTCATTTTGGCTTCAGCTACAAAAGCCACTAAGGAAATCAACAAGTCATTTTGCAAGAGTCCAGTAAAATCTAGTTCTCAGGGAACATTGAATCTGAGAGAGAGAGCTTAAACATAGATTTGTATACATATACATGCGCTTATATGGATGTATACAATCCACGTTGCTGAGAAGCGTCTTGGTAGAATATAGCACATTTTCCTCTCAGTAACAAAATAAACACTCCAAAAGTGACTGCGGTGGCAGCAGAACGAAAGCATCTGATCATAGCGCTGTGGATATGGATGCACCAGCTCTGCAGTTCAGCCTACTTGAAATGGGACTTTATACAATAGACTGCATTAAAGAAAAACATCTTTACAGTATTAAATATAAAACATTCATCCAGTCATGGAATGAATGAACGATGCACTTTCTGTTGCTAAATAGTTTAGAAATGAAAAAATGCTATACTGTGAACCTTTAAAACATGTAGAATAAAGAATCCCGCAGTCACTTTACGGTTTCCCTTTACTTAGATTGCACAAAATAGTGATTAGGGATATAAATTATACTGTATTAATTAAATAAAACAAATAATGTTTTATGCATATGGTTGTGTTCTTTATTCTTTTAAATTAATCTTTCAAAAAAAATTAATTGTTTCTCTCACAATAAATCGCAATACATCGTACCGTAACCCCTGTATCGTGATACGTATCGTACCGCGAGATTCTTGGCAACACACAGCCCTACCCCAGACCACCTTTTTAAGCAGACTCTGGTGCGGTTCGCACCAGAGTTCGGAAGACCACGTTCACATCTAAACCAACCGAACTCTGATGCACTAGTGTGAAAGTGCTAGTGTGAAAGCACCCTTAGAATCTACCATAGCTTCAAGGAATAGTTCACCCAAACTGAAGTTATAATGTAAGCCTTTACTGAAAGTCACTGAAAGTAAGTGTTGTCAAAAGTACTGACCCAGGGTATATGCAGGAATCCTGAAGTTATTTCAATACCTTTTAAAGACTTTTTAAAGACCTTCTCAAAATATTTTAAGACCTCATCGCACTTCAAGTTCGAATCGGCAACAAACCTTTAATAAACAGTTGTAGTCGAATGTAGCCTTACAGTCTCTATCGTAGGCCATTTTTGTATCGTTTATATTGCATGTCTGTTTTACAACGTATGGAGGGCGACACATCCCCTAACTGCGCATTTCGCAAAATACATGACGTCACCCGTAGACAGCGCTCGCCAGGGATGGAAATTAACTTTTTTCAAAGTCTACCACTCAATGTTTTTACCAGCCACTTTTGTTTTTAACAAATTAATACTACAAGATCTACAACACTTAAGCAGTTTGTTTAATCTCAAGTCCCAATGAAATACTGACATTCACGATGATTTGTGGTCTTTTATGGCTTCCAGTTATGGTTTTTAGTCCCAAGAATGAAACTATACATTTTGGCATCTTTGAAACGTGTTGACAACATACTGAGCAGGACATTGTCAGTAGGGATGCACCGAAAACAATTCTTGGCCGAAACAAAAAAAAGAAACCAAAGCCGAAAAATAAAATTCAAACTAGAATGTTAAACTCGACCTCACTCATGTTCATTAAATAATAATGTACAGGCCTACAGAAAGGTACAGAAATTGAATAAAGTAATCAAATGTAAAATAACTGCATATTTAACTGTTTAAATGAAAGCTTAATCCTTATTAAACTTACAAAAGCTATTCAATCAAGAGCATTGTTTAATGTCAAACTAAATATAAGGACATCACTCAGGCAGCAGTAAAGGCTACTGCGCCTTTAAGACCTGATGCAGGGATATGCTCTTCTTTCTCGACTGTGCATACTATACAGTTCACTTGAGGCATATTCAGACTATGTCTGCTTGGATACTCATCAAGATGGACATGTTGACATACTTCTTGTGCGAGTTTGTCCGTTTTAGCGCAAGACTTGAAAGAGAACTCAATATTTGCGCGCTGTGAGACGAGCGCGCGCTATCAGATGATGCACAGCGTCAGATCTTCTCTCAGCACGCGCAAGTCTCACAAGCGCGTCTTCACGCGAATGATGACGGAGAAAACGACTGGTTATATGCGCACATACGGCAGCACTCGCATGCATTGTACAAAGTTTACAAAGAGGTGAAACAGCTCGGTAGGTGAAGCGAGTTTACCCGCCACAACTCTAAATCAGCCGCATTTGGCTGGTGGCGGTGCTAATTTCCATTCCTGGCGCGCGCGCTCCGAGCCGATCTCAGACTGAGCGTCCCGTTGTTTTTTTAATACTTATGGGGATGAAAATATTTATAAATACTTTTTGGACTCAAACTCTTTTGACAAAGCTTGAACAAAACACTTTCTTAAATTTTGACTTTGTAAAGCCGTGATAAGACTAATACTTTATAAGGGTCTTAATTTTCCCAAAAGTGATTTATCACCTTTTAAGACTTTTCAAGACCCCACAGATACCCTGTGACCGCAATACCAAATCGGTAATGATTTTTTTTTTTAAATGATGCTTTGAGCACTGCTGAGTAGGGGCTTAAATGATAAAAAAATATGGAAGCCTGTGTCTAGCAATATTCAATTTGCAATGCAATATGTAAAATGGCAATGCATTTCAGTATTTAAATTTACATTTTCCATAGGCCAACCATGTGCAAAATGATAAATTACTGGGTATCTGCGGTTTTCAACAAGACAGAATTAAGACCATTATGAATTAAAGACCTTTATCTCGCTGTTTAAACAAAAAAAAAAACAGATTCAGTAAAGTACTTGCAAGCAAATTAATTTATTTAAATTGAACAAGTATTAGTAGTAATCTTATTATTCATAGCTCAATGACAGACACGTTACTTTTTTTGGATCAAAATATTTTTATTTTATGGTCACTTCCATAAATTCGTGAACATTTTTCATAATTAGGATGCCTAATTAACCATAAGTCACATGGCAATAAAACAATGCATGAATCTTGTTTGGCAATAAAAAAAATTAAATAAAAAAAGGGCTGGTCCAGGGGTGTGCTATCTATATTAACACGATTGCTTGGGGTGGGAAATATGACTAAAATCATATAAGTAAAACTTTTTACTTATTGCTGAGGTTAAGTAATCAAGTAAACTGGTCAGTAATAAAATATATACTTGACAATAGACTATTCAATCAGAATAGGACAAATGAATACAACAAAAACATATCTACACAGTGCTTTAAGTGTAATGCTGCATTCACATCGTACGCAAATAAAAAGTTGGACGCGTGAACATTTTGAATCCATTCGTGTGACATTCACTAGACAACAGACGCAAATTCACGTCATGGGAGGGGGTTCTGCCAGGCAGCAGCAGTAGGACTAGCTGAGTTAAGGCTGCTCTCACCAGGGTTGATGAGCGCTGAGCTCCGGTGATCGCCTGGGTCTCAC
The DNA here is from genome assembly GCF_024679245.1 of Pseudorasbora parva. Classification (NCBI taxonomy): domain Eukaryota; kingdom Metazoa; phylum Chordata; class Actinopteri; order Cypriniformes; family Gobionidae; genus Pseudorasbora; species Pseudorasbora parva. Next base: position 44,224,677 of record NC_090173.1, on the reverse strand, counting down.
ACCTCCGAAAACACCAGATCCAATTTTCAAATAGGAGCTCTCTTAATAAATCAATGACATATTTGAGCTTTAAACAACTACAATCTCGCCTGAAAAACTATTAAAACTACATTGTGACAATACAGTAGTATTTTTAAATTACTCTGTTTCCCATCCGTCACTTCACCACATGACAGCAGTAAGCAGGCTCCTCATTGGTTAACACGGCGCGAATATCCGCAAAAGTTCAGATTTTTCAACTTTCATGTGATCCTTTCCGCGTGAATCACGCTATTCGCGCTCCCTCATTCACACGAGTCGTGCCGCAGAATGCCTACTCACGTGTCTGCATTGACGTAACATGTAAATCACTCACGTGAATCGCGTCATTCGCATGCGGTGTGAACGCAGCATAAGTGTTGTTTTCCCCGTTTGTGTTGTTGTTAAGCTATTCGTTTGCTTTCACTTTAAGAACTTACTAATGCGCAGATCCAGTGCTTACTGACACACGTCCCAAACTTTTTTACTCAATTCAGGATATATGCATAATGTGTGTATTTGATCGGTCAAGAGTAGGCTAATGAGCCTAGAAATAACATCCAATACACTCGCGCGAGCGCTAAAAGACAGCAAACACGCAGTCTGACTTCAGAGTTGGGGGTTTATGCCACTGTTATTAACTCTTTTTAGTGCAATCAGGTATATTATACTTCTATTTGGTCATTATTCAAGATTGTGAGAGTCGCCGTCGCTTTCACGATCGCAGAACTGGAAGAACCGTCAGCTGAAGAATAAAAACCATCTTATGCGTCTGTGGGGTATGATCAGAAAGAGGCTCGTGCCAATAACACGAAAGCTGATTGGCTGCATCTGTTAGTGTTCTGTTAGACCAGTATGTTCTTAGAACTATAGATATTTATGGTAAGAACATCTTGCAGAGAACGTGCCTGGCGCTTATGCACCTTAACATGGGTGCGGTCACTGACGTGAGCTGTGGTTTACAACAGATTATTTTACTCAAATAATATTTTCCACAATGCTCTGGGTATAAGCATTTAACCGTATTAGTCACCAATTAATGATCACACTAAAACATCCAAAATACTAAACTCACCTCTTTCCCAAAGTAACACCAGCCAGCTTGATCAAGTCTCTCATACAGGGAGTGACGATGATGGGCTGCTCATCTGAGTCTCCAGCCTCATCATAGCTCTCCACCTGCTCCACCACAAACTGGGCATGGCGCAGAAGTGTGTCTTCAGTGAAACGGTTGAAGTTGAGCCCAGCAGGTGGAACAGTAGTCTAAGAGACAAATTAACACATTAGCACTGCTTCTGATGGGACAAGAGACTTATACTAAGCTTTAGCATGTCAATCAGCTCACCTCGATTTTATTAAGCAGATCCTCATAAGTGGCATCCTGGTTCTTCTGGAGAAATTCAACCACAATCTTGCTCATATAGATCTTCTCCTGCATCAAAGCAAAAATAAGCGAGTACTCCTCACTGGGGTCCATTAGGATGTAGTCAGCAAAGGCTGTTAAGAAAGAACAACTGTTGGATTTGACTGTGCATGGTGAAATTTGACTAGAAGACACTTCCACACAACTCAAAAAAAAAAAAAAAAAAAAAAAAAATTACCTGTTGTGAAACCAATTAAAGCCTTCTCCCCACCATCAAAACCAGTGATCCACCAAGCATTGATGGGACCAAGCTTCTTAGCAGGAACCCCACCTAAAGAAAACAATTTACAAGTGGGTCATTATTCCTGTATGATACAATAGAGAAGAAACAGCATTGTGTTTTAATCTGACATGCTGGATTTGCAGACAACGACCCGAGACTTGTTTACAAACGATTCCGTAGGGAAATTAAGTGAAAACCATGTCATCCCCACGTGAGCTGGAACTTCATTAAAAATGAAATTTCAACCACACATTCCTAATATTAGGATCCGAAGGAAGCTTATTGCGGTATTCCTGGTTGTGGAAGAAGTTGCTGCATATATCTTGCCATCTTCTTCGGCATGTTTATTGTTGCAGGCTAGCGCGAGCCGATCTACTCCATGAGGTGGGTGAGACGTGGTTTCGTCGCACAATGACGTCAAAGATGCGCACACACACGATCGTTTACTGGGTCTGGCGTCTATAAAAGCTTTTCTTTGACTTATAAGAATATCCTTTAAGTTTCAGAGCTGAAAACTTCCTTGTATTACCATGACCTGTTTATATATCAAAAGCTCACAGGAAAGTTTATTTCTCAATTCATAACCCTTTTATTAAACTAGCAGACTGCATGCCTACACTACCTGTTTTTCTGTGTCTCTGACTCAAGTCACAATCACACTAGACTGTGCATGCAAAATTTCTTTGGACATTGCAACAGTTGTCATGTCATGCTCTGAAATGTCTTAGATTTGACATGGTAGTAATACACACACACACAAAAAAAAAATCTTCTACTGGTCTTCACATGATACCAATTTGCTGGCCCAGACAAATTTTATTTAACTTAAAAGCTTCTCTCAATTGCATGCTGCCAATGACCATTAGGTTACACATTACAATACACACGTTTTGTAAGCTCACTGTTACACATGCATTTATCCTGATTCTTGTGACAGCTATAACTCAAGGGACAATTAAATGCACAGCCAGTCACAATTTATTCTCTGCATCAAATGGGAACACGCTGTTGCACAACTTTGATAACCAAGCTTATTTTGAGGAGTTTTTATTAAGCCGTTTGGTCGGTTAAACAGTCGGTGTGGATAAATCAAGTTTGTCATAGACTTTCGATCTATTAAAGAGAATGTAGACAAACTTTTGAAGAAAAAACTTGATCCATTAATGTACTTACTGCATGTGATCTCACTGTTTGAAGCAACAACGTAAAATTTCTATCAACATGTGGTGCCATGAATTAAGCAATTATTTTTGAATAATTAACTCATAGGATAAGAGTCATGAATAATGAGTTGTTGCCTTACTATAGTACGAAAAAGCAGCCTATGATGTTGCCATGAAGACAAATTTAAACCAGGAAGTTAAGACATCAAAAAGGTTTCAAATTAACCATTCCTCCCACATTCAAAACTAATGGGTCCTTCACACTGCGCAATTTTTCAAAATCGAATAGCGAATGACCCTTGTCAGACTGTACGAACATGATCCCTGATGTAAGCCATGTCACACTGTAAGATCTCAGTTGGCATTAATGTCAGACTGCACGATAGTGAAGGCGCGCTAAAAATGGACGAGCGCAAGAAAACTCGTCCGGTGTTTTATATAATCAATGAATGACGCGGTCGGTGACAGTGAGCTGCATGACACGCTGGACTGAAATGCTGGCTACAAAGAAAGCTTTAGCTCTCGTTTTGGTCATAGTTTGTCTTGAAAAACAGATATTTGACGGTCGCCGTAGGAGAAGTCACACTGCAGGATTGTAGGGCTGCAACGATTCATCGAGTAACTCGAGTTAATCGAATCAAAAAAATCCTCGAGGCAAAATCATCTGCCTCGATGCTTCGCTTAGTCCATTTAACTACACACAGATATTGCAGAAAGACATTTTTGTGTAAGGACTCGGAGTATGAGCGGATTGCGGTTATATCCGCGGTTCAGGTGCGTAAACATCCCAAACATTGCAGGTGGATGAGAGAAATCGTTAATATGTTGATTTTAATAAAGACGCAGAACTCTCATATCACGCTAAAACGCAATGAATGCGCGTCGTTCATTAACTTTCGTTTTCAGCTCATGTCGAGATCAAAGACCGCAATGCGAGAGAGAGAGAGAGAGAGCGGCCGGGCATCAGCACTGGTAATATCATTTAATATCGCTGTTTTTAAATGAAGAAAACTGTGTGTTGAGCTTCAGGATCCGACGCTGAACATTTAAGTTTCATTTGCGGCAGTTTACGCGTCAGCTGAGGAGATACGCGCGACTCCAAACACATGAACTCGATGGAGTTTGCAGCTTTGCACATGGATCACCGTCATTGTGATGTGTGTGAAATCTTTAATGAGACTTTATATATCCTACTTGATAATATCTTCGAAAAAATGCACCATTAGATGTTCTCAATACTAGGCGCATTAAACATCAGAACCAGCTGCACGCACGTGTGTGTGTGTGTGTGTGTGTGTGTGTGATGAGCAATAGCGCTCGTCAGAGCTCAGAGCTGCGTGCTTTCATTGATTTAAATATCACACTTTAATCATATTTATAGCTACTAACTTAAAACAAGCTGTGTTACAATGATGAATGATTAGCTCAAAAGATCAGCATGTGTGATGTACTTTAACTGAATTAAACATATCTCGCGTTTGATCACGTTCTAGCGGTTATTCCTCCGTGTGATGTATAGGTTGTCGACCCTGGTTTATGTAAATAAGTGTTTTTGTTTTGTTTAGCAACCTACTTCAGTGTAGCTAATATGTGACGATAGCATCGCGCTTAACACGGAGGATTTGAAGTTGTGACGATCGGGTGCGGGTGGATGGTTTGCTTCAGCTGATTCGGTGACGATAGAGCTGATCCACACATCTCTTGTTCCAAGTAAACCTGTCCAATATGTTTTGCTTCAGTAAAGGAGTAAATAAGACAGTAAATGCTTATGTCATGCCTGAGCTGGAGCTGAAACATGAAAGTTAAGTTGCACAACATAAATACAATGTTTAGTTATTTATATTATTTATAGAATATTTATAGAATATTAGAATATTTATATTATATAGAATGTATAGAATATTTATATTATTTATATTGGCATTATTGTTATTTATATTACTACTATTTAGATTTATTGGTTGTAGGTTTAGTTTTAGATTGAACCATGTTTACCTTTTTAAAGTAATTTGAAATAGATTTGTATTTAATATAATATGGCAATTGTATGCATTAAAATTGTTTAGTTTCACAGTTATTAATGTATGCAATTTCAGCAATAAAACTACATTTTTCTAAAAAGAAAACAAATTAGATGTTAATTTTAAGATACCCGTCTTATTGTCTCTTATTGCTCTTTAATAAAGAAAAAGTAATTATTACCCAATTAATCGATTAATCGATCGATTAAGTGGTAGATTAATCGATTACAAAAAGAATCGATAGCTGCAGCCCTACAGGATTGTGCCAAATCTTCCGACACCGCTCAAATTTTACCTCAGACGAAATTCCAGCACAGCCCTCATTAATCGGCTGCCGGTAAACATGTCAAACTAACGACCAAAGACGTTAGATTTTAGCCTAGGATCAAGGAATTATTTAGGATTTGCTAAATTTGTCTCAGACGGCCAAATCGTGTCCAAAAAATCAGTGTGCACCCGGCTTAACAGATGGTAATAGGCTTCCATTATGTCCAACATATACTAGGGCTGTACGATTAACCAAAAATTAACCAAAGGTTTCAGGACCCCAAACAGACATTTTTCCCTGTGTCAGTTATTTCCGTTTTAGTCACGTAACTCCGCCCCGTCAGTCACATCAAGTGCAGTTTGCAGGCACAGATGCAGGAGCAGTGATCTTTGTTTATAGATGCCCAGAATCACCATAGTAACGTCATGTTTTACATGGTTTATACAGGGAAGTCTATTGCCGTTCTTATAGCCTACACGCTGCCACACACAGACACAAACCCAAAGCCAGATCGCTTTCACTTTCATCCTCCAAGTTTGTCAAGTAGATGCATTTAAAGGTTTGCCAGATTTACCATTTAAAGTGATTGTGCACTATTTAAAAACAACAATAGGGAAAACTTATGCATTCAGTGCTCAGCTTTTTTGTAACAGAGCCTCACTGACAACGCATGCGCAGACTGAAGGCAGACCTTTCACCGGAGTCCTCACAAAGCTGCCATTTGTATTTGTTTTAAGTAGTGCTGTCAATAGATTAAGTCGCCATTTAGCCATTTGTCATAATTTGCTATAATTTAAGTAAACATTACATAACTAGTTTCTGCAAGCTTTATTGGAGACTCCAAAAGGAAACCAAATATAAGGAGTCCATATAATTCTATAATAAGTTTGTACACACCCAAGCAACCATGAAAAAAAAAAGACCTTACTAAAGAAGCTTTACTGAATTTATCATAGTATACAGTATGTGTACAGAGCAACAACGAGATTTTCATTTTAGATATGTTAAGTAGCAAAGAAATCTAGACGCATCCTAGCAGCAGCAAATCTAAATTGCCGCGAGTGTCGTCTAGCAACTCTCAATACCCTTCTGAGCTGTAAAAACCAAACTCTGGTCAGGCCAATCACATCATGTATAGAGTCGGTGGGCGGGGCTTAACATAATGATGGCGGCCGAGTTGCGTTTGCATGCTTCTAATAAACACAGAAACTGGCGAACAGCGGTCTTTCAAATCAGCTCTGAAAGACTTGGAGTTGAGCTTTTCTCTGAGAAGAGAACAGCACTGAAGTCATTCTTAAAAAGGGAAGATGTGTTCTGAGTTTTGCCGACCGGATACGGAGAAAGTTTAATCTGTCAACTAACGTTCGCTCAGCTTCACCTTGGTAGCTTTGGTTGGTAGTAGTGCTATCCAATTGCATGCACGCCGTGCAGAGGGAGTTTGAAATACAACCGTTTATCCCGCCCCTCGGATTGAGCTGTCAATGGTGAGTTTCCAGACCAAACATCTTGATGTGTGTCTGGTTTGTCAGGCTAGTAAAATGGACATTTAAATGTAGACCTCTCAAGCTGCGATACAGAGCAGAGCCACACGGAGATGCCAAAAGAACTCCTAAATCAACCGCTTTGACTGCAAAAACCTACGTCGCTCCCTCTGATGCACGCATGCTCAGTATATCTTGGTGCACATTACCATCAGTTCTCTCTTAGTCAGTGTACTGTTCACTGAATAACTTCAGGATGTTGGTTTGAGTCAGCCGCATCAAAAAGTGAATAACTTTAGAAATGTGTTGATCAGTGCTTACTAGTAGAGACATGAACTGTTCAGTCTAATTTGGTAAACTGATTCACTAAAAAGAACTGGTCATCACTAACGTCCACACATGACAAATCAAACATTATCCTTCCTGAGTGTGCAGAATGTTCTGAATGAAGGCTACGCGAGATCGCGCAGAGTTTCTCTGTGCATCACCAGATTCTCATGCGATTACTGTACGACACCACAATTGCGCTCTTCAGAAACAAAATGGCAGAATACGGCAGAGCTCGTGTTTTAAAGCAAAGCAAACACTGGAATGAACAAATCACTAAAACGCACTGAGTACTCTCTCTGGTGTATCAGCCTAGCCTTACATTAGTACTGTTTGGATGAATTAGATTACTGAACACTTTCCCAGAGTTTAAGGCTTAAACTCAAACACAGAATCAGGTTAAATAGTTAGAATGGAAATTCCCTCCTACCAGGGTTACAGCTGCTCAGTGTGATTGATAAACTCCCCACTTCTACGATTGACTGGGTGATGCAAATTTCTTTAATGTTGCAGCGTCACGTACTTCTGTTATTTGTGTTACATTTTAACGACTTATTTATTCTCATGCGTTAACGTTCAGAGCCCTAGTTAAGGCCTGCCAGTTTGAACATTAAAGCGATTTTAGACCATCAGATGTGTATTATGTTGGAACTAATGCCTTATATATAGTGACAAACGAACACTCAGAATAGGACGGAACATGACAGAAGCTTGCGCGCAGAGACGCACTGCAAACACGGCTGCAGTCCTGTGATTAACGTGAGAAACTTGACCTTTATAGGCATACATTTTTAATTTAATGAATGTAATGAATAGATGGTATGAGTAATTCACACAATCACTTATTTGAATGCATTAATGAATGTAATGTAGGCCTACTGCTTATGTAGCTGTTGTACAACAAGCAGAAAAATGCCCCATAGACAATAACTGCTGAAAGTGAACAGTTTCCTTCAAGTATTTTGAATCAAAGAAATGCACTCCATTCCATCTTTAATAGTAGAAAATATGTACAGTAAAAACCATATCAGGAACTTACTCAAACCTTATGAGGGCAAAGAAATAAATGATAATCAATAAATAATCTAAATAATCATTCATTAATCATAATTGAGGCAAAATGTTCAGAAAATATGTTTCAGGGTTATGGCCCTTTAACCAATCAATACATCTTTGGTTGACTAAGCCTCATCTCAAAGTAATGTTTAGCCAACTATTATGGGGCAGTCTTAGTAAAGAAACTTGGGACATACCATCCATGCATGGGTTGTCATCGTAGATCGGCTTAACAGCACAACTGAAGTACAATTCCACATTTTTCTCAATGAGGCCAGAATCAAATGGACACAGGTGCCCATGCTTGTCATACACACTGTAAAAAAGGATTAGAACAGTCAAATCATTGAGAAAAAGAGAGATGCAGCAAACTGAAAATTAATTTATCACCTGAAGTTAGTAATCTTGTGCTGAGGCAGATCTTCATAGCTTTCAAAACCATCCTCATTTGCATCAAAGAGGGAAAGACGCTCATCAGTCAGCATCTCTGGTTCATCCAACTACAATACAGACAATACTTAAGAATCAACTTTAAATTTGAGATGCACATGTAAATCATTGGAATTATTTAACAAACTTATAAACTTTCACTGTCATGTCATTCAAACAATAGTGTACAAAAAAGAAAAAGCTCACAGCATTATCAGGATCTCCCTGGAAGAACTTGAGGTCTGAATCATCCAGGTATTGCCTGCAGTCAGGACATTTTGGTGGAGGGGGCTAAAATGCAGATTAATGTGATTAATTTGGTGCATAAAAACAATATAAAAAACCCTGTTCAAACAGGAAATTAAATGAGTCACCTTGGCTGTGGCCACAGGCTGGATTTTGCCATTAGTGGCGTTCTCAGTGTCAGACCTGAGAGAGAGGAGATGAAAATTAAGCTAATGTGCATTTCATGTGGAGAATGGGCGGTTTTAATACATTTGCATCAATGGGGAACTCACTTCTCATCTTCCGTTTTAAGGCGTTTCTCTTCATGGACCTTGACAAAAGGAAAAGCTGCTGTTAAAATAACTTTCATGGACTTGAAATGGCATTAGGTAGCAAAACAATATTACCTCCTCTGTAATATTTTCCTCAGGCTTAACTTCTGCATCACCATTTGCGGCTTCTCCATTCAACTCGTCTGACTTGCGTTTTGGACTATTAGAAGAGAGTACAACAATTTATAAATTGAATAAATAATCTAAATACATTAATAAATTCAACTACTCAAGCACAAAACGCACTTCACAAGGCACAAATTTGCACAAGGACACCCAACAGATACTATTTGACTTACACTCTAGAGAACATTGACAGGATAGATGGCTGTTTACCAGAGTTACGTGTAACCCTGCTACTGGCTGGAGATTCTGTGCGAGGAGAAAATAGTTAATAAAACACACTAAGCATTCTACATCCAGCACACAATGTAGAGATGCAGCTGTTGTAACATGGAGGGCAATTAAAAGCTATAAACCCATGCAACTCACTTTTGGGCTCAGAGTCTGCTTTACTGCGACGGCCACCCTTTCCCTTCAGGGTGCTGGGAGACTTTATAGCATCTCCTTCCTCCTGAGTATCCATGGCTCCCTCCTGCTCACCATCATCTTTATGAGATCCATTTACAGAGAAGCCATTTGTATGTCCATTCTGCTCCACTCCATCGTCCACCCTGACAACTCCCAAAGCTTTCTTCAGTATGGCCTTCACCTCTGATGTGTAAACCTCCTAAACAGAAAGACAATCAAGTTAGGGCTCAAGTCCTCATAACTAGAATGATTTTAGACAGGAGAATTGAAAGGACAACTCACAGTGGAAACCTCTGAGCTCTTTAACTTGTCCTCGAGGATTTTGAGCTGGTCCTGAGTATCAGAGAGCAGGAACTCCTGCAGTAACCTGAGCTTTTCTTTGACACACTCCTAGACAATGTAGAAAGCACAGTCAATCTATCCTAATAAGCAATTTTTAGTCTGTTGTTTTCAGTTAGTGCTTGAACAATTTCAAACATTTTATAATCCACAAAAAAAAAAAAAAAAAAAAAAAAAAAAAAAAAAAAAAAAGTGTTGTGATGAAACCATCTTCGAATATCATTATAAATTGACAATTCGATGTCACATTGATATTTGGAAGCTTTTCACTGTCAGCACCTCAAGTGGCACATCTCTAAATTGCTAGTTAAAGCGCAAAAAGCTCTGCTAAATAACTAATTGCCTCCTCAGCAAGATAAACACTAGAGCAGCATTGAAATATGCACGATAACATTTATGCGTTTGTTTTACTTTTGGTTTCCACATTGTGGTGTTGAAAGTGCTTTGTAAATAAAGGATGAGTTGAACTTGTTCATGTAGATTCTGTCAAACAGTAAATACTGAAGAAGAAAAATTGACAACCACAGTTTAAGTGGGTACACTAAAAATAAACTGCCTTATGCAATTAAAACAATTGTATACAAATAAAGCATTACTAAGCATTTCATTACTCTGCCCATGATAAAGGGAATAATTATTACTTCCCATAGACTATTAAACAATAGTGGATTTAACATCTAATGTTAAAATGTATGATGTAACCAACTTCATGTCTATTCTAGTATTGCTCAACTGGTCGAGGTTGATATGGGATTTACAAGGTAATTAGTAACAATACATAGAAATTAGTAGAGTAATGCAATGACACAGTAAGAGATTAAATTACTTAATAGTACTTTATTGCTTTTTTTAGAGTGGGTTCCCCCATAGTTTGCAGCATTTAGTTCCTAAATGAGAAATTGACTTGAAACATATACAACGAAAAATTGATGCAGTGAAAAACGCTCACCTCATCTGACAAACTGTCTCCACCTTCATCCAACACCTGAAGCCTGGGAACATGAATGTAAACATATCATTGCACCCCAGAAATCAAAATGACGCGACATTATTTTAACTCTTTAAATTAGATTGTAATCATTGATATTTAGTCTTAAATATGCTGATGTGCAGCTGATGCGGTCTCAACAGACGGTGGCACGTGATCACTCAAGTAAACAAATCACGCAGTCAGAGACGTGACGGTGGGCATTTATTTTGTTGCTAGCATCACTTCAGACGATCTTCCTGGAATGCACTACACGAAGTGCAGTTTAACTCAGTAGGGACGGGTCTAATGACTTGTGCAGTGATTGAGTAGAGGAAGACAGGAGGCGGGCAGGGCTTCACTCGGACACATGTGTATTTGGCGCCAAATGCAATCAGACTGACACAGTCGAGTGAAATCGCATCAAAACAACCAGCCGCCGCATGTTTTCCCCACTAAGCACGAGATGATGGCAGGTAACTTACAGCATTTGTAGCACGGCTAAATGCTAACTACAGTGCGAAAAACTTTACCTTTTTAAAATCTTCAAAGTCAAACCATATAATACAGCGGCGGTTATGTGACGTGATCAATGTGTATTGAGTCGCGAGAAAAGCCCGCGACCGAGCAAGCTATCAAATTGTATCTATTATTATACAGTTGTTTTAATACAAACACAGCACCGTACCGTTCCTTGACATCCTCTGGCAGAGACAATGAGGTCCTGGTAGGCATTTCAAGTTCGAGTTTGAGCAAAAGGAATTACTATGTAAAAACACGACTTAAAACAACAACAAGTAAAAGCGGTTATTAAAATCTGACAGTGCCAACTGCAGCGCGCGCTAGAGGGGCTCAACTGGCTTTATGAATTGTCGCTAGCAGCTGAGAAAAATACGCGCGGGCCGCTTTTTCGCGCGGAAACGCGAGTTGGACGCTACCACTTCAACTCAACGCACGGGAGACAAATGTGTCAAATAACTTGTACGTTTCTATTTTGTTTTTAAACGATTCAGATCCATTATTTTGAGTACATGATAAAATAGTAGTATTATGAAATATATACTATAAAAGTAAAGGAATATCAAATCTTACGTTGTTTTCAATGATTATTTTAGTGTGCACCCCTTCCACGGCCTCAGAAAACTCAGCCGATATAGGATGTACCACATTTAGCCTCGCTCAGGGGTGCAAATTCGCTTTCGCTCATTTCATTAACTCTTTCAATATAAATATTTAACACTGCGAGAGACGAATAGAAATCTGAAACCGAGCCGACCAATTCGATTGATCCATTTAAATTAAGTTTATAATATCTAGTATTTATTTGTCACAATGTTCAAATATTTAATAAAGAAACAGATTTTTTCTTTTAAAAGTTACATTTGTTACTTATCAGATTGTGTTTTATTAACATCTACACCAAACCCAAACCTAGACCTACCCTTACAATAATGCAAATACAGTAATTAAAGGAATAGTTCACCCAAAAATTTAAATTAGCCCACGATTTAGGCTACTCACCATCAAGTTATGTGTGAATATGACATTCTTCTTTTAGACGAAGACAATCAGAGTTGTATTAAAACAATATCCTGCCTCTTCTTATAATGGCAGTGAATGGCTGTTTCTGTTTTAAAGTCCATTAAAGTGTATCCATCCACTATAAAAGTGCTCCAAATGGTTACAGGGGTTAATAAAGGCCTTTGAAGCGATGCATTTGTGTAAGAACAAATCCCTTTAAATGACACAATATTGATGTGCTTTCCCAGTGGCGGTAGTTGTATCCCTTCTAGTCTTTACCTACACACTGCCAACCACTACAATCTGACAATCATGATCAGCCCACATAATCATGCAATCTTCCTTTAACCTACAGATGGCGCAATAGGCCATTACACTGACATATCAGTTAGATAATATTTTCTTTGGCTGACCACAAGGTGACACTCTTGTACAGCAGTTGTAGTTACTGTTTTTGGTGTACGGGATAAACGTGTTCTCACATATGTCGAGTGTAGTGGGAGTAGAGAATGAACATTAATCAGACAGAATGTACTGAGAACAACTTTATATGTTTGCAGCTGTTAAAGCTTGTCTGACATCACTTCCTGCCAACTCTTGGCCATATTCCCAGCTGTGTTGTCTCCCAGGGTGGGTTGCTGTTCCCACCCAGGAATTCTGGATGTTTGATAACAACCAGGCCAGACCATTTTTAAGCCCACTCAGTCAGAGAATCACAGTCTTTTTTTTTCTTTTACTTTTTAGCTTAGAGTAGCCCCAGCTTATGGTCATGCCGTCCCAGCCACCCCTTTCCCATAATGCCATTCCCATTGATCTCGTCATGCTCCCCCTTTCCTACAAAACCCTTTGGCTAAACATCTGCACTCCCACAAAACCTTGGAACTGGCACTTAATGGACTGTCAGAAATCAAGGCCAGCAGTTGGGCAATGTTGTTAGCAAACAGATTCATGTCATAGCGAGTCTGGCCTTAACCATGTTCGTGCACGCTAGCATTTAGTTTCCCTTTTTTATAGTCTCTTAAGATTTCTGTAATATGTGGGATGAAGCTCATGTTTAGATTGTTAACTCAATACTGCGTAGGACTGAAATTCAAAGCAAATTGCGTAATGCCATTCATTTTTTGTCACGCTCACAACCAGATGTTGCACTTTAAAGGTGATAGTGTTTTTACAAACCTGTATGAGTTTCTTTCTTCTGTTAAGAAGATATTTTAAAATATGCTGGTAACCAGAATGTTGATGATAGCCATTGACTTTTATTTATTTTGTATTTTTTTACCCACTATGAAGCCAATGGCTACCATCAACTGTCTGGTTACAGGCATTCATTTTGGGGTGAACTATCTCTAAATGCATAAATGCAAGCATTAAGTAGCCTTGAAAATATAACTTAAAGAATGACAATGAAGCAATAACTTTTTTTATTTTTTTATTTAAAAAAAAAGGAATAAACTAATGTGTATGTACCTACATTAGTGTTTGGGATTGTACCGATTTAGCACAGGTAGCTTGCTACTAAACACAAGGCTATTGCACACAAGACATTCTACATGTATAAACATTACATACATACTGTACATAGATACATACATACTTTAATATATTTATCATAAACAAGCATTGTTCCACAGGGTAGGCAATGTTTTACATTGAACGGAGTGATAGTGATGCTCACACAGGCTTAAACTCTTCATGCATTACAAAAAGAAAGAAAGACCAAAATACATTAGACCGGCATTGGAAGAGCTGCCAAAGTGCTTTCCTCTGCTGAACTAAACCGATCAACAGAGGAAATTAAAACATGTTGGGATCAAACAGTGAATGGGTATGATTGTGTGAGTGAAAGTGTTGTTCGACTGATGACATTAGCATATGAGGACATTAAGGTCAATCCATAACAACAGGAGGAAGCATAGGAAACACCGGACTTCCTGTGGATGCAGGAAGTTTAAATTTTCTTCAGAAGACTTGACAGAGTAACATCTAACTTATATCAGAATGAATATGCCTTCAAAAGAGAGGAAGGCGTGCTCAATTTGACCTATCAATGTCTTATCAATTGCCTATCAATTTCAGTTAACTTTAAATGTCGTTAAGACTTCACAGTGTGTGCCCCTTCTTGTTGCTGCAAGCTCATTAATCAACAGAAGAACAAAGACGTTCATTAATACTGTCGATCAGCGAAAATTTTCGCTTGTAACACTTCATTCATATATTCAGTTCCATTCGTCAAGAGGGCACAAAACGAAGCGCACGCTGCTGCAGCGACGCTACAACATTGTCATGCCAACAGACCCAGAATTTACACCAGCTGCTGTAAGAAACTCATTTCAGGAATTCAGTAATCATATACTGACTGTGCTTTCCACTTAGGAAAAATTAGGAATGTTAAAAAAGGACAAGATGGACAAATAGAAGTAACATTGACAATTGTACATAAGTTTGCCATACATATTAGTTTTGACACAGGTTAGACTTTCATGCAATACAATGAAGCGGAATACTTTTATTGTCGGTAATCAAAGGGTGTTATGTATATCAAGTAATTCGATAAATACATAGGAAAGGTTTTGCAAGCATGCGTGGTGGTTTGGCTCATGTGGAGTGCATTGTCGATCCTCACATTTCAATCTGTCCACTCATATCTCTGAACCATGACAGTGGTAGTCTAACTTGTGGATAGGGTACATCTTGTATTTGACATCTGGTAGATTAGTCAGCATATGAGAAATATGCAATCCCAAACTGCCTAGAAGTCTACAAAGTGCAATATCTTACATTTGGATTTGTCAAGTTTTGTCAAATGCAAGAGCCAAAATGCATATTCCCATTTGAATTTGTCTTTCTTTAGTTTGCCTTAAGATGTCAAATGAGTGTCGTATTCTGTTGTGGTCAGAAACCTTTGCAAGGATAGAAGCAACTAAGAACACGAAGGAGTCCAGTACCACAGCTGAGATATCTGCTCTAAATGCAAGAGTCCAAAGATGTTGTTTGTGATTCTTATTTCAATCATGGGGTCTCTGAACACTTCTGTCTTCTGTGCCTTGTCTCCAAGATGGGGTCTCCCCTTAATCTGCAAGCATCTTGGCACGGTGGAGAGGAAATCAGACACAGGTAGTGCAGTCCTGCATGATGGGAATGGACTGATGTTCGTGTTTGTTGGTGCAGTGCTCCATTGAACTTGAGCTCTTGAGTGGCACCATGCAGCGGTGTGGAGGTCTCCCGCAGTAGAGCAGCCCCCAGCAGCACAGGACCCTGAGGAACTCCTTCCTCATGTCCTTACTCCGCAACGTGTAGATCAACGGGTTCAACGCCGAATTCAGCGTTGCAATGCTGAAGAAGATGTCAGCGTTATTAAGGATAGGGCATTGCTTCATCGTACAGGAAGTGTCCAAGAGAAGGATGGTGAAAGCAGGCAGCCAACAAACAATAAAGACACCCAGCACGATCGTGACGGTCTTCAGGAGAGCGTAAGCCGGAGAATTGGTGGCCTCTTGGTGGCTGGTGCGCACAATAAGGTAGATGCGAACGTAAAGGATCACGATGGACAGCAAGATGATGGTAAAGACGGTGACGACAAACAGGATGTAGTATCGGGTGTTGAGAGGCAGGACAGCGGAGCAATCCTTCAGGTTATTAATACAGTTCCAGCCGATAATGGGAAGTCCTCCCAGAAGGATGGACATCACCCAGCATGCTCCGATCAGTAGGAACATGCGGCATGTTTTGTTGGAGCCGTAAACCTTCACCTTGGTGATGGCAATGTAACGCTCTATAGCGATAGCCAGCAGGCTGAAAACTGAGGCGGACAGGGCGATGAAAGCAGTCCCCTCTCGTATGAACCACTGGACAGGCACCAAATGAAATGTCCTAGGGCCTGACAGAAAAATGTTGGCAATATAAGCAGAGCCAGCCAGTAAGTCAGAGAAGGCCAGGTTTCCGATGAAGAAGAACATGGCCGAGTGGAACTTCTTGTTGCGAAACACGGCAATGAGCACCAGGAGGTTTTCCAAGATGATGATACTGCAGATAATGACAAATAAAATGTTCAGGGAGCTCAGGCTTCGTTTAGTCTCCATGCGGCCATCGACATCCTTTTGGGTCATTTCCTTGGCAGAGAGATAGTGGATCCGTATGAGGGTCTTGTTGAAATACTGGGAGTATTTGCTCATGGTGACAGCTTGGCAAAGCACTGCAACCGGACGACCAGTAGTCATTTACAGGGCAGCTTGTCTGGGCCAGCGGGGCCACAGGAAATGAGACGCCCAGCCTGATGTCACGTCTCAGCGGCCCAGGAAGCGCTTCAGTGTCACCTGGAAACAAATACAAAAAAAGAACAATAACTGGCAGGCCAAATGTTAAAAACAAACCATTAACAAATCAAGAAATTCAATTCAAAAGGTTGTAATTTCTGCACGTCTAACAGCACCAAACAAGTGGGCGGAGCAAAACAACATTAACAAATTTGGGTAGGACTATCTGTGTGTCCAAACAATGGAAGATGGGGAAGTGTTTGTTTAAAACTAAATTAACTGGACGATTGTTTAGTTTTAATTTCTAATGCTTCACATAATTCTATTGCAAAGTCTTGTCTGACTTCAACCGTAAGATGGGTCCGCCTGTGCACATGAGGTCACCCTGTTTTCACAAGGTGTTTTTAGTGATCAGTTTTAGAAGTCTTCAGCTTAGCTGCACTAACATTTCCACCTGGTATTACCCTGCATTTCAAACGCATCACCTGTGATCTGTTTAGATGTCTTGTGCCGCACACATATACGACTAAATGCACAAACTCCACTTACACTTCTTACAAGTGAGCATGAAATGAATGGAAAAGATAAGGTGGTGAGATGTGATTTCCAGCATAGCCTATACGTTTTAATACAGCACAGTGAAGTTTGAGTTGCTCGTTTTGGTGCGCTTCCAAACACGTCCCAGAATGAACATGTTAGGAAGCGAGGGGCGAGTATGTGGTGCTTCACTGTGGTCCGGGACACATTCAGGATGGACAACTGTTTACACGTTTTCAACTACCTCCATATGTAGTTCTTGTGATCCAATCGCAAAATTGGTTTAAGAACCAATTTCCACATGTATTTAACGCTGAATACTTGTTATCGGAGCACAAATAATGCATCTTAATACCAGATGGAAACAGGGCCTTAAAACTGTTAATGTTTTTTGCACATTATGCACAAAGGATACACATATACAAGGTCACCCTGCATCCGACTGTAGCTACAATCCGCTCAATCACTGCGCCTCTTTTTTTTAGATACAGTTTAAACATAAACAAGCATAATAATTGTTGAAGCATCTGTGACAACTGGTGTGAACATGCTAGAAGAGCGTCTGTGACTAGAATCTAGAGTCCGTTGCACACATGAAAAAAAAAACATTAAAGGCTAACAAGTTTCCTTCTTGTAGCATGTGCTAGGCTTTATCTAAAGCACATATACACATATACACATGATGGACGCCTAAAATAACTCAAGTAGAGTTCTGGAATTTCCCTTCTGCGTAAAGGCTCCATGCCAGAACTGTCTTTCAGCTACAATCTGTTCTTGTCCCATGAACTAAGATAAAAGTGCATGTGATAGACAGTCTTCTACACCTATACACAACTGCACTGTATGTAGGACTAGATGCTTAGATTTTTACTACTCACTGACTCACGGGATGTGTCACAGGAACTATCATTTTGTCATCTGAATGTCTGTCACATTTTACAAGAATCACCAAGATCTCCAAAACAAATGACTAGTGTCATCTCCACAAGGCCACAGAAGCCTATAAACTTTCCCCTAAACCAAAATCCCCTTTCAACTGCTGATGACTAAATACACAGGGAAAATGCTTAGATTGACATTCTAGAATGTTTAATAAGGAATAATGGATGGCAGACTGCTGAATGCATAAAAATTAATGCACAGATTTGAGTAAAAGATTGTTTGTATGAGAGAGTCAGACAGTCTGAACAAGGAAGTGTGATCACCTGTGTCTGTCCTGGCCTCAGACACTGAAGCCCGGTTTGACAGATCAGATGAGACTAGGTTAAAATGCATGTTTGAGGTAAGCATGTTTCACTTACGTCATTGTTTCGTCTCGACTGCACACCAGTAATGTTTTTTATAAATGTGGACAAGTAACACGCAACTGTAATGCTATCAAGACTGGAACTACTTTATAGCCACAAAGTTGTGGAAAATGTAACAACCAACATGTGTTCTCCCACTTTTCAGAATGGTTTCTATATGCCTGAAGACAATTTGTCCAAGTACTATTGATATACAATTATAGATTTGAATAAAAATGTAATGTAACAATGTAAATGATCTTACTGTAAACAATTAATCTCAGCATATATTTAAAATGTCAATGAATTTTTTTATATATATATTCCAACCATATCTTCTGGTGAAACAACAGATTTCTCTTTTCTTCTGATTTTAAATAATTCAGTCTTGCTATCGATTGCAAACTCGCATTCAGAACTGCCTCCATCCAATCAACAAACTGTGGATAGAACCAAGTGGCCAACCTGCATTGCTTTTTGACAATCCATTTCACTCTGAAAAAAAAATCCATTACATTGTGACTTTGAATTATAGATTTAAAAAAAAAAAAATTACATTAATAACATGAGAGAAATTCAGAGTCAAAGCACTTGCAAACAGGCTTTTGTTTCAAGAGATAAAGTATTTAGCCACAGAGTATCTTTGAGCTGTGGTTATGCACGAATGCTCACTACATTGAGCCTCATTCATAAAACGTGCGCATGCACAGATTTGATCTTGTGCGTATGTTTTAAAAAATCCATGACAAAGTTCATATTTATACAAATTGTCTTTGACGTGGAAAAGTGCTCACCGCCACATCAGGGTCTGCGCAGATATACGCACTTGTTGTTGTGGCGGAGTAGGAGTGCAACAGGTATTTGGAGATCTATAAACAGGAGCAATAATATAGTAATAATAATGATAATTATACACATACAGATACAGTGAGGAAAATAAGTATTTAAACACCCTGCTATTTTCCAAGTTCTCCCACTTAGAAATCATGGAGGGGTCTGACATTTTAACAATTTATTTGTATGATAGAGCTGCAAATAATTATTTGAACACCTGAGAAAATCAATGTTAATATTTGGTACAGTAGCCTTTGTTTGCAATTACAGAGGTCAAACGTTTCCTGTAGTTTTTCACCAGGTTTGCACACACTGCATGAGGGATTTTGGCCGACTCCTCCACACAGATCTTCTCTTGATCAGTCAGGTTTCTGGCCTGTCGCTGAGAAACACGGATATATATATATTGGGGTTTCAACAGAGTTTTGACTGATATTTAGTGTACTTTAACCGTGCAACAAATGCTTTAAACTGACCCTGAAAAAATTACTTTTCAAATTAATCAATTAAAAAGAATACACTAGGCGACTTGACCCTGCATGGTTTTTCAAAACCCTGTTAGCATAATAACACAGCAATAAAGTACAATTATTTAGCATGTATAGGCCTACTTTAATTCATGTAAATTTAGACTAATCTAGTCTATAAAGTTATATTAATGATATTAATTAGGGCCCGGGACATTTACAAGACGGAGATATGAAACCATTTCAAGATCATTTGCGAGTGTGTATGCTTGTTTTTTGGATTCATACGTACACACATTTGAGAAATGATCTTAGGTCAAACGTAGGACAGGTTCTACGCAACATTTTATAAATGAGGCATGTCCAGATCTCATCTCCCCTTGAACTCCACCCTAATTTCCTGTCTGCCCACTAATGTCACAAATGACAAAAGACCCTATAAGTACATCCCATAAATAATACTTAGAGTGAAGTCTGACTCTGAGCTCAATGGGATGGGATTTGGTGTACACTTGCATACTTTTTTGAATAAATGGATGAATCAAGACGTTTGCCTAGAATATTTCTAGGCTGGGGATTACAAAATATTGCTCAACTATCAAGTGGGCTCAAACATAGCAATTCTTGACTGAATGTGGTCCACTGCTCAAGGCGCATCATCAGCACAGCCAGAGCAAAGCTGCCAAAGCCTCAGCACTGAAAGATGCAAATCCCCCGTCAGGCCGGAGTCACTGTAGAGACTATGCAACCATGTGGAATGGCATCTGTAGACAAAGGCAGGAATCTAAGACATCTGTGTGACGCACACACCTCACTTCAACATCACTGTTTGCTGCACACAGTTCAAAACCCCTCACATACATACTCACAGATGCAGACTTATGTAAACACACCAGGAAACATGTCTCAGTCACCTATACAGAAACACAATAAGGTACAGCTGCGTAGACAGTACCACAAACCTGTTGCCAAATGCCAATAATATCCAGCAAGGCCATTTCCTTGAGCAGCAGCGAAGAACAATGGCCTCCTTGTCCAGGTTATGTTTCACTTGATACTCTCCAAAGGCATACTGTGGTCCAAAATTACACCATGCACCAACTACCAAATGCAAGCTCTGCAATCCAAACTATTTTCAGTAAACAATCAACAGCTCATTAACATGATACCAAAACTTCAATTACACATCGAAATGTGCCTTCTCAGAAATGAAGGAATCATTACAAAACAGCTCTATGGTCCGCCCACTGAAATTTCACTCTCAGAACAAGTTTGAGTGGGTAGTTTCGATGCCAACAACTTGTGTTTGTAATTTTCACCAGGCCGTCTGCAAGGTCCCGCTCGCATGCACACTGGGCCTCTGTGTTACCTTGGAGAGAGATCTTTGCCGACTTTCATCTAGGGATTTGACAGCGTGTGAAACCTGATGGGCTGGTTTGTCGGCAGTGCTGTCTCCGGCCTGCCCCACTTAACCATTATCCCCACCCTGTCCTTCCAACTGCACACTGGAAGGGATGCATATAGGGTCATATGCATCTCTAGAAGCTGGTCTCTGCAGTCCAGCTGGCTAAGAAGAGCAGTTTTCCTGTACACAGCTATGCTGTTATAGGCCAGAGGAAGTGTTTGTGGTGTCAGAAGACTAACATCCTGTTCAGACTTGACAGCTGACTGGTGGAGAGAGCAAGACAGTTAATGTGGGAAAGGTTCAGTGGAAGCGAGAGACACAAAAGCAGAGCAGAGGAAGTTTATTCGGATTCTTACAGGTGTAATACGTGCGGCAGGAAATGAGCTGAAGCGCAGCAGCAAGCCACTCGTTTGGTGTCAAATGTGCGACAGATAGACATGGCTTTGATAAATCTTTGTTGATTAGATCAGAAACGTCCTCAAAGGTCACTGTTACAGTTCATAAGTCAACTATGATTTCGATCTCTCATTCCAAAATCAGTGAAACCTGAACTCACGACCAGTCTCGGGGCAGGACCCCGCCCATGTCCCCCGTGACAAGTTGACAAAGGCCCCAGGTGTTGTTTGCGCTTCCCAGCAATACCTGATAAGCCCCAATTAGTCAGTGGCGTCTAAGCAACCGTGTTTCCCACAATGCACCTGTTACCTAGCATCGGTTGGACACCAGCCGTCTCTTTCTCCAGAGATCTTATATCTTTGCAGCTTGCACAAACTGTCAGCAACCACACACAGTTGGAAAAAACAAAACGTTTAACTGACAGATGTTTCACTTCAGCTTATTATGGCAGGTTCTCATGTCTTCCATAACGCACATGTTGAATCAGCTTTATCATAGCTGTTTGTGTTTATAAACAAACAGCTATGATGATTATAAGGCTGATAAATCCACTTTGAATTATTTATCCACAATCAAAGCTGATAAACTGCATATAATGCAGTTCATCAGCATTTTTTTTCCACAGTCGCTTTAAGACGCATATTTTAGCCCAGATTGAGCATCACCCTATATCTGCGGTCTACAGTAAATAGATGAGCAAAGTTCTCTTTATGCACTAACGGTGTTTTTGTGCACTGTAATGTGCTTCAGGCCCAGACATGCTAGTGATTCAACATCCTGTCCTCGTTGTGATAAGTACCACGGTCCACATGACCGCGTTTTTTTCACCTCCACCACAACTGCACCATTACCTATTCTTGGGGAATTTCACGACACATCAGGTTAATGCAAAGCACATTAAACTGCAAATCATACAAACGTGCTTCAGAGCAGTTGTAGGAAACCTTTACCTGAACAACAGTTAACTTGTACTCAAAAAACATTCTTTTGGATTTGAATGTATTGCAGAGGCACTGTAATAGAAGTAATATCAAAATACAATCAGTGCATAGCACATGATCATTATACTGATTCTACCTTGCCCTGGAGAGCTGTACAATTACGTCATACATAATTGTATTGATTCGCTGGTTGGTTCCATAATATCAGATGTAAAAGAGTGAAGCAGAGTACTTACAAATGGCTGGGAGGAAATGGGGGAGGAAAATTCCATCTGTTTCGCCAAAAGAGTTATGAGTCAAAGTTAGTCAATACAGCGAAGGTGATATAACACAGAGTCCCAAGACCACAAAGCTCTATTCATCACACTCCCATTCCACCCTGCTAATGACCCAGGTCTGACATGTACTTTACAGTCGGCCACTTCCATGACTGGAAAAATATGTCTTTTAAAAGTATATAGGCCAGTTTATAAAACAAATACTTCTCGTTAAGGACTCTGATTGGTTAACGTAGGTTTTCACACAATAGACTTGCTGCAGTAGTCTGTGTTACTGGTGTTACGCGGTGTTCGACCACACACCCATTACATTACTTGCCATCATGACACTGTTGTTTTGCTTTTTTATAGGAATAAAGACTATTTTACTAGGAATATTTAGTTCAGATGGACACCAGACGCTACAATTATAAACTAAAAGCGTCCGCCCTGCTCCATAGAGCACGAGCTGCAGCGTCGCAGCATCAGTGCAGCAGGAGTCAGATTTCACTGAGGAGAGATGACTGACAGGGCGATGGTGGAGGATTTGGCAAGCAACAGATCATGAGTATCATTAAAGGTGGGCGATTAGGCAAAAATATAATATGATTATGATTATAGCGTTTTATGGTGCAAGTCACTGACCATTACAGCCAAACTAATTAATTCCTGTTTTAAAAAAGTAGTCTTACAATGTAACAAAATATACAAGAAAAAAAAATTACAGACCATTTATGCCACAGTAGGGGTGGGCAAAGATGAAAATATTTCATTAAGAATTAATATTACAATAAAATATAATATGCAAATTAAACAAGCTATGCTTTATTTTTTCACAGAAGGTGTATTTAACAGTTGTATACAGTTTAGTAAGGAACTGAATACACAAAAGTCAAAATAAAAGAGACTTCACTTTATAAATTATATATACACTGATTCTTAATGAAGCTGAAATAATAAGTTTTGTTGTTTGATTAACATTATGACAAGCAAAACGGTTCACAAAACAAAATTGTAGAAGTTGTTTCCTAACTGGCCGTCTCAGCGTAATATTTTTCATGTAATCATGTCAGAGTCTGGAGGAAGAGAGGAGAGACACTCAATCCATGTTGCTTGAGGTCCATTGTAAAGTTTCCACAGTCAGTGATAGTTTGGGGTGCCATGTCATCTGCTGGTGTTGGTCTACTGTGTTTTCTGAGGTCCAAGGTCAACGCAGCCGTATACCAGGAAGTTTTAGAGCACTTCATGCTTCCTGCTGCTGACCAACTTTATGGAGATGCAGATTTCCTTTTCCAACAGGACTTGGCACCTGCACACAGTGCCAAAGCAACCAGTACCTGGTTTAAGGACCATGGTATCCCTGTTCTTAGTTGGCCAGCAAACTTGCCTGACCTTAACCCCATAGAAAAACTATGGGGTATTGTGAAGAGGAAAATGCGATATGCCAGACCCAACAATGCAGAAGGCCACAGACTGATCGACTCCATGCCATGCCGCATTGCTGCAGTAATTCAGGCAAAAGGAGCCCAAACTAAGGATTGAGTGCTGTACATGCTCATACTTTTCAGTTGGCCAAGATTTCTAAAAATCCTTTCTTTGTATTGGTCTTATATAATATTCAAATTTTCGGAGATACTGAATTTGGGATTTTCCTTAGTTGTCAGTTATAATCATCAAAATTAAAAGAAATAAACATTTTAAAATATCTGTCAGTGTGTAATGAATGAATATAATATACAAGTTTCGTTTTTTGAATGGAATTAGTAAAATAAATCAACTTTTGATGATATTCTTATTATATGACCAACACCTGTATATTAACCAACAGCTAAAGCATTAGGGAATTTGCTGTCATGTCAAGTGTCGCTGCATCAACATCACTGTCAACGTGGCAGACCATGGCCACTTTCTAACAGAAGATAATTTAATTCCTAGAAACAGCATTTAGTTGATACATTATTCACAAAAAGCTCAACTTTAGGGTACCTTACTGCTTAAAAACACGATAAAAATATTCCTCATCTGAAAGGAATGTCACAGGTCAAGTCGATCTGTCAAGTCAACCTCTACTGAAAGTATCTTGGCATGTAGTTGACATCTTTTGTGACATTATAAACTCTTTACTATCTTTGATGTCTTTAAAGAAATCTTGACATGTGAATTGTAGTGTATGTACAGAAATGCATACATCATTGTATGCTTGCCCTACTAGACCCTTCCATACAATTTCACAGGTGTCAATGCATGTTTGAGTGTGGTACAAGTAAAAAATGATGTAATGGAGTAACCTGACTTGAATTTACCAAAACTCCTTTATAAGCCACACAAATGTGTTTCTAGTACATTGTTTGCTGTTAGAACAAAGGCTGTGGGTGATATATTTTTCTTTCAAAGTAAAACCACGAAGTGTAATGTCTGCATGCTGTTCTATAATAAAAGCACTACGACTAGCTGAGCTGCATCTAACGCTGCTCGTAGCCTCATTCTCACGAGTCGAGACACATGTAGGCAGGCTGAAGCAAGCCTTAACACAAATGCACGCCGAACGTCGTTGTGCACTCGGATGCCACCGCTCTGCAACAAAGCCTGGGGCCTGCTCTAACTGTTTCACAGTGCGCGTCTCTCTCCATCATAACCATGCTTCGATCAGCTGTGCGGCAACATTCCTAGAAATGAAGTGTATTTTTAAAGTGATTAGCATCAGAGTTCTCGAACCGAGATAGTACTTTAACAATGATGATAGAGAGACCGTAATACAACAGATTGGCCTGAATCCAAAGTGTAGATGCTAGTAATGATAATGTTTGAGGGTCCTTGTAGAGCAGAGGTAAGTTTTTAATACCAAAAACTTAGTTGATCTTTGACCCAGGCTTCATAACTTGGCATGTTCGCCAATTAAATGTGAAGTTTAACCATCATAGAGTGAAAGTTTAACAACTGTAAATGTTTTGTCTTGCCAGTTTACACTGTCAAGCTTTTTTAGACTGCTCCAGCGTAAGAAGAGTCGGTACTCACGCGCTGTTAGGCCATCCTTAAAAATATAAGTAAATAAATATAATGTAACAGTAAAAAAAAAAAAAAAAAAGGTTTGATAGGTAGGTCTATTTTTTCCCCTCAAGTTTCAATGTTAAAAAAAGTACAATTTTGGTGATAGTGACTATGTAGATATGAATAAATTAGCATACCGTGATGTCACTGACGGGTCTTTAACCCGTGCCTTCATGTGCATCATTGCACAAACCACAAACAAACTGAAATCTTTGTCAAAAACATGTTTATTGCATGAATTGCAGGTGCATTCATTAAGAACAGGTTCCAACCAGCAGCTAATTGTCACTGTAGGCCTATAGCATAACTCCATGTATTGCCTACTCCTTGGTAATTACCATTAATAGTTTTGAATAATGGACGCCTAAATGTAGCCTCATACAGACGAATTTCCCAAGCATATCTCAAAATTCTCCATCTCATACACTATTGAAGTTAGCTTCTAACGTTACTGGGAGGCTAGTAGGTTAATAAGCATGCTAGCTTTAAATCAAAAAACCTGCTCTGCTACTCAAGAATGTAAACTCACCATTATTGCTGGAACGATGGATCAGGCCCTTCAATGTTTTATGGTGCCCAAGCCCGTATGACTTTGAACGGTGACCGCAAACATTTTTTGTACTGCAACTGCAGCCATCTTTACCAAGTGCGAACCGTTGACTCTGACAGTGAATGAGAGTATGAGATGGGCCATAGTGTGACATCGGTTAACCAATAGTGTAAACATAGATGATATTGCAGGTTTTTATTTAAAAGAAGGAACATAGCCTTCGTTTGTATGTAGGCCAAGGCAATTTATAGATTTACTAGTGATGCAACAATACAGTTAGTACACGGTTCAATACATACCTCGGTTTTTAACCCCGGTTTTCAGTTCAGTTCGTGTTTTGGCTATTCTATTCTTAGGCGACAGGAACAGAAAGAGGTTAAGAAGAAAATGTTTTTATTGCAATACTTTTTTCTTTATTTTACTTAAAAGACTTGAAAACCCTCACTTAAACTTAAAAGTTTACTTAAAATAACCTTGCACACATTCCCAGTGTATAGTATAATATAAAATTAATATTGGCTATAAAGATTTACAGTGGCAGCTAAGAGATGTACAGCAGCATTTAAGAATGAAATTGAATGAATGTAGGCTAAAACTACAGTCTTCAATATACAATACATCGATTAAAATGTAATTGATTAAAAAATAAAGCTACTGCTTTAAAAAAAATGAATTCAAGAGCAGCGAGTGATTTTTTGTTAGTTTTTTTGTTGCTTTATTAACAGAATTCTAGAGGTGAACAGTCCCTTAAGGACAAGTGTTCACTAGGCTGTGCGGCTCACACTCACATCTCTTTAGTGCATATGATTACATGCTGATATGAGCAAATTTCCAATCATATGCACTAAAGTTAGAGGGTGTTTAGCCACGCTTGAAATGCTGGTGTCTATAGACTCACAGGCTCACTCAAATAGAGCCGAAATAAACTGAGAGAAATATTTCAAACGGAGAGAAACCACGCGCACTGAACCGTGAATTCCGCACGGAAAGGTTTAATATTATATTGAGAATTGTGGCATCCCTAATATTTACAATATTTACTCAAATATAATAAATATTATTTAATTGCTTTTGTATTAGCTGTTTGATGAGTGAAAAAAATTAATTGGTCAGTCTTAACACAAATTTACAACCAGCAAGTCGTTCGGAGTAAAAGCAAAAAAAAAAAAAATTGAGTCTGTCCTAAATTGACTGGGTCGGCTGGGTTACGGCAAACAAGAATATTTTTAAGGTTGGCCTTATCTGTGCACATAGGCACATTTTTAGATAAATAGCACGCAAACACTGAATCGATACCTTTTTTGCAACTCCTTGCACTTGAAAGGACACAAACGCACAAATTGATGTTGAAACACTCTCCGCAAGTATTCTCGTAAACAGCTGTTTGTGTCTTAAGTGAATGTAAACAGTTCAGTGCATTAGCTCTTAAAGTGACAGCAGCCTATAAATACCTGATTCTGTCCAAGTCATTAATTTTAAAAACAAAACACTACTTAAACAAAAAAATAAATGACAAATAACGTAAAAAATAACGTATTGCCAAAAGTTTTGGAACGCCTGCATTTACATGAATGGTTTAATTTAACAGATATAAATCCGATATTCAATTCCCGCAATATATGCCGATTTTTCCCGAGCCGATGTTTGCCGAGCTTGATCATTTTATTGATCATGTCTCCTGAAGTGGCTTTTAATATTTTGTCTGGTCTTCTGTGCCCAGACTTAAGTTTTGTTTGATACATTCAAGAAGTGTTTTCTTTGAGCAGGTAAAATTAAAGGTTCAGTTCATATAACTGACTGACAAAATTGTATACATGAGGATGCAGTGAATCATCAATGCACTGTGATGCATCGTGATATCGAATTGAACTGAATCATTGGCATGATAATCATAATCGAACTAAACCGTTATACCAGTGTAGGTTTACACCCTTTATTGGAACACCTGAATTCAATGATTTGTTTAATTCATTTTTAAATTTTATATATATTTTAAATTTTATATATATATATATATATATATATATATATATATATATATATATATATATATATATATATATATATATATATATATATATATATATTATTACCCTCATTATTACATTTGTGTGGACCTGTGTGGACCTGAATACTAGATTTAGACCTTAATTTGTAACTTTGTTATATGGTATATCTATGCTTATAATTAGTGTATTATTTGTTCTTATTTTTTACAAACTGTTCACTTGCATTAGTCATATTTGAATTTTATTAGTTGGTTTATGCTGTGCCATTAAGTTCGCAAACTGGGCTTTTAAGTAATAGAGCTGATAAATTATCTGACCCGTGACTCAAAAAACGTAATATGATCTGAACCGTTTTGTGATCCATTGAACCACTTTCACATATGTTGATCCCCTTTCAAAAGATCTTATATAAGCAATCAGCTATATTTTCATGCATAAAGTGATCATGGTTTTTAATTTAATTGTTGTTTGCAAAATAATAATAATAATTATGATGATATTTATTCATGGGCGTCGGAACCATTGTGTGTGGGTGGGACAAGACCCATCAGCTTTTTAAGACCAATGATATTGGACCCACTCACTTTTATCGTCTCTAATTCAGCACATGTCTGCTTACCTTGACTAACTTATTAAGAAACGTATTATTAAACACATGTTAAATGCTTTATTTCCCCTTTTCTAATATTATCTTTTTTTTTTATTGAAAATAAATACCTTTCCGATCTGATATGTGATGGGGAAAGGGAGTAGAGCGAGTGTGGCAAAAGGCGGATTCAAACCTATGCTCTATTCGCGTCAAATCTTGATGCCATGTGTCTTACCACTACAGCACTACAGAACATATCTTTTAAATACACTTTCATATTTTTTTACACTCCCCCCCCCCCCCCCCCTCCTAAAATTTAGGGAAAACACTGACCACCTAGTAGAATTTAAAACAAAAACAAAAACACAAAGTAAAAGCAAGAGTTTCTGGAAAGTTTTAGGGAGTCTATCCTCTATCTGGAGAGATTTTACTATTGTGACTCATCTGAATGCACTAAAGCACAAAATATCTGCCCTCAGTAGCAGAAAACAGCCTCCCTTGAAATGATTTCCACTCTTATCTCTAGGACATGGATGAGCACCAGGCATTTAGATAATACAGAAGCTAGAGGGCAGATCAGAACAACAACAAATCTCACCATTATCTGTTTCTCATCTGTACAAGCAAACATATAGACAGACACAACACCTCAGTAAAGACGTAGACAAAGCTATAATGTCTCAAGACATTACCGTTTCATCATTATTTACACGGTATGTCGAAAGAGTAGTCCCTATAATGGCATGTCAGTAAAAAAAAAAAAAAAAACAGATTAAACCACAGTGTATTGCAGTTTTAACTGCAATACACACTCAAAAGTCTTCAAGAAAGTGGCAAAAAACTTTCACCCGCAGATACGGGTTATTTGAGATGGTCTGCTACATATCACGTACAAGAAACTCTGAGAAGAACTTTAAAACTATACATAGACACTTTATGAAAAGGCATAGCAAAAAAACAGTTGCTTAAGTTTGCTACATTCCAAATAAATCCCAGCACACTGTTGTTCAAGTTCTGATGCAATTGTACAGAGCTGTTGTGATTTCACCACTCATACCAGCTCTAGCATCCTAACTGAATAATTATTTCTCTTTTTCTACAATTTTTAGATGTGTATAACGAAAGGCATGACAGGAAGTGATCATAGCAATGGACTGTGTAATAACAACATCAATAACATGATCATAGAAAGAGATTGGGTAATAATAACAGCCAGACTTGATCTTGGGTCACTGCATTATCATCACTGATCAACGTTTCTAACAAAAGATAATTTCATTTTAGATACGGTTTACTTCAATGAGTAGTACGCACCACTAATTACTCCCTCATTTCAAGAGACCATCTCTACCCCAGAAGAACAACCTGATATCAGTCTACATGTCTTTACTTCTCTCAATTAATAACGCTAATTAAGCGTTTGTTTTGACTTTATGTAAAGCCCAGGCACCCTTTCATGGCCAGGAAGAAGTGGCAGGGTGCCAAACAGACTGTGTTCTGCTATAGTAATCCAGCGGGATTTGGAAAGTTGGGTATACGTTTGCCCTCAGCTTGCACGGGGGAGGGGAGAAAACAGTGAGAGAGAGAGAGAGAACTGCTATTCCACTTAGCTAACATTTAGCCGCATTATTTCCTCTCAGAACATTAGTCAATATCATGTGGCTTAAGACTCTTCACTTCTCTGTGTCTTTTCCTTTCCTGCGAGGCATACATAAACAAAAGCCCATTAGAACTCATGGCTCACGGTTTATATTTGTCATCTCTGTTTATTTGCAGATGTGTTTCTTAGCATTTGCACGAAAGACGACAGGAAATGAAGAGCTGTGTAAAAGGAAACCGTGAAGTGGAGAAACTCTCTGTCTCACATTCTGGACAGTAGTGGTAGTGCTGGATATGCTTATTATTTTTTGCAAAATACTATTACAATTTAATATTTCTCTTTTAATATATTTAAAAATGTACTTGACAAGTTCAGCAATGTGCATCATTACTCCAGCCTTTAGTGTCGCATGATTCTTCAGAAATCATTCTAATATGATTATTTGATGCTCAAGAAACCTCTCTTATTTTTTAGCAACGCTGAAAACATTTGTGGAAACTCGCTTTGTTTAGGATTATTTGATTAACAGACAGTTTATTATGAATGTTTTAATGGATCTTTACTGATTTTTGATCAATTTAATGTATTTTCACAACAACAAATAAAAGGTTCACTCTTAACTGCCAGCCACAGGCTCTTCTCTTGTGATTCAGATTTGTGACAGACTCTTTGCCGGCCCCCCAACCTCCAACAGTTAGGAGACATTACCCTTTAATGTCCACTAAATGTCTACTAGATCAAAGGAACGGCCCACAAGAGGGTGATTAAAACCATTAGGAAGGATTAATTTAGTACCACAGCCATGGTCACGCCGTCTCTAGCGCTCATTAGAAAATTAGCTAATGCAATCTTACTTCATCATTTAATCAACTAAAGAACCTGGTTTAGGCATGTCTAGACCTTCAACGTCAAAGATGAGAGGTCCACACATCAGCAGGGCACAGGAAGGTTAATGGAGTAAATAATAACTAATGTTTGCTGAATTATCAACTGTCAACCATAAAATAAAAAAAATAAAAAAACTGAGGACTGTTAAAGAGTTTTAACACTTCTGCATTCCCCCGATATAAAGGCGACAATCTGTGAGTTAAATCTAAACCGCAGAAGATCAAATTTCACTCCTTCGTTTTTTCTCACACATTTCTGCTGTCGTCTCCACATAGGAAGTATCCCTTAATGAAAGGTCCTAGAACAGAAATTGCGCTTGCTTTGTTCTACAGCCCTGCTCCTGTTCCCCTATAACGCTAACCCCACCCATGCTCATATTCTTCTGCTTTATCATGGGATGTGTGTGTCCCGTGTGTGTGCTCATGTTCGCGACAGACGAAACACTGGAAGATCTTTATGACAACATTGTACCACTGTGCAAATGTGACCCACACATGCATTTCTCGTATTTGTGAGTTTTGCATGGCACAGTTGAGGAGGTGATATGCGTATGTGCGTAAGAGAGGGTGCTTTTGGGGGGTTGTGGGTGTGAATGAAATAGGGGGGGGGACTCCACAAAGGAAACAGGCACCCACAAAGACGAACAAAGCAGTCTTGATTGCCTTTTGTGAAACGATGCTGTATTATGGGTCTGGTACCTTTCATCCAACAATGATAGATGGGATAAGAAAGAGGGTGGGGGAGAATTGAAAGTGGGCATGTTAAAAAAGTGCTCAAGCTATAACAGATGCACTAAGAAAGACACCATATTCATGTCTGTGGGTGTGTTTAGATTCAATTATTCTTTGATTTAAATGATGATAAACACAAGTATTGGCTATGTCTCAAAAATGCACAAAGATCTTCCATTTTTCCCAGACCCTCCTGACATATTAGACCATTTCCCTTTGGGACAATAAAGACTAGATTGCCTCACAGACACACATAGATAGATTGTCTTTCATGTTAAAAAATGAAAGTTTCACTTCCCCTCCTTCTTCTTAAAACCTCCAAGTGTAGTCAAAGACTCAATGGCACACTTCGCTCTTTGTCAGAAGCATCATTCAAACCCAAAGGACACATGCATCTTTGATTTTTGAGCCAATAAGATTTTGAATGCTACTTCAAAAAACTATAATCTTCTATTAAATTATATAATATATAATAATAATAAAATTAATAATATTAATAATAATAAAACACATAGGCCTATCTCGTATATTATCTCAAATGAAGTTTATTACAGCTTCTTCAGCTCAGTTCTGCCACCATCAACCCAACATTTTTCTTGAACAAAATGTCAATGCTTCTTTTTTCCATGACACGTTTAGTCCTATTGCAATTTTGCTTTGTGTATTAAATATATATTTAAACACAGAACCTTCATGTTATAAAAACACCAGTAAGTAGGCCAATGCAAGTGGCAGGTCTCCAAAAATGAGAAATCAAAAATGTTAACTTTTTCCAAAATTTACATCATTACAGTTCTGTGGCACTGTATTTTTTCAAGCATATATAATTTTACAAACAACACTGTCTTTATAATATCATGCTTACTATTTTACAGAGTATGAAGGTCTTGTACATAAATATACACAGCTGCATTGATATTTTAAGAATAAAATAGAGTCTTTCCATGATATTCGATATGTGATACGATATTGCTATTAGTGTGTAAAATCTATTTAAATTATATTTAAAAAATATTTAAAAACTGAGAATGATGTCTTTTCACAGAAAGAATGTGAAACACAAATGGTATCATCGTTACAACTTCTGAAAGTGGTGTTTTAGCAAAAAAATTGTCACAAATCTGACAATATAATTTCAACATCAATGTAAACAAACAAAAAATGTAATACAAATATTTAAATACCAAAAACTCTTTCCTTGACTTGGTAACATATAGTTATATCAACCTAAAACTCAACATCAAGAACATCCAGATAAACAAAGACACCTGAACTAGGGGTGGACTTTATAAAAATAAGAACTAAAAACAGTAGTCTACACATTAATTAAGTAAACAATAATACATAATTTCAAGCTGTCTGGCGGACATCTCGGCATGGATGAAAAAACATCACCTGCAGCTCAATCTAGCAAAGACTGAGCTGATTGTTTTCCCTTCTAACCCCACCATACAATACGATTTCACCATCCAGCTAGGTTCATCTTTGATTACTCATTCAGGGTCGGTCAGAAATCTTGATGACCAGCTGTCCTTCAAAGAACACATCTCAAAGACAGCTCGGTCAAGCAGGTTTGCATTGCACAACATCAGGAAAATCAGACCGTTCCTTACAGAGCATGCAACACAGCTTCTTGTCCAAGCCCTGGTCATTTCTAGACTTGACTATTGCAATGCGCTTCTGGCTGGACTTCCATCTTGTGCAATCAAACTGCTGCAAATGATCCAGAACGCTGCGGCACGTCTTGTATTCAATGAGCCCAAAAGGGCTCATGTCACACCTCTATTCATCTCTCTGCATTGGCTACCACTCGCTGCCCGGATCAAATTCAAAGCCCAGACTCTTGCTCATGGATCTTCCACAAGCGCAGCACCCGCATACTTCGACTCACTCCTACGAGTCTACACCCCCACCAGAAGCCTTCGCTCAGCTAATGAGCGAAGGCTTGGGGTACCATCACAGAGGCATGAAATCCCTCTCTAGAACTTTTTCTTTCATTGTTCCTGGTTGGCGGAACGATCTTCCGTCCTCCATACGCACGACAGAATCACTCGCTTCATTCAAAAGACAGGTAAAAACTCATCTCTTCCATGAGCACTTTATCTTACAATAAAAAAAGAAAAATCTCTTCCTCCTCTATTTCTCTTTTCTTCTTCCCTTTTCTGTTTTTTTGCTACTCTGAGCAGTGTACAAATCTTGGTATTTGGGGCACATTTTGCGTTTCTTTGCCTCTTCTTGACGGATCGCTTCCTGTTCTCCTGAGTTGTAAGTCGCTTTGGATAAAAGCGTCTGCTAAATGCATAAATGTAAATGTAAAATAATAAAGCTACAAAGGTTATTCAGCCAAGAGCACAGTGATTTTCTCTTGTTTGACAGACAGCAGCAGGTTTACTGTATTGGCAGGCTGTCATTTTAAGACCTAATGCACAGATACAATTGACACACCTTTGGTCTCTTTCCCCAACTGATATCCTTTACTTAAAGCATAATCAACTGAGGCCCTGTCCCAAATGCATAGATGTTGCGATATGCATATTGCAATATGTACATTTTCGATATTTCGATAATTTCAATATATTGCATAGCCCCAGTTAAAAGGTGTTTTTATTTTTGTATACATTTAGTTATGTCTTTTCTTGCCTAGTGAGTCTGGACTGCCACCAGTGCCCTCAAAAACAAGTAGTGCATAATAATGCCCTTTGTCATTTGATTTCCCAAATAGGGTGTGGTTTGGCTATCGATCCAAAGCAGATCAAATTCAACAGGCTAATCAGAGCTGGATATGTTACAGGGGGAAGTCAGAAATCATATCATGTGGGCCTTTAAATGTATTACTGGCACAGCGAGCCATAAATCTAATATACAACATTGTCTGAGTATGTTTTCCTGTACTATTGAGTTTCAGGGGCCAGGCTTTGACATGTCTGCGCATTTGTGTTTTGTTTTGTATCACCACACATAAGTCTTATCAGTGACCCGTGCATTCGCCGCGGGTCACTTCAGAAGACATTCGTAAAGAGTCTTATCGTCGAGGGAGACGAGACCAGACCAGACTTAGGCTATGGATTACACAATATCAATGCTTTATTTAAGAGAAGTGAGACCATTTCCCCCACAGAAAATGAAAGAAATCATCTATATTATAGTCAAAATGTTTACTGCAAGTTATGCAAGAATGTCAACGGTTTCATTTGGCTTCAGTAAAAAAGACTAGATGAAGAAGTTGTGCAACATCGGTTTCAACAAACGATTGCAAAAAACTAGTAACTGCAATAACGTCCCAGAGAGCACAGAGCCAAGCTATTCTCATGCTAAAAGCCCCCATGTGGGCAGGATCCATGTCTTTCTGCCTCTCATGGACATTCATGACTTTGCGTTAGCATGAGGATGGGACTGATCCTATCACAGACGCCACAACTGAAAGAACGGGTTTGATGGACAAAGCCCCCCTCCACAATTTAATCTGCCGAGCTCTAGCGAGCAATCCGGCTCTTCATTCCAACAGGGCTTCCTCGGTGGGCTTCTTCCAGGTGCACAAACAAAAGCAGCCAGGGTAACAATACGCTGTCTATCACGAGGGGGAGGGTGTGCGGGTCTGGCATGCCGTTATCTCTTTCAGTACCTTCTTGAAACTTAATGCAGTTGGACGCACTGATGCTCGGTAGAGGCTTGAAAACCCCACTGTGACCACATCACTTACATATTCAGCGCTTTATGGAGTACTTCAAGCCACAAATCATTCAGAAATGTTTTACGGCTCACTAACATAAAAACGATTTCCAAACCTCTTCGTGGCCAGTAACACAGTTAACATTATCATAGCACGACAAGAGCACACAAGAGAGTGCCAAATTTACAGAGGAAATGATGCTGTTGCTTGCAAGGTTATCTTAACACACAAGTTATTATTACGTGCTTATGTTGGTTTTACATTCATCGAATCGACAGTCGACACCGTACCAAAATATACAAATTTACACAATACAAAAATTTACTGAATAGCTCAAAAGGAAAATTATTTTATTATTTACTCACCCTCAAGTCTTCCCAAACCTGTATGACTGTGTTTCTGTGAAACACGTTTTGTTTCTTTTTTCCCAAACAATAAAAGCCAATGTTTCAATAATAGATATGATTCTTCAAAATATCTTCTTTTGTCTTCCTCGGGAGAAAGAAAGTTAAATGGGTTTGAAATGACATGAGGATGTATATAAATCATGATTTTTGCAAACATTTTTGGGTGAACTTTCCTTTCAAATCAAACTTTTAAATTTACTAATATGAACATACATAAGCTCAACAATATGCTAAATGAACATTACATGATAACAAATATCTATTGAATTGGATTAATTTCATGCTCTCAGCAGCAGTTATACGGCTAGTTGCATTTTTTTTGTTTGCATTAGCATTTTTTCCCTGTAGAATGCAACACATTCAGGAACTAATCTGTGACCCGTTTTTATGTTACGACCCAGTTGAGAACCACTAAAAAACATATTACACAATATATTACCTAAAATACCCCTTTTTGTTGATGTTCTGAAGTTAAGATATGTCTACACCTGCATCAATGTTAAGCCGGATTTGCCGTTCTACAGCATATGGCAGATTTATATCAGTTAGGCGATGTTTTGCAAAATTAAACTCATAAATAGTGACATTGTGCACAGATGTGAGACATGAATAGAAAGCAAGACCTTTAGAAGTTCTTCCATGACTCCAATACTGTCCTAAAATGGACAAAGTCTTTTCCCCAACTGAAATGCTCAGTAAATATTTAGAAAGTTTCCCCTGAGCCTTGTCTGCATGTGTCTGTGTGAGACAGACAGATTGGGCTAAGTAACTGCGGTGTATACAACATAAATTTATGGGACTGCGTTTGTGATTGTTTTAATGCTAAATATGCATGCTACTGTTTGTAAATGCAGTAAGAAAGTCACTTGATTGTGTGTGTGTGTGTGTGTGTGTGTGTGTGTGTGTGTGTATTGGAGAAGGTTAGCAGCCCAAGCAAAGGCAAGTCATTGCAGCGACACTCCCAGTTCTTGGCACAAATACTGCAAGCTCCATATTGCCGGCTGTGAGTTGTAACTTGCTCAGCAGCAGCCTCCAAAACAGAAGGCGTTTTTTTTTTTCCAGCTGCCACACCCAGCAAAAGTGTTTTTCGGCTGAGGGAAGATGGCATGCTGCCTTATAACAGTGCAAGCCCCACAGCACTGGAAACACCAGCCTCTATCAATTATCACCAAAGATATTGATTAGCTTGAAAAAATGCTGCGCTGGTTAACCAGAAATGCATTGATCCTATGCGCACCAACTATTCATAGTTCACCCTGAACAACACAACATATTGGTTCATCAAAAGATGACCATGGTCCATAATGCCTTGCTGTACAGATTTATTTTGTTCTCAAAAGAGTACAACAAAAAATAGATTGTGACAATTTTCTTAACTGCATATTGTTTATAACATACTGTATGTAGTTATTGACTGAAAATCTTGACATGAACCTTGCGCTGATTTGTGAAGGAATCATTTATTTTAAATCTTCTCAATGAATCTGTTCACAAAACCCAAATGTTTCGTTCATTTAACGTGTTCTCAGGTTCACTGACTTAAAATTAGGGCTGTAGCGATACATTTATCTCACGATGCGATACACGATATTCAGTAAATACAATAAATCGCAATATCGACAGGGAGTCTACAGCTTGCAAATGCTGGACAAAATGAATCAAAGATGTGTTGAAAAAATTGTTTCTTAAAAAATAGTAATAGTACTATTAATAAAAATAGCAGTTTAAATTAGCTCAAAATTACTGTCTGATGTAAATACCTTGACAAACTATAAATCATTAAAAAAAGATCTAAGATTAAAGTCTCAATGTTTTACCTCTGTTTTATTCTCAAAGTATTATAGTGACCGTAATGTGTTAATATGTGCCAGGAGTTATGAATATGAAAACCAGCGTTGGTACCTTTTGATTTTAATATGCGCGTCATCTGCTCCCATTCATAAAAAACTCCTCTGTGGCCGTCATGAAGACTCGTGACAAAACAACATCCCTCAGGGCTTTTAGTTCAAAAGTGTGTAGATGTGGAGAAATATTGATAGATTCTCATATATTTGAGTTAAATTTCTATACAGAGAAGTATTATTTATTCAGTCTTTACCCAAAATCCGCGGATGTATTGTTAAGAGCGTTTTATGTGCTGTGTTTTCAATTCATACTGGCAGCCTGAGGGCGCCCTGTGCACATTCCGTCCATATATGGGACTCATGAAGAAGAAGAAGGAGAGACAAACCATGCCACATGAACTCCCTGACATAAACAAACCTTCCAGCGGTCGCTATTACATGCAGAAAGACACGTTTGAAGACAAACACACAACACGACCACAATATATGGTTTTTCTGTGTTTCTGAAGTAAGTTTGGTATAAAAATAAAATAAATTGTTTCAAAATAAATTGTTGTTTTGCTGGTATGTTAAGCTAACATAGCTTGACCTAACATGCTAGCCTGACAAGTCAGACCCACATCAAGATGTTTGGTCTGGAAACTCACCATAGACAGGGCTCAATCTGAGGAGCGGGATAAACGGTTGTCTTTCAAACTCCCTCTGTACACGATAGGATAGCGCTACATCAACCTACCAGAGCAACGAAGGTGAAGCAGAGCTCGCTGACTTATTAAACATTCGCCGTATCCGGTCGGCTAAACTCTGAACACATCTTCCCTTTTTAAGAATGACTTCAGTGCCGCTCTTTGTTCTTTTCTCAGAGAAAAGCTTAACTCCAAGTCTTCCAGAGTCGCGGCCAGAGCTGATTCGAAAGACTGCCGTTTGCCAGTTTCTGTGTTTACTAGAAGCACGCAAACGCAACTCGGCCGTCGTCATTATGGCCCCGCCCGCCGACTCTATACACGATGTGATTGGGCCGTCCAGATTGTGAGGAATACAGCTCAGAAGGGTATTGAGAGTTCCTAGACGACACTTGCGGGCAAATTAAATTTGCTGCCGCTAGGGTGCGTCTAGATTTCTAGGCTACTAACATGCACCTGCCACAGAGCAATTCTTTACTTTTATGAAAATTTTTGAAATGTAAAACTACTTAATTGTTTTTTTGCAAGAAAAGCATTTGATAGAGTGTCAGAGAAGGTGAAGTGAGAAGTTTGATGAAAGAAATGAGGTTTGAATAGAGAGTCGTTAGTAATTACAATGCAATAAAATCACATTACACGATCTTGTAAAACATTTAATAAAATTCAGAGTTTTTGACTTATCTTTAGATTAGAAATATAGCATGGTCAGACTTGTGGCTTTAGTGCATTCGTGGTGCGAATCGCGCAAATTTGCCTTTAAGCATGAAGGTGCTGGATTTAAATTTGCCGCAATTTTCTTCTCGCTTGAGCTGCACAGTGTGGACAGGTTATCAGCTCGGACCAAGTGTGCCACACAAAGAGAAGTCAAAACGCTTTGATCGCTCCCAGGGGATTGGTCCCAGTAACACGACATAAATCCCACCCTCTCCATGTAATTCGACTGGAACGTAAGCACATTATTTTTACACCTCAAATTATTATTTTTTCCAAATAAGTTTGGTTTTAGTTAGTTATTTGATGCTATAAAAAGGGGGTGTGAAGTCATGATTGACAGCTTTTCTGAGCAAAGTAGTCACTGAGGCACCAACAGATTTTTTCAGGAGGAGGTTTAATTTCTTTAATTTCTACATTTCCATGACGGTTTATTTCACACAGAAATAAAGAGTTGTTCAGCAGAAAACTCTACGAATCGATTTGTGAGAGTGTGGGCACTTCACGCTCACTACAGCGCAGACACCGGTACTGAACCAGAGTAAGACGTCAGTGCCAAATTGGGACATTGCTGACTTTTCTACAATGCAAGAGAGTAAAGGTGCGTCATTAATCTTTTTTTATATTCTATGGACCATTATTAGACAAGGCAGCGCAAGCCCAGAACAGGTTTACTTGCAGGCCAATCTTGATCACGCATCACTGTTATTAAACAGCGCTTGGAGATCAGGTGAGAAAGTGTTCAAATCAGCTGCAGTATTGATAACATCACTACGAGATAAAGTGAGAAGCATTCAAATTCAGTGCAGAATTCTCTTTTATAAACCACAGATATCAGATCAAACAGCACTGATGTGGAAACCATGAAAAACACTGTGCCATGAACGAACAAGTTATAGAAGGCTCCGCAAATCACCAACATTCACAGTAGATTTAACTGTAACCATGGTATTGTAGCAGAATTAGTCTAATGTTTTTAAATGAATCATTTCAGGGTTCATACAACAAGTGCTTCACACTAGCTCTACCAGATTAGGTGCTGGTACCAGCATCTTTAGAACTTTATGGCACTGGTGCTACTGCTCTGAAATGTTAGTCCAGACTAACATCCAGCCCTGATATGCGAAAAGAGAGATCGACATGAGCAGTTAAGTGATTTCATTTTCGGGTGGAGTGCTGTTTTAAATGCTCTGCCTGACATTAGGGATTCAGTCTTCCTCAGAGAGGGTTCTCTCAGGATGAGCTGCAAGCACTTTGTGCCAAAATGCTAAACGCAAAAGTCCTTGAGGAATCGCTCCACCCACACAGTGACCTGGCCCCACCCGTAGCCCCTCATGTGACCAAGCCCGAAAATCCCACACTTCCAGTTCCCACCACCGCCTGCAACATTTATTTATCTTTCCGTTTGCTTAGATTTCCGTTTATTTATTCACTTTTTTATTTAGCTTCGCCTCTCATGCACAATCCCTCCTCATTGACATCTGCATGGACAAATGTGACCTGTGGGCACATGAAGCCAAGTGATGGGGAACGAAACAAACCTCATTCTGAAACATATGTTTCTAGAACAGAGTTGAAATGAAGGTCAGGGGAATTTAGGAGAAAGCGCCATCAAGTAACAATCTGAGAAGTCAACCTGCTTTGCCACTCATATCTGAAGGCAAAGCCTTTTGCTCTGTCATGAAACTTTGAAATTAATACTAGAAGAAAATTCTGAGTGGCTCAGGCTGAGTTGGTGAGTCACAGTTATGCTTACACTGAATCCGTGCCCTCAGAACTCTGTGGAAAGTCAGCAGACTTCCACGGAATTGGAATACCTGTCATTAACGAAGCTCTTCACATACTTGATAACAGTTTCGACCAGCTAGCAAACTTTTAAATGCATTCCTGAAAAAAGTCCAATTAATATTTCTGGAGTGTCCACGTGGGCCTAGTGAGAGAGACTATTCAAGGCGCAGTGGGTAATATTAAATAAAGACCACAGCTGAAGCCTCTCTCACGTAGACATGGGCTGAGAGTGTGAAAGTGAGTGAAGAACGGCGGTGGTGGTCAGCTGAGACAGCGTGGCTGGTTTTGTTCTGGTTTAATGAAGTGTGGCATCACATGATGCCAACGCGGACTACATGCTGCCCATATCAGCTCTGTACAGATCGGATCGCAGCATGATGAAAATCTGTTGTTTAGGCTACTACACCCCACCATCACCCGAAAACAAGAATCTCCACAGCCATCAAACAGATCCAACATCTGATAGTCCTGCTCATCTTAATTTCACCACTTTAGTAATTCTGTTTCCATCCAATAAGTAGTTAGCACTCCTTTAAAAAGCATGCAGAAATCCCCATGTGGATCTGCGAGCACTCTGCATGCAGTTACAGAACAGAGGAGATAATGCAATCATTCCATTTAAAGCTTTTAGAAGAATAACGTGACCAAGCACACATTTCACACCCACACTTGAGAATGATGGATGGACAGCTCTCAATGTGATAATCGACGTTTCCTCTCACATATCAGCTTATCTTGTAGAGGGAGGCATTGTGTACCACAAAAGCAGATTACAAAACATCTCAACCCCATCCCTTTTGTCTTTTCTTGGAGAGAATACACAGTTGTGATCCTAAGTCAGACCCTCAGAGAGGCGTCGTTAGTGAATTATTATTTTGGACTAAAGAGACGGATGAATTTACATAGCATGACCTAAATTCAGAAGCCAGCGCGATGGCTTTTCAATGTAGCTTTGGATTCCAGGGGAGACAAAAATCAGTATGTACAATAGAGCTGACCTACATCAGTACAATTGTCTAGATTCATAATAAAACACAGTCAAAACCTTAAAGGGATAGCCTACCCAAAATGGAAAATATGGTTAAGTGGATCAAAATCGGAATGTTTTTTGGTCCAAAGAAGAAAAAGTTTTAGCGGATACTAAACACTGATTCTTACTATCAAGCTTCATTAAAAAAATGTCTTGCAACTATTCATAATGCAGGTTTGAATGTGTGCAAGCATGAATGATGTTTGAATTCAAACAGATTTTTCTACAAACTTTGAAAATGGAAAACTATCGAGAATCGGGTTTCAGGTGATGTAAGGGCGGCAGAATGAAAGCCTCAGCTATCATTCACTTATATGGAGAGAGAAAATATTAAATGGAAGTGGCACAACCTTTTGTGTGTCACAGATGAAAGGAATTCATACAGGTTTACTACAACATGAGGATGAGCAAATGATGACAGAATGTGCATTTCAGGGTGAACAATCACTTTTAAATTCTGTGGGGGGAGAGACACACACATTACAGTGAGTAGTAACTGATGACAGAATTGTCATTTTAGTGTGGACTATCCCTTTAAGAACCAGACACTCAGGGCACTCAGTCCAGCAGCATAATGCCCATAATAGAGTCTTTTGTCTTATTAATACGAGCTTTAAGAACAATGCCATCCTTACGGTGACGGATGGACGAATCCCCACGGCGTGTTTTGCAACGGCTAGAAATATCGCCAAGCTACTTGTGTGCAATGAGCTCAGCAAGAGCCCGTCCCTGCTGACAAACGAAGAGCTGCTGGAATACACATGAAGTCCAGCAGGTCTGGATGATGCAGGTCAATGTTTAACTGCATGCATGTTACATATTACCACCAGTTACGGTGTAACTTCTCGCAAACGATGCAAAACACTGATGCATGTCACACTTTATATTCAAACTGACACTGCAGGAATATGTGTCGAGAGCTTAGATAAGACACTTTCAAACGTTTCATTATCAGACACTGCATGTCTCAGCTGAAGGTGATAGAAACGTGTCTGTGTTGACAAATAAACACATCACAAGTTACTGTTAAAGAGTGAATTTTGAGAAAGGCTCATACATCTAAAACATTTGCTTAGGAGTGGTCATTAGCTAGGCTACATTAAAATACACAGGTCTACGGCACTGGTACAAAAATGAATGAAGATATAAGGATATTGTAACACTACGGAACATTTAACTGTAAACACAGTGAGATGTCGTTTAACTGTTAGGCTGTGAAACTTACCCCATGTGCGATGAGAAGAGAGAAGAAGCGCGTGCCGATGTTTTTAATTTTCATTTACAAAGTTTACATCAAATTCCGTAACTCCTGATCGATTGAGTGAGTCTTCAAGGATCCGTTTGAGTGAGCCCAAAAATATGCAAATGATTTAATAAAAGTCAAAACTTTTGCGGAGTCAATGCTTCACAAAATCTAATCAGTAATGCAGCCATGGTTAAGATAAACGTCCAAAAGCAAGTTGTAAAATACTCTGAGTTTGCGTTAACGTCTTTAGGAGGCGTCAAATACTGTTGTATTTTTCGTTTAATAAAAAAATCGTTAATTCCACGCGCTGAACGCCAGAACAACAGCCTCGCGATCTGTGCGCGGCGACGTAATACACACACACACACATACACACGCGCGCGCGCTCACCCACTCGCACGC
This sequence comes from Pseudorasbora parva, assembly GCF_024679245.1. Taxonomy (NCBI): domain Eukaryota; kingdom Metazoa; phylum Chordata; class Actinopteri; order Cypriniformes; family Gobionidae; genus Pseudorasbora; species Pseudorasbora parva. The sequence continues at coordinate 44,180,781 of NC_090173.1, read as the reverse complement.
GCACAGCAACTCGTCGTTGAAGAGCGTAGGACGCCCGGGTAATGATTTTACACCCCTAATTTGCCTGTTCACGAAAATACATGTAAAGCAATTACATATTTAATTGCAGACGGTCGCATAAGTATATTTTCTCCACACGATTTAAATATTCAGGATCAAAAAGTCACATTTATGGTAGTATTTTAGTTTCTCTCTCCCCGGGGTAGAAATTAGGTCCAGATGTTTTTTGTGTTTTTTTTTTTTTTTGGTTCCACCTCCTCACTTCCTCTCCACTCTGAGTTGCTGAGAGTTTTTAGACTTAGTTTTGCCTGTTACATTTTAATTGGTCTCTCACATTCACAACATGCGTCTAATTGACATAGAGCTATTGGTTTTCACTATTTAAATATGGCTTCATTAGACGTTATATCTTATATATTATATATTATGCCTACATCAAATGCAAAAATAACTATGAATGATTTATATGGAGCTAAATTGTGGTAAATGTCAAGTGAAGTGGATTGCTATTGATTGAATTGCTATCTATGGTGTGCACTTCATAATTTTTCTCTTCCATAATTGTGGAGTGTGGTACTCTCAAACTTTGAAGCTGATGTTTATGTGGCCTGAACAACGCATTTGTGCACTTGCCGCCTCATGAGGTGGACTGAGAATGTTGTAGGGCAGGAATTTACACATGGTTTCTTCAGCTGCGGACTTTGTACAGTCACAATAAAATAATTTTGTTTCAGTGATCTACATCTCTTATATCGAAATTGGATGTGGTCAGGAGAAAATTATACAACATGTTTGACATCTGCTTATACGTAAACCACCTTTGCTGAGTCACTATACGCTCAGCTCAACGGTTTATTTTTCTTCTTCTTTTTTTATCGTCATTGATGTATGCGTTGATATCTGCCAGTATAATTTTTTTTGTCTTGATGAACACGTTTCGCCTCAGGTGTGTGCAGTTTAGTCTAGGCTTGTTTGTGATTGAGGCTATGTTGTATCGTGTTCACACAGGGAAGGCCGGTATGAATCACACAAGATTTGCATCATTGAACACTACGTTTACATTCAAGCTTTCTGGTATCAAAAACCCAGTAATAAATACATTAATAAGGACCATGTGCTTAATTTCACCCAACTGAATGGATAAGTCCCTCAAGCATATATGGAAATCAGTGAGTCATCATGAATAATGACACATCCACCTCAGTCATTCCTGTTTCAGTCATTTCTGAGGTGTTTTCACCTCTTTGAGATGTAAATAGTCAAATAATAAATTCAAGCCTGTCTGTATGGATCCACTGCCATACACTTTGACAAACAGATTGATGCATATCAGAAAAGACTAGAGACTCCAGTTTGAACTCTTCTTTTTTACATTTCTGTCAGCTCGGGGGAGGGGTCAGGAACCCTGACCTCACTTCCTGTGGTGACTTCACAAGCTGTGCATTGTGTGTGAGAATGTGACAGGGCTCCTGGGACTCCTCCACATCTGGCAGCTGTTTTGACCACCCCCATCCCTTTCCACCACCAGGAAGATCTATGAGTGTTCCTGGTACTCACCTCAGGAACTCCCCCAAGATAGCTCAACTGGCTTCAACTTCATTTCTGGGCCATCTTGTATCTTACATGCTTTAAATTTGGTCTGCCACACTCTGGTTTCCACCATAAGGTTTTACCCCAAAGAAGTTCCGTTTTGATGTGGTTTATGCCAACGTCTTTTGCGTGTACCTCACCCTTTAGAGAGAGATTAGCTGGCATTAAGAGTTCCTCTTAGTAAAGGAGAACAAGTTTGTTTTTCAGAATCATTTTCATTGGTATTTTCCTATAAATGATTTAGGCTTTATTTATTTACACTTCTTATTTCTGTTTTAGTGAAATGCCACATTGGTGTCACTGTAATTCACACGGGGCTTGACGCATGTGATTTCACTATAGGTGCTCTGAGGGGATGCTGCTAATTTTAGATTGTACCGTAGGCATTACATGCTTCCTGTTTGAAGTTTGAATATGAAAGGCTCATATCCTCTGTCATTCTGAATCCTCACTAGGCTTTTCTCAATATTAAGATGTACAATATTATTATTTTTCAAGGAATTTCAAATGGAGTGAATAAGTGTGTGTGTGTGTGTGTGTGTACTTGTTTATACATTGTGGGGACCAAATGTCCTCACAATGTAATATAAACCTGTAAAAATGCAGAAGGGGCAGTGTAGGGGGATAGAATGTGCAATGTACAGCCTATGGAAAGTCCCTACAATTCACATAAACGCAACGTGTGTGTGTCTGTGTGTGTGTGTGTGTGTGTGTGTGTGTGTGTGTGTGTGTGTGTGTGTGTGTGTGTGTGTGTGTGTGTGTGTGTGTGTTTGTGTGTGTACTTGTTTATACATTGTGGGGACCAAATGTCCTCACAATGTAATATAAACCTGTAAAAATGCAGAAGGGGCAGTGTAGGGGGATAGAATGTGCAATGTACAGCCTATGGAAAGTCCCTACAATTCACATAAACGCAACGTGTGTGTGTCTGTGTTTGTGTGTGTGTGTGTGTGTGTGTGTGTGTGTATTCTTAAGTCAAATGTCTTTGTATAATTTGTATAAAATAAACACTTGATCGTTGTAGCCTACCAAGTAATTAGCTTTGCTCTTGGGTCTCATATTCAGCCTCTATCCACTTTATAAAATATTTTACACGCACACACACACGTGCATGTGCCCTCAAAATTTCAAGTCAAGAGAGAGTGATCAACAGATCAAGAAAGGAATATAATGAGATTCATAGGCCTGCCGACGGGCTCACGTTTTGGTAGCCCCATATATACTATCACATATAAAAAACAAGTTTTTCTCATATAAGTGTGTTGCACCATTCCTGTCGGATACAATATAGAAGAAATAGCATTGTGACTGTGAGATTTGTTTACAAACGATCCCGCGGTGAAATGAAGTGAACACCATATCTCCCCCACATGAGCTGAAACTTCATTAAAAATAAAGTTCAACCACACATTCCTAATATTAGGATCCGAAGGAAGCTTATGCAGCAAATGTGTTCTTCCCATAGACTGTAGGTTCTTCCACAACCAGGAATAGTGAAATATCTTGCTATATTCTTCAGCATGTTTATTGCTGCTGGCTAGTATGATCTGATGAGTCAGTGGGAGGGGCTACTAAACTACACATGCTTATTATTCTGTAGAGGCGTGTTTCGTCAGTCGATGACGTCAAGATGCGAACACGATCGTCTTGATCAAAGCTTTTCTTTGACTAACAAGGACGTTTTCAGGTCTGAAACTTACAGGATATTATTATATTACCATGACCTTTTATTAGGGCTGTGCAATATATCGAAATGATCGAAATATCGCAAATGTAAAATATATTTTCTTCAATATCACACAGCCCTACCTTTTACATATCAAAAGCTCAAAGGAAAGTTGATTTCTCAATTCATCACCCTTTTAATTATTGCAAAATAAGCTCAGACAGGATGATCAGGACCAGGGGCGTCGGACTGGGGGGATAAAGGGTACCAAGTAACCAGGGCCCGAGGAGGGGGGGGGGGGGGGGGGAGGAGGGGGGGGGCCTTAGAAGTCAGTTTTCTATACATACACATACATGGTAAGGGGCCCAGCAAGATGGCTTGTACCCAGGGCCCAAAATTTGTTGTTACGCCGCTGATCAGGACCTTGATGTAATGTGATTATAATGATCAGCAGGTTGTACTTTAAGCTTTCCTTATATCTGGTATCAGTGTTGTGCTATCAGTTATCAGTTTAAACAGAAGTAAAACAGAATATATGTATACAAGGAGTGAAATACAGAACTAAGCTCACATTTCATTTCCTCTCCAAATAGAGCAGCAACACCTTTAGCATTAGCATATACCCTTCCTCTGTTTCCATCTTCAACAGAGACCATTTATATTTTTAGAACATCTGTTGATTCTTTCTGTCATGCAGTCTGCAGTCGTGTGATGCGGTGAGTCTGATGTCTTGTGATGAGTCGACAGTCACACTCATCAATTTGTTCATTTTGCATGCCATTGTATTTGTGAGAATTTCACTTTGTCAGCTTTATTGTGGCAATGTCAAAAGTGCAGAAAAGCCACAATATTTACACTTTTTTTAGAAATCAATCTGCGTTTTTGCTTACTGCGGCCTGTTGCACAGCATACGTGAAAGCAGCTGTGTGTGCCAATTATATTATTTATTTCGGTCCCTACACTGTGAGTATTCACAGTGTGCATTGGCACAAAGTCTATTTTTGCCTAATTTAGTGTGCAAAACTTTATATTAGTTTTGCAACTTAGTCTTATTATTGAGCTTATAGATGTTTCTTTATATTAAACTGCCATAGGAGAAAGTATTTAAATAAAATCAATAAATAGCATCCATAAAGGGATAGTTTACTCAAAAAGTGATAATTCTGCCATTAATTACTCACCCTCATGTCATTCCAAACCCATTTGCTAATAAAGATCTATCCAATGGTTTAACCTCAATTTTATGAAGTGACGAGTGCTTTTTTTGCTCACAAAAACCAATTTACCACGTTATTTACAAAAACTCCAACATGCGCTCACATGACATAACAGCGTCCGCTCTTGTAGTACATCGTGGTGTTCTCGTAAACACCCATTTTAGATTAATATTTAAGTAAATAAAGTGTTAACTTGTTTATTTTGTGTAAACAAAGCACTCACAACACTTCATAAAATTATGGTTAAACCATTTAAAAACAATTACACCATTAATTTACTCTCGAAGTTATGTAGTAAAATTTTTAAATAACTACAAGTTGACAATTCTTTTAGCTTCATCTCAGTCTGGAGAAAATTCTACAACAAAATTCTACAAATTTACAATCAGTGATAAATCTCAGAGCACCATGGTACAGCATGCTGCTAAACATCCCCATAATCAATAACTGGTAAAAAATCAAATAAAAAAAGTAGCTGACACTAATTTCCTCACATTGAATGAGAAGCATGATGTGTTTCTAAGATAAAATCTAAACATTTTCTTGAGTTTTTGTCTCAGATATTTAATATGTGGACTAAAACGTAATGTGTTATCGATAAATATACCAAGGTATTTATACTATCGCTGATGTTATCAAACTCCCTTAAGAAGAGTGAGGGAATTTTCTGAGGAAGTTTGAGAATAACATTTAGTTTGTTATCGTTTGAGACCAGCTTGAAAGCCTTAAAACCAGCCTTTTGCATATAAAGCCACAGATTGATACTTAGAGGGAGTTGAACAGTAAATAATATCATCTGCATATATATATATATATATATATATATATATATATATATATATATATATATATATATATATATATATATATGGCAATATATATATGGCAATATATATATATATATGCTAAAGAATAGTGGCCCCAACACAGATCCTTGAAATAATCAAGGTTAATAAGCTACATTGTTTCGCAAAAATTAAGTCAATCCAAGTAAGGAAATGCTTGAACCATGTAGGCCACAAAATATATCATGGTTTTGTCTTGCCAACTGACAAATAAATATGTATTTATTTATTTATTTTTACGAAGAAACACTCTATGGTGAGGTGTCTGTTCTTCCACTTCTTCCCCTTCAGCCGTTACTGAAAAAGTAAATAATGGCACCTGGAGTCAAGATGGCTGATCTCTTCTTCCTCCTAATCATCCATTAGTGGCTTAAGTGTCAGTCGCGCCACATGTCTAACAGAGCTCACAGGTTGAAATCCCTCACGCCCCCCTTCTCTCATACCTTTTATCACCTGCTCATTTTCCTTTTTATAAGACCAGCTTTGTTTTTTGTAGAATGGTGCTTAAACTATTTAATGGTTTTGCACAGCTGCCTTCATGACGTTTTCCAGATTGTTTGTCCATGGGAGAATGAACAAACTCATCTAGCAGGTGATGCCTCTTCTTTATCAACAATTCAACATGCTGTTCTCATTCGTATTTCATTGACTGCTTTTAAACCATTATAAGACAATCATCAGCTCAATTTTTCCTCATGGGATACTATTAAAGCTGAGCACATCATTTGCTCTGCTATCATCAGTTCCCATGCTCCAAAATGTGTACTGTCTAAGTATGTGCGCATGTATTATGTTTACATTGGGTTTAATTATGATCATACTTGTTTGTAACTAGACAACTGTAAGGCCCAAAAAGCGTCCCACCAGGGGCGTCAAGAGGAATAGGGGGAGGGTTTTGTGGCTTTAGATTAGGCCTTTATTTACAGAGGGGTGCTCAAGTGTCCTTAACACAACACAATACTAATCCACAAGTCCGTTTTTACGCTTTTCTTTATTAACTACATTGCTGAGAAGACCATGTTTTCCCTAAGAGGGCCAGTCATTTGTATGGTAATACGAGTCCTATAATGTGATTTAGCAAGGATTTTGAACTCCCAGCCAGTCAAGACTTGCTGTCGAACGTATCTGGGATTTAAAACGTGTGAAAAGTACAACAAGGCTGGTTTGTACCAGTTTGAGGAATAAGTAATGCAACAAAAGACATATTACTGATACTTTATCTTCACAAACTCTAAAGGCAAAATCTGTTGTTTTGACCTGTAACCATATGGCAGCCAACCTCAGTACTGTGGCGCCTTTGGCTTGGAAACCCAACACTGACAGACATTCACTATCACATTCATTATCTGACTTGTTCTGGATCAGAAGAAGGTACTTGAGTTCCTGTCTTCTTGCCTTGCTGAAAAGACCTGCATAGCTGCTCACCAGCATATGTTGTGTTTTGGATGCTGGTCCCCAGCATGGGTGCTGGTTTTCCCACCAGGCTTCTTAACCAACTTACCTAGAAAGACTTCCTTTGAAAAACTTCACCATGCTGGTGCACCAGCCAAGTTTTCACTGACTGTGATTATTAACCGAGAAGGATGTGTTCCTGGGTCAACATCCTTAATGGTCCTGGAAGAACAATCCTATTTTAGGGCTATTTATTTTGGCAAGGGTTACACTACCTAATTATTTTAAATGTGTTACAAAGCTACTTTATATTGTTAATCATTATTGTTTTATTTGTCACAGTTATGTTCAGTTTTGCTCAGTTTCTGTCATTATGCTGCGTTCCCGTAGCCTGACAAGTCAGACCCACATCAAGGTGTTTGGTCTGGAAACTCATCATTGACAGGTTTCAATCCAAAGGGGCGGGATAAACGGTTGTCTTTTAAACTACCTCTGCACGCAATTGGATAGCGCTACAACCAACCAGAGCAACGAAGGTGAAGCGAAGCTAGTTGACTGATTAAACTTTCGCCGTATCTGGTCGGCAAAACTCAGAACACATCTTCCCTTCCTAAGAATGACTTCAGTGCCGTTCTTTTCTCAGAGAAAAGCTTAACTCCAAGTCTTCCAGAGTCACGGTCAAAGCTGATTCGAAAGATCGCCGTTCGCCAGTTTCTTTATTTTCAAGTAGCACGCAACTCGGCCGTCATTATGTTAAGCCACGCCCACTGACTCTATACACGATTTGATTGGCCTGACCAGAATTAGTTTTTTACAGCTCAGAAGTGTATTGAGAGTTGCTAGACGACACTCGCGGCAGATTAGATTTGCTGACACTAGGGTGCGTCTAGATTTCTCAGCTAGCATTCCAGGAAACCCGTAACCAAATGCTGCGTCCCAGTTCGCCTACTTATACTACATCCTAAAAGTATGTACCCTTTTTGTGAAGAAAAAGTACATACTTTTGATTGTGTAGCAGAAGAGTATGCAAGCTTTGGGACATACTACTTCGTCATCTATAACGGACTGTCGCTTAGTTGCGTGTATCCCGTCACAGTGCCGTGTTAAGCCGCTAAATTTAGACACACAGACACACACACAAGATTTTTCCTGAACCTGATAGCTGGACTGGAAACTTAAAGTGAGTACTAGTTCATGTCAGTAGGCCTATTAATTTACAAAGCATGACAAACAATACATTACAATACACCCTTTCATTAATGTCACGTTTAAATGCACTAGGCCTACATTTAAACAACGTTTATTCAATTAATCACTTTATATTTACTTTATATTTATTATATATTACGTTGCTCACGCAAGTGGCAAAACATTTAAACAGGCATATGTTAAAATCAAAAACATTTTACAATTGGGGTGTCCGCTGTGACTCAGGTGTGTGACAACGATGCTCAACGTACGCATAATTACCTCGGTCAAAAAAAAATTATAATGCAAAGGAGATTTGTCTCGAGGGGCCCCCTGGTGTTCGGGGCCCTGGGCTGCAGCCCATGTTGCCCATTAGGGTAATACGGCTTTGCGTATCGGAAAGAAATGTAGTAACACGTTGATCTCCCATTAGTGGGTTTTTAATGCAGAGACTCTCCTCATGTACAACATACAGCTTATGCAGTTTCACGGGTAAGGTTGGAAAAACACGTGTTACGGGGTTGCATGGAACACGGCATAAACCTCTCTACCTAACCGTCGGACTCGCACATCATGTTTGTAGTTTTAACACTTTTTATCCACGTTCTAATCGAATCCTCATCCAACTTGCAATGGGTTGTGGGCAATATCAGCAGTTGAGTATGCGTTAATCTGCGCTTCGAATTCTGACCGGAAATAGTAAACCATCTGGGTATCTTTGGAATACTCTTTTCAACATACTATGATTTGGGACATACTAATTCTATTTTAGAATACTATTTAGTATGGATAGTATGCGAATTGAGACACAGGGAATGTGCCCTCTAAACTGCACACGTGCGCAGAAAGAATTTCAGCAAGAATAAAATGCTGCGCAGACGCAGACGTAAAATGAGGGGAGAAATCCATTTGATTGAAGTTTATTGCAGTGCTCTTTTCAACCGCTATAGAGTTAGTATGCCACAGTGTTAGAACCGGTAAATACGGTATATTTACCTTGCAAATAGCTTAATATTAGAGGCAATAAAATAAAACGTCATCATATTTTAAAGAAGAGTGGCTCGAATAAGTGATGAAAATAACGGATGATTTTGTTACAGCAAGGTAACAAAACAGACATTTACAGTTACACACCCACCACAAGTCAGTTTAAATAGATGTGATACGTGTGTGTGTGTGTGTGTGTGTGTGTGTGTGGTATGGGTTTTTAGAGATGTGTGTGTGGTATGGTTTTTTAGAGATGTTATTTCTATAAAAGAGTTCACATGTTGAACATACTTAGCTATTAGTTTTTGCTCAGCTGAACAAAATGTCTGCCCAACAGAGAAAAGTCAGCGAGAAAAGAAATTAGAGGGAACATTGCCATAACCCGTGTTTTTCCAACCTTCTATCTGTGAAAGTGCACTGGAACAGCAGTCAAACCATGACTTCCCACCCGGGAACTCGTACTACATCGACATACTCCCAGTTACGAGTTTGGACGCCACATGTGAAACAATAATGGCAGACCCTACGGATGCGGTGTTTATGGAAGTTGTGCACGGTTTTACAAATAAGGTAAAATAAAATATATAACAACTTCTCTTGCCTTATGTGCCGTTTTTTCTCCCCCATTTCCCTCAAATAAACAAGGAGTAAGGACCTTTGGCGATATAAATGATTGTAAATGAGCATAAGCTATGGAAGTAAAACTGTGCCACTGGATTTTGAATTCTAATTTTTAGCACTGAATTTTTTTACATCGAATTTTTAACACTGAATTTTATTTTGCATCTAAATCAGACTTTGAATTTTAAAAGCCATCGAATTTCTAGCTCTGTTTTTTTTTGACTATGACATTTTTTCAATGTTTTAAAAAAATTCAGTGTAAAAAGAAATTCAACGTCTCAAAAAATTCAGTGTAAAAAAATTCAACGTCTCAAAAGATTCAGTGTAAAATAATTCAACGTCTCAAAAAATTCAGTGTAAAATAATTCAACGTCTCAAAAAATTCAGTGTAAAAATATTCAGAGTCAACATCCGGGTAACCAAGGAGAAGCAATCGATCCCTGTATCAAATCATCCAACATCCAGCCAATCATTTACGCTCCATTGGTCATGAGTAAACTCACTGAAGCGCCATCGTGTGTGTTCTGAGCCATGCTGCTGAGCTCTGGAGCTCACCTGAAGTGAACTTCCCCGCCAGTGCCGTTTCTAGTCATAGGCAAACTAGGCGGTCGCCTAGGGCGCCAACAGCTGGGGGGCGTCAATGAGCCCCCGCCCCAACAAGATTTTTTAGTTATTTCATATATATTTTATTATTAATATTTCGTACTTTTTCTATTTCAAGGCATTATGATTAGTTGCGATTATTGGAGTGAAGTCGCCATGGTGATAGTGGAGCTGCTGTAATGAAATGAGATCATGTAGAGGGCGGCAGGGACCGTCGTCATCCGTGGCATTGTAACGCTTGTGTCCGAGTGAAAAATGCGGATAGCTCACTTAATATAACTGTAGTGGATGCAAACACGGAGGCGATTAACATCAAACAGATCGCACTTTATTCCCCGCTGAACTCTCATCACAAACTCCCTTTCCATCCACAGCATTACTTAATAAAACAAAATAACTGTTAGCAACAGAAAACAGAAAATAATCCCCACACATGGGAGCTCAAGACTCACATTCACAAAATGCAGACTTCGTTGCAGGGAGCGCGCGCAACTCTTAAAGGGGCCACACTATATTTCTACTCGTTACAGCGTGCTTTAGTTCCCTTTCGGGGAACTCGAGCTGCGTCGAAACGCTGTGAGAACGCCTCTGCGTTAATGCGTCGTGAAGCGCCTGTAGAACCATTCCATCGGAAAAAAGATCGATCGTCGGCGTGATGACGTCATCGACCGGAAGCTATAAAACGTCCGTGAAAACAAACAGGAACTAGCTTCTGTGCCTTCAGTAAGCGATCTGTGTGAACCTGTCTGTCTATTTGGTGTTTTTGTCTGTCTATTGTAAGAGTTTTTCCACCCTTTGTTAAATATTCCATATATTTTACAAAAAAGAGAAAATAAAATAGATAGAGAAATGGCGAGCGAAAGCAGTAACTTTAAGAGGTGTGTTCATCCCTGCCCACGCTACATCACGAGTGGGGATACACACTCTCTTTGTGTTGCCTGCTTGGGAGCGCAGCATGCCCAGGCAGCCCTCGAGGGGGCTGCTTGCGAGCACTGTGAGCGTATGCCACTGAGAACGCTGCGCTCCCGCCGGGCACTCTTCGAGGAGGGTGCCTCGGCTCGTGTTCCCCGCGGCTCTGGTCCCGCTGCTGCCGAGGCAGAGCGGAGGCTGCAGTCGTGGGGTTCACAATTGGATGTTGCGGAGGGGTTTGAGACGGGCGCTGCCTTATCTCTGCCCTCACCCGCTCCATCCAGCGGTTCTTCTCGGGGCTTGGAAGCACGCATTGCGGTTTCTTCCCCCCCGAGAGAGCCGCCGGTGCTCCAACTATCCAGCTCCGAGGAGGTGGACGTTGAGAGCATCGCGACTGAAGATTCGCCACTTCAGTCTCCTGCGAGTGATGAGCTCGTTGAGGTTCTAACGCGAGCCGTGGCCAGGTTAAACATTGACTGGCCCGTAGAAAGATCTGAGGCAGGAAAGAGACGTTCTAGTAAATTAGACGAAAGATTCCTGCCCGCTCGCGCTTCAGAACCTCAGCGGCGGGGCCTGCCATTCTTCCATGATTTGCACACCGAGGTGGCAACATCATGGAAGAGACCGGCATCATACCGTGTGTTCAGCCCTCAGACTACGGTCTATAGTAACATCATGGGGCTGAAGCACTACGGTTATGGGGCGATGCCAAAGGTAGAAGAGACGCTTGCGAGCCATCTCTCGCCTTCCTCGGCATCGTCCCTAAAGGCCCCGACTTTGCCCACCAGACCATTGAAAACAACGTCGGCACTGGTGGGCAAAGCGTACTCGGCGGCAGGTCAGGCTGCTGCATGCCTTCACACCATGGCAATTATGCAGGCTTATCAGGCTGACCTGCTCAGGGATCTAGATGGACGCGATGAAGTGGGGGGTGATGTCATAAATGAGCTTAGAACAGCAGCTGATATAACTCTCCGGGCCACCAAAGAGACGGCCAGATGTGTTGGCCGCTCGATGGCAGCATTGGTGGCTACGGAGAGACATTTATGGCTCAACCCCACCGAAATCAAAGAGAGGGAGAAGAGCTTTCTGCTCGACGCGCCGCTGTCTCCTGGTGGCCTCTTCGGTGACGCAGTACACACTGTCACCGAGAGGTTCCAGGAGTCAAAGAAACAAGCTGCGGCGCTGAAGCAGTTTCTCCCTCTCCGAGTCCAGGTCCCTGGGGCTGCCGCTGACATCAGGCAGCCCAAGCCGAGTACGAGCTCAGCTCACAGGGCACAACAAAAGCAGAGCGTCGCCGCTCGGGCTCCCCCTCAGCGCGGGGACCAGGGGCGGCGCTCTCAGACGAGGCCTTCGAGGGGCAGGGCTGATCTGCGGACAGTCCTGATCGCCAAGAAGGCCTCGTCGAAGCGTTCCTGACGCCAGAAGCGTCAGGACGCTGAGGGTGGTTCCCCCCGTAGGGAAACGGTGCTTACCCCTGCCTACGGTACCCGTTTCCCTACGGCACCCTCGGGGGGCCGCGCTGCCAACCCTGCCGCAATGCCGGGGCGCAGTCGGTCTCCGCGGGCCACCCGAGGGTGGTCCGCACCCCCTTCGGGGGGTCCCCGAGCAGTCAAGTCAGTTGTTCCCTGCCGGTCCGCCGCTTCAGGGCACTGTGCTTGTTGCTCAAAATACACCAGAGGCCAGCCTCGAGAGGCTGGTTCCCTTAGTAGATTTCCTAGACGAATGGAAACGTCTATCAAATATATCTCATTGGGTCCTGCAGATAGTAGAAAAGGGGTATGCCATACAATTCAGAAGTCGGCCACCTCCTTTCTGCGGTGTCCTACCTACAGTGGTGGGCCCGGAGCAGGCTCTGGTAATGGCACAGGAAGTAGAGACACTCCTGCAAAAAGGGGCTATAGAGAGGGTTTCCCCTCCCAGCAGGGAGTCTGGCTTTTACAGCCGTTACTTCATCGTGCCGAAGAAGGATGGGGGCTTACGCCCGATATTAGATCTGCGGCTATTGAATCGCTCGGTGGCCAAGCTCAAATTCAAGATGCTTACACTCAGACAGATTGTAGCGCAGGTCAGATCGGAGGATTGGTTTGTCACCATAGACCTCAAAGATGCGTATTTTCATGTCTCCATCCTTCCACATCACAGGAAGTTCCTGAGGTTTGCCTTCGGGGGAGAGGCATACCAATATCGTGTACTTCCCTTCGGTCTAGCACTGTCACCCCGCACGTTCACCAAGTGTGTGGATGCAGCTCTGGCGCCGCTGCGTCTTCAGGGCATCCGCATACTGAACTACATCGACGACTGGCTGATTCTAGCGAATACAGAACAGAGGGCGGTTCAGCATCGAGATGCTGTTCTCGCCCATATGTCGAGGCTGGGGTTGAGGCTGAACGCCAAGAAGAGTGTGCTTTCTCCGGCTCAGAGAACCACTTTTCTAGGTGTGAACTGGGACTCGATAATTATGCGGGCGCAATTATCGCCAACACGCATAGCGTCGATCCTGGCAGCCGCCAAAGAACAGAAGCTAGGCCGAGCCGTCACTGTGAAACAGTTCCAGAAACTGTTAGGTCTCATGGCAGCAGCGTCCAACGTGATACCTCTTGGCCTACTGTACATGAGGCCACTGCAGTGGTGGCTCAAAACACAAGGGTTCTCCCCGAGGGGAAATCCGCTCCGCACGATCAAAGTCACGCGGCGATGCCTACGTGCTCTGGTCATGTGGAAAAACCCGGGGTTTTTATCTCAGGGTCCCGTGTTGGGGGCTCATGTTCGTCGCGTAACGCTAACGACAGACGCCTCCCTCACGGGCTGGGGGGCGACCATGAGTGGTCGCTCATCCCAGGGTCTATGGCAGGAACATCAGCGGCACTGGCACATAAATCGGCTGGAGATGCTCGCAGTGTTTCTTGCATTGAAACAGTTCCTGCCCGACCTCAGGGGCCACCACGTACTAGTCAGAACAGACAACACGTCCGTGGTGGCCTATATAAATCACCAGGGGGGTCTGAGGTCTCGTCCGTTGGACAAATTGGCACATCGGATCCTCCTGTGGGCCCAAGGGAAATTGCTGTCAATCAAGGCAGTATATATCCCGGGGGCCCTAAACCAGGAAGCAGACAACCTGTCGAGACAGGGGCCGAGGCCCGGGGAATGGAGACTCCACCCAGAGGTGGTGGAGCTCCTATGGAAGGTTTATGGGAAAGCAGAGATAGACCTGTTCGCTTCGGCGGAGAACTCTCACTGCCCGCGGTGGTTTTCTCTGACCCATCCGGCTCCGCTGGGGCTGGATGCCATGGTACAGGAGTGGCCGAGGCTGCCTCTGTACGCCTTCCCCCCGATTGTTCTGCTTCCAGGAGTTCTGGAGAGGGTACGCCGGGACGGGGCCCAGGTACTCCTAGTGGCCCCGAACTGGCCGACCCGAGTATGGTTTTCGGACCTGATATCTCTCCTGGAAGGCTCTCCGATGGAGATTCCGACCAGGAGGGATCTACTCTCTCAGGCGGGCGGGAGATTCCTGCACCCACGCCCGGAGATGTGGAAACTGTGGGCCTGGCCTCTGAGGGGGCTAGGCTCATAGAGGAGGGTCTCTCGGCCGAGGTCGTAGAGACCATCCTACACTCCAGAGCTCCGTCCACGAGGAAGCTGTACGCTTTGAAATGGAGACTTTTCTCAGCTTGGTGCAGAGAACGCCAGTGGGATCCAGTTAACTGCCCGGTTGGTACAGTGCTGGAGTTCCTGCAGGAAAGGTTCTCTGCAGGGTTGACCCCCTCCACACTTAAGGTGTACGTGGCGGCCTTGGGCGCTGTCCACGTCCCTTGCAGTGGAGTGTCTTTGGGAAGACACCCTCTAATTACACGCTTCCTTCGTGGCACATTAAGGTTGAGGCCAGTTATGCACTCGAGGGTCCCGGCATGGGACTTGGCCATTGTTTTGAGGGGCTTGTCCGGACCTCCGTTCGAACCTTTGGAGGAGGTTTCGGATAAGTTCCTCACCCTGAAAACTATTTTCCTTTTGGCCATTTCATCCCTTAAAAGGATAGGAGATATTCAGTCCCTGTCAGTAGGGCCCTCATGTCTAGAGTTCGCGCCTGGGATGGTGAAAGCATTTCTGCATCCCAGGCCGGGTTATGTCCCCAAGGTTCCTACGAGCCCACGGGGCCCCATCACTCTACAAGCCTTCTGTCCTCCTCCATTCTTGACGTCAGACCAGGAAAGATTAAATCTGCTGTGTCCGGTGAGGGCACTGGATACTTATGTCCACAGAGCTGCCCTGTGGAGAAAAACTGAACAATTGTTTGTTTGCTTCGGACCCCCTAAGAAGGGGGCTCCTGTATCCAAGCAGAGGATGAGCAAGTGGGTGGCCGAGGCCATTTCACTTGCTTATGAAGCTGCCGGGCAGCCATCTCCTTTGGCTGTCCGGGCACATTCTACCAGGGGTATGGCTGCTTCTAAAGCACTTTTGTCGGGGGCTTCCCTCCATGATATATGTAACGCGGCCGGATGGTCGTCTCCTTCTACCTTCGTCAGGTTCTACGAGCTAGACCTGGCATCTACAGTAGGGGCACAGGTTCTCTCGTAACCGTGTGCGCTTCGGTTTCACACATACGAGACACTTGGTCCTATGGCGATGTGGGTATAAGCGTTCTCACAGCGTTTCGACGCAGCTCGAGTTCCCCGAAAGGGAACGTCTCAGGTTACGTATGTAACCCTAGTTCCCTGAGGGAACGAGACGCTGCGTCGCTCTGCCATACTCCCGGCGTGTCCGTGATCACTTACTTCAGGCTTTATCAGAAGTTAGTTCCTGTTTGTTTTCACGGACGTTTTATAGCTTCCGGTCGATGACGTCATCACGCCGACGATCGATCTTTTTTCCGATGGAATGGTTCTACAGGCGCTTCACGACGCATTAACGCAGAGGCGTTCTCACAGCGTTTCGACGCAGCGTCTCGTTCCCTCAGGGAACTAGGGTTACATACGTAACCTGAGACGTTTCATCATCATGAAAAGGTCAAAGCCATCAGGGGCTCAGTATCGTAAAAAGAAAGCGAAATATACAGGTATAGCCTACTTATTGGTTACTTGTTCTCTACTAAGCTGGTCCCTCTATCATAATGTTGAGCAAAACATTACACTGAATATTAGTACTGGACGGACCACACGCCATGCTCATTTCAGGTGCAGAACATTATAGCAGTTAATTTGAATAATTTTTTTTTTACATCAGAGATAGCTGTTTAGTGTAAATTGATCAAGTAGGCTAATACTGTCATAACCATGGGCGTCACTAGGCCCTTTTTTATGAACTTATGCATCAGCCCCCCCTAAAAAAAATATGTGATTAACCTTTAAAACATGAAACTGGCGCAAGGCTTCGGCTACTGCTTCGTCCCGTCTTTTAGTCTTTGTGTCACTGTGTTCTTCAATCCGCAGCGGCGCCGAGTGACATGGTTTTCAAGCTATTGTTATCTAATTTTTTGGCCTTCAGAACATCTTAAAATACACATATGTAGATCATAGAAATCAATTTTTTCTCGGGGGAGCATGCCCCCGAACCCCCCAACATCTGTGATCTCAGAGATAATAAACCTAGCTACATTATTCGATTAATGCATGTACAATATGCCCATGAAATAAGGAAGTCATATTTACTTAATAAGTTGAAGTAAAAAAAAAAAAAAAAAAAGGGGGGGGGGGGGGGGTGCAACATATGAATCTCGCCTAGGGTGCCAGAAAGGCTAGAAACGGCCCTGTTCCCCGCCTTCCTGTTTCAGCATCACATGACCAATGGAGCGTAAATGATTGGCTGGATGTTGGATGATTTGATACAGGGATCGATTGCTTCTCCTTGGTTACCCGGATGTTGACTCTGAATATTTTTACACTGAATTTTTTGAGACGTTGAATTATTTTACACTGAATTTTTTGAGACGTTGAATTATTTTACACTGAATCTTTTGAGACGTTGAATTTTTTTACACTGAATTTTTTGAGACGTTGAATTTCTTTTTACACTGAATTTTTTTAAAACATTGAAAAAATGTCATAGTCAAAAAAAAACAGAGCTAGAAATTCGATGGCTTTTAAAATTCAAAGTCTGATTTAGATGCAAAATAAAATTCAGTGTTAAAAATTCGATGTAAAAAAATTCAGTGCTAAAAATTAGAATTCAAAATCCAGTGGCACAGTTTTACTTCCATAATAAGCCCCCTACGGTCCGCCTGCTTTCCTTGCACTCTGTGGTGTGACTTTGAATGCTAAGTTATGAGTTGTGGTTTGATCATCTCTCTCTCTCTCTCTCTCTCTCTCTCTCTCTCTCTCTCTCTCTCTCTCTCTCTCTCTCTCTCTCTCTCTATATATATATATATATATATATATATATATATATATATATATATATATATATATACATACACAGGTTCTTCTCAAAAAATTAGCATGTTGTGATAAAGTTTATTATTTTCCATAATGTAATGATAAAAATTAAACCTTCAAATATTTTAGATTCATTGCACACCAACTGAAATATTTCAGGTCTTTTATTGTTTTAATACTGATGATTTTGGCATACAGCTCATGAAAGCCCAAAATTCCTATCTAAAAAAAATAGCATATTTCATCCAACCAATAAAAGAAGTGTTTTTAATACAAAAAAGTCAACCTTCAAATAATTATGTTCAGTTCAATACTTGGTCGGGAATCCTTGTGCAGAAATGACTGCTTCAGTGCGGCGTGGCATGGAGGCGATCAGCCTGTGGCACTGCTGAGGTGTTATGGAGGCCCAGGATGCTTCGATAGCGGCCTTAAGCTCATCCAGAGTGTTGGGTCTTGAGTCTCTCAACTTTCTCTTCACAATATCCCACAGATTCTCTATGGGGTTCAGGTCAGGAGAGTTGGCAGGCCAATTGAGCACAGTAATACCATGGTCAGTAAACCATTTACCAGTGGTTTTGGCACTGTGAGCAGGTGCCAGGTCGTGCTGAAAAACGAAATCTTCATCTCCATAAAGCTTTTCAGCAGATGAAAGCATGAAGTGCTCCAAAATCTCCTGATAGCTAGCTGCATTGACCCTGCCCTTGATAAAACACAGTGGACCAACACCAGCAGCTGACATGTCACCCCAGACAATCACTGACTGTGGGTACTTGACACTGGACTTCAGGCATTTTGGCATTTCCTTCTCCCCAGTCTTCCTCCAGACTCTGGCACCTTGATTTTTCGAATGACATGCAAAATTTGCTTTCATCCGAAAAAAGTACTTTGGACCACTGAGCAACAGTCCAGTGCTGCTTCTCTGTAGCCCAAAAGTGTCTTGACCTGGGGAATGCGGCACCTGTAGCCCATTTCCTGCACACGCCTGTGCACGGTGGCTCTGGATGTTTCTACTCCAGACTCAGTCCACTGCTTCTGCAGGTCCTCCAAGGTCTGGAATCGGTCCTTCTCCACAATCTTCCTCAGGGTCCAGTCACTTCTTCTCTTTGTGCAGCGTTTTTTGCCACACTTTTTCCTTCCCACAGACTTCCCACTGAGGTGCCTTGATACAGCACTCTGGGAACAGGCTATTCGTTCAGAAATTTCTTTCTGTGTCTCTCGCTTGAGGGTGTCAATGATGGCCTTCTGGACAGCAGTCAGGTCGGCAGTCTTACCCGTGATTTCGGTTTTGAGTAATGAACCAGGCTGGGAGTTTTTAAAAGCCTCAGGAATCTTTTGCAGATGTTTAGAGTTAATTAGTTGATTCAGATGATTAGGTTAAGAGCTCGTTTAGAGAACCTTTTCATGATATGCTAATTCTTTGAGACAGGAAGGTTGGGTTTTTTTATGAGCTGTAGGCCAAAATCATCAGTATTAAAACAATAAAAGACTTGAAATATTTCAGTTGGTGTGCAATGAATCTAAAATATATGAAAGTTTATTTTTTATCATTACATAATGGAAAATAATGAACTTTATCACAATATGCTATTTTTTTAGAAGGACCTGTATATATATATATATATATATATATATATATATATATATATATATATATATATATATATATGAAACCGTTTTTTACCCATTTTCCTTTTGCACTATATCTTCAAGCTTACAGCAGATTGACTGAAGATGTGGCTCGTTTTAATTCAAGAGTTGAAATTTGACATTTGAGTTGAATTGGCCACACACCACAGGAAGCAGAATTGGAATTTGAATTGGGCTACATCAAGCCATCAAAGTTGTCTTGACAACCTTTATATTTAAACTTTATTTAAATGTTCTTTAGTTCCAAGTTAAAAATTATTGTAGTTATAACAATGTCTTGAAATTGCACTTCATATTACTTCCTCAGTTTAATTCTTCAATCTCAATTCAATTTCAAATACATTCTCAATTCCATTTCCAGTGGAACACAGCGTTGGTCTGTGGTCACAACCTTAAGCCACACACTGAGATGATAATAGAGTTTGGACTTCGTCAGAAAGAACACAAGATATTGCTCAATTGTCACCAACCAGCCTCAACCAAAAAAAGGAGAAAATAGCTGGGACCAGCAACTACACTAGTGCTGTCTTGATTCCGAAGGGTGTTTAGCTATTAGAGAAGTCAAAATATCTCCAGTCTCTCCATATGGATGTGCACTCACTCCACAAGCCCAAGGGCGATTGTACGCCAAGCAAGATCATGTTCACAGCATGTACCTAACATATGGAGCACTCTTGACCCCTTTGATCTTGTGAACAAATGATCTATAATGGAGATCCTCATGTGGCCTCTCTACATGGATTACCATTAGGAATCACTTCAGCCTCAACAGAGCTAATCCAACATGCTCCCAATGGGACACATTTTTTCAGTAATTCTGAGGTTCTGAGAAGTTCTTTTGGTCAAACTGAACCCAGATGCACCAAGCATACAATGTTTTGCTGTCTTAATGAAGCACGGCAGCACGCAATCTGAGGCATAACTGTAAAGCATTCATGCAGTTTGACCCAGAACTCCAGAAAGATCAGAAGAGAAAAAGAAGCGATGGAAGTTGGGAAAGGAAATAAGAGAACAGCTGTTGTGCGCGTGCATGCGGAGACGGGAGATGG
Source organism: Pseudorasbora parva (assembly GCF_024679245.1). NCBI lineage: Eukaryota > Metazoa > Chordata > Actinopteri > Cypriniformes > Gobionidae > Pseudorasbora > Pseudorasbora parva. The sequence goes on along the minus strand of NC_090173.1, from coordinate 44,160,696 downwards.
AGGAAATGCAAGTGAGGTGGATCAGTAGAGGATGAAACAGGCTTTTGTTGAGCAGGTCATGCATATAACAGCAAAATCCAGAACTTCCAGACACGGACATCACAGAGATGTGTTTTCTTGAATATAAAACATTCTTAAAAAACACAGACGTTTACATTTTACCTTTGGCTGAATTGCATTTGCCTTCACTCAAGCTGCCCTGAGGACAGACTCTCAAAGTCAGAGGTCAATGTCAGGGGTCATCTGATAGCGGGGGATACGACTCAGCCCAGTACAGAGGCTTTATTCTGTGCCTGGTGATGTTAGCCATCTTCACTCTGTGGCCCCTAACTTCCACATATGCACACCTGCAATTACGTCAAACAAGCTTGATGTTTAATGGCACAATTATGACCAAAGGCTGTGGTTAAGAAATTATAGCCCAATTGGCAAAGCAGTACAGAAAATATACACTTGACATACTGTGCAAATTGTTCAGTTCCTATATTAAGTATTCAGTGCCCTGTCACACCGCTGCACAAAATCGTCTACCACCGTGCCATGGCCATTTTCATCATGGGGCTAACAACAACTAGATCATCTGCATATTTAAAAATAAATCCATTTTTATTTGAGAGAGAGAGAGAGAGAGAGAGAGAGAGAGAGAGAGAGAGAGAGAGAGAGAGAGAGAGAGAGAGAGAGAGAGAGAGAGAGAGAGAGAGAGAGAGCAGGCGGGGAAATGTTTAGGTTTAAGTTTTATTATATACACACAAAAAAATACTGGGTTCAAAACAACCCAAGTTGTGTTGAAAATGGACAAACCCAGTGGTTGGGTTATAGTTGCTCAGTTTGTCCATTATCAAACCAAATTGGGTTGTTTTTTAACCCAGCACTTATTAGAGTGTGTTTTTGAGTAAAAAAGGAAAACATATTTTTTCATGCTCAGTTGCATGCTGCATTAAGATTTCAAAGAGTCCCTGTTGTGTTTGTGGTTACCGTTGTGCTGATGAGTGGAGATTATGTTTAGGTTGTGGGTGGCTGCATAGTGAGTATGGTGTGTTGCTTCACTCAATGAGCAATAATATTGATGCAGTGAAGAGTCTTTTCTTACTGGTTTTCCCAAGGCATTGCATTTAGTTACACATACATATAAATACATGATTTTTTATGGGTCAGCACTATTCGCTCTGTTAATCTATAGGGCCTACTGTGTGGAAATATCTTAGGCCCTGTTTACACCTGGTATTAAGAATTTTGGCAATTGGATCACAACTGGACATCACTAAATACCGGTAATAACGGGGTCTAAAAGGTTTTGAGCTTGTCCACTTTCGACCACTTCCAGAGCTAGTCGAAAACACATTAATTCGGATTGCTTTCATAGTGTAAAAGCTTGTGTGTTTGAATGCTATTCTCCGCCTACTGGGAAGCACTCTGTCCAAACAAGGTCTAAATTTTGTCGGCTGGAGATTTAATATTGGTTTGAAGAAAAAAACGTACGAAGCACAATACTCTCTCACCAATCTTGATTTCTAACACACGGTCAATGCGTCTGACGTGGCTGTCAGAGCAGAAACTAAAGCTGATAGCAGGTGCCAAGTGTAAACAAGACCATAATGAACTAAGCCATGTCACCTTAAGCATCCTAAAACGTACAAGACGCAAAGTAATATTTTACAGAGAAGCCAATATGTTTTTCCAATGAGCTTGGGTTGCAAAAAAAGATAGACCTGTCAACTATCTGCTCAGTATTTCTTCACCTCAGAATATTCTCAAATGATCTACCACTTTCTAAAATGTGATACGTTTTGACATTAGAAAAGGGCAACCATTGAAACAGAGATCAAGATAAAGATGACCATGCACAAAATTAAAGGGGTGATGAGAAAGTTGAGAAATCAACTTTCCCATGAGCTTTTGATATATAAAAAGTCATGGAAATATAAGATTATCCTGTAAATTTACGAGCTGAAAAAGATTGTGTGCGCATCTTGACGTCATCGACTGACGAAACGCCTCTACAGAATAATAAGCACGTGTAGTTCAGTAGCGCCTCCCACCGACTCATCGTACCACGCTAGCCAGCAGCAATAAACATGCTGTAGAATATAGCAAGATATTGTGGAAGAACATAGTCGCTGCATAAGCTTTCTTTGGATCCTAATATTAGGAATGCGTGATACTTCATTTATTTTTAATGAAGTTCCAGCTCACCTGGGGAAGACCGTAGGTGTGTTCGCTTCATTTCACTGCGGAATCGTTTGTAAGTCTCAAGTGCTGGATTTGCAGACACAATGTTGTGCCTTCTATATTGAATCCGACAGGAATTGTGCAAGAAACTTAAGTGAGTAAAACGTCTTTTTTAATATATAGGCTAATAGTAGTCCTGGAGCTGTGTGTTCTACCAAAATGTACACTCTTTGGCAGAAATAATATTTTCTCAATCTGAGTGCGCGCGAACGTGTATGTGTGTGTCTGTTCACACTTATATCCACAGATCCTGCGGGCCATGTAATACAGAAATAATATTCCAATTAACCGCGGGTGGATGAGAAATAAATCATTGTGTTCGTTGGATAAAGACGTTTATGAGCCCTGTGAGAGAATCCCGGTTGCCGTTTCAATTCAATCCCTCCCTCATGTGAACTGACAGCGGAACTGAAGCTCATTAAATATGCAAATCTTATCCAATCCTAGCCGTGGGCTTTTACTTCCAAGTCTCCAGTGCGGCACGCCCACCAAAACCTAGCATTAAGGAGAGAGCCTCCAAGCCAGTGTAGAAAATAGCTTAATAACGATTATTAGTTATTAGTTATGATGTTTTTTGGATGTAAAAACCACACAAACGTCATTAGTTGACCTCAGACAACAGTATAAAAAATGTGAAAAGCCAGTTCATGACACCTTTAAAGCTCTAAATTTTCAGTCATTCTACGTGTTGTGTTGCAAAGAAGAATAAAAATCAAACCGGTTTGAAACATCATGAGGGTGAGTAAATGATTGTAATTTTAAACATTTCCTTTAACATTGATACACCTGTGTGTGTGCTAGTGTATGAAATGTTTAGTAATACTTTGCAAATGTAACCCCCCTCTTTAGCCTGCAAATAAAAACTTCTTTGTGTCTTGCAATGTAGACTAATGTAAGTATCATAAAATAACAAAGGCACCGAAAGGAGACAACATGATGTCTGGCCTCTAAATGTCACACTATCCTGACAGAGCTTCCGACAACTCTGTCTACACTCTGAAGACCGTTTTAAGGTCCAGACAGAGATGTGACTAATTCTGCCAACTAAATTCCCTGTGGTGTTTTAGTGAGGATACTTGAGAAAAGGTCTGTTGCGCGATAATGGTTTTGTGCACAGCATGCATTTTTTTTTTACACAAGTGTGATTGTAAAGAGGACCAAAAAAAAAATCTTTAAGTATTTCCTAAGGGTAAATGCACTTCCAGACAAGCACAATGCTCAGTAAAGGCATATTTTGCACCATTCAGCATTCAGTGGTATGGTACTTCTTCTTTTATGGTTTTCTAGTTTGTCTAAAAATATTGCCAGCATGAAAACCTCTTTGATTGCACTTTGTCTTAAAATGTCTTTTTTGTATGAATGCTGAATTATGTGTAGCAGGGAGTGGACACAGCTCTGGAAAAGTTTGCTGATGTTGTTACAGCTGTACCATTACTAGAATATGACTTCACAGACCACAGCCAATCAAAACTAAAAGAAGAACTCGTTGGCAAGATTCAATCAACAGAGCAATAACACCAGCTATTGAAGTCAAAATGATTGCCAGTGTTTGGGGGAAAAGTTTAATATCTGAACATTTGGCAGCAAGGTTCCACATAAAACTGAAGTGTTAACTTGCAATTGCTTTGTTTTATCATATGGAGTAACACAAGCAACATTAAAGAAGAGTGGACAACATAGATTGTGGCAACATTCGGCATGTTTGAGGAGGAGATGAATGAGTTAAACAAGCAGACGACCATAGCTTCAAGAGATGTCTGTCCTGATTGCTGTCTTTGATCAAGATGCCATGATGATTTGCATGCTAATCATACCAAACTTAGCTAGAACTGGGAAAGTATGCTACCACTCATAACTGCAAGCATGTCATCAACCACAATTAAAACTGTTACAGTTAAACCATGTTAAAACTGCTCAGTTTGTCTCTTCAACCACATAGCAAGGCCTAGGGATTAGGTTCCTTGTCACTGGCTCCTTTGTTTTGCCTTGTTAGGGACACTTAATATTTAGTAATATTATTGATATGATTGCACTGAAACATTTGGATGAGTGCAAAATTTAAAGGGATAGTTCACCCAAAAATGAAAATGATCCCATGATTTACTTGCCATCAAGCCATTCTAGGTGTATATGACATTCTTTATTCAAATGAACACAGAGTGTGTTGTGTTGTGTGTGTGTGTGTGTGTTGTGTGTGTGTTGTGTGTGTGTGTGTGTGTTGTGTGTGTGTGTGGTGTGTGTGTGTGTGTGTGTGTGTGTGTGTGTGTGTGTGTGTGTGTGTGTGTGTGTGTGTGTGTGCGCGCGTGCGCGTGTGTGTGTGCGCGCGTGCGCGTGTGTGTGTGTGTGGTTTGGGTTTTTAGAGATGTTATTTCTATAAAAGAGTTCACATGTTGAACATACTTAGCTATTAGTTTTTGCTCAGCTGAACAAAATGTCTGCCCAACAGAGAAAAGTCAGCGAGAAAAGAAATTAGAGGGAACATTGCCATAACCCGTGTTTTTCCAACCTTCTATCTGTGAAAGTGCACTGGAACGGCAGTCAAACCATGACTTCCCACCCGGGAACTCGTACTACATCGACATACTCCCAGTTACGAGTTTGGACGCCACATGCGAAACAATAATGGCAGACCCTACGGATGCGGTGTTTATGGAAGTTGTGCACGGTTTTACAAATAAGGTAAATGGTAAAAGGTAAAAGTCCTTTGGCGATATAAATGATTGTAAATGAGCCTAAGCCCCCTACGGTCCGCCATGCTTTCCTTGCACTCAGGCAGTTTGGTGTGACTTTGAACGCTAATCATGAGTTGTGGAAATGAAATTTACAAAGTATATTAATGCTTTGTAAATTTCAAGCTGTATAATGCAAGTAATTGACAGTCCTGATTTTGAAGTAGAAAAAATTCATCCATCCATCATAGAAGTAATCCATAGAGCTCCAGGAGGTTAATAACAGCCTTCTGAAGTGAAGTGATGCGTTTGTGTAAGATGCATCAAAAAATATAAAATATCCATCTTTAAAACTTTATAAACTAAAATAACTATCTTCGTCAGATGGCACTATGCAACGATTTACAGCGAAAGAGTGACCTCTGACCCAATGCATGACGTATTGACAAACACAGAATCGCAGAGGATTGAGCAAACCCATAACACCGGTCACAAATTAGAAGCCTAAAACAAGAATCTTTAAAGAGAAACATAGAGGAATATAAGTTGTCCAGTCCTATTTGTTTGAACCACGAGAGGTGTCAAAGCTCCTACATCCTACGTCATACATCGCACCAACCAGGGTATACTCTTTCGGTGTAAGTCGACTTGCTTAGGCCGTCTGCCGTAAGATAATTATTTTAGTGTATATAGTTTTAAATATCAATATATTTCTTACAAAAATGAATTGCTTCACTTTAGAAGGCCTTTATTAACCCCCCGGAGTCATATAGATTACTTTTATGATGTATGGATGCCCTTTTTTTGGTCTTCAGAATCAGCTTGAGAGTAAATCATGGTAAAAAAAATGTTTGGGGGTGAACTATCCCTTTTAAACTGAATTGAGCTGAATGATAACATCACTTTCGCCGCAGAGCTGATTTGCTGCATCTACACTGTTATTTAATTTATTTTAATTTAATCAATAGTGAACTGGCTCCAAGTGAATAACGACACTATTGTTCAATGTAGAGCTTATGGCTGAATAGAATTAATTTCATAATTGATTAATTTTACAGTTATTGAACTGAACTGACTTCCATTAAGTATTGACACTATTGTATCACTGTAGCCTAGAAATCTAGACGCACCCTAGCAGCAGCAAATCTAATCTGCCGCGAGTGTCGTCTAGCAACTCTCAATACCCTTCTGAGCTGTTAAAGCCTACTCTGGTCAGGCCAATCACATCGTGTATAGAGTCGGTGGGCGGGGCTTAACATAATGACGGCCGAGTTGCGCTTGCGTGTTACTAGTAAACACAGGAACTGGTGAATGGTGGTCTTTCGAATCAGCTTTGACCGTGACTCTGGAAGACTTGGAGTTAAGCTTTTCTCTGAGAAAAGAACAAAGAACAGCACTGAAGACATTCTCAAGAAGGGAAGATGTGTTCGGAGTTTAGCCGACCAGATACGGCGAATGTTTAATCAACTGTCAACCTGCTCTGCCTCACCTTCGTTGCTCTGGTTGGTTGTAGCGATATCCTATCGCGTGCAGAGGGAGTTTAAAAGACAACCGTTTATCCCGCCCCTCGGATTGAGCCCTGTCAATGGTGAGTTTCCAGACCAAACATCTTGATGTGGGTCTGACTTGTCAGGCTAGTATCACTGTATAGCTGATTTGAAACAATTCGTATTGTATAAAAGTGCTATATATAAATTAAGATTACTTTACATCCAGTACTATGCAAACACGTTGCAGTAATCTGGTTATTACTCTAACATTCTAGCTTTTTCCTTCTAAAAAATAAATTTATAAAAATTATTATTCTTAGTAGATCTTTATCTAGTAGTCAAATTGCACGGATGTGCTACACAATCTAAAGTGAACTAAATGACCTTGACACACTCTTTATGCACCAAATCCAGGACTGGGTTAAATGATTATCATTGTTGATGACTCAAAGTGTACAGGGAAAAGAGGCAGAGCACTAATCCCTGTAGACTAATGGGAGTTTTCACATCTGGCAGGTCTTAGGAAGGGTGAAGTGAAAAACAAGGGGTAACACCTAAATCAGCACGGTCTACTCAAGTCTTTGTTGAATTTCAGTCTTCCCGTTCTTTGTCTGTTGCTAAATCTCTGTGTGTTTATGTCTCTGCGTGTGTCTTGTGTTTATGTCATAACACAAGCTTCTTGGTGACCATCTACTGGCGAGTTATGCGGAGTAAATTCCAAAGTTTATCTAAAAGTTTGAGTTTGGCATGTTGCAGCTGCTGTGAAGAATGCTTCATAAATTGAGGAACACCATTACTCGATAGCCCCGCAGAAGACTGCTGTTAATCATCTCGCATAGGAATCCGGACAGGGTTGTCTGTGCTGGTGCTAACTGAAAGCAGATTGTTGCAAATGAGCTGTGAGTCCATGTTGAAACAGCGGAACGCCTTAGATTACGACTGTGGGTGATTAAAAATGGGGGGTTGTTATTTTGTGTGTCATGCGCTGCCGTGGGTGCTGACAATAATATTTTCTTCCGTCCTTTGAGCCTGAGAAACTCAAAGGACAGAGCATCACACAAAGCAGTTGTTCATCTTACCAAAAAAAAAAAAAAAAAGCACCATGGTGGTTCTTTGATGGTATTACATTAATACCATGTTCAAAAACCAACAGGAATGTCTTGTTTGGTAAGTGTAGTGTCACTGTCACACAATTGCAAAGTGATCCCAAAAATAAATCATGCCTTGGTTGTATTCTTTGACCATACTCTCCTTGTCTTTCGAAAACATCCGACTCATCCTGCTTTTCTGTCTCAAGGGTGGCTGACTCCTTGTGTTCTCAAAACAAATGACTCACAAGAGAACAAAATGGTCAGTCTTTAAACAAGCAAACCTTTCACCTTTACTTCGCCCTTTCTAGCTCTCCGCACTACTATGGGTCACTGCCTGAGGCATGTCAGAGTTTACACTTGGGATCTCTGATCTCAAATATCAATCCCTTTGACTCTTGGCTTAACTCTGTGAGGAAAATGGATCCATCAGGAAACATTAGGTATGTAACTGAAAGCAGCGGCTGTTGTGCAGTCACTAGGCCTCAATAAACTCTCACACATCTGGGAGTCAATTGATTTAACAGCCAAAAAGAAATATGGCCTCCCTCTTCCTCCAGTGTGTGCTCACCCTCTGAGCCTCCCCACGCGCCTCCAAAAAGACTCTGGATTCCAGGAAAGTTGAAGTGGAGCTCTCGACTCTATAAATCAGCCTCCCCCTGAGACAGAGGAACTGGGGGTGAGGCTGAGAGCCCTCCACCCCTCTTCTGAGGGGGAACTGGACGCCTTTACACGCTCCCGGTCTGAAATTGCCCCCTCAAACTCTAGTGTGTCCAGTATCTTTAGTGTTTAGGGTCTGTAAAGCTTTTTATAGCCCTGGCCATACTGCCACAGAGGTGTCAATGTCAGACCACTTCAAAAACAGACCGTATTCTTTTAGCCATTAGTGTTGGTCCATGGCCATGGTGCCGTTACCACTTAACTGCCTGTAATCGGCAGAGCTCCTGCTTCCCTTTACCAGCTCTGGTATGGCTCACTGATGGGACAAAAAAGGTGATGACAGCAGCTCCAGACACAAAGGATGAAGGAGGGATGACTAGATGCGTCTGGACGTCCAGGAAGACTGAGGTTGGTTTTTAAATGGAAGGTGTTTGCGTGATTCAGATTAAGGCCTACGAAAGGTGTATGTGTTTCCACAGGGATAAAAGAAGAACCTTCAACTGACACATAGAAGCCAAGCCCATGTGAACTATGACTTGTCCTCACATGCAGATTAAACTTTGAGAAGGCGATTAGTAATGGGCAAGATTCAACAGTGAATGACACATTCATCAAAGCATGTGCACTTAATAACACGTGGCTGATCTTACACAAATAACCAAAAGCAGTGAACACCCGTAAACAGCTCTGAGAATAGGAGAAAGGATAGATAGGTGGTACAAAAAGGCTTTGCAGCTGATTTTCTCTGATACGTAGCCCAGTGGGGTGGAGTCACTGTGGCCTTCCCCTCTCTCCTGTGGGACATTTTGCCTGTGCAAACAAACCGACCCCCGGGCCTCTGGTCTAATGGGAACCAGACTTACCCCAGCACCAAGGCCCAGCAAACTCCCCTCTTTTTGCACACATAGTCATCATGGGTTCCAGCTGAGGGACGCAGTCCAATTGTCCCAAACAGACCTGAAACTATTCCCTCTCTCGTTTCCCACATAGCAGAGCACCATGCTGTTCCAACTTTTAAGGCCACTCACCCTTGTGACCCCACAAAAACAAAATGCATATACACACTGAAAAAAAAGGTGTGTTGGATTTACATGATTTAATCAAGTACATCGGTTCCACATGAATCAATTAAGTTAAACAAACATAATTTGTTCACATATCTTCAACATCATGGGATGAAGTAAATTTTAAGTAACCCAACTGAGTAGTCTCAAAATGATTTTAATATAGTTCCCTAACAACAGTGGTATGCACAGGGGGGCACAAGCTATCACAAGCTAATTTTTTTGGTCACTTGACTGATTTATAAGACTGTATTAACTAGCTTTCATTCTGTTAATAAAGAACAATGCAAGTGCTATGAAATGCTCTTTAATGACATGTGCTGTCTCAGTCCATGCACAGCCTAAGCCATCACTCCGCTCTTCTCCACTAACCCAGAATAATTTAAATGGTTCTAATTATTTAAACATTAAACACTATTAAACAATAAAAATTATCCCCCCTTGTCTAATTTTGCCCCCCAAAAAAACATAAAATAACACTTAAGTTCAACAATTTTACTCTTCTCATCAAGTACCAAGCAAAGCATGCTGGGAAAAACAGTTTCAGCAAAAATCATTTTTGAGTACTTGATTGGTTCGCAACATCAAATAATGTAATCTAGTAGACTGCACATTTAAGAGAATTACATTAATCAAAAGCAAAGAAATCTCGTTTAGAAGAGAAACACAATTTTGTTGCATAGAAAAAATGTTTGACAAATTGTGGAATTTGATATTGGCCCAATAAATGACTTCCAAATATTTATCTTCATGCACAAAGATGCATTGTACTAATCATAGCTTAAGGTCTTCACTCAAAATTAACCATGTATATACACTGAACATATTTAATTGTGCTCAGTCACTCGATGAAGTCGAAGTGAAAAAGTCCTACATCCAAAAAACTGTATACCATTGTGCCAAAAAAAAAAAAAAAAACGCTGTTATGGAGATTTCAAATGCCAATGCGCGGGAGAGCGAGCAAAGCCAAAACAAATGAGAGAATAGAGATGTTCATCGTCACAAGATGTTGGTGAATACTGAACAAAGTTCCAAAAGTTTGGCTTTATGATCCGGTATGAAGTTTAAAAGTCATTTCGTAGAATCGCAAGTGCATGCATTAATTGGTTTCATGATTGTGTTATAGTAATCGTTATTTTCTTATTCATTCATCTCATCCTCATTATATAATTAAGTAACTTCTGTTCTGTCACTTGCTAGATGTGATGCTGGGGTACTTTGTCATTAATGTTCGTTTTTATTTTTATTTTCAGGTTCTTAGCATATGCAGTGCCATTTTGTCTTCACCACATCAAGTTTTCTTCACCACATTAAGACATCCTGTTATGCAGAAGACTTCTTAAAATGCATTCAGAGTTTTTACTTATTTAAGATAAGCTATTTTTTAACCAGATATCCTGTTTTGGAATTGACTTAATAAAGTGATGTGATAAAATGTCAACCCTGTTGTCTATGTTCTGTATTTTGCTATATATATATATATATATATTGATGTATATATATATATATATATATATATACATACACACAGAAAAATAGGGTGTCAAAATTGTATCTTTAGGGGTACAACAGCTTGTCGCTGGGGCAATACCCTTAAAAGGAAAACTTTGACCCTTTTTTACCACAAAAAGGTTCATAGTAGTACCTTAAGGTACACATTTGTACTCAAAGGTACTAATATGCACCTTTTAGGAGTAAAACAGGTACAAAGATGTCCTTTTAAGGGTACTGCCCCAGCGACAAGCTAAAGTAGTACAATTTAAATTGTACTGTTAGTACAATTTAAAATTGGACCAACGTCACAGTTCGTTAAATTACATTTCTGATGTGATCAGACAATGGAACATTTTGAATTGGAGAGGCCTGGAATTTTTTACAGTGTGGCCATTCATGGAGGCATGTGCATTCTCAGATCTGAGCTAAGTCTTTGCACAACTTTGTACAATTGATTATGTTTTCAATTGATTATGTTTGTTTGATTTACATAAAGGACTACAAATGTTTTAGCATAAGCAATTGCACGTCTTTTCTTTGGTCATGTCTTCTCTCGCATATGGCAACACGAGTCAAGCCCCCTGAAAAAAACAAAAGTGCGTGATGTCCCCGCACAGAGCCGGCAATCTCCTTCAGGTCAGTCAGTCGTAGTAAACTTAGCAGACTTCCCATCTCTAGTCATTCAAACACAATGTTCTTTCCTTCATCTCTCCTTTCTTCTCAAAGGATTCATCTCTCCAGTTCCTGTTTTCTTACTTTCTCTTTCTTATTCAGCCCTATCTTTTTCCATCTTACTTTTTCGCTTTCTTTCTTTTCCACCCCCACATCTCTCTCGTCTCCTTCATCTCCCTCTCGCCCTTTTTCCGTCCCCCACCCCCATTTTACAAAAAAATTCTGTTTCGTTTTTTATTACTCTAGTAAACTATTCCATAACGCGCACTATTGTGTTTGTCCTTGGCCTGGTGCTGCACTAGTAAGATCATAAGTTTGTGGAGAAGGCCTTGGGAGAGTGACTTTCTTTAGCAGCTGCAGAGTAATGAGTCAAGCAGTAATCTAATGTGTAATACATTTCACTAATTTCCTGCTCCAGACGCCCTGGGCACAAGGCAGCACAGTCCATCATGATTCTAGATTGTTCACTGTTGGATGATACGAGCTGAATGATCTCATTGTGGAGTTTATGGGTTATCTCTGAATGTTCAGCCAGTTTTTGGCTGCTTTTTATTTGAATGGCCCATTTCGCAACAGACTGATTCACAGCACAAAAGAAACTAATATGGAAAGTCCTCCATAATGCAATAAGCCCCCACATGCGATGTGCTGTATTTGCAGACGGAGGGTTTTTCCCCCATCTCTTATTAACAGAAAGTCTTTTATGCAGTTTTTTTCCTTAAAAAATATTTCTGTCGATCAAGCATGCTACTCATTCTGAAAGCTTTCCCTGGTCTTTGGTCTAACAGGCCACCCTTCTTTCTTTTTTTACTTACACTGAGTTTGGTACAGTTGTGGTGTGGTATATCTTATATGTATGTTCAGGTCAAACAGTGTTTTCCAAAAATAAGCGGTGGATAATATCTAAAACATATTGAGGTTTTGAGGTATAAAGTCTTGTTTTAATGTCAACAAACTGGGAGATTATATCGTTTCATTATTTCTTCTGTATCTGAGCACAGACCAGTCCCGACAGGCTCAGATTGGTGTGTTTTCTGGCAGGGCTTTTTTTGTGTTTTGTTTTAAGCATGGTAGGAGTGGCCTAGACCAGACTAACCCTTCTGGGGAAGTGTGAATGTGTATATCTGCGTCTCTGGTTTCTGCAGCATCAGCAGAAAGACTGATAGAAACCTGCCTGTGTGTAATCGTTTCAACACGACTGTGGTGCATTATCGAATGAAAGGCGTCTGTGAAAGGTCTGATGTGCGTTCATCTGAGCTGCTTCTTTAAGAATGTAAGGTGTAACCTGAGGCTTAGGATACCAGTTGCCTCACTGATTTGTCTTGAAAGTATTATCATAATCCCTTTAAAGCGTCTGGAAACTCATTTCAGATCAATAAACTCCTTTGTCTCTTTCCTGTTTGCAATGTCTTGTTGTCACGCAGCATGTTTACGTCACTGGATTTCTTTCTTCTTCTTTTTTCTTCTTCTTCCTACAAACAAGTTGGACTGTTTGGAGTGGCATTTAATCACTGTAATGTAATGTTCATTTTAAAGATTTCAGCAAAAAATGTGGATACTTAAAGGTGAAATTCAGCTCAAGGGAATGTTTGATGAAAGTTTAAGTTGGGGGTGTTTTCAATCTTTTCCAGATTGAGCGGCAAACAAATCTGCCAAGAAAAGGGTTCATGCATGCATCGTATAAAAATGTGCTTGGTAAATAGTTTGCATGTGTGTTTTTCTCTTTATCCATTGTTTTCTTTCTGCATTTCCAGCCGTACGGGATTATATATGGCATACAAATGAATGACATGTCCCATACCCATCAGACTTTGGTGCATTTTAGCTTAAACTGATGGAGCTAGATCCATTTTGAATGAGTGTAATGCTCCCCCAATGACATTTTTAAGGCATGGGCCCCTGGCAGAAACAAACGAAACACAAATAAACAGTCATGATCACCATCAGCAAATGGGAATGAGGCTCAAGATGTTCTGTTTCTCTCATCAGGGTATTATTAGACCAGACGTGCTCCATCACTGCAGCGTGAATACGCAGTATGATTTGTTCAGAAACGTGTCGAACAAATCAAAAAGGATACACCTTCATTACACCATCTCTTTTGTTGCCTTCCTTTGTCATTCTTCTCTTGCACAGGCCTCTCTACCTCTCGCCACATCTGCTGCCACGTTTCCAGATGCTACGGGCCCAGTGTTGAAATCATTTTCTTTATGAGGTGAAGAAAAAGGAATTAGCATCCAACACTGACGATGTGGCAAAAGTTAGAAACAACAGAGTTGGTCCTTTCTAACAGGAGGGGGGAGTTTGACCAACCCCCATCCCCCCCCCCAAATCCATCTCCCAGTGCTCTTCTCCCTCCCACCACCAGCTGAAATATTCAGGGAAGTGTGGGATTACTTTCACAAGGAGAACTTGAACCCCTTTGACTTCCTGCCCGCTGATGAGGTCACCAGTCTCTGAGGGAGTGTCTGTGAAATGCCTTGCGCTCAAAAACAGCCCAGCCAAGGCCAGAGAAGAGCGGGGGCTCGTGTAGTCAGAGACGATTTGGAAGCAGATGAACTAGGGGGGGCAAGGGAGGAGTGACGGAACTGTGCATGGCAGGGGGGTCTGGAGGTGATGATGAGGACTGTATCGTCCAGGGTCCGGGCACTCAGCCCAAACACAGTGTGATTTCAAATTATGGCACATTTATGGGGGTGACACATGGGGGGATTCTTGAATAACAGTGAGTGTTAGCAAGTTGTCATCTTCTGCTGTCGCAGATGGGTCCTTGAATGAAGCTTTACAGGAGGGAGGATCCATATTGCTGATAGATATGCTGAAATAATGTTCTTCGCCATCCTCTCCTTAGACTCGGGGCTTTTGTTGCAGATGGTGCTGAACGCTTAGAGGAAAAAAACTGAGAGAATAAGCCTTTTGACAAATCCAAACCAGATGAAGGCAAAATCCCTTGTATGAATGTACTGTCTGTGCAATGTTCAATGAAATAAGCCCAGTTACAGACTCTGTATGGGGCGTCCCATCGCAGCTGGGCTGATGTCGAAGAGGATGAAGGCCTAGCACCTGGTACGCCAGACCAGAGGCAGGCTCATTTTCGGTGGGGGCCAGTTGCACACACAAAGCCATCTTGTTTGAGCATGTGTTCCAGATGGAACGGCTCTTTTGCCAAGGATGCTGCTTTCCACTTCCTACAGCAAAATGAAAAGGCCAGTCCTTTGAACAAAGAGTCATACACAGCCATGTCCATATCTCTTCATCTGTTTCGTACACTATAGCTGTCTCTCATGCATGCACGTTTAACCTCACACTATTTCGCTGCATTGGAATAACTACGGGAGAGAGTCGCACTCTCCCTATGAGAGTTGTTTTTTTCTCAGCCCTGCATGGGCAATAATAGACTAATGCTTTCCAGATGCAGTCTTCAATGGCCATACCCAACAGTAGAAATGCCCCTCTCACGGGAGCCCTAACGACGCCTTGGGGGCCTTTGAGAGGGAAAGGTTTGAGTCTGTAGTCTCCCCCCAAAGCCTTTCCCTTTATACATACCCGTCTCCCACCGCAATCACAAGCTGCTGATCCCTGATCAGCATGGCTGGAGGTCAAAGGGACAGAGCGCAAAATTCTTTTCTCAATCTGGTTCAACTTGTATTCCGATTCCCATGCCATTTACACCACAAAGTGAACCAAAAGAGGTGTAGATGTGATTTCTAAAAGGATGGGACTCCTTATTAATTGCTTTTCAACAGGCCAGATCTTTAATCGCCAGATAAACTCATGGGAATGTGACCTGACCATGTGACCTGTTTGTTTTATTAAGGCAGCGGGGAGGGCGATGAGAGGCTGGGAGGCAAGGCACGGGTATCTGAGTTGTGCAAAGCATCCTCTCATGTTTCATGGCTCAAATGGTGTCCATTTGCCTCAAATTCCAAAGTAGATTACTTTATGCAAGCTCTTGTAGCGGGCCCCAAGCTCTTCTTTTGGTGATGCTGCTCTGGCTTTTCTCCTGGATCCGCTATGGTCCTTCAGAGGGCTGTATCATCAGAAAAAAGTACTGCATGTTCCCCAAGGGAGAATCCACAGCCGCTCTCAAGTGCAGGTTCGCTTGACCTAACTTTCTCTCTTAGAGAGAGTGCAAGATCTGTCTGAGACAGACTGTTCTCACAGGAAGAAGAGAAGGCGGGATTTAGTCTGAGAAAAACAGGCCCGTTGGCTTTAATCTCTGCCTCGGTGCAGGGCTGGAAGGGCCACTGGGGAACAACCAGAGACGCAAAACCTTTAGTCTGTTGGCATACCATTTTAGTCCTGATCAAACCAGCACTTTTCATTACTGAGACTCAGTGTTGGGAAGTAACTAGTTTCAAGTAATGGCATTACATACGTTAATTACAAAATAAATGTAACTGTAATCTATTACAGAGGCATTAAATGTAAAGATTTGAAAGGGGGTTACATCTAAATATTCTCTGTAAAAAGTTAGGATATGTAGAAAAATATGAATTTGTGGCTTTGCCTGTTTTTGATGAGCACAATGCCTCGTCCCATTTAAAGGCCGCTTAGTAAAGCGATGCTATTCTGATGCTATTCGGATTGGTGGTTTGAATTTGCAGCGCACCAATTACACCAATCCACATTACTGCTGAAAGACTTAGCTTTAGACTACAACCTGCCTGAGAGTTTCCATCATGGCAAATGTGATAAAAAATGTGTTCAAATGCTGGAAATGTAAGATTAATTTCACCCAAAAATCAATATTTAACATCAGAATGATCTCAAAGTAAAAAGAGGTGCTAAAGTCTGATTTTGTGGTGACTGCGATTAAAATGCGATAAAATTAAATTATAATCTTAGTTCAAGTGAGAAAGGTGCTACAGTAAGGTTAACCCTGCCAGGTTCAAGAGTTTTAACATGATTAACAGTTGAAACTATTCGTTTAGAAAATTAATTTAGTAAAGAAATCAAAAAGCAATCCAATGTAATCAGTTACATTAATAAATTAATAAATTAAATAGTTAACTTGTAATCTGTAGCCTATTACATTTCCAAAGTATCCTTCCCAATACTGCTGAGTCTTTACATACTGAGTCTTTACATACTCTTTGGAACATACTCAAAATAATTTGTCAAAACAGGGACCAAAGACCACAGAATAGCAAATCTGAGGTGTATGATTAAAACTTAGGGTCAGTTCAGGAAGGGGATGCAGCAACTCCATGAGAGTATGTCCATATGCAACACGCACATTGTGGAGGCCAACCAAAACAAACAAACAAAAGTTAAAGTCTCTCTCTCTCTCTCTCTCTCTCTCTCTCTCTCTCTCTCTCTCTCTCTCTCTCTCTCTCTCTCTCTCTCTCTCTCTCTCTCTCTCTCTCTCTCTCTCTCTCTCTCTCTCTCTCTCTCTCTCTCTCTCTCTCTCTCTCTCTCTCTCTAAAACGACCTACCATAAGCAACACACTGGCAGCCACTATGCAAAGTTGCAATGTTATGGTCGTAGCAACAGATCTTTTCTCCTGTATTGTGATGTACATCACAGTGAAAAGGCCTATCAAAAATCAAAAATGTAAGATGGGGAGTTGGTTTTGTGCTTCAGCTGTTGATTGGATGGAGGAGATTTGAATACGAACTTGCAGTCAATACTAAGAAAACGGTGGAGTTTGAGCAGACTGATTAGAGAATTCCTGCATATATCATTTCCATTTGACTCGAGATAAGATAATGATTCATTTAGAAAATATATAGGAATCATTTTTATTTCATGCAGACTTTAAACTAATCTAATGGTTTTCAGTTTTATACAAGCAAGCACTCTTAAGAAAAATCTAAAAATCTAAATGTTCTTTGCTTCTTTGTTCTGTTTTGATATGTCGTCAGAAAGCCAAAAGCACAATTAACATGTTCTCTCTCTCTCTCTCTCTCTCTCTCTCTCTCTCTCTCTCTCTCTCTAGGAAAAAAAATATTTAACAAAAAACTGTTTAACAAACTTGTCTATTTAGATACAACCTGTTTGAACTAAGTAGCCTACTTTAAACAGCTGAAACCACAGAACTTAATCTCAGTAGGCTATATATAAATCAGCCACAAGTGTGTTTTATAGAACTCTTATCAATTACTCTATTAGCGTTTGCATGTAAAACCTGAAAACATTTGTTGTTAAATCAATATAGATGACAGAAAAGGCTTTTCAATATAGTCTCTCTCTGGTCACTCATCGCTGTAGACCAAAAAAAGAATAAAGACATGAAAAACTCACAGTAAAGACCTGGACACGTCTGTTTGACATACTTAATCATATCCTCATGAGCTTAACCACACTTTCACGACCAGTATGGTTGTCTGAGGTTCTTGTGGTTGCCATTGCTGATGTTTCCTAAATCCTGGAGAAATATGAAACCATTGGAGTGGACCAATTGGACCACTGTTCACTTAAGAATTGGACAAGCTGGCTGTTAGCAACCACCAAATGTACCAAATCACAGAAATTTTTTTTTTTTTTTTTTTGCCTTCTTTTTTTCTCTGAAAAAAAAAAAGACAAATCTGCAACACGATCAATGAAAGGTTTTGTTTGTTAGCTTTACATGGTACTGGCGCCATCTTGTGTTGTGAAAATGCATCCCTGCGTCCCAATTTGCATAGGCCTACTAGCCATAGCCTACTAAATAGTTCTCGAAAATAGAATAGGCTATGTCCCAAATTAGTATCGCCTAGTAGCCTCTGTTGAAGAGAGTATACCAAAGATACCCGGATGTTTTACCTTTACCGGTACGAATTCGAAGTGCGGATCGATGCACACGGCTGATATTGCCCAAAATGCATTGCGAGTTGGACGAGGATTCGATTGGAACTACAAACGCGGATAAAAAGCGTTAAAAAACTACAAACATGACGGATTCCGACTGATCACCAGAGCCCTGACTATACTGAACTAGGGAGATGATGATTGAGACGCAACCTTAGACAGGGGTTTGAGTGACCAACTAGGCCTAACAGTATAACCTGACAAAAATATATTTATTCAGTGTTGTCCTGTCCACATTATGTTTCACCTGCAGCAGCATTGTGAACTTTTGTAATGACACATTTGGCCATTTACTTTTAAATGCATCATTATATTTAAACTGCTAACACATGAGGAGAGTCTCTGCAGTCTCCCCCCAAAGCCTTTCCCTTTTTACATACCCGTCTCCCACACATGGCAGACCAACGTGTGGCCACATTTCTCTCGGATAAGGTAGGAGATTAAACTGAATCGAGGATTTGAAGTGTGTGATGATTGACACAGAGCAGTTTAAACGGGTGACGGGATACTAAGCGACATGGTCCGATGAAGTAGGCTAGTCCCGAAGCTTGCATACTCTTCTGCTACACACTCAAAAGTATACTTTTTCTTCACAAAAAGAGTACATACTTTTAGGATGTATATAAGTAGGCTAGGCGAATTGGGACGCAGCACATGTTTGATGAAGCCTAGCGTGCCAC
This sequence comes from Pseudorasbora parva, assembly GCF_024679245.1. Taxonomy (NCBI): domain Eukaryota; kingdom Metazoa; phylum Chordata; class Actinopteri; order Cypriniformes; family Gobionidae; genus Pseudorasbora; species Pseudorasbora parva. The sequence goes on along the minus strand of NC_090173.1, from coordinate 44,141,857 downwards.
AACAACCGTAGCTTTCATTTCATTGCTACTAAACTGGAAACAAAAAGTAGTCATTATTCGAGTTTACACCCTGCTGAATGCAACCATATTCAAGTAAAACACTATAATGCAGTTACTGTTTTGTTGTAGGCCTTCAATAGGTTACTGAAAGCAAATAACTTGTTCACAGCAAACGGAATTGGCCCAAATGTGGCTTCATAATGGCAGTGCTGGCTTGTTGGTCAAGGTAATAAAAAATAAATAAAAAACATACATCTCTCTCTCTCTCTCTCTCTCTCTCTCTCTCTCTCTCTCTCTCTCTCTCTCTCTCTCTCTCTCTCTCTCTCTCTCTCTCTAAATGATTTTAATAATTCATAATAATAATATTAATTGACATGTATGAGTCTGTGAAAAAAACAATGTCCAGATTAAAAAAAGATAAATAATTAATAAATAGCCTATAGGCTAGTATTTAGTTTTCAGCAATGTTCACAAAATTCAACAATCATTAAGAATTCAGGGCTTGACATTAACTTTTTATTGCTCACGTTTTACTAATATGTTGCCTTGATTTGCTAAATCGAGGGAACGAATAAGTAAAAACTTGCACACGATTTAGGGAACGAAATAGTAAATTGTGCACACTATTTACCTTTTTTTCTTGCGTGTAATGTTCAGGGCTCCGTAGGCCCCGGCATCGATTTTTATTTTATTTTTTATATCTGAATATGTAATATATCAAAGAAAGAGACCCTGTGATTTTAAGCAAAACTCTTGGAAAATATGAACATTTTTCTAGTTTAATTTAAGTTTAATTTAAAAATCTAGTTTTTGAGTGAAAGCTGAGAATTTTTTTTTTTTTTTGTCAAATACATTCAGCTGAAGGATGATCAAAACACAGATGGGTTAGTATCAAGTCTATATCAAGTCTATATCGACATCACTGAAGCTTCACAGTCCTATTTCCTGATTCTACATTTCCTTCGGTAGGTCTATTGTTTGGCAGTTTTTATTTATATACTGTTTAATATTAGTGACCGCTTAATTTTACATGCATGCTGTTGCTTGTTTCTCCTTCCTTGCCTGTGTTTCAATCCGGGGATCCTCTTTCAGAAGATGCGTAATAGAATAACAGTGAAAACACGGAAAGCTAAAGGAAATATGTCAATGCCGGGGAAAGAGTTACTGTAACTTTAAAACCGGATGCACAGATCCTTAGTTTGATGAGCACACAATCTGCGGGAATTAATCAAATTATGCGCAATACGTGTAATTCCACACCAAAATTCAAGCCCTGTAACACCATCCCAAGCAAATGAAACAAGTAAAGGGGAGGCGGGTTTGTGTGTGACTGTAGGAGAGATAAAACAGCGACAAAGATCATTAATCTGTGGAGTATTAAAGCAATTCAGATATTTTAGTATCGATACATATTGAGAAATGTATATTTTTGACAAAAATATAGGCCTATATAATTTTTATCCAGCCATGGTGGTCAGTTTTACACGGCACTGCTGAAATCCACTCGCATTTGGAGTTTTGTTGCGGGTGTTATCTCTTTCCCTGCTAAACACAGAATTTTCCGTTCTATATGAGAAAACGCTTCCCTGCCAAACACAGAATTTTCAGATTTTTCTGATTACACATCTTGGGAGTACTGAATAATCTCCTGATCAAAACACACATGAGCAAAACAAGCAATCATATGTAAGCAAATGCATATGCAAAATAACCTGATCATAAACAGCATATTAATCAAAACTGTAATGTTACTGTGAAAGCATTAGGGGTGTTGATGGACTTGATCTACTCCGATCATCGCTCTGAATCTGATCGGAATGTAGAATTTCACAAAAACATGATTTTCTCAGCTTTTTGTTCAAAATGTTGCTTTTTTTATTAAACTTACACATATTCAAATGTATATTAAAAAAGGGAATGCATGAAGTTATAGAATAAACCTTTTTTTTCTTTTTTTTTTAAAGGCGAGGGTCAGCTCTTTCTTTTGATATATGGATGGCAACTTTTTTTAAAAAACGCTGGCAGGGAAAGAGTTAATTTCAAACAGTCACTTAGTAGTTGTAGAAATTTTTAGTGGCCATTGTAATTTCTAGTGGCCATCTAGTGGGGCTTAAGTGTATATGGTTTAGGACGTAGCCTATAAAGATTATTGATGTCAATGTTGAACTGTAACAACTAGATGGCGCCCTTTTTCTAAATCTGCTTAACGTTATACATAAAGAATTCTTGTATTCTTGTGCCTTCTGGGAAATGTAGCTGTAGGCTATGCGGTCTCTAAGGCTCAGATGTTTTGTGAAATTGTTGGATATAGCAACTGAACACTATAAAAAAACTAATTTGAGACATAAGTAAACTTGGCTATATAATAATGAAAGTAGAACTATCAACTGTGAACTTTTCAAGATAATGTTAAAGCGATAATAATGATAAAGTTCAGCGTTACTTTCAGAAGGAAGTGTTGTAGAACTTTAAATGATTATGTCAGGCGCTTCGAATGCAACCTTTTATAGAACCATTATGTGATCATTTTATGGACTTAGCTTACATTAATTAGTTTTGTTTTAATTAATTATAATGGTATGAATTAATTAAACTTCTTGTACTTTATCACTAAAGTAGTGTGCAATTAAGAAATGTATGCTATATAGCCTATAAAGGATTCTTTAAAATGCAGTTCTTTAAAATAGATTCTAGGGTTTAAATTAAAACCCCTTTTCCCCCTACTTGTGAGATTGTTATACATTTAAATTACTTTTTTTTTTTTTTTTTTGGCCTTTAAGTTTATATCTGTGTCTCTTACCATTTACGTTTATTTGCGTTTTTATTTAATTCATTTGTGTTTCATAACTGATTTTTTTAAATTGTGTTAAAAAATAAAAGTGAAAAATCATTGGAGATTTAATTTTCAATTTCACAATTACACGTTGAATTAAATGTGAAATTTAAAGTTCAAAATCTTGAAATTGTATTTTGACCTTGAAAAAGGTACAATAATCGTTTTATTAACTTTGAAATAAATAAATAAATAAATAAATAAATAAATAAATAAATAAGTGTCAAGGTAGCCTATAGATTGATTTTAACCTGAAACTCTATGAAAAAATGTCCTTTGTCAGCCCCAGTTTCCACTAAAATACCACTATCATATAGGCCTAATAAATGAAGAACGGCAGTACTGTTAGTAGGCTGTCAAACCATAATAAATGAACATGATAGCCCCTCCAAACAGCCTTTCAGAGCCGCATTCCTGCACGTCTGAACTCTGATTGTTTTTGCTGGGTGGCTGAATTTGCTTTCTGTGGGGAAGTTAAACAGAATTAGGCTTACAGAGAAATATAAAAAAAATTAAGTGCCACGACAAAATTTTTGAGTCGTCATATAAGGGGAAGTCTACGATTGTGAAAGGGGATTTTTGCCAGGCTGGGGGGAAATGGCTGAGAATCGCTTGAGAGCTTGAGCTCATACCAGAAATCATGTGATCTCTCTTGAGAGCCGTCCCCTTACTTGGCTCTGCTTCTGCAACGCTTCCAAGAAATAAAAAATATTTCGGGAAAGAGTGTAAATCACGGGCAGGCCTGGAAAATAAAAGAAAATGCAACATGGGTTTAAATGGTGATGACATCGTTTAATAGGCCGACGCGTTTTTTTATGTCTTTTTTGACATTCACCACGGGGAAACATAACCTTTCGTTGAATATCTGTATCCGGCCTATCTTTATTATCTTAGAAATATACTCCACAAATTAAGTCATCGTTATCTTTAGGAACAATGTGTAAAAGGCAGGAATAACAAGCAGGGATTTTTTTTTCCAATGGCATGCATGCTGTAGTGTGTTTGTGGAAATTGGGTATTTCCTGGAGGATATGCCTAGGCTCACAATGAGTTTAGCATGTTTAGTTCATGAATGTACATCATGACGTTTCTAAAGAAAACGTGAGTGGGGCTGACTAAAGCATTGGTAAGGGTGGCGCATGGCTCCTTTTGGGTGGATATTTAGTGGCCCAATTGAGTAACAAGATTTTTGGGTCTCTATGGCTCACATTTTTTCCCCCACCCATTTTATAATTTTCCGGGTAAATATTGTCTGAGTTTTATATTTGAAATAATTTGAAAAGTGTCATCATGTGTTATTATTGTCAAGTTTTCTTGTGTATGAATGCAGGTCTTTAAAATGTTTACATAAACTAGTCAAAAACAAATTATAGCAAAGAGCAAAGAAAGCTGTGGGAAACAAAAATACTGACACTGATGGTGTCTGTTTGTGCCTGAGAAGTACACTGTATCAGTGCTATTTATCACTGCCGTGGTGGCCTCATCGAATGGCCTTCAAATGGCTTAAAGGGACATATTTATTTAAGGCTGGAATACCCTACATGACTTTTACCCAGAGGTGGACAAAGTACACAACTTCATTACTTGAGTAAAAGTAACAGTACTGGTCACATATTACTCCATTACAAGTGAAAGTTGTAAAAAATCATTTTTACTTAAGTAAAAGTACAGAAGTATTTGTTTTCAAAAGTACTTAAGTATCCAAAGAAAAAAAAACATTTATGTCAGCCCATTATTTTATTGTTGTTGAATGAATGTAAACTATGCCATCATAGTTTAAGCCAGTCAGTGATGCTCCATCTGACATACTATCATATGACTACCTTAAACTAATTAAGCTTATAAAAGTTACAAAGCTCTTTATAAAGCTGCTGTCACCTTATGGCCGAACGCACGGATCCAATAAACTGATACACATCTGATATTCTCGCAACTGTTTACATTAACTTAAGACATAATCAACTTTGTTTATGTGAATACTCGACATCCGTCTTCTTCCGTTTTGCTATAAACTATAAATTAGTGTTCAAAAAATGCTGTGAAATCTTTGAACTTCACGTGACTCTACAAAAGAGATTCCTGAAAGGCCTTCTGCAAAAACCTAAACACCTTTTAAAGAAGAAAAAAATCATCCACTGACTTTCAAAGCTGCTATAGGAACAACTTTCGACTTTGATAGAAATGTAGTGGAGTAAAAAGTACGATATTTGTCTTTCAGATGTAGTAAAGTAAAAGTCATAAGTTTCCAGAAAATATAATACTCAAGTAAAGTACAGATACTCAAAAAGTGTACTTAAAGGTGCACTATGTAGTATTTTTGCAGTAAAATATCCAAAAACCACTAGACCAGTGTTATTTGGTTCAGTTGAGCACCTAGAATATCCCAAATGTTTCCAACTATTTGTAAATTGTGAGAAAATTGCTATTTTAACTAAGGACGGGACGTTTCAGCATAGTGTCTGAGGAAGTCGCCTGTCAATTGCGTCATTCTGCGTTACCCTCTGTGTCATGTTTTATTTGGCAGGAGCGCTTTACTCTTAGCAGTGTGAACAAGTGAACGCACGGAGTAACGTCATAACATCATTTTCAACACACTTAAAGCTACACTGTGTAACTTTTTTAGTTTATTCTTAGCTAAAAACACTTAGTTCTTTCAAAAATATATGTGCTCATTAATGTATATTTACTTCTTTCGAGTAATAAAGTATTCTCGTAAGTTTATAATATGCCATTGAAAATACATACGGGTGAGGGTTTTGAATGTCAGTCGCCATGTTGTCCCTCCATCTTGAAAGTACATTAGCCAAAGAGGGACATACCCGTAAATTGAAGCTTCGCCTTTCGCGTTTTAACACTCGATGGCACCGTGTCGAATGTGAAGAGGGGGATTGCCATGTTAATCTTGGACTAAATCGGCCACCGTAGGAGTTATTGTTAAATCAGAATTGAGAGGAACAGAAACTATTATTCACTGGATGGCCATATACCTTTTCACTAGCCTGACAAGCCAGACCCACATCAAGCTGTTTGGTCTGGAAACTCACCATTGACAGGGCTCAATCTGAGGGGCGGGATAAACGGTTGTCTTTCAAACTCCCTCAAACTGCACGTGATAGGATAGCGCTACAACCAACCAGAGCAACCAAGGTGAAACAGAGCTTGTTGATAGATTAAACATTTGCCGTATCTGGTCGGCAAAACTCTGAACACATCTTCCTTTTTTAAGAATGACTTCAGTGCCGTTCTTTGTCCTTTTCTCAGAGAAAAGCTTAACTCCAAGTCTTCCAGAGTTGCGGCCAGAGCTGATTCGAAAGACCGCTGTTCGGCAGTTTCTGTGTTTACTAGAAGCACGCAAACGCAACTCGGCCGTCGTCATTATGGCCCCGCCCACTGACTCTATACACGATGTGATTGGCCCGGCAAGAGTTTGGTGAATACAGCTCAGATGGGTATTGAGGGTTGCTAGACGACACTCGCAGGGAGATTAGATTTGCTGCCGCTAGGGTGCTTCTAGATTTCTAGGCTACCTTTTCACCGCTAGATGGGGGAAAATATCACGCAGTGTAGCTTTAAATTTATCTAATATGATAAACAGAGCTGCATTACCACATGATCATAACTGGAAGAGCGGAAATACTGCAGGCGCCCGGTGAATGTGTCCCGTCCCATCATAATAAAAGTCCTGGTGTTTGTGAGGCAGGATTTGTATAACAATAGCTCCAGCGGCCGTGCACTGCTCCACAACACTCGGTCCTGGTCTTCTTCATACTACAGTAACGTTAATAATCGCATTCATGAACGTGATTTCTGCCTGTGTCCTATTTTTCACTGGCTGTGAGGTGAAGACTACATTTCCCAAGATGCTGCGCTCAAACTTTGCGTCATCAAACTACACATTTGTTTTGAATAGGCGTCATCTAGTGGACGGAAAGTTGCATAGTGCACCTTTAAGTACGGTACTCAAGTAAATGTACTTAGTTACTGTCCACCTCTGCTTTAACCTGGATTTTTGCTTGGATTTGCAGTCTGGACTGTCGATGCTAGTTGACATAGCCTAAGTCAGAGTCAGTCTGCAGACCTTTGGCAGTTGAGGAGTTGAAAGAACAAAAGATAAGCTTACAAAAGCAGTGTATGATGCGCACAGTCTCCGATTTTTCTATGAACCCATCCAGATGGAAGATATAAAACATGAGCTGTTTTTAGAACACAATTTTTTTACATTTATTGCAACAAAGCAAAGTCCCTTTAAAGGTGCTCTAAGTGATCCTGGGTGGAGCAACTTCTTGCTGACCTTCAAAGTGTTTAGAGATTAAATCAGAGATTAGATGGACCCCCCTTCCTCTCTGCTTTGTTTTTGTTGCCTGTGCTGACTATAGAGACCATGTTTTTTACAGTGTGTTCCTGAGGAGATGTTAAAGGGGTGGTAAAATTTCACTTTTTACACAACTTATAGTTAGCTAGTATGTAATGTTGCTGTTTGAGCATAAACAACATCTGCAAAGTTACAATACTCAAAGTTTAAAGCAAAGGGAGAAATTTGCTTTTAAAGAAATCAATTTCTAAGGATTACAGCAAATGGCCGGTTGGGAACATAGGCCGTAAAAAAATATGGACTAAAAAAAAAAGTATCCGTGACATCACCCATAGGATTACGGATAACAGAAAATGGGCAAAAGGGCAGGATGTGGGCGGAGCTTAGGTGACGCAATGTCTATCGACGGCGGATAAATGGCTATCCACCTGTCACTCAAAGTAACCACACCCTTAATTATGCAGAACTTTAAGGCTTTAATTTACGTAAACGAATGAGTTATAAAAAAAAAAAATTCACCCCCCTCACAGTTGTCATGAAGGTCAAAATTAGCCTTATAAGCCAAAACCACAATTTGTACCAGGCTGTAAACATGTTTTTGTCTGCTGTAAAGTTGGGAATTTTAACATGGGGCTCAATGAGATTCTGCTCCCTTCTGGAGCCTGTCCCTAGTGGTGTGGCGTTATTTCCCTGTCAAATGTCGAGAGCGCATTATTGTAGCGCGAAAGTACATTAATATAATGCGCGAGCGCAAATCTCTCTCTGCTCGCGCGCGGAATATAATGCGAGTGCAAATCTCTCTCTGCTCGCACGCGGAATATAATGCGCGAGCGCAAATCTCTCTCTGCTCGCACGCGGAATATAATGCGCGAGCGCAAATCTCTCTCTGCTCGCACGCGGAATGTAATGTGCGAGCGCGAATCTCCCTGCTCGTGCGCGAGAACTCTGCGTGCGCTCTCAGATACGCTGCTCTTGTTAGAATTTTTTCATTTTTTATCTGGGCTCACTCAGAGAATATGCCTGCACTTAAAACGTGTACAATGTAACCTTAAATATGTAACAATAAATAAGCACCCACAACAATAGATATCAGTGAAATTTCACAATTCTCAGCCTAATAATATAAATGTAAAACATTATTGAATACAAGTGAACAGTTGAAGTTGCAGGACACAGTGATTCAGGTACAGAAATTAAATAATCAAACATAATAACATTGCATAATCGTTTTAAGTGCAGGCATATTCTCTGAGTGAGCCCAGAGAAAATTCTAACAAGAGCAGCGTATCTGAGAGCGCACGCAGAGTTCTCGCGCACGAGCAGGGAGATTCGCGCTCACACATTACATTCCGCTCGCGAGCAGAGAGAGATTTGCGCTCGCGCATTATATTCCGAGCGCGAGCAGGGAGATTCGAGCTCGCACATTACATTCCGCTCGCGAGCATTATATTCCGCGCGCGAGCAGAGAGATTCGCTCTCGCGCACTATATTAATGTACTTTCGTGCTACAATAATGCGCTCTCGACACTGGACAGGGAAATAACGCCATAGGGCGAGAGGTTGCTGCTTGGTTGGGAACTACAGCCTTTTCCTCCAGACTTGCTGACATCAGCAGCTCCAGTATTTACATAAACCCCTTCTCCGAGAATATTAAATAAGGGGGGCGAGGCAATTTTTTATTGTTGTGGAGAAGAGTAGGCTGGAGTGTGCTAGGCGGTTAGCGAATCACAACACAGCTGGGCCAGCTAACCAATCAGAGCCCATTGCATATTTCTGAGGGACTGGCTTAATAGAACCTGGAAACCATCAGACCGTTTTTACAAGGAGAGACAGAGCAGTGTACAATAAATGTAATATGTTTGAAAAATAATTAAAATTTTTAAAACCTAAGCATGAATACGTTACAATGCACCCCACAAACACAATCAAGCCTTCGAAAGAATGTGTTTTACCACCCCTTTAAAAGTTGAGTAGCATATATTCATCCTTAAAGGCACAATATGTACGATTTTTGGATTCAAATATAACATTAAAAAAACACTTAATCAGACATCAAAGATTCAATTATTGTTGTGCCAAAATAAAGGCCAACTTACACTGTAACACACCTCGGGTCGTTAGTGACCCCTATACCATTGGGGAGTGGGGTAGTGAACGATGTCCCGGATCAGACTTATGAATTATGCATTATTGACAGAAAGCATTGTTATATAGTTCAACAGGCTTAGTCTTATAGTTTGAATCTCTTGTTTTCTTTATTTACATGTGTAACGTGTTTGTACCATACATTGGAACACTATTTTGTCAAGTGTGCTAACACAGCATAATCAGAAAGAGTTTTATTTATAGTAACAGCAATACAGCATTTTCTCCGCCATACAATATATTTTAAAATTAACTGTATGCCATTTAGTAACACAAGTCATCCAGCTTTTGTTAAAGCTTTTGTTGATCTTTGCCATCTCCTGCTATCTCAACGCATTCCATTGTCCCCCCGACAGTATAAACCCCTCCCATCCCTGACATTAAAGAAATAAACAAAGAAAAGTTGCAAGTCTCTTCAGATTTCTCATACTGACATTAATAACATAAATATTTTACTGATAAAAAGAGAAAAGGTACAGTGCATAGAATAACAACATTTCAGGTGGCTTCTCTAAGTTATTAGGCTTGTGAAGTGCTCCAGTCCACTGAGACACAGGGATCTCTGTTTTTCAGTAAGAACTCGATACTCCCAACTCTAGCACAATCTCAGATTCTCTAGTGCTTCCTGACTTCTTATCAGTACTCACCCATATATGTCTCCTTCTCAACTGCATGTGGGATACAGTTTTGCCCTTTGTTATATAGCTACCCATTGAAATTAACTTGTTTGGTAGTTCTTGTGTGCTTTCATTAATTTATGTTTTAGAAAAATCAGAACAGGTGGCCAATGTATCAGCAAACACTGTAGCAACCATATGTCTTCAACACTGCTTTACAGTAAAATACATGTGCAAACACTATGTAGTAAATCTCAACATTTCTCAACAATCTCAACTTGAGCAGAAAAAGGTTCTGCCAGCTCAATGTTGTCATCAGAGGTGGACAAAGTACACAACTCTTGAGTAAAAGTAAAAGTACTACTGGTCAAATATTACTGCGTTACAAGGGAAAGTTGTAAAAACAGATTTTTACTTAAGTAAAAGTACAGAAGAATTTGCTTTCAAAACTACTTAAGTATCAAAGTAAATTTCCTTTTTTATGCCAATGCATTTTTTTTATTATTGTTGTATAAATGCACACTGTCATCATGGTTTAAGCCAGTCAGTGATGCTCCATCTGACATACTAGCATACGACTAACTTAAACTCATTTAAATACTTGTAGAAAAGTTACAAAGCTCTTTATAAAGCTTTGTAACTTGTAACTCCCCAGACGTTTATATTTTTAATATTTTATAAGACATGCATCAAGTGTATGCCAACTAAACTAATCTATTTTTTTTAACCGAAACATACTTTCAAAGTATGGCTATAGGTGCACACACTTGTGCCTAAGAACCGTCTTCTTCCATTTTGCTATGAACTAATCAGTGTTCAAAAAATGTTGGGAAAATGTATATGACCCTATAAGAGAGATTACTGATAGACTGTCTGCAACAACAACAACAACAACAAAAACTTTTAAAAAAAGGAAAAAAATCCACCGACTTTCAGAGCTGCTACAGAAACGACTTTCGACCTTGATAGAAATGTAGTGGAGTAAAAAGTACGATATTTGTCTTTCAAAGGTAGTGAAGTAAAAGTCATAAGTTTCCAGAAAAAATAATACTCCAGTAAAGTACAGATACTCAAAAAGTGTACTTAAGTACAGTACTCAAGTAAATGTACTTAGTTACTGTCCACCTCTGGTTGTCATTGAATGAATCTCTCTACCCAGTTTCCCTTTCGAATTCCTAAACAATGAGAGACCATAGGTAGGCTAGTTATCTTGCTTTTCTACTCCACTAAATATTTTTCAGGGATCTTGAAAGTTATTGGTAAAATAATAATAAACCGACAACGAACATCGCCATGTAACGGGTTAGCACTAAACGAACAAAGAAATTTGTTCGTTTTCTCGAGGTGGCAAGAAGAAGAACAAAGTTCGTTCTGGCTGTACATTCATACTTCACGAGAAAAGCAGGTGCCGATCATCTGCGTTTCTTCACATTAACCACGCCCACTTTAAATGACACACAATAGTTCTCGGACAACCGCAAGAAAAAAGTTCTGCTCAGGCGATATGTCGAGAACAAGCTGCGAGAACTCCCACACCTGCACTGCGAGAACAAAATGTTGCAGCCTGCATTTATGTTGCAGCCTTTAGGCTTGTTCGACTTCAAACAGTCATGCGCAGACCATGCCGGTTAGAAATGTTGTCCGACTTCAGGCAGCGCCGACGGCACGTGACTGTGACGCATGTCAATAAATTACCGGGAGAACGATTTTGAGAGCAGCCGGCTGATACAGCCAGTGCAGATTTTCAAGAGCGGCTGCAGAATGCTGCACAAACTCTGATGACACAGCTGTTCCATGATTGGCCGGATTCGCGGCATGACTATAATCACATGTGTTTCGTGTTTATTCTAAAACCTTCTGTTCCACTAATGCTCACAAATTATTTATTTTATAACAGTAAAACATATTTTCATATATTCGTGATGTTATATTGTCATGGTTATCAAACTAAAACAGATAAAAAAATTTAGACCCCACTTCATTGATAAAGTTAATTATCTGAGTGAAGTTGTCACTGAGGCACTAACTGACTTTTTTCAGGATTTTTGGGAGCAGATTGGAGCTTAAGCTTTAATTTTTACATTTCCATAACTTTTTATTTCACACCAACATAATTAATTGTTCTGCATCTGTTAGAGTTTGAGCGGGCTTTTGATATCGCGGCTGTACTTCCTGCTCTACTTCCTGCATTCTACTGCGCAACTCCGGTTCCAAAATCTCTACTGCGCAGACTCGGTCCCAAGATGTCAGCGCCGTGCGGAGCGTCTGAAAGCTTCAACTCCTGGCCAGCGGAAACTGATGAAGTTGCGTCATCCATTTTTTTTTTACGCTTTATGGTGGCAACCCTATGCCGAAACACTACTCTCTAAAAAATGCTGGGTTAAAAACAACCCAAGTTGGGTTGAAAATGCACTAACCCAACAATTGAGTTGTTTTAACCCAATGGTTGAGTTGTTTTAACCCAGTGGTTGAGTTGTTTTAACCCAGTGGTTGGGTTAAATGTTGCTTAAGACAACCCAATTGCTGGGTGAGAACAACTCAACCATTGGGTTAAAACAACCCAATTGTTGGGTTGGTGCATTTTCAACCCAACTTGGGTTGTTTTTAACCCAGCATTTTTTAGAGTGTACTGACTTCGTGATTAGTAGATAGGTGGAGGGTGGAGCTTCAGGCCAAAACACAGCATATCAACATCAGCTGAGGGCTGCAACAACAACTTTTAAACGACAATATCCTTGCCGGACTACTGTTGTCAATGATAAAATTATTTGAAATTAACATGATTTTTTAATGTCTAGTGACATATCAGGGCAATTTTATGATCAATTGAAATACATTTCTTACATAGCCTACAGTTCCTTTAAAGGGTAAGTTCACCCAAAAATGAAATTGATGTCATTAATGACTCACCCTAATGTCGTTCCACACCCGTAAGACCTCTGTTCATCTTCAGAACACAGTTTAATATATTTTATATTTAGTCCGAGAGCGTATCTAAGTGTAGGCGCACTATACTGTCCATGTCCAGAAAGGGAATAAAAACATCATCAAAGTAGTCCATATGTGACATCAGTTAGTTCATTAGAATCTCTTGAAGCATCGAAAATACATTTTGGTCCAAAAATAACAAAAACTATGACTTTATTCAGCATTGTCTTCCATGTTTGTGTTCAAACCTCAAATAAAGATTCAAACAGTTGTGAATCAGTGAATCGATCAATGATTTGGATCGCCAGTGTCATGTGATTTCAGCACTTTGCCAGCCTGACGTGGTCATACTCCATTCTAGTCAGAATATGAGCCTGAAACTGCTCCATTGGGCTGTGATTATGGGGCGTGTTTCAACCGAACCAGGAAAGACATCAATTATAGACCTACAACCGATCAGAGCAACGAAGCGACGCATTTTCAAATGTTAACAGACAGAGCTCAACTGCACTGTGTTGCCAAGTCCACGTTTTTTTCCCCGCGGGGTGTTTGCTATGTCTGCGGGTTGAAGCGACTATTGTGTGATATACAGACCCATGAGTGCAATTTTTAGCAGGCAACCTTGCCAAAATAACACACATTTTACCCCCCAAACGCCATTTTTTCCCAGAGAACCCCCCGAGAAGCTATTGTTTAGGGCTAGTAGTTGGCGGGTTGTGTTGTAAAAACTAGGCAACCCTGTCTGCACACTCGCTGGAATACACGATCTTTGCCGGTGTTTTCAAAAAAATTTTTAATGATACACAGAGTACTTACCCAACATGATCACAGTTTTTTGAGAGAAATTGTGAAGATGAATGCATATACAAACAAGCTCTCCGTTTAGGACTCAAATATAATCCAAACCCATTTGATGACGTGCATGATTACGTTACTGTTGATCATCTGTCCGTCATCGTCTAAACCCTGTCATGATGATTTCATTGGTCCGAACAGTTTCTGTAATAAATGATAATTACTCCTCTATGCAGACCGAGCAGACTATGAGTTCAGACCGAACCAGCCGACATAAAAAATGTGTGGGCGGGGCTAAGTTCGGCTGGCATGCAGGCTAGCAGTTTGGGGATGCGATCCAAATCATTGATCGATTCACTGATTCACAACCGTTTTAATCTTTATTTTAGGTTTGAACAAAAACAAAGAAGAGAAGACAATGCTGAATAAAGTTGTATTTTTTTTTATTTTTGGACCAAAATGTATTTTCGATGCTTCGGGAGATTCTAACTAACTAACGGATGTCACATATGGACTAGGCCTACTTTGATGATGTTTTTATTCCCTTTTTGGACATGGACAGTATAGTATGCATACACTTGGATACACAAAATGTTTTTGTGACATATGAGGACACAAATGTGTATAATGACATGGGTATGACACAGGTATTACAAGGAGAGGGTGACTTGGCCATGGGGCTAGGGGCTAGAAAATATGGTTTGTACAGTATAAAAACCATTTAGACTACAGTACAAAGCTAAAACTGAAAGAGAAATACTGGTAAGGAGAGATAAATCTAACTTTGCTAAGGGGCATTCCCTCTTCCTCACTACACAGGGGGAGGGCAGTTGAATTCCGCTGTCCACACGTGGTCACTCTCACTTTTAATCTCCTGAGTGAGAAGAGAAAACGGCTAAACGGAGATCTACCACAGGGGGAGGATATCTCAATTCTAAATCCTTGGACTAGAGTTTAACATTTCTTTAAAATGAAGAATGGGTCGTTTTTTTTCGGCACATCTTTTTGCTTTTTCTATATGTGGCTCAGATTTAGTTTTCTGCTCTTCTCACCATTTGTAGGTAAGTGTATTGTTTTCTAAATGTTTAGTTTGTACCTTAGTCTACAAGAAGACATGAATAATTGTGCCACTTACTTTGTATGTTTTGTGGCTATAGGCTACCGGTTAAACGACCGAATATTCATTGACAAATACCTCAGAGACTGCCATGGTATTTTTATTATTATTATTATTTGTGTACAACCTACGTATAAGAAAGTATATTACCAGGATGCGAATAGCCGACATTTATTTCTATTTAGCCTACCTGTAGCTCGTCCCACATCAGTCAGGCCTACTTTTTGTTTGGTTTTGTCTTTTAATATCCGAGTAAAGTCAATTGATTCTTCTTTGTTTGGTAACGATCGGTTCATTCCCGTATTTAGAACCACAGGAGGGCAGATTTAGAGGAGGGCGCAATAACGGTTTTTATATCACTTCTTTGAACACAAAAGTTCTACTACTTTTTTGTAGAACTACTTTTCTACTACTTCTTCTACTACTTTTTTGATAGTAGAACCAAACTATCAATACTATAAAGAATTCTATAACAAAAAAATTGCACAAAAGTACACAGCCCTAATAGCCTACTTCATTTATCAAATGCTTGCATAATGTGTAACGTTAGCTCTCAGGAATATTGTCTACAAAATATTCTTAGTGTGACGAACATTTCTAGCGTTTGTGTGAACTTCTTCATTTAGAAATACTGTGATGAGACATATATGGACACAGTGTTTCGTATATCCTGCTTTGTGTTGCCAGTAGCAAATTCTCAAACATTCAAAAGTTGAACGTTACGATTGAAAGGGATGTTCTTGAAATGAGTCTCTTATGCTCACCAAGGCTGTATTGATAATCATAACAGAATGATTTCTGAAGCATGAAGCATGCATCTTAACGCTGAAGGCTGGAGTAATGATGCTGTAAATTCTGTTTTAAAAGGCTCACCAGTACGGGGCAAAAGGCACACAGTATTGTTACAAATAGCACATTTTGCTAAAATAATATGTTTTTGAAAATGTCTAAGTTAATACTTGTTCAGATCAATCACTTTATCAAAGGTTGAACTATTTTTGTTTTATTTATTTGGTTAAATAAAATATATATTTAAAAAAAATGCTTGTTCTTATGTGTTAATATAGAAATATATTTTTAAAATATAGAAACTAAATTTTAAAAAGTAAAGATTCTGAAAGCATGAAGGAGATCCCATAATAATTTAATATAGATATACAGTAGTAACAATAGGCTACATTATATTTCATTATGATGTGATTAATATATTTTTGTATTTTGATTGGTTCATTATAAATATGATGATTATGGTGGACACCCAACTTGATATATACTATTTACTGAATCTAACCATGTCATGTCAACAAATATTAAGTCAGCAGCTGTTTGTTATCATGTTAAATAAGGTGCCTTTCGCCCCAACAGCTGGAGCGCCTTTTACCCCAAATACCATACTTTTATATTCTTCCGTTATTGAAAGACTGTTGCTTTTATTACCTTAAACAAAGCTGAAATTATGACCTTATCCTTATGACCTTTGTCTCAACATATAGCCTATTCAACAATTTAAGCGATTCTTATTTGCTTTTTAAATCTACAACATTAAAAAAAAAAAAAAAAAAAAAAAAACATAAAATATTAGATCAAATGAGCAAAGAATCAACTTTGCGCTTCTGCCTCAAAGATCAGACAAATGTCCAAATATTGAAAAGCGGATGTTTCAGAAAGTGCTGAGGCAAAGCTTTGTGCCATCTAGTGGTTTAGAGAAAAATAAAGTCAAAGGAGCCTTTTATCCCGTGGAGCCTTTCGCCTCTTTGTACCCTATTTAAATACATTTTAATACATTATAGAAGCCCAATATTTCACAATATTGCCGTTTTTTTACTGGATTTTGGATCAAATAAATACAGCATTGGCGAGTAAGAGACTTCTGTCAAAAACATTAAAAAATCCTCTAACTGGTAAACAGCTGTGATTAATAAAAAGCATAATACAGTTGTAACAATAATTTTTTCATCATGTTACTACTCACAAAGACAAATATTAAAACCAGCTGAAAATGTATAGATATAACACATATTGATAGACTAAATTAGTCAAATGTATAAAAAAGCATGTACATTTTATGTTTAATGTTAAGTATATTACAGTTCTTCTCAATTGCTAAAACACTATTTCTGAAACCTTGCTCCATTTTCTGAAACCATTAAACACAAAACCTCCTCTTCAAGCACTATTCACAAAACCTCTTACTCCTCTTGCAAAATGAAACTTTCGCCTCAAAACAGTTTTACCTGTGTTCAAAATCAAACACTGCTCTCAAATCATAAACAGAGTGATCAAAATGATAAACAGTGTCAAGTAATCAGTAAACAATACACAAAAAAATAAAAAACACATAGTTCAAAACATAGTTCTCAGGGAAAAGTACTTTTTTAATCTTTAAATGAAAGGAGTAAACATGTGATGATCATTGTGCTTCTTGTCTTTGGGCTGGGTCAGGCCAGAGCAGAGCACTTCATCGACATCACAAGCAATATTTCCCTCCTGAGGCAACAGGGGAAGAAGCCTCTTGTGTGCCGCATCCAGGCCTGACATGCTAAATCCATGGCTTGCAGCAGATTTACTCTTGTGTAGGGTTGTCTATCATAAACTTTCCATCTTCAAGACGAGAAAATCTCCTCAAGGCGAGTATGGAGGGAGGTACAGGTTCATAAAGTGCCCATTGATGTTAAACCATTCCCTTACCCGAGCAGCTCGGTGGAAACTGACATTATCCCACACTATCTCACGTAGGTGGGAATGGGATTCTCATCTACCTCTTGACCCTGCTGCTCTTGAACATGCTGCTCAAATAAAATATCTCTAAGATTTTCAATAAATCTCAGAAGAAGCCAGGTATTATATAGCCCGAGTGTAACATGGTGATGCAGAACACCATGGTTGCTGATAGCAGCACAGATAGTGACATTGCGACCTCATGACCAGGGACTTTAACAATGGCCCGATGTCCATTATGTTTCGGCGTCTCCTTCTCCTCTTCGTTAGATTGAAGCCTGCTTCATCGACAAAGATGAACTCATGGGGTCTTTTCAAGGACTCTAAGTCAAGTATTGTCTGTGTAGAAATACAATATACTGTTTTTAGAATTGTGTAAGTTGTACAGAGACAGTGCTATACTGTAGGCCTACTGTATGCACATCTGATTCACATATATTGTATGTACTGAAGAGTAATGCAATTCACACAGTATGTGTTAGTACTGTAGACAATCTAAATTACAGTAAATGTTTCTTACAGTTATGTACACTTACTTGCACATACTGAGCTCGCAGTTCTTTCACCCTTAGTGAGTTGCGCTCAAAAGGCATTCTGTATACTTGTTTCATTCGCATCCTGTTTCGATGGAGGACATGGTCAATTGTGGAAAAGCTCATGAGAGTCGTATGAGATTATCATGAAGGACCATGCGCACTATAACGGCCTCTTGTTCCCGAGTGAATACAGGTGTCCCTCCACCTGCATGTGGCAGCCTTGCAGTTCTACAAAAAGTTGATGTGCAGTCACAAAAAATAATCATGCAGTACTATATACAGTGATGAACTCTACAAATGTCTGTTGAAACAGCTGCATAGTGTAGTAGAGTACATTTGCAATTAGTTGTGTACTGTACCTGTTCCTTTCTCTGAATGTCCTTACTATGGTGGACACAGAACATCGGCTCAAATTGGATTGCACTCTAATCCTGCTTCCCTCATTGTCAGTCCATGGACAAGAACATGGTCTATGACTGTTGCTCGAATTTCATTAGATATTTCCAGTCTTTGTCTTCCTCTTCCTCTTTCTTGCCCTCCTCCTCTTCCTCTTCCTTGCCCTCCTCCTCTTCCTCTTGCTTGCTCTCCTCCTCTTTCTCTTTCTCACCCTCCTCCTCGTCACCCAGCTTGCATGCGCACTCGTCCTCTTACATTCTTCTGTCCATTTTCAGACTTTCTCCTTCCCACCTTCAACAAACTGTTTGCTATCTGAACTGGCTTATATTGGTTGTGTCTATTCATTTAACAGGTTAAATCAATTTTGAGTCCAATCAATGACAATTGTTCTCTATTTGAGTTTGAATGTTCAGGCAACTGAGAAATTTGTTTAGCCAATGGGTTTTAGTGTTTTAGCAATTGATAAAACCTGTAAAAAGGCAATTGTAAGGCAGTTGCTTTACCTGTTGAAAGGCAATATGTGTATACATGAATACATAATTATTAGGTGACAAAAACAGATACTTTGTGATTCTGTGCAGGTTGTCTAGTGATTGTCAACTGAAAATTGCTTTTTTTGTGCAGATTTATTATTAAAATGATTTTTGATTCACCACTTGCTTGTTACAAGTGATTAAATACTGTAAATCACAGCCTACTCTATAATGTGTTTAACAGGTACACATGCTGCATGTCCTGTTCAGCTGAACCCACAGAGAGTTGTTGTGAGATACAACAGTTCTGTTTCCGCCGACTGTAACACTTCCGTCCTGCATGATGGGATGGGATGGGAGGCCAGTGAGGGAGCAGTTTCTTTGGGAGAAGACAGTCTGATCACATGGACAGTCTCAAACCTGAGAGAATGGGAGATTCTGCCATTCTGCTTCATAAACTACAATGATACACAGTGTGATTCAAATCTCACAGTGACTGTTTACAGTGAGTTTCTGTTATTGATACTTTTATGTTTTCATTCTCAGAAATATCTAACATATGTACATTCATGACTGCAGAAATCAGTGTGTGTAAATCTTCCTCCACAGAGACCCCAGACAATGTGTCCATCAACACTGTGAATCACAACGGACCGATGATAGAGAGAAACCAGTATGAGCTCCAGTGTGAAGTTCTCAATGTGGCTCCTGTTCAGAATCTCACTGTCAGATGGTACAAAGGACTGACTCTGGTGAATAAAACCACCTTCAATGACACCATCAAGACTCCAGTCAATAAAACATCTAAACTCCTGATCCGTCCAAACAGAACTGATGATAGAGCTCAGTACAGGTGTGAAGCAGAGCTGGAACTGGGAGAAGAAGGACCTCAACCTCCTCCTAAAGTCACATCAGATCCTCTACAAATTACTGTGTATTGTAAGTAAGATCCTTCAGCTTCTAATCTTTTAAAGAAATAGTTCACCCAAAAATGTAAATGTTGTCATCATTTACTCTCTCATGTTGTTCCAAACCTGTATGAGTTTCTTTCTTCTGTTGAACACAAAATAAGATATTTTGAAGAATTCAAATTCACATTTATTTGTATAGCGCTTTTTACATTGCATATAGTCTCAAAGCAGCTTCACAGAAAATGCATGCGTCTGCATTACAATTTAAAGTTGCTTGTTATCAGAGGAGACTGTGTCCAAGTTATGTATTTCAAAAAATGTATACATATACAAAGCCCACAGTTAGCTAACAATGTATTATTAATCTATATAAAAATGCATTAAGGTACAAATAAATGGGCTATGTGAGAAAAGAATACATGTTGTTAACAATGATTAGGGTATATAGAAAATTGAGCATGAGTGCGTGGTGATGCAGAGTTGCGTCATCTCAAGTCCGCGCAGGAGTTGGAGTCGTTTCTTCACAGGTGATGGTCATCTAAAGTCTTCATAAGCTGCCTAGCTGCTGTTTATAGCGTAAAGACAATCATGTGCACTGATATAACGCAGGGTTGCCAACTCTCACGCATCTGGCGTGATACTCACGCTTTCAGGCTCTGTCTCACGCTCTCACTCCGCCCAACTCAATCTCACGCCAAATCGCCAAACCTGCTTTTGATATTAAACAAAGCTATAAGCTTTAATTTTTTTAAATGTGTTTTAATGAATTTCAAACAATAAATAGCGTTTTGGCGCTAATGTGGCATAATGTTAAAGCCAGAGGCGTTGAAAAGCGGAGTTGCATGCTCTCGTCTCCCTGCGGCGCGCGCTGGTCACGTGGCCCATGAGCGCTCAATACTTCTAGCGCTGTGCCAATGAATTTAAATGGCTTAAGCGGATACACAACAGTTTCACCATATAGATGTTTGCTGCAAGTTTTGGTAAACAGTACAGCATAGTGTTAGTGTTTATTGATTATTAAGTCAGCCATATTTACAGGATCGTTTTATTATGGAGAGTGATAGAGATTCAACATTGTTAACATTAATGTTATTCTTGTATTTAGCCCTCAAGGTATTCCTTACTAATAGGTCACACTCATACTCATTAAATTATATTTATTGAATATTTTGAGAAGGTCTTTTGGTACTAAATACTATTTGTGCAACAATTATTTTCAATAAATGACCACTTAAAATATTTTTCTTCTAATATTTGTATTTCTTCTAAAATTTATATTACAATTAGTGTAGTAATTAATATTAAAATGGAGAATTCCAATTCAAAGAGGCAAATTAGAGTCATTTTGTGGCTAAAAAATATTAATGTTTATTTGTAATGCCATTAGGTGCCTTATGGCTCTTTAATAAATATACATGTATCTAATCTAGTTGCTCAAAAATATATTGCAGTCTTTGCATTCTAATAAATATTTAGATATGATGATCAAACACTAGATTTCTTTAAATGTGAAATTTCAAAACTTAAATAACTTGCATCCTAATCTTTTTAATGAATAATGATACTTATATATGCAGTCACAAGTGAATATTAAGGAATGGCACATATAATTTGACCCAAGAAATCTTTAAACTAGTGCCAAAACAAACATATTATTATATCTATATTACTAGATATAAACTGATACTGAATCAAGATCAAAAGCATTACCCCCCCCCCCCCCCCCCCCGGCCCCCGGCCCCCAAAAAATCTCACTCCAACCTGTACTTAAAAGTTGGCAACCCTGTATAACAGGAGTACAAGGTTATGAGATGCATAATGTGAATGCTTGGCTAAATAGATGCGTCTTAAATCTAGATTTAAACTGAGTGTGTCTGAGCCCCGAACATTATTAGGAACATTATTACTAAACTTTAATGCCTACCCCTGAATACCAGTGTAATTTTGTAGACGATCTAAGAGTATTTTATGATATATGGTGTTGAATGCGGCACTAAGATCAAGTAAAACTAGTATGGAAATACAGCCTTGATCAGAAGCTAAAGGTAACTCATTTGACATTTTAGGAGTTAGGACATCCTAACACAGTTTCTGTGTTAGGATGGGGTCTGAATCTAGACTGGAATTGTTCAAAATTTCAAAGGTTTTACATTTAAAATTGAAAAAAAAAAATGTTGTTGAAGAAATTCATAAAGTCATTGCTACTCAACTGTACTGGAATATTTTGTTCAGGTGATGTCTGTTTATTTGTTAATCTGGCCATGGTACTAAATAAAAACTGGGGTTGTTTTGGTTATTTTCTATTAATTTATGTATATGCTTGTCCTGGCTTAGAGCCTTTTTATTACGGGAAGTGCTGTCTTTCTATGCAATTTTGAAGACCTCTCAATTCGTTTGTTTTGGCGCTCTAAATTATGAGATGACTTGATAGCATGAGTAATAGTTGGTAGAAGAATGTTGGTAACCAGATAGTTGGCAGTAGCATTGACTTCAATGGTATTTTCTTCTAAGTCAATGAAAGCCATCAACTGTTGTGTTCAACAGAAGAAAGAAACTTATACAGGTTTGGAACACGAGGAGGGTGAGTAAATGATGACAATATTTGAATTATTGGGTGAACTATCCCTTTAAGAACATCTGTTATGAAGTCCAAATCAAACAGCGTTTTAGTGGTTGTAGCACTGACCATGTGACACAGTGTATTAATGCTGCCTTCATGTGCTCTCTGAATTATCGTAAATACAGTTTCCTAAGTAAAAATTTCACATGAACGCCCTCACATTTTGAATCTTGAATGCAATGATCTCGTAATCACGACTTCAGAAATCGGAATGATCAAATTTACGATAGCACGTGAAGGCAGCATATGTTGTGTGTGATAGGGATCAGATGCAACATGTAACATTTTCTTGTCAAGTTTCTAGATTTGAGTAGTTTTCTTGAAACTACAAGAGTAATATTAATATGAATTAACATAATGTATAATATATATGTAGAAGAAACACCTCTTAAACTGTGTTTTTTGTTCCATCCTGCAGTTAAACCGATCATCAATGAGACCAAACTGCCCTCCATAGTGCCTGTGTTTCGAGGATTTCCAGTGGTGCTTGTTTGTGAAGCCGAGGGAAACCCACCCCCAAATATCAGCTGGAATATCAGCACAAATTATCAAGTTGATAGTAAAACTCTTACTATAAACGATTCAACACCTGAGGATGTGTACTGCATTGCAAACAATTCTGTTGGCACCGTCATCAAACATGTCAAACTGTCCATACAAGGTAACTAAGCATTTTTGTTTACATTTCAGTTCTAAGTGACTTAGAAGAAGACTTAAATTGGCAATTCCCACTATAACTGTTTTAGCTGGCTTTAGTAATGCCGACAGACAGTAATAGTACAGAAAGGAACTGTGGTTGTTTCCAAATTATTTATGTTGTTGTATTGGTTTGTTTGAAATTATATAATAATTTAGCATTCTAAAATGTTGTCAGTTTAGATTTTATCCAAGGTCATTTCAAGTTTCTCTGCTTAAAAATCACACAGATACATGTGATTGATTCTTTTTGTCTTTTGCCTTTGACCCATGCAAATTTCATTCATTCTTCTTTATACAATTTACACACAGCTTTCAGATTTCAGTATGGCTTCATTTGCGGTTAATGCTTTGGCCTTTCACAAAGTCTTTGCACTTTTCTATGAAGCTGCTTGGTTTGTTGGTCTTGTAAGGCCCTGCTTGCAATCAGAATAATAGGAACACAAAGTGTTATGGCTTGTGTCACCATTGTTGTCTTGCATTGATCTTTATTTAGATTAGCTACTGACTTTTGATATGTTAGAGGCATCATTCAGGCTTGATATCTATCCCAAGTTGTGCATGCTTGGATTTAATTCCCTAACTTGCTGATTTACTCTTTTTTTTTTTTGACACAGAGAATTACATCCCCCTAATATTAGGCATTGTTGTTGCTGTAGTGCTGGTCATCTGCATCTTCTGCGTCTACATCTACTACACCTACTACAAAAAAAACAAGACGGGCCTTTATCATTTCAGGAAGTCCAAAGCACATAATGGAACCTTAGAACAGGTCCAATAAAGGAACTCTGTCAGAGCAATAGCTCTGCTTATGTTATGTGGTTATGTCCATTTGCTGTGAGAACAGTCAGAGCAGATGGTC
This sequence comes from Pseudorasbora parva, assembly GCF_024679245.1. NCBI lineage: Eukaryota > Metazoa > Chordata > Actinopteri > Cypriniformes > Gobionidae > Pseudorasbora > Pseudorasbora parva. The sequence goes on along the minus strand of NC_090173.1, from coordinate 44,117,898 downwards.
AAATGGATCACGTGTTCTGCTCACTTCACCCTTAGATCTAACTGCCAATCGCATCCTGACACTGTTGGCCAAGGATGTTGATCAACTAAAAATGGTTGAGTAGCATCCTGGTTATGCTTATACTGTATGTTTTATGTACACTGAACATTTTCATATTTATAACATTATAACTTGATAAAGGCACTGAAGTTGTTACTCGTTTCATTGATAGGACCTAGATGTTCTAGTGTTGTTCTATATAGTAGGCTATATATTACACTTAAACAGATGCGGATGACTGATCTCTTGTGCCTGACCTGTAGGATCATTTTGTGATGTTAATGATCCCAAGCCAATCTCATTTCTGTGTGTAGAATACATTCTTCCTTTATGGAATTCACACCATCTGTCCTATTTGGAGCAGAATTTACTTACTTACACATGACATCATGTTTATGTTTTTTACTGTTCAATATTTAATATAATTGAAAAGCCTTTTTTATTTGAATGTTTTCCTTTTTAAAGCAGCACTTGGCTACTTTTGCTCTCGGGGTCCCCCTACAGTTTGGAAAAAATAATGTCCTCAACTACTGTCGTAAGAGCTGTCATCCTACAACAGGGGATGCCATCGCGCGTGCATTTGTTGACATGACATCCCTGATAGCCCTGAACTAGTGATGCGCGGGTCGTCTCATAACCCGCGGACCCCGTATGTCTATTTAATGGTCGCGAGTGCGCGGCGGGTTGTAAAAATATATACAGTGGTGCGGTGCGGGCCAAATAACTTCATAAAAGCGCCCCGCGGGTCGGTGCAGCACTAACAGACCCTGAACACTGCAAGAGGAGTTCAGAGTTCTTCTGGCGTCGCGTGTGAAATGTCTTCATCCCAGGTAACGTTACAGTCAGTGGCATATGCTTCAGCATGTCATATGAATATAATTTCATGGGTTTTATTTTTTTCAAACGCCAAATAATCACGATGCTCACGTTTACAAGCCAGCGTCATTATAGTAGTCTATTGGTTACCGTTTTACAGAATCTATATGATACTTCAATTCAATGTTTGAGTGGTAGGTAGGGCTGGGCGATATGGCCAAAATTTCATATCCCGATATAGCTCATTTGATATCCCGATAACGATATACATAACAATATAGCAATTTTTCTGTTAATTCAGTTTATGAATAGTCTATACAAAATTGCAATGTGGAAATGCAGTTTGAAATGATATACAAAACAAATAAAGGTAGTATGGACTACATTTTTATTTTATTTAGAACCTTTTTTTAAAGCAAGACTGTTGGTAAAGTTAACACCTGCCTAGGGATGTTAACCGATGACCGTTTGACCGATGGCTGACCGTATCAACGTTAACCGATCAAAGTTGTCGGTTAAAATAAATAAAAAAGTGATCTCTAAATTAGGCTATTATAGACAGTGGACTAAACGCTACTACAGTTAGCCGTCTCATTCCAAAATCTTTTTGTGTGATTGAACATATCCCTCGCGCTCAATTTTTCATAACTCGCCTGTTTGTACTTAATAAACCAATAAAAACATTTGGCGCGAGGTCACAGCGTTTGGGTTTGCGCGCTCACAAGGTTTGCAAAAATTAAACACTCGAGGTTAGAGCCAGGGCAGACGACAGTATGAAGCGTGCATTTCGCTTAAGATGGGCTTACATTTGGAAATATATTACATCTTCATTTCAGTGGTAACACATAAGGTGTTGATCGTCTTTCTTTATTATTGTTAGCACTACCTCGAACTAAAGCGGCCTCTTCGGAGCCGTCATTTTCTTAAATGAGCCGCGGCAATGTTTCAAATGAGCTTCTAACGCTGGACAAACGCCTTTATTTACAACGCGATCACCTTGTACCTAAACCATTTCGAAACTAATGAGCCATTTGTCCTCTGATTACAAACAAGCTCCTCTGCGGCGCGTTTGCGGGACTCGTGTTTCGCGCTGTGGGGGATTTAAAAAAAGTGACGTGAGTGGAAGGGAGGCGGCAGCGCGTGTGTGTGTGAGTGAGAGAGCGAGAGAGAGACAGAGGGAGCGCGGCTCGCGGCTATTATTTCAAATAGCGCAGCATATTTTAAACTAATCGGTTAACCGGTTTCAACCGGCTAATGAGGCTCGGTGGTCGGTCAAGAAAATGTTTAGTTTTCGCCATCCCTACACCTGCCATTAAAATATTTCAATATATGGCTGGTGTGCCACGCATAAAAGCCCATTGCAGCGTCTGTGTCTGAAGTTTGTTTTGAGCGCTTATGCCACTATTCTGGCATAATTACTCTGAGAATTACCCTGGTCTGAACCGCGTCTACTACCGTCTTCCTCCATGTTTGTTTATGTATTGCAGCGTGCATGGGCATGCCGTGGCGTGAGGTGCATCTTGACGTAAAATTCTGCAGTAAACGCCTTATCGTGGCGTAAGCGATAGAGCCTAATATATAACGATAGACATTTTCTATCGTCCAGGCGATATATTTCGTCATATCGCCCAGCCCTAGTGGTAGGTAATCACCATAACAAGCAGGACAGCATCGGTCGAGCACGCCTCCTTCAGCTCACGCCAACGAGCAAACGCTGGTCACATGTTGATCCTCGTCCTGCCTTTAAACCCATCACTTTTTCGTTTCCTCTTATTGCTTTCCTCCAATAAAACCTTTTCTTTCTTATTTGTCTCTGCTGCTTCGGACATGACTATATTATCCAACGAACAAAGTTGGGCTCGCACGTCCGAATTTAAGGAAGTGTGTGTGTTGGTGGAAGTAACGTATATGCCGTAAAGCTGTCGAATTTTGTAGTTCTTTTTGTTCTCGGGTTACTACCCGAAACCCGAAGTTTAAAAGTACGATTAAAAACGATACAGACCCCATCAGGCTATGGCAGACGTGTCATTCAACCTATTGTAAGTCGATTTATCATCACAAGAGTCTTAAAAAATATATTATGAAGGTTGAAAAGTTACCTAGTGCTGCTTTAAACAATGCTAAGTGTAAAAATGCATTCACTGCAGTAGCTCTGCGTTAGCTTCGCAATAATGGCCATAATCATTGTGAAACGCCAGAGCTCTTGTCGCTTTGTTTTTAGCTTACCAGTGAAGCATTTTTTTTGCGTGTCAAGATGATGAATATAGATGATTCCCATTTTATATGGGCTGATGTATTTCACATTAGTCAAAATCATTTTTCAGGGGCATGTATGTGTATTGGTCAAAGCTCTGACAAAGCACAAAACTGGCTGCCAGTTTGTAAGCCTTAAGAGTGCACATATTTTTGGTTTATCTTTTACTGGTTGATACAGCAGTGGTTTTGGACTTTGTATTGGCATCTGTGCAAATGCATATTTATTTAATTTTGTCATTAAAAAAAGCCCTATTTACAAATACAAGTGTCCATGTGCACTTGTTTGATTCTATAGGTTCATTACAATGTGGTATTTGTTAACCACACAATGTGTGAACTAGAACACAACTGAATGCCTTATTCACCTCAGCCCGTATTGCTTGCTGGTACGACGAATCTGTTCCTTTTAACTGCCACACTTCAGTCACAAGGATAAAGCCTTTGTGACCACTGCACCAGCTAATAAGTGAATGTTCTCAAAACGTCCTGGGCTGGCTGGGTTCTCTCAAAGTCAACATTCTTACAGTAACGTTGAACAAATGTTCGTTCAAAATAATCTGGTCTTTAATTATGTTCTCGAAACGTTATTTATACATTATTCATGGACAGTTTCTACTGAAACATTGGAATTTTTTTTTTTTTTTTTTTTTTTTAGAATTTTCAAAGAACTTGTAAAGTTATAAAACAAAAAGATTTCCTGAGTGATCACATAATCAAGGATTTAAAAAAAAAAAAAAAAAAACATTAAAAAATGAATATTTTGAATGTTAAGAAAACATTAAGAAATAACGTTTGCTAAACCAAGGCTCCAGCCTAGTTCCAGACTGAAATACATGTTTTAGCTGTTTAAATAAAATGTTTTAATTATCTTTAAAATAAAATATGTGTGCTATTGTTTTGTCTCAAGTTGCACATCAGAAATGTTTTTATTTTTATAAGGCACGTTTATAAAGCTATTTGAATTTAATCCTTAATCCTTGCATAATCTAATCCCTGTCTGTGAAACCGGGCCAATATTAACATAAAATAACATTTTTGTTAGATGGTATGGGGCCAGTCTGATCACCTCATGATGCACTGGTTGCACTCTCTCAGAATCTCATGAATGAATCTCACTTAACCATGTCAGATGTCACTGTTATCATGAGTATGAGGTATTCAGACATGCTGCTCCTTTCATGCATACTAAGTAGGCTATGAGATCACTCATGACCAATGATTGAGGATGTCCAGTATGACTCACTATAAGTAAACGTCGTGAAAAGAATTGTGAAAGAAAACGAGCGATATAAAAACAGAATGTATGCCAAACTATGTTTTTATACAGACCCACCCTTTTCCATATCTCAGACTCAGATCGAGGATTTGTTGACAATGGAGGGAAATGGAGTGAAGTAGAGTTCCCAAATGCAATGTTCAAAAAATCATTGCCTTTTCTAAAAGATGAATGTGATCTCTTTTGTAAAACCCCAATTTAAAGTGATAGGGTCGGCTACAAATGAATAAAGTTGCAACGTGCACTTAGAGAGATGTGTGGGGGAGGGATAACATTAAAACAGGCAGCTTTGCGAGGGCAGACTGGGCAGTGGTTTCCTGCGATAAATGAAGGGTCCGAGTCCGTGTGGTGTGTTACCGCTTAAACAATTAAACACTGTTTGCTGGTTGAAAACCGTTGTCGATACAGCGCAACTACCAGTAAAATGACGGCGCACAGCGCTCGGATACTCTTCATGTGTCTAATTTTGAATCTGCTGTCGCGGCGGTGTGCGTTGGATGGTAGGACATTTATGTAACGGATGTTGTATTTTTCTAAAATAATCTTATTTTCAGAACGGATTTCAGTGTTAAACTTGTTAAGGCTGTATTGAATACGTTAAGTGTGACAATGTCTCGCTTCTGAAAATACTTTTGAGTTGCCTAACACTGTTTAAATAACGATAACCTTGTCAAACAAGATTGCCTAAATAAAATGTGTTTGTTATCATTGTCGGCCTGCATCGAGCTAACCACAGCCAACCATAAAAATAACGTTAGTGTGATAGCGTCCCATAAGTCCGTTATACAAGTTATGCGGATCCTAAAGTTGTTAACTTACAGTTTTTGTTTAACATAATTATCATTGTTAGTTGAGACTTGCTAAAGTTTCACCCAGTTTGCTGATGATGGTCTTGCTTCAGGAATACCGGTAACTCATACAACCAGTGTTTGGATTTCTGCAAAAAAAAAAAAAAAAAGTCTTAAATAGGTGGTTTAACAGTTACTGTACTTAGCCATGTCCGGCTAGTTAGGGGCTTAACAGCTAACCACTAACTTAGCCAAGATACCAGCAGGTAAACCAGCTAAGACCTAAGTTATGTATGCTGGTTCAAGCTTTTTTTATTATTTATTTTTTAGCAGGGATAAATAGAAAATGGCTCCCATGAAGTCCAAAAACATCACACCCCACCAACATTCACTGGAAAAACACTGCTTACAATAAAAAACAGGAAGTTAACCATTACACAGAATGGAAGCAAAAGGCCAGTGTGTTGGAAAATACATCTTAAGATGATGAGTGTGCTTTGTGACATGGTTGATGGTCATTGATGGTCAAAGAGCAATAGTTGCAACATAGCCTACCAGCTACAGCCTATCTAGCCTGTGTCAAAACTGCACTCAGCTTAAGCAGATATGTTTTTAAAATCAAATTTCTGCAATGTTTTTTTTTTTCTTAAATGAAAAGTATATGTTGCTCTTATTTTTAAGTATTTGTGATGCAGTTTGAGTTATTGCATTTTAGTTACTCTATTATTATTACTTAATATGTGTTTCAGATATTTCCATCAGCGCTGGAGATCATAATGGACCAATGATAGTGGGCAAGCAATATCTGCTCCGGTGTGACGTTCACACTGTGGCTAAGATGGTTTTTGTGAGATGGTACAGCAGAAAGCATTTAGTGAATCAAATAATCTTCACTGATCCCTTCAATACTTCAGACCGTAATACATCGAAACACCACTTCAGTCCAAACAGAGCTGATGATGGAGCTCAGTACAGGTGTGAAGCAGAGCTGGAACTGGGAGAAGGACCCCAACCTCCTCCTAAAGTCACATCAGATCCTCTACACATTACTGTACACTGTAAGTATAATCATTTAACACATAAACACTTATTAAAGTGGTCCTAATTATAATGTGAATAATCATGTTTGGTTTTTTTTGCTCCTTGCTGCAGTTAAACCGATCATCAATGAGACCAAACTGCCCTCCATAGTGCCTGTGTTTCGAGGATTTCCAGGGGTGATTGTTTGTGAAGCCGAGGGAAACCCGAAACCAACAATCAGCTGGAATATCAGCACAAATTATCAAGTTGATAATGAAACTCTTACTATAACAGATTCAACACCTGAGGATGTGTACTGCATTGCAAAAAATTCTGTTGAGACCGTCATCAGACATGTAAAAGTGGTATTAAAAGGTAACTGCATTTTTGTTTATATTAGGTTTACTTTTCCAAAATCTGCTTCTGCTTTCTTGCAGTATTACTTTAAAATATGTGAATGTTTGATTAGACTAAAGACTTTTAAAAAATTACGTTTATGACCACACTAGTTCAAATACACAATGAATTTAGCAAATCATAATGAATGCAATAATCTGAATTGTAATGAATAAAGGCATCCAAAGAATTTGATTTAACAAATGTTGGAAACTCATTAGGATATTAAGTAAAGATCCTGTTCCATGAAGATATTTTGTAATTTCCTAATGTAAATACATATAAACATTATTAATAATAATAAGCAGTGCTAACGACTTAATTTGGACAACTTTATAGACGGTTTTCTTAATATTTCGATTTTTTGCACACTCAAATAGTTGTATCTTTATCAAATTCGATAATGTATACATCTCAATTTTTTGTTTTAAAAAAAGACCCTAATGACTGGTTTTGTGGTACAGGGTCACTGGCAAAAGCATTAAGTATTGTTTTCTTCAGGTCAAAATTTGGATATTTAGCACTTACTGATCTTTTGGTGTGTTTTATTTCTCTTGACACAGAGGATTACCTGCCCTTAATAGCAGGACTTGTTGCCATCACAGTGGCATTCATCTCAGTCATCTTCATCTTCATCTACTCTATCTACTACAAAACAGCCAAGACGGGCCGTTATAGCCTGAATGATGCCAAGCCTACTACACAAAATGGAAACATAGCACAGAATGGCAAAGACAGCACTATCCCTATGAAGAAACTCTCTCAGAGCAATATCCTTGCTTAGGTTATGAATCCCTGGGCTTGTTGCATCTGCCTAGCCCCACTGTCCACATTAGGGAATAGATTGTTTTACACTGGAAGTCTCCAGGTCGCAGTACTGAGGCTAGTTTCTTCATGACTTCATTCTAAATTGTTTTTATTTTATGGAACATTGGCCTATTCACTTCTCTCTTAGATCCAGTTTTCAGTTAGTGTTAACGCCATTGCGAAATAAACTTTTTAGTTTCCCGCAATCTGCTATTTAAATGACTGACAGAACAAATGTTGAGGTGATGACAGAAATCCTGAAGGAATTTCAAGGTGAAGGACCGGACGCCTGCATTGGACATGTTCAGGATCTTGATGATTCTTGATGTTCTTCGACTACAAAGTGATATTACTTGGTTGATTAATATCTGCCTTGTACACTAGTTTAAGGGAATTTTAAGCTCTTGTTGCGTAACAAGACTTTTGTATGTCTCAGGCACATTGATCAGTTTATGTTTTGTCAAATGCTATACAGTATAAATTGAGATAGACACCACATTTGAGTCTGTAACTCTGGTAAACAGCATTCCTTTAAAGTTTTAGTTCCTCTGGAAAAATCTGCACTTTAGAGGTTGTTGACTGTGAAGAAGTGAAAGCTTGTGTATGAGGTCTCTCATGTTAAACCTGTGGGAAAAATCTCTCAGTCTGTTAAATAAACAAAACAAAAAAGTGCCAGTTTTATGGCTCTAGCAGTATAATGATGTTACGCATAGTTAACTCAAAAATGACCAATCTGTCATAATTTCCTTACCCTCGTGTGTGTGTGTGTTTTTTTTTTTTTTTTTTTTTTTTTCAGGCACACAAAAGTAGATATTTATGAACAATTTCTTTTTCGGTCTGAAAGATTTTTTACCTCTTGTGTTCCACAAAACATTGAAAGTCATATGGGTTGTGAAAGACATGTTTTTATATCATTTTGTTTTATATTTATTATAATCTGAGTTCGGGCCGAATTCCGAGCTCAAAGCCCCCCTGGCCCCCCTCCACCGGACAGCATGCCAAATGCACATTTAAATTTACTCTATAAATTATATGTAAGTGTGAACTCATGAAATGAGGGCAAGTAAATGATGACAGAACTTTCATTTTTGTTTGAACTGTTTCATGTAGAATGTAATCGCACCTGTATTACTGTGGGGTTTAAATTTTATGGAATTTACACCGTCTCCATATAAACACATGGCATATATGTGATTTTAATTTTTGTACATGCATTTGTTGAAAAGAATTTAAGAAAACATACTTTGTTTAAAAAAAACTAAAATAAAAATATTTGTACTTTTGACCTGTCTTGCAAAATAATTACTATACTTATTTTGTATTGAACAACTGCATCAAGGGGGTAAATGCAGAGTGGTGTGTACAAGAACTAAACAATAATATTTTACGTCAGTTGTCTATTTGGCCTTTTCTGTTTGTTTGCTCCTTGCTATTTACAGATTTATTTAATTGTGCACAACTATTGAGTATGGCATGATATTTTCCGGTCAATATTCAAAAGCAATTGCAAATATGTGCAACTGCATTTTGTGACATAATAGAAAAACTAATGAAGACTGAACCAAAAAGATATTTAGGGACAGGCCCAAGCCCTGAAAGGGCAATGGCCTTATTGTTTTTCTAAATATTATTATTGTTATTAATAATGTTTTTTCACCCCGACTTCTGTGGCACTTTTGGGACCCTTAACATACTCAAAAGCGCTTAAACTTTCCAGATACAACGGAATCTGCAGCCATCAGGGCCAGGCCAAAGCTGGTAGGCGTGGTAGAGGGGCACAGAGCTCGACAGCGCCCCCTTAAGTGGGATCTGAAAACATGGTAGATATCAAACACACTTGCGCATATATGAAACTCGGTACACAAGCTGTGTCCCAAAGTGAAGGCCGCATTTGAGGTGCAATTGCGTCACTGCAGCACTGTGAAGGCTGTCCCAATGTGAAGGCTACACCCTCCGAAGGCCTATCTGCAGTGAGACCTAAAATGACAAATGGGACACTGCGGTCTCGTGGACTTAATGGACACATGCACAGAGCGCCCATTGTATGATTGTAAGGCCCTGTCCCAAATGGCACCCTAAACCCTCACGGTCTTCCTCTGAGTCCGCACTTTCACGACGTAATGCCGCTTTGACTGCCGGGTAGAAGTCCTCTGCGTAGCTCGCAAACTTGTGGGCTCAGCTGAAGTGCGCACTGAGGGCGCATAGCAGCCGTAAAGGGGGCACTCACGTGCACCCTTCTTTAAGCTTAAATGATGAATGGGACATAGTCTTGACAAGACCGAAAGTGCACATGAGGTGTGCCATTTGGGAGAGGGCATTTAAACAGAGCGGCCCCCAAGGGGTGGCCACGGCCACCACTGTATAAACTGGCCATCCCTAGTATGATTTTGCAGTGGGTACTATTAATTTGAATACAATGTAAATTCACAATAGTTCATGAAGTGAAATAAAATAAAATGGAACACCTGCTACAAAACTTCCTTGTTAGTCAAAGAAAAGCTTTTATTGACACTAGGCCCAGCAAACGATCATCTCAGAATATGCCTCATCTTGACATTATCGTGTGGTGAAACACCGCCTGTACAGAATAGTAAGCACGCCTAATTCTAAAGGCTAACTTCCTCTAGCTGAACTCCAGTAAAACTGAGGCACCCCTCATCAGATGCACTCCTCTCCCTTATCCCAGCTCATCTTTGACGGTTAGGTCCTCACCTTCTTCTTCTCAGTCACAAATCTAGGGGTTCGGTTTGACACACAGCTGATCTTGAATGACCACATTAAACACATCTGCAAAACCTCCTTCCACCACCTTCAAAACATCTCCAAACTTTGTCCCCTTCTAGCCCAAATAGACTGGACTAATCTCAGAAACGGCGTTAAGCGATAAATTAAAGCACTCATCTTTGTGAAGACGGCACAGTATGCAAGAGAAATCCGTGCAACTGATAACAGCTGCAAGTTGTTCTCTTATTCTCTCAAGCAGCTCTTATTTAACAAAGGAATGAAATGATGCTCTTCTAGTTAACCAGAGATGGTTTGTTTATATTAGTAGCTGCATGTTGTATGATTATATTCAGATTTTCTCTCTTCATTTTTAATTATTTTCATGCCAGTACACTATCCTGCTATGCCAGGCCATGTAAACGGGCCAAACATACCCACAATTCTTTGCGTTTTGATGACGTTGGCGCCCAGTTGGTCACATGCCTCTAGCATTCGGTGGGATACTAACTTACAGTTTAACTCATTTTGATGCCACTGTAGAGCAGGCTATTCTGTTTGCATTGAGTTTCTGTAATGTTGAAGTTTTGACTGTTACCATTGTGCAGAAGAATAGAGCTTATGGTTAGGTTGTGATGTAAATAACTGCAAGTATTCTCATTATTATAAAGCATGTTGCTTTGCTCAATGAGTAATAGCTTTGTTAATGCTAATGCAGTAACAAGTATGATGCCAATTGTGCTAGCAGTAAACAGTCTATTACTTGTATAACATAACTCAAAGTCAAATATAAAAGTCATTTCCATTTTTATCTAATTCATACCCTTTTTTAAAAGTCAACTTAAATTAAAAAAGGACATTCCACTAATAATATTCATCATGTGCTATTTAATTTAGGGAATTTTACTTAATGTATGCACTAGTTAGATTCCACAAAAAAAAACATCACCTAACAACTACTTAAATATAATAATTTTACCATAATTTTTTCTTAAGTAGATAGTGTGTAATATTGTTTACCGGGTAGTTACCGTGTAGTTTCATGTGATGAAATTGTTAATAAATTACAAAAATAATGTAAATGTATTTAGTTGTATTACTGAGGGAAAATATGTAATTCAATTAGTTACTAATCATTAAAAGAAAACCGCTTTGCATTGATGAAGTAATCTAAACCGCATTTATAATGGGTAACTTATAACAGTAAGCAATAACATTTCCAAAGTAACTTTCCTAACACTGAATGTATCTGAGATTCAACACCTTCTTTCTGTCCTGTGACTGTGTGGAATTCCTTTGAATTGTTAATTGATTCCACTTCCTGTCATTAAAATTAAAATTCAACTTCCTTTGGGGGCGGAGTCAATTCAATTCAAATTCCAGTTTATGAATTGAATGGACTGGAGGCCAATTCTGAAAATCTGAATTTTGCACAAGCCTGCTCCAGGTGTAGTGCAGTTTTTCAGAACGAAACTCGTGATCACAAGAAAACAACTTTTGTTATCTTGAGATCACGAGAAAATTAACTTGTGATCACTACATAAGACAGAAGAAAAATATTATCCATGGCCGTTCAGAGCTTCCATACAAAACTAACTTAGCCTGACAAGCCAGACCCACATCAAGATGTTTAGTCTGGAAACTCACCATAGACAGGGCTCAATCTGAGGGGCGGGATAAACGGTTGTCTTTCAAACTCCCTCTGCACGCGATAGGATAGCGCTACACCAACCAGAGCAACGAAGGTGAAGCAGAGCTCGCTGACTGATTAAACATTCGCCGTATCCGGTCGGCAAAACTCCGAACACATCTTCCCTTTTTAAGAATGACTTCAGTGCCGTTCTTTGTTCTTTTCTCAGAGAAAAGCTTAACTCCAAGTCTTCCAGAGTCGCGGTCAAAGCTGATTCGAAAGGCCGCCGTTCGCCAGTTTCTGTGTTTACTAGAAGCACGCAAACGCAACTCGGCCGTCGTCATTATGGCCCCGCCCACCGACTCTATACACGATGTGATTGGCCCGGCAAGAGTTTTGCGATTACAGCTCAGAAGGGTATTGAGATGTGCTAGAGGACACTCGTGGGCAGATTAGATTTGCTGCCGCTAGGGTGCGTATAGATTTCTAGGCTAAAACTAAATATGATTATGCCACTAAATATAATGAGAACACAGTACTGTAGTAGGCTATTTGTATAAATACATATTTAAAAAAAAAAAAATCCCCGTTATTACATTTGTTACGACATTGTTTTCTATTGAGTTTCCATGCTAGACTACTATTACAAGCTAGCCTGGATGCCAGCCGAATTTAGCCCCGCCCACAAAATTTTTCGGGCGGTTCATATTCTGACTAGAATTGAGTATGAGTATTTTTTTACGGTCTATTGTATGACCACGTCAGGGTAATTACAAGCCAAAAATAATAGTAAATATGTTAATAAATATGTTGATCTAACACATATGGAAGTATTTAAAGTAGATGGTCATCAAAACAAGACATGTAAATTAATCGACAAGTTAAGACATGAAAAAAAAGACTTTCATGCCTCAAACATAGAAAAACAGAAACACTTTGCAGAAAACATTTGAGTAAGCAGCTTGTCTTTGGCAGGCAGAGAGTAATGTCCTTCTCACAGAGCACATGCTAAATTAATTTCATGGTTCTGTTCCCCCGGGATATACCCAAGTTTCAACATAGTCAACAAGTTTTCAAATAGCCTACATTTTATTCGACAAGACGCTTCCAGCATTGAAATGCATTTTCTCCACCAAATAACGTTGTGCTATGTCAACCGAACAGTGCATGTTCACCTCTAAAACTACAATATAATTTAGCAGTCGTAGTCAGAGGATTGAAATGAATCCTGACGCAGGCTGCGCTTGTGCCTGAGGATCCATGTGAAGTATCTGAATGGCTTACATTCTATAAGTTCTTTTTCCAGTTGTAATTTGGGTGGGGTTTTTTGGAGTAGGCTAGCCTATTGCTCGAGGAACCACTGTCGTTTAACCTCACCTTTCGTCCGGTCGACGATTTCCTTCAACACCTATAACATGCTGCAATATTTATTTGGATTTTTTTGTCTTTTTGGAGTTTTAATCTTTGTGAATCTTACAGGTTTGTGTTGACTTAGTTTCCTTTTTATTTTTTCTCCGTGTTCAAATGTGACATGTTTGAGTTTAAAAGTTAATTCAATACTGTACAGTCGCCGTACTGTAGTTTGTAATGTGATCTGTGCTTGAGTAGGCTACACGGTATTTTTAGTGCTTGTAAACTCTTCAGCATGTAGGTTCTTTGTATTTGTACAGATCGGTATGCCCTTTAAAAAGTAATAGCCTACACCCAGGTCGAAAATAAATATATTTCACTTGTGCTTTTTTGGACATATTTAATATATTTGAATTACACTAATAAATGCATATTAAATGTATTATTTTGAAACAACTGAAAGTATAATAAGTGTATTTTAAGATTTGCTTAAGATCAATTTTAAGCTATTTGCAATATATTTTTATATACTAAATTGTTCTAAAATGGTACTATTTAGCTGCAACGTACATTTAGTGCAATTAAATAGTTTTTCTTTAAAAATGAATTTAAAATATGTATTTTTAATAAATAATTTGAATGGACTTCAAGAACATTTTAATAGTATTTCAGCACATTAGAAATGCATTAATATTACAATACTAGTATATTATAATGCAGTTTTTTCCATATTCAAAATGATATAAAAAGTGCAAAATTATTAAATATAAATGTTAAGACATGTACACACTTTGAAATATAGAAAACTTTAATGTACTATATCATATACATTACACAATAAATTCCTTGAGTACATTAAAAAAGTACAGCAGCATAGGCCTACATAATCTCATTATAATAAATAAATGAATACATACATTATACATTATAATACAAAATACTTTATAATAAATGAAAGCTCAATAAAGTGCTATGGCAGAGCTATTTTCATCCACTTGTAGAACATTTGATTTATACCTGTATTACTAAAAAGCACACTTTCTCACGAAAATACGTATAAATAATACAAGTGTGCAATGTCGTGGAATGAATACAGCAAAATGAGTTTTGGCGTGCATATGGTACACAATTTTTTCACATGAATATGATACCCGCTTTATGGCGTATTATGCTCAAATCCCGCCCCATATTTAAGTACACTTTTTATAAAGCTTGCGATTCAGACACTGTAACGCTTGAAGACTTCTTTATCACAGGATCTGTGAAAGGGAAAAAAATAATTAACATAAAATTAACCAATGATTAAAGGGATAGTTCACCCAAAAATGAGAATTTGATGTTTGTCTGTGGACCCCTAAGGCATCCTAGATGTGTGTTTGTTTCTTCAGTAGCACACAAATTAAGAGTTTTAACTCAACCGTTGCTCGTATAATGCATGTCAATGGGTATTTCTATGAGAGTAAAAAACACACAGACATACGAATCCATATTAAACCCTGTGGGTCATGGCACCACATTGATGTCTTAAGACACGAAACGATCGGCTACAACTATGTATGCCTACATCAGCTGTCCCCAAGCCATCACTTCTGGCAAGTGAGGTCAAATGACATGATATGCCGTAGAGATATGCGCGAGATCACTTCTGCCGCTTGTATCCCATTGAGATACGCCTTATCTTGTATGTTTGACCTCACTTCCAGGAAGTGATGGCGCGGTCACTGCATTTTTACATAGTGTTGTATTTGAGGTAAAAAAAATATATTAATACTGTTGGGTTTAATAACGCAACCTGTGTATATCAGGGTATGTTGTAGGGTGATAATAGAGTGGTGCAGGTGTGAGATCACTTTGTAGGCCAAAACATGGAAGCCAGTTAGCATTTTGCACTTCCGGTTCTGCCGTAACAAAGTCGTAATGAAGATGTGTTTTTTGCATGCTATTTTGTTTAAATGGCTGAAATAAGGTCTGTGAAGACAAGCTCAAGACACTTTTGTGTTTTATTTTACGACATCAAACACATCAGTATTACCCCTGCGGCACTTTATTATGGCTTATTTTAATCTATATTCCCCATGAATGTGTCTATTGAGGTCATGATAACATGCACGCTTCACCTCTGTTGCAGAGATTTAAGGAAATTATAAATTGTGCAAAATAGCACAAGCCAGGATGACTATGGGAAGTTACCTGCGGTTTTACCAAAAAACAAAAACAATTAAATAACAGACAGATTTGACTCAAAGGAAGCACAGAAATGAGCCATTTGGAGCCAGTTGCTATTATTTTCCTATCAAGACTTAAAGGGTTAGTTCACCCCAAAATAAAAATTAATCATTTATTTAGTCATTTATTTCTCACCCTCATGCCGTTCGACACCCGTAAGACCTCCGTTCATCTTCGGAACACAAATGAAGATATTTTTGTTACTATCCGATGGCTCAGACAGGCCTCCATTGGCAGCAATGTAATTTCCTCTCTCAAGACCAATAAAAGGCACTAAAGACGTTATTACAAAGTCCATCTCACTACAGTAGTTCTACAATCATTTTATGAAGTGACGAGAATATTTTTTGTGCGCAAAAAAAAAGAAGCTAAATAACAACTTATATAGCGATGGGGAGATTTCAAGACAAAGTTTCGAACCATTATGAATCAGTGAATCAATTCATGTTTTGGATCGCGTGCCAAACCGCCAAACTGCGTTTTTGTGAACAAAAACTATTCTTGTAACTAAATAAAATTATTGAAGAATCACTGTAATGAGAACGGCTTTATAACGACGTCTTTAGTGTCTTTTATGGGTCTTGAGAGAGGAAATGACATTGGTGTCAATGAAGGCCTTTCTGAGCCATCGGATTTCAACAAAAATACCTTTAAGGGGTTAGTTCATCCAAAATTTTAAATTCTGTCATTAATTACTTACCCTCATGACGTTCGACACCCGTAACACCTCCATTCATCTCCGGAACACAAATTAAGAATTTTTTGTTGAAATCCAATGGCTCAGAAAGGCCTCCATTTGGCAACAATGACATATCCTCTGTCAAGTCCCATAAGCTTCAGAGCATTATGAATCAGTGTATCAAATCAGTGGTTTGGATTGCCAAAGTCACGTGATTTCAGCATTTTGGCAGTTTGACACGCGATCCAAAACATAAATCAATGGGCTGAATAATAAAACTCCAAGAAGTAGTGTTTTAACATCAGCCCAAGTCTTTTTTTTTTTCTTTTTTTTTGCACACAAAAACTTTTCTCGTCGCTTCATAAAATTATTGTAGAACCACTGGAGTGAGATGGATTTTTTAACAATGTCTTTTGTACATTTTATGGGTCTTGACAGGACGTCATTGTTGCCAATGAATGAAGGCCTTCTGAGCCATCGAATTTCAACAAAAATATCTTAATTTGTGTTCTGAAGATGAATGTAGGTCTTATAGGTTTAGAACGACATGAAGTTTAGTAATTAATGCCAGATTATTTGGGGGGGGGGGGGGGGGGGGTATGTTTCATGCATACTGAGCTTTCTACACTGTTAAAGACTTGGATTCCCATCCTAAACATAGACAAAGTTTCAAAAACGAATGTTGCACGTTTGATTGATTATTTCGGTGTCAAAAATACTCCTTCCGGTTTCTCACAAGTTTCAAGTTTCTCACACGGAGAGTTTTTTTCGATTATGGGTCCGCTTGATGTCAACAGAGCGGAAGGTCCTTGTATGGGCTGTACGGGCTCTTCTCCCGGAAGCGTGACCAGAGGCGAGAGAGCAAATGCACGCCCATAAACACTGCTCTCAGCTGCAGATCCACTTGTCCGTGAACACGTCTGTCACGCCGCACTCCACTTTAGTGCTATGGGTGACATCAAACGACTTTAACCTGATTTGAACGCAGAAATGACGGGAAGCTTCACAACATCGCTTCAGTCGTGTCGCAAAAGTGGATCTCCACGGTCACTGCTGTCAGGACTTCACGAAATCAACAATGTTACCAAAGAAGTGTGTTTTTGACAGAGCAGTCCCAGCGATAAAGGTTCAGTCCTGCTTTGGAAGCAGGCGGTGAGTAAAACTGCTTCAAATGTCTGTTGTTGGCTATCGTCGCGTAAGTAAACATCAGTAAACAACACGATCGTGTATAACGTTAGTTCATTTATCAAGGGAGCATGCGATCTATGGTGTGTGTTTAAATACATTTGTTTAGCTGACCAATATAGGTGTCAGTTTGTTTATTGTAAAACCACCCAAACATAAACCTAGCGTTCTCACAAAGCGTGCTTCGTCATTCAAATGCGCTAACGGTTACTCCATTGTTGTTCTCTGTATAACGTTACACTAGTCTGACGTGCAAAACCGTTTTGCTTGCTACTGCTAAGGTTTAGTCTAAATACAGTACATACCACAGAGACAGACGTTCTGCTGTTGTTGTTTCTCCTGTTCAATTTATTTCAGCCTCCGGATCTAATTCTGGATCATATCTGTATTAGTTGAATCTGATTGATAGCCATTTATTAGGGAAACGTTTTAATCTCCATGCTTGAGGATGTCAACTTTCAGAAGCTCTCGTGCTGTAGCTGCGCACTCGTCATTCTTTAGCTCCGCCTACTCGATACGCCTCCAGGCGCTCATTTTTTTCTGGAAAGACTCGGTACAGCCCATATTTCTTTTATAAATATAACAAAACTAAAGACTTTTCGGAGATATGAAGGATGCAATACTACTCTATAGGTACTCAAGATTAACATGAGATTGACTGAAACTGAGTTTCCCTTTCGAGAGAGGTTCCTCGTATTACGTATAGGGAAAAACTCCTTTTCTCGAGAATGTGAAGCAAAACTTTTAATAAAGGTATCTATGTAAAGCGCAGTGAGCTGCACGGCCATAGCCCAGCGCGAGGAGCGCTCTGATTGGCCGGGCCGCGGCAACTGCAGGAACCTATGGTGAGGCGGCTAAGAGGAACGAACCAATGGGGGGCGTTCCAGAAGCCCGCCGAAAAAGGTGCTTATATTTGCATACAGGAGGCTATATAAGACCCTAATTCGCCATAGGTGTCAGATTTTATCTCCTTCAGCGATACCTTCGCTGGTCTCCGGAAGAAGCACCGCCGTTGAAAAGGCACCAGCGGAACCTGCAGCTGAGGACGACGGACTCCCTCTCCGCCTTCTCTGCCGTTCCAGCTACGCCATCCGGCGTTATATATCCTTTAAACTGTGTCTATGTTGAGTGTTATATGTGTTTGTGTGTGTGTTGCCGCTGCAACGCCACTTCTAGAGCTTACAGGCTTGTTCTACTCGAGGACTCTCTCGTTCCGCCGCGTCGTTAAGCGCCGCGGAAAGACGGAGCTCTTCTCACTCTCCCTCTGCTCTCGTCCCGTCGCGCTGAATAGCGCCGCGGAAAGAGAGAATGTTAGAGGACATGAGCACACTCAAGCCGAAGCTCTCTTCACTCTGCCGCCGCCGCGGCTCTTCTTCCGCCGCTGCCACAGAGTTGTTCTCACTCTTCTCTCATTCCTTCGCGCTACAGCCGCGGACAGAGAATACTAGAGTGAATAGGCGAACTCGAGCCTAAGCTCTCGTCACTATACCGTCGCGCTGAGGAGGTGCCGCGGACAGACGGAGTTTTTCCTCAGTCTTCCTCTTCTCTAGTTCAGTCGCGATATCGCCGCGGACAGAGAATACTAGAGTGAATAAACTAACTCGAGCCGAAGCTCTCGCCGTGCTGAAGAAGCGCCGCGGACAGACGGAGTTTTTCCTCGCTCTTCCTCTTCTCTAGTTCAGTCGCGATATCGCCACGGACAGAGAATACTAGAGTGAATAAACTAACTCGAGCCGAAGCTCTCGCCGTGCTGAAGAAGCGCCGCGGACAGACGGAGTTTTTCCTCGCTCTTCCTCTTCTCTAGTTCAGTCGCGATATCGCCACGGACAGAGAATACTAGAGTGAATAAACTAACTCGAGCCGAAGCTCTCGCCGTGCTAGAAGCGCCGCGGACAGAGTTTTAACTCACGCTTCCTCTTCTCTAGTTCAGTCGCGATATCGCCGCGGACAGAGAATACTAGAGTGAATAAACTAACTCGAGCCGAAGCTCTCGCCGTGCTAGAAGCGCCGCGGACAGAGTTTTTCCTCACGCTTCCAATTCTCGTTCAGTCGCGCTGTCGCCGCGGACAGAGAATACTAGAGTGAATAAACAAACTCGAGCCGAAGCTCTCGCCGTGCGCCGCGGACAGAGTTTTTCCTCACGCTTCCAATTCTCGTTCTGTCGCGATATCGCCGCGGACAGAGAATACTAGAGTGAATAAACAAACTCGAGCCGAAGCTCTCGCCGTGCTCATTCTACCGCCGCCGTGCTGAAGCGCTGCGGACAGAGAATACTAGAGTAAGTTAGACGAGCGAGCTCGGGCTGTTGGGTATGTCAAGAACAATGTCGCTGCAGCGCGCGCTTACTGCCAAGGAAGTTGTAATGGCTGCCTTGTCATGATAGTGCGCACCCCTTCCACAGCGCGTTGCTGACTAGAGCGCGGCTTTCGTCATAGCACGCGCTCACTGTCAGAGCATAAGGGCGTCGGAAAATGGCTGCCAAGCTAAGCCCTTTTTTCACTCTATCACTTCCAGTCCCCTTTATTCAGGCGGCTGGAAAGGTTTTTACACTGTAGACAAAGTGTCCACTACACAGTGTGCACCCCTACATAAGCACTGTTAATTCAGCCTCACAAAATCACAAATAAATCCCGCCGCGGCCGGATTACACCATATAAAGTCAACTAGCCTAGCCTGTGGTCAAACACGCTTGTCTGCATGCGTGCTTTCAGTCTAGACTAGAGCATAACGGCATTGTGGAATGGCTCACATACCACCCGCACTTCCTTACATTCTCCCAGTTCCCTTAAGTTAAGTGACTGGAGATGAAATATTGCAGTCAACCAGCCTGTGTTAAACACGCTCGTCTGCACACTAATGCTGTGTGCGTTTACCCCTGTGGATTTGCTCACTGGTTTGCACCGTGGGTATTCTACGTAGGTTGTGCGCCACTTCACATTGTTTACACTACACACAAAAGAGCTTTCTATGTAGGAAATGTGCCCACTTTACAGTCTGCACTCCTGCACCCAAGCACTTTTCACAAAGTTCACTCTCGCACACACAATATAAATGTGAGGCGCGCGCCCACTGCAAAGCCTGCACCGCCAAAACTAACACTATCCCCACAGTGTTACAAGCAGTGTTACAGCACAAGCAACCCGGCTAACAGGCCCCTATTACTAAGCGGCCAGCCCCCGAATCTAATTCAACCCCTGGCTTTACGAGCCCAGGCCTGGCAGGCCATTCCTGGTATATAATATTGGGTGTTGAACATATAAAACGAGGTTCTCGCTACAGTTTTGCTCGCAGACCCCGCGATTCAAGCCGTGGTCGAGCCCTCTGTAAGAAGCAGTGTCAGTCACGTGCTTCTCGCTGAGGCATTGAGACTGTTAAAGGAGAGAGCGGCGGAAACAGTACACCCGACGCTAGCGAGTCAGGTTTTTACTGTCGCTAATTCCTCATGCCGAAAATGGGTGGCGGTCTCAGGCCCATTTTCCAGGCATCTGAACAAAGCACTTATGACACGCTCGTTTCAAGGTGCTGACGGTGAAACAAATCCCCGCGCACATTCGCCCCGGGGATTGGGTTTTCTCAATAGATCTGAAAAACGCATACTTCACGTTACGATAACCCCCCACCCCCACTACAGGCCATTCTTGAGATTCGCCTTCGAGGGGCAGGCTTATCAGTACAGTCATTGTCATAGACTCAAGACTCAACGAGCGTCTTACGGCATAAGAACCACCACGTCTTGATAATGTACATAAAATCGCTAGGGCAGCCGAGATCAGACTCTCTTCACTGCATGACTAAGCATCTCCTTTTATGGGCAGAGCACAATCTGAGCTCCCTAAGGGCGGCTTACGTGCCAGGTATTCTGAATCAGGGTCCGGACATGTTATCCAGAGGACCCATGTCCCCAGGGGGATGGTCCCTTTACCCGCAAACGAGTCAGCTCGCACAGCACACGCTGCCCAATATTTTTTCTGCAAACGCAGGGATGCCCTGGCCCATGTTGGCCCAGACTCCCTCTATATGTTCCCTCCGATCGCGATCCAGCTGCAAGCCTGTGCTTTTTAATAGCCCCACTTTGGAAGAACCGCACATGGTTCTCCAAACTGTTTCAGCTGTCAGACACAGCCCCATGGCCTATTCTGCCAATGAAAGGGAAGGTCTGGCATCCCAATCCCGAGCTGTGGGCCCTCCACGTATGGCCCATCAACGGTATCCGGGAACCTCTCTGACAAGTTATGAACACTATTTCGAAAGCTAGAGCCCCTGCTATCTGGCAGCTCTGCTTTGAAGTGGTCAGTGGTTTTCTAACCAATGTGCTACGCGAAACATCGACGCACACTAATGCGAACTGGCGGAACTGCTCGCTTTCTCCAAGAGCTAATGGATGCGGGTCGTCCCCCCTCCATACTCGGGGTGAGTGTCTCCGCCATAGCAGCTAGCCACGCTCCGATCGTGGCACATTCACTAGGGAAAAGTGATCTTATTGTGTGTTTTCTTAAAGGGGCCAGGAGATTCAGCCCGTCTTGCCCCTACCTCGGTCCCTATTTGGGACCTCGCCATGGTTTTGGAGGCCGTGAAGGGTTCCCCCTCCTAACCACTTCAGAACACGAGCTTGAAGCACATATCACTCAAAACCGTTTTTCTGCTGGCTGTGGCCTCGGTTAACCGAGTGGGTGGCTTACCTGCACTCTCCGTGAGCCCTTCCTGTCTTGAGTTTGGGTCCAGCAACTTCAAGGTTGTGCTCAAACCGAGGCATGGTTTTATGCTAAAAGTGCTATCAACCCCTTCAGTATGCAGGTCTTTTCACTGCTTAACCCGCTTCTCAGAGAGAATAAGACGCAAACCTATTCTGCCCAGTCAGAGCATTGAGATTGTATCTAGAGCGCTCCGCCCCCTTCAGGCAGTCGGATCAGCTCTTCATTGCTTCGGTGGCCGCACTAAAGTTTGTGCTGTCATGAAACAGTCTCTCACACTGGATAGTGGATGCAGTCCCACTAGCATATAGGTCTAGGACCTAACCTGTCCTACAGGCATTTAAGCCCACTCCTCTAGAGGCATGGCCTCATGGGCTTGGTCGTGTGACATTTCTTTGGAAGATATCTGTGCGGCGGCAGGCTGGGCCTCTCCGTCCACTTTTATCAGATTCTACAAGTTGGAGGTTCCAGCTCTACAAGCAGGGCTTCTCTCCATCTAGGCTCTATCTTGACCCTGGCAAACAGATTGCCTTACGTTTTGGCCTGTACACATTAGTCCTTAAGCACTATTCATTCATCATAAGATCCGACTATGTCCGATCAGCTGTTCAATCGAACCGACTCTTCCGGTTCTTCATTCCCCTTATAAGCCGCCTCTGTCTGTGTCTCGGGGGTTTATAACATGTGCTTTGGGTATACTGGGTCAGTCAGCACACACGGCGCTTTACATTGTGTTCCCATACGTAATACGAGGAACCTCTCTCGAAAGGGAACGTACTCGGTTACTTTCGTAACCTCGGTTCCCTGAGAGAGAGGAACGAGTATTACGTTCCGTGCCGTGTTTATGCTTCTCAGGTATCGCTTCAGTCGATCTTAAAACCTGACACCTATGGCGAATTAGGGTCTTATATAGCCTCCTGTATGCAAATATAAGCACCTTTTTCGGCGGGCTTCTGGAACGCCCCCCATTGGTTCGTTCCTCTCAGCCGCCTCACCATAGGTTCCTGCAGTTGCCGCGGCCCGGCCAATCAGAGCGCTCCTCGCGCTGGGCTATGGCCGTGCAGCTCACTGCGCTTTACATAGATACCTTTATTAAAAGTTTTGCTTCACATTCTCGAGAAAAGGAGTTTTTCCCTATACGTAATACTCGTTCCTCTCTCTCAGGGAACCGAGGTTACGAAAGTAACCGAGTACGGTTTCACCCCCCCTTTAATGAGAGACATGCTTTTGTGGAATGATCCTGCGCTATCAGTGAAATTCATTAGTTTAAAGGTGTCATGAACTGGCTTTTAAAAAAAAAAAGTATGTTGTTTTCCGTGGTCAACTAATGACATCTGTGTGGTTTTTACATTCAAAAACATCATAACGAAATATGCTATTTTCTACACTGGTTTTGAGGCTTTCTCCTGAATGCTGGTTTTTGATGGGTGTGCCGCACTGGAGACTTGGAAGTAAATGCCCACGGCTAGGATTGGAAGAGATTTGCATATTTAATGAGCTTCAGCTTTAGTTCACATGAGGGAGGGATTGTTTTGAAAGCGGCAACCGGAATAATTCTCTCGACCACAGGGCTCGTAAACGTCTTTATCAAACAGACACAATGATTTATTTCTCATCCACCCGCGATTGATTGGAATATTATTTTTGTATTACTTGGCCCGCCCGATTGGTGATTATAAGCATGAACCATGCACACGCTTGCACACACACACACACAGATCAAGAAATGAATATTATTTCACTATTTGAGATTCACCGGCCTGCCGACGGGCTTTCATTTTGGTAGCCCGTCTGGAAAACACATAGCCTCGGGATTACTATTACATATAAAAAAGACTTTTTACTCACGTAAGTGTGTTGCACCTTTCCTATTGGATTCAATATAGAAGGCACAGCGTTGTGTTTTAATCTCAATATGTCTGCAAATCCAGCATCGGCCTAAGACTTGTTTACAAACAATTACGAAGTGAAATGACCAGTGGCGGCTACTGGTCTGTCAGAGAGGGGAAGCTCATTTTCGGCCAATTGTCTTATTTATTTAAAAGTAATTTCTGCCCTACGTTTCTTTTCAAGAAAATGGTCTTTTACCCTGTGAATGAATGAACGATCTAAAAAATAATAATATTAAACTCTGTAAAACTGAAACAAGGAATGTGGTGTATAATTGTGTGAAATGTATGATGAAAATCAAGCAATTTCGCCAAGCAAATATCAAAGAAATAGGTTGCAGCAGTTTTTATTTCGACTGAACTTGAGAAATCCGCGATGGGACTGAGAGCGAATAGCTTCAGTGATTCCTTATAGTACAGAATCGCTGTCAGTCAAAAGGAGATGCAGATCCTCCAATCATCAGGCAGAAGCTCGGCGTCCGGGCCAGCCCACTCCCCATTCACTCCCAGAGACGCTGAGCGTCCGTGGGCGGGACATAATCGCAGCGTTTATCCAATGACCGTCTAGTTTCGAAGCGCTGAAAAAAAATGTTCAAACAGCCCCATTGAAGTCAATGGACGCTGGGCTTCAATAGGGAAATGCACTGTGACGCTGCGGGAATGTATGAGAAGGAAATCGAGTCAGCCTACCTGCTATATGTAACTGATTCTGAACAAACTCGTCTTAGAGATGAACGTTTTCTAATGCATTTTTAGTCAATACAATGTTAATATAATAGTACATATTTGACCATTAATTTTGTGACATTATAAGGGAAGCCGAGCTTCCCTTGCAGTCTTAAAGAAATCGCCACTGGAAATGACGCGATTGCGAACACGCGTACATGTCTTCCCCACGTGAGCTGGAACTTCATTAAAAATAAATTTAGTATCACAAATTCCAAATTTTATGATCCGAAGGAAGACTGTGTTCTTCCACAACCTGGAATAGCCCAATATCTTGCTATCTTCTTTGGCATGTTTATTGCTGCTGGCTAGTGCAATACGAACAGCTCCATGAGTCAGTGGGTGGGGCTACTGAATTAGGCATGCTCATTATTTTGTAGAGGCGGTGTTTCACCACACAATGACGTCAAGATGCAACAAATGATTTTTATCTGGGCCTGGTGTCTATAAAAGCTTTTCTTTGACTAAAAATTAAGCTTTCAGCTGTGAAACCTTTTATAAATCAAAAGCTCAAGGGAACGTTGATTTCTCAATTCGTCACCCCCTTTAATGCCAATATGATAAGAATTGATCAGCCTCTTTGTTTTAAACAGTCATAAACTGTTATAGACCAATCATTTTCTACAAGACCTTCTTAATATCTGAGTGTTGCTTATTGTTGATTAGTCTGTCAAGTAATACCTGCATACATTCTGAATTCTTCAATGTGTTTAACAGGTACACATGCTGCATGTCCTGTTCAGCTGAACCCACAGAGAGTTGTTGTGAGATACAACAGTTCTGTTTCAGTTGACTGTAACACTTCCATCCTGCATGAAGGGATGGGATGGGAGGCCAGTGAGGGAGCAGTGCCTATGAGAGAAGTCAGTCTGATCACATGGACAGTCTCAAACCTGAGAGAATGGGAGATTCTGCCATTCTGCTTCATAAACTACAATGTTACACAGTGCAAATTAGATCTCACAGTGACTGTTTACAGTGAGTTTCTGTTATTGATACTTTTATCTTTTCATTATTAGAAATATCTAACATATGTACATTCATGACTGCAGTGTGTGTAACTCTTCCTCCACAGAGACCCCAGACAGTGTGTCCATCAACACTGTGAATCACAACGGACCGATGATAGAGGGAAGCCAGTATGAGCTCCAGTGTGAAGTTCTCAATGTGGCTCCTGTTCAGAATCTCACTGTCAGATGGTACAAAGGACTGACTCTGGTGAATAAAACCACCTTCAATGACACCATCAAGACTCCAGTCAATAAAACATCTAAACTCCTGATCCGTCCAAACAGAACTGATGATAGAGCTCAGTACAGGTGTGAAGCAGAGCTGGAACTAGGAGAAGAAGGACCTCAACCTCCTCCTAAAGTCACATCAAAACTCAGTGTTGAAGTTTATTGTAAGTTTATTTATTGCTATTTATTTAATATTGTCTGAAAGGCCTTCCAGTGTGAATGATTAAGGATTAGTGTGAAGGGAATTTACATACAAAAAAGGTTTCTGCTGATCTATAAACGAGAGCTGCTCATCATGGTGCTGTCGTGCTGAGAAATGTTTCTCTGTCCTTCTCAGATAAACCACAATTCAACAATTCAACAGAGTACATAGATATAACCAATGAGGTCACGCTAAACTGTACAATGAAGGCAAACCCGGCTCCTACATACACATGGTGGCTCTCAGGACATCTGAAAGAGACGATCAGCTCCTCAGTGCTCCGGTCATCCACGCTCAGGCCAGGAAACTACACGTGCATTGCCGAAAACTCTCAGGGACAAGGCAGAAAAGTGTTCATCCTCAAATCCACAGGTCAGTTTTGAATAAACACTAATCTGCCTCCCAGTTTAAACTTACTGATTTCTACATTCTTATTGTTCAGTAGAGCACTGCAGTGATGATGCATTTTTGTAGGCCAACCTGGAAGTTATAAGTTAGGTTCGCCCAATAAAAACCCAATAGGATTTTTCTATTGGCTTTACAAAAATTAAGCTCTGCGAACAACAAAATTTATGATTAATTATCACCATCATGATAATCTTCACAGATGAAAATTTTAAGGCTAATAAATACAATCACCAAAAATAAAAAGTACAACATAAGCTATACACTTTAATTATATACTATAAAAAAGTTTGAGTTAAAATAGTTTGCAGGAGTGTGATTGTAAACACAAGCAGGGGTGGGATCGCACTCACAGCGCTCGGCTCGGGCAGCTGTAGGCATTTGTGTAAACGGAGTGGCGGCGCAAAGTGAGTGTTTCAACTTCTCAAATTAATTCCTATGAAAGTTAAGCTTCCAAAGGCACGAACTGATAATGCGCCGAACTGAACACGCGATGTGAATGTATGCCGTAGACACACTTACCTCAGCTCTCATTCAGCACGATGAATGTCATCTGTCTTCTGCTGCGTTTGACACTCAGCGACTCACTCATTATATTGAACAGACACGTTCAGTTTTTAATTGTAGTGTTTGTTCTCCAACTAAACTGATTTTATGAAAATGAATGCGGTGGGCAAGTGATCCAGTAATCCAGTAGCGGTGGCTTTGGGAGTGGCCTCACAGGGCAGCGAAGCCGGTGCATTCTGGGAATTGTTGTCTTTTATCCCCATGAGACAAAATACACCTTTTCTCAGACTAGAAGGCACCAAATTCAAAAATAACACTACATTAATGACCCAGTTTAAAATACAGATTCATCTTCCCAGTGCTGAAAGTTTACCTGTTTGGTCTAATTGTTTAAAGTCCCGACAAGGTCTATAGTCCCATTTTACCACTTGTTAGCAACTTCTTTTTTCAAGACAATCAAAAGCTTTAAACAATCACTAGGAGGTTTTACTGATATATATTTATATACACACACACACACACACACACACACACACTCACACTCACACTCACACTGAGCAATGTTGTAAGGTACCGCATAATACAATTTTAACAAACAGAATAAAAAAAATGAGCATTGAAAAATGAATGGGCTGAAACGTCAGTTCTTTGGACACGCTTCACTTGTTTAGACTTTTTTTTCATTTGGCAAATGTTAAATTAAAAAAATATTTTCATAGACCCTTGTTTTGTATAACTGTATATTTCTCAGTATGTGGACAACTTCTGCTATTTAGTTAAACAGAATAATACAGCATCATGATACACAATTTCTCACTTTTAACGATGTAACTATTATAGTATTTTCAAAGGACAAAAATATGAACGTTTAACTAATACTGTTAAACTGAATATACAAAGCAAAGCAAACTTTATTAAATATCAACAACACAAACAACATATTGTTCATCACTATAGAAAATACCAAACACCATTTAAGACCTATAACAATGAGATCTTCTGTTACAGAGTGGCCTAGGCTAATATGTATGTTAAGCATTTTATTTAAAAGGAGACAACTCTTACTAGAAAAAAAGTCAACAAAAATATAACAAAATCTGTTGGTTATATAGCTTATCACATAATTATATATTTATATAACCATATAATAAAATATATTTTGCATTTTAAAATGAAAACCCTAAATATGAGGGAAGAAACAAGCATGTATTTGTGACATTTAAGCATGTTTATACAAGTTGGTTATCTTAAACTCTCAGTATTGATCCTTATCTTTTAGTAAAATCATTCATGTAATTTCTCCCACAGGCAGAACCACATTCTGGGCTATTGTTTTAGCCGGTGTGGTGGTGGCAGTGGTGCTAATCATCGCTTATGTGATTTTCAAGTGCAAGGCTTCCTTGAATTCTATCATTTGATGGAGTTGCAAGAGATGACCTCAAAATTCTCCTCAGGGAGACTGTGAAAAACTGTGATTATTATGGATTATTCTTTAAATAATTGACTTGATTGTGCATGGCTTGGGGTATTGTGGTACACTAGGAACTGTTACTATTGCACTTTTTTATTTTATTTTTATTTTCTTATATTCTGGTCCGAAATGATGAAATGTAAAATAATTTTATATAACCACTCATTAAGTATAACCAGTTCTTATGGAAATCCCACTAAATTAATGCTTTTTTTTATGTGGCCATATTTTAATTATTGTCATAATTTAATTGCTATGGTCACATTTTCAGTTAGCCTGACAAGCCAGACCCACATCAAGATGTTTGGTCTGGAAACTCACCGTAGACGGCTCAATCCGAGGGGCGGGATAAACGGTTGTCTTTCAAACTCCCTCTGCACGCGATAGGATAGCGCTACACCAACCAGAGCAACGAAGGTGAAGCAGAGCTTGTTGATAGATTAAACATTCGCCGTATCCGGTCGGCAAAACCCCGAACACATCTCCTCTTTTTAAGAATGACTTCAGTGCCGTTCTTTGTTCTTTTCTCAGAGAAAAGCTTAACTCCAAGTCTTCCAGAATCGCGGTCAAAGCTGATTTGAAAGACCGTCGTTTGCCAGTTTCTGTGTTTACTAGAAGAACGCAAACGCAACTCGCCCGTAGTCATTATGGCCCCGCCCACCGACTCTATACACGATGTGATTGGCCCGGCAAGAGTTTGGCGATTACAGCTCAGAAGGGTATTGAGAGTTGCTAGACGACACTTGCGGGGAGATTAGATTTGCTGCCGCTAGGGTGCGTCTAGATTTCAAGGCAAATTTTTAGTGTCTTTGTTAATTACTATGTACTGTAAGATATAAGACAACCTGTCACTTTGATTTCATAATGACCATACCAGATGTTTTTACGTTTCAAAGTAAAGTGACAGGTTGTCCCTTATATATCTCTCTCTACTGTAAAATATTATTAAAGGGTTAGTTCACGCAAAAATGAAATTGATGACATTAATGACTCTCGTACCGTTCATCTTCAGAACACAGTTTAAGATATTGAGTGGTGGAACGTAACGAAGTACAAATTACATGAGATTCAGTACTTCCTCCGCCACTGAAGATATTTTATATTTAGTCCGAGAGCGTATCTCTAAGTGTATGCACACTATACTGTCCATGTCCAGAAAGGGAATAAAAACCATCAAAGTAAATCAGTTAGTTAATTAGAATCTCTTGAAGCATCGAAAATACATTTTGGTCCAAAAATAACAAAAACAACGAATTTTATTCAGAATTGTCTTCTCTTGTTTATTTTAAACCTTAAATAAAGATTCAAACGGTTATGAATCAGCGTATTGACGTCAATGTCACGTGATTTCAGCAGTTTGACACGTGATCCAAATCATTAGGGTGAGTCATTAATGACATAAATTTCATTTTTGGGTGAACTAACCCTTTAAGTAATGGATGCCATATTACTTTCCATACGTGTAATAATACTAAAACTAATAATAATGTTTCATTATTAATAAATAAAAATAGTTTTCTTTAGTCCTGAGTGTAAGATATCACTAACAGTTTTACTCATTAACTGTTTTACTAAAGTGAGTTTACAGCCTCACATCATTTTTTAATACAGAGTTTGAGGCATTATTTTATCTTTTATCAATAGGCTCGGTACTTTTATAGCACGTCTTTTTTTCTCAATGTATTTTTTTATAAAACATAAATAATAGAATATTTGTATCTTGTGGCGCATAAGTGAATGGTTTACATATGCTATATTTATTTCATCTAACACTAACTGTAGTCCTAACCTTAGGTTTTTAAGTTTTCAACGTTATGGATCAGCGTATTGATTCATGATTTGGATCGCGTGTCAAACTGCTGAAATCACGTGACTTTGGGCGATCCGAAACATGAATCGATTCACTGATCCATAACGTTCTAAACTTTGTTTTGAAATAGGCCCATTAACATACATTGTTATTTAATAAAAAATTTTGCTTACAAAAACTATTCTTGTCACATCATTAAATGATTGTAGAGCCACTGTAGTGAGATGGACTTTGTAACGACGTCTTTAGTGCCTTTATGGGTCTTGAGAGAGGAAATGACATTGGTGTCAGTGAAGGTCATCTGAGCCATCGGATTTAAACACAAATATCTTCATTTGTGTTCTGAAGATGAACGGAGGTCTTACGGGTGTCGAACCACATTAGGGTAAGTAATTAATGACAAAATTTTCATTTTTGGGTAAACAAACCCTTTAACTAACTAAAAACTTCTAGTTAACTTAGTTAACTACTGGCTAATGATAGAAACATGGATCTACTTCTTGATATAAAACAAAGATTAATCAAATGAGAAAATTAATATTGATGTCTGTAGCCAACATCTTCAATCACAAAGATTGCAACAGAAAAGTTTATTAAAGGGATAGTTTGCCCAAAAATTAGCCCATGGTTTTCTCGCCCTCAAGTCATGGTGTATATGACATTCTTCTTTCAGACAAATACAATCATAGGTATATTAAAAATGTCATGGCTCTTCCAAACTTTATAATGGCAGTGACTGTTGCTTTGTTTTTGAAGAGTAACAGGCCCACGCCTCTCGCAGTTCAAAATGCTTACGCTACATCTGCCGATATTGCACATCAGTTACACTTTTCCTTAAGTTGAATAGAGAAGACGGTCAACTGGAAGCTAGATCAATTACTCTATAAAGTTTTAAATATGGATATTTTTCTTACACAAACACATCAATTCGCTTCAGAAAGCCTTTATTAACCCCCTGGAGCCATGTGAAGAAGTTTTATAAAGAATATAGATGCACTTTTGTAGACTTTAAAAACCGAGCAACAGTCACTGCCATTATAAAGCTTGGAAGAGTCAGGACATATAACAGACTGCACTGTAAAAAATTATATGTTCAATAAGTTATGACAACATATGTTTTTACATTGTTTTAACTCATCAAAATAATTTAAGAAATGTTAAACTTGTTTTTATTAGTTATACAAGATGTAACTCATTTTTTAAAGTCATTTCAACATAATTTAAGTTGAAATAACCTTAACATCCAAGTCGATTGTACTGCAAAAGTTCAAAATGTGCCTTTTTTTACAGTGTGTATAAGCTGACCAGCACTTTTTGTGTTTGTACATATAATTAAACTGTATTTTATTCTTATGTCTACTTTTAGTGTTTAGTGTTAACTACATGCACAGTCCGAGAGTAACACAATTTCAATTATCTGTACTGATTGTTAAAGGGTTAGTTCACGCTCACCCTAATGTCGTTCCACACCCATAAGACCTCTGCTCATCTTCAGAGCACAGATTAAGATATTTTATATTTTAGTCCGAGAGTGTATCTCTAAGTGTATACACACTATACTGTCCATGACCAGAAAGGAAATAAAACATCATCAAAGTAAATCAGTTAGTTAATTAGAATCTCTTGAAGCATCGAAAATACGTTTTGGTCCAAAAATAACAAAAACTACGACTTTATTCAGCATTGTCTTCTCTTCTGCGTTTGTTTTCAAACCTCAAATAAAGATTCAAAACACATCTGTTTAGCTGTGCATTTACTGAATGAGCACTGTGCCACTGTACGTCCGACTGATTGCACCTTATCTATGCATCATTTTTTAAATAATTAGTTTTAGTTTACCTGTTCTTTTCTTTGGTTATCATCATTTTATTATTTTTAATTCTCTTTACATTGTATTCTTTTTCTTATGCATTTTTTAGCCCTATTTTAATTCCTTTCTATGTAAAGCACTTTGAATTGTGTATGAAATGTGCTATATAAATAAACTTGCCTTGCCTAATTTTCATTTTACATTTTCACTTTAACTGAACTAACATTGGATACTAATCAAGGGGGTTTTACATCCTGCATTGCGTGTTTTGGTCCGCATATTGGTCAAATGACCAAAGTCATATTCATATCCTTTTCTCATTTCCTCTTTTATAAAGGCACAATAAGTTCAGTGGAAAACAGCAATCACATGGTTATTTTTCACCCTATAATTACTCATAGGTCGATTGAATTGCACAAATAAAACGTAGTTGAATCAAACATTACAAAGTTAATAGCACTTCACAATATGGTTGTATGGTTAGTTAACCATGTAGTTAACAAAATACAT
Organism: Pseudorasbora parva; assembly: GCF_024679245.1. Classification (NCBI taxonomy): domain Eukaryota; kingdom Metazoa; phylum Chordata; class Actinopteri; order Cypriniformes; family Gobionidae; genus Pseudorasbora; species Pseudorasbora parva. The sequence continues at coordinate 44,085,450 of NC_090173.1, read as the reverse complement.
AACATGAAAATGTAAAAAAAAAAAAAAAAAAAAAAAAAAGAAAGAAAAAAGTATGGGACCTACTGTAAAGTGCAATTAATATGTTTGTACTCATTTTGTGCTCAATGTTTGTGCTTATTTTATTGTTATTTTATAAATACAAAAACAGGTTGAAATGCTTGTTGTTTCCTCAGGTTCTGTATTGGTATCGACTTTTTCATAAAGAACCTTTAACACAAAGATTGATTGAGCATTGTAGACAACATCATTGATCATAAAGGAGGTTTGTGTGAGGACGATGACCTGAGATGAGTGACAGCTTTGTAATGATTATAAAGGGAGCTTTCTGTGTGTGCTTTTTATGTTATAAATTATTCTTCACAATAAAGAAAAAAAAGGTTATTTTAAGAACTGTTTACTGAAGAGAATCTTTGGGGAACCAAAAAACTATGGCCTCACTGCGAAAACCCCCTTTTGAAACCGTTTTAACAGTGTATTGTAGTAACTACAAGAACTGGGATTAAGCTTCTGAAATTAATAATACAGTAATACTTTCCTGCTAGCAGACCATGAGACAAAACTTGTTCATCAAAAATCTTTGTCCAGACAAAGATGTTAGTCATTTTTGTATAAGGCAAGAGGCTCCACTGAAATGCATCATCCTTATTGCCTAATGTTATTCATTGTTCTTACTTCATGGGAACACACTGGAACTATGACTCAGTTTATCAAATAAACTCTTTTTGTGTAGGCCCGTGTTGAAAAGCGCCCTGTAAGCTTACTGCCAACAAAAAATGCTTGCAGAACAGAGTTTCCATAGCAACTGCTCTACAGGGAAGAGCTCGAAAGCAGCTCGCCAGGTCTCAGCCGAGTTCCCTCAACTACCAGAGACACAGCAGGTTTTATAAAGAAGTAAACATCTGCCACCACACATTCAAGACGGCACATGTTCATAATAAGACATGTACTAGCTGACTGGCCTACCTTTTTGCTGTATATTATTCACTTTGCTACACACCGTTTAAAGGGATAATTCACTTTAAATTAAATTCCCCCAAACAATCCCCCATCGTAAGTACACACTGATGGCCTAAGACACCAAACGAGCGGTTTGTGTGAGAAAAAGAACAGTATTTATATCGTTTTTACCTCTTGTACACCACTACGCCCGTCTGATCCGAGGGTGCGTGGGCGTGTTTCCTGTGGTGTACAAGAGGTAAAAACGATATAAATACTGTTCGTTTTCTCACACAAACTGCTCGTTTGGTGTCTCAGGCCATCAGTGTGTACTCACGATGGGGGATTGTTTAATATGGACTTCTCTGTGTATGCTCTTTGAGGTGGTGACCATAGACCTGCATTATGTGAGGCACAGACAAGAACGGTTTGACCTAAAATGATCAAAATTGAAACTACTGGGGAAACAAATACTCCTACATCTCAGATGCCCATGAGGTAAGCTAAAACATATCAACATTTAATTTCAAAGTGAACTATCCCTTTAACAATGATGCAATGATTAGCTAACTAGGATAAAACTAGGGACATGCGAGGGGTTAACACTCAGGATAAAGGAAGAAACTTGAAAGCAATAAATTCAAACAACAGTATTGTCCTGCCCAGTCTTCAGAGCGTTTTTCAAACCAGGCTACAAGACGTGCCACTGACGTTTGATTTTCAGTTATTATTATTTTGATATTGTTACTGAACAATAATGTAGCCTAACTGTTGTTGTGGCACGTAAAACGGTTGTAGAGTTTAATTCAGCCTCAAACGAGTAAGTAATTAAATGCAATTAAATAATGAAGTAATGAAATGCCATTGAACGAGTCACTTGACGAAAAACACCCAGGATCATTTAATACTTGTCAAACGGTTAGTAGCCTACCTCATTGAAAAGTGATTTAATAGAAGTTTGCTAGTTAAAAAAGGGAGTTTCCTGCATGTGCCATTCGGGAATAAAATAGGCGCCCAGAAGCAAATAAACAAACTGTTTGCGACCTCCAATGGCCACGAATGGAAATTCATTGTTTTCACGCTAATACAAATGAAGGAAGTCGCCCACGCGCCACAGAAGTGATTTGTATCATATATAAACAATTATCACACACACACACACACACACACACACACACACATGTTGGTCTATGTGGTTTACAGGGACTCTCCATAGGCGTAATGGTTTTTATACTGTACAAACCGTATTTTCTATCCCCTTACACTGCCCCTGCCCCTAAACCTACCCATCACAGGAAACATTCTGCATTTTTACTTTCTCAAAAAAACATAATTTAGTATGTTTTTAAGGCCATTTGAATTATGAGGACATTTGATATGTCCTCATAAACCACATTTATAGTGTAATACCAGTGTAATACCCATGTAGTTATACAAATTTGTGTCCTCATAAACCACATAAACAGGCTCACACACACACACACACACACACACACACACACACACACACACACACACACACACACACACACAGACACACACACACACACACACACACACAGACACACACACACACACACACACACACAGACACACACACACACACACACACACACACACACACACACACACACACACACACACACACACACACACACACACACACACACACACACACACAGAGACAGACAGACATATGGTCTCCCACACACTGCTGCTGATGTGGGGCTGAGATTAAGCAGGTGGTTGCACTTAAGATGTTTCACCCATCACCACAGTTGTTTACAGCTACTAGTGGGACAGGTTTTTTAAAAATGTGTTTTTATGATTGGCTGTCAAAGTTTTTATTTATCATCAGCTGCAAAGAGTGTTGTAGTCGTGTAGACTCTACTACTTATTTAGGATGATTTAAAAAAATATGTTATTGTTCTTGGTGTGAGGGTCTTTAGTTTTGAATGTCCATCAGTTACACAATGGCAAGGCAAAACAAAATTACTTGCAGTTAAATTGGCATCTCTTCTCTGCAGTAAATTGTAATGGTTGTGGACAGCCCTGGTAAATATGATCAAATAGCTGTAAAAAAATAAATCGGCATTGTTTATACTTTCGATCTCTTAAAAAATTTAAACATGAATCTACCTTTCATTAAAGTAAAAGAATTGGGTAAATCACATTATGAAATAAATGCTTTTCTCCAAAACATGTTGGCATTATTGGCACCCATTTATTAAATACATTTTGCGACCTCCTTTTCCCAAGATAACAGCTCCGAGTCTTCTTCTATAATGCCAGTTTGAAGAACACCTGACAAGAGCTCAGATCCTCCAGATTCTTCTCTTCACTTCATCCCAGACAACTGGAATGGTCATGGCAGAAGCTTAATTTTGTGTTCAGTGACAAATTTGTGTCTTGATTTTTTTTGGATCATTGTCCTGATGCAAGATATAATTGTGATTTCTAACAGAAGCGATCAGGTTTTGATTTTTTATCTGTTGGTATTTGCTAGAATCCATGAAAGCATGCACCTCAACAAGATGTCCAGAACCTCTACCCCCCCAAAAATAGTCCCACAACATTAAAGCTCCAGCTGTATTTTTAACAGTGGTCATTGGGTACTTTGTATTCCTGTTTGCACCAAACCCATCTGTTGGGTTTGCTGCCCAAAAGCATTTTTATTTCATCTGACCACAGAACCAGGTCCCTTGTTAAGTTTCTGACATGTCTGACAACTGAATATGCTGGAGTTTGTTTCTGGGTGAGCAAGAAGGATTTTTCATGAATCCCTTCCAAACAACATGTGTTGATGTAGGAGTTGTTTTTTAGGCTTTCTGACCCCTAGACTGAACTAATCTCTGTAATTATCCATCTGTGATCTTTGGAGAGTCTTTGGGCATTCAAACTCTCTTCCTCGCTGTGCATTAGGATGATATAAACACACGTCCTCTTTCAGGCAGATTTGTAATATCTTTAGTTGATTGGAACTTCTTAAATAGTGCCCTGATGATGGAAATGGGGAATTTCAAAAGCTTTAGCTATTTTCATACAGCCACTTTCTATTTTGTGACGCCCAGCAATCTTTTGCTGCACATCAGAAATCTAGCCTTTGGTTTTTCTCTTCCTGGTGAATGATTAAAAGAATTTAACTGTTTTGTTTCCTCATATTTATACTGCCAAACAGGAAGTCATGGCTTTTGTGAAATTATTGAATGATAGATCAAAAGGATAAACCATGCGGATTTATTTTCACAGCCATCTTTGATCATATTGATCCATTACATACATTTCCACAACTTTTTAAGCTGGTATAAATTTCCATGATTTACAACTGTGTATCACAATAAAACCCTTACAAAGGGTTTCCTTGACTTTAAAAACTTTACTTTAAGACCATTTATTTGAGGTTACTTTTTTTTGCATACTGACCAACTTAAAAGTATATTGTACAATATTTAGTGTTCTAAAATTAACCACAAAATGCATAAAGGTGTAAAATGTGAGTTTAAAATCAATGTAATATGTCAATATGTATGAAACTTGAAATGGTTTGTTTTCTGAATTAAAGTTACCTCTGGGTCTGTGTAATCATTTACTATGGTATAAGGATACAAAGGTCATGCATGAATTGACCTGGAATTACACTATAAGGGAAACAGACCAGAAAAAGATGTAATCTATTTTACTACTCTAACATGAACATCACATCAACATGTGCAATATATATACAATATTTATTTAAAACACACACAAAAAGGGTAATGATAACCATTACAGTCCACAAATATTGTGGAGGCAGTGTGAACACAGTTCAGGGCGATGATCTGTCATAAGAAATAGGAGGAATACATTCTCACTTTATATATATTAAAAAGGATTCATGTTATAACAGTCAAATGTGCTGTAAGTGTTAAGCAGAACCAGAGAATTTAACATCCTGGGTATGAAATGCTTCCAATATCATTACTTTTACAAAATGCCAATTCAATTTATCACAGTCATAACAAAAGCAATAATTAAAGAACAGGATCATATGATTGCTGCAGTAAACCTTTCAATTAAAGGGACAGTTCACTCAAAAATTAACATTTGGTCATCACTCACTCACTCATTTCATTCAAAAGAACCTTAACAATAAAGATAAACTACCAGAGCAAAATATTGTTCTGTTTATTCGACGCATGCGCTGCTCGTTTTGTTGCCTGCTGCTTTGAATGTTCAAACTCGAGATTCTGATTGGCTCAGTGTTTTTAGCGTTCATCTCATCAGCTGGAAAAATCATTCTGAAAACAATTCCAACGATGTTGTTTCTCTGTGCCGTTATCATTATAGTTGTGGATTTTTCATCCTAAACCTGTACGATTTTCATCTGTACAACATAAACTTTAAAGAACTGTTTCTATCCATAAAAAGACAGTCTATGGTGTCCAAATAAACAAGTCATAGAGGTTTGGAATGACAGCGAGTAACTATCCCTTTTACTGTAGATCCACTGCAGGTTGAGAGTAAACAGTGCAAAATAGAGTATTCACTATTACTTGAGAACTGGTGAAATTGACAATATTCAGTAACACATTCATTTGTCTGAGGTTATCTGTGAATATGCTACATAACTTCTCTTTCTGTCCGTCTTTTTGGCTTTTTAAAATAGTCCCAGATCTGCAGTGACCACAGAAAAGAAGACACATGCTGTTACACCACCACCGATCTCCCATCCTGTTCACTCCAATTCAGTTTTACATCCACAACTGCCGAAATCATCAAGAGGAATGTCCATCCTCCTCTTCCTGTAAGGTGTGATGGCTAGTTAAAGCAGTCTCTATCTCTCGGCCTCCATGACAATACTAATATGCTCAGCGGAGGCTTGCTGAGTCACAGCTGCCGGCCAGCCTGGAGAGGTCGTCTGCGGCACAAGCTGACCCGGAGTCCATCGCCCCTGGAGGCCAGGGGTCGCCGGAGGGCTCATGGCCCAGTTGGTGTGAGGAGCTGGTGATGTAGCCATAGAAGCGATGGGACTGCTGTTGCCGAAGCTCTCTGAGGCTTTAAGATGAGAAAACATGACTAGGGCATCTGGGAAGTTGGGGGGTGTCGCCGGTGTGTTGGCTGGAGTGCACATCTGGAAACAAAGACAGAACCAACTTAAGGTGAAATGAAATGGAAGGTGTAATGGTCTTTTCCCCCCTATTGTGACGTATAACTAAGTAAAATGGATTGAAAAAAGAAAACAGAGCGGAGGGCGGGATTTGATTTGATTTCCCTGCCAAAACACACGTCATGATGAGAACAGATGCTGTTTTGAGAGGGAGGAGAGGTTAAGATTTTTAATTAAAGATTATTATTAGTGCACATGATGAATACTAAAAAAACAATGTGCTTGATAAATGATTTATAACTAACACTGCAACATTCTTGAAGAATTGTCCTTTTGATTTAATGGTCACTATGGCGGTTCAATATATCGAAATATCGCAATAATATTATCTGAATAATTTTAATAGGCTACTTCAACATTGTGAAAAGTGTAAATTTTAGGTCTCAGAGCATAGACTGGGCACACAACTGTTACTTATGTGACTTGCTTGATGTTAAAAGGAGTTAATGCAATTTTGCGAAAAACAATAACAGTCTTGTGCTGTCTGACACACACACACACACACACACACACACACACACACACACACACACACACACACACACACACACACACACACACACACACACACACACACACACGTCAATGATTTGTGACATAAATGTTAACTAAAACACCGCTGATGACTTTCAGAAGTTGTAGCGATGCTTTCTTTTCCCAGAAAGAATGTGAGAAACAAATGGTTTAATTCTCTGCTAGTACATTTAAAAATATATATAATTTAAATAGATTTTACACACTAATTGCAATTTCGTATTGCATATCGAATATCGCATTATTTAACAAGTTATTGCATAACACATTTTTCTTCAATATCACACAGCCCTAATGGTCACTTTAAAACAGTTTATGCAGAAGTCTTCAACCCTGCTCCTGGGGACCCACTGTCCTGCAGAATTCTGATCTGACCCCAATTAAAGACAGGAGAAGCTAATCGAGATCTTCAGGATTACTTGTTGAAAAAACACAGGGAGCTGTGCTGAAGCAGGACAGTGGTCCCCAGGAGCAGGGTTGAAGACCTCTGGGTTAATGCAACATTCGCCATGTCCATTCGCCAGTAGTTTTTACAGCCATGTCCACTGAATGGAAATCATTTCCTAAAACAAGGAATTGAGGAAGTTTCTGAAAAGTTGTGGTGAGTGACTGATGTTGTAGACCTTTGGAGTTGATACAATAATGATTGGCCACCTCGCCTGAATAAACACCAGAGACCAGACCCGATGCACTGACACAAATGCTGCTATAGCAACGTTTATTCTTTCAGAGGCCAGCATTAAGAAGATAAACAGAGGAAAAACAACACCGATTACGTCTTTTTTGTTCTTTTAAACTTTCCATTCATCAAAGACGGTCGAACAAAAAAATGTACCTTTTCCACAAATACATTAAGCAACTCAATGATTTTCAACTGTTTTTATAAGCAATTAGTTCACTCAGCAGTTCTGCCGTTTGTGTGTGTTTTAGTTTCTCCACTTAACATAACTACACCAGTATGCAGTCAAAAAACGACATTTCTCCATTGACAGTCATTTAAAGGTGGGATAGGTAGGACTGATCTAAAACACTTTTGTCCAAATTTGCTTAAACTTTCTTTATATGTCAAATACATAATTAAAATGTAAGTACTCTGAAAATGAGAGTATAAAAATAGAGTGACTCCAGACTTTTTAATCGGCAATAAACACCGCTCCTTATTTTCGTTCGGGACGAAACAAATGATTGGCTTGGGTGACTGTCACTCTCTCTCGCTACCAATGGCGACCACCGCTTTCGCTACAGGATCTGCCCACATGCGCGCGCTAGTGTGATTTGAGCAGTTCAAGAGGCAAGAAAGAAACCTAGGCAAAATAATGGCAGAGAAAGAGCATTCAAAATTCACAGTGCAGGGTTTTACAGTCAGTGAAGGCAAACCATGCAAAAAAGAAAGACAGTACGAGAAAAGGCAATGCACAGAAAGTCTTTGGATAAACAAAGAAATCAAACACCAGTAAATATCGGCGTGGCTTTTCAACGATGGTGAGAAGTGAGGGACCTGAAAAACGACTCATTGCTGGCTGTATTTCTGCTGGACAGGTAATCTTTCATTTTGATTAAAAAAAAATTTGGTTTATGTTTTCATGAAGCATGTATCAAGTGCACAAGAAGCTGCCGAATATAGCTAACATAACATTACTTAGCATAAAGTTACAACATTATACACTTAGCCATTAGTAGAGATGATAAATATTTAATATGTTTAGCTCAAGTTGATCGCTGTTGTGTTGAATTTCTCAAAATTTAACTTTAGATAACAAAATGCACGTGTAAAAGCTAGTACACCGCATCCAGGAACTTTTATAAACAATATAATTGTTTATGTTCATTCTGATAAAGTTCGATTTTTTATTACATGTGATTCTGACATGATGTCACTACATGCACACTGCTCGTCTGAGGTAAATAATGCGTCTTCCAGCTGAGCGGCCGGTGTAGCGCGTTCATGTTTTGGGGGCTTTGGAAAGAGCTCAGAAGGGAGAAGGTGGAGTGAATGGAAATAATGAGCTGTCTTTAAAACAGTCGTGAGAGGTCTACAGACACTCATTTTTTATACTTTCTTTTTCAGAGTACTTACATTTTAATTATGTATTGATATATAAAGAAATTTTAAACAAATTTGGAAAAAAAAATTGTTTTAACCAATTCCTACCTATCCTATCCTACCTAGAAGTCAAGTGACAGTTCCATCATCATCAACAACAACAACAAAAAAATTCACTCACATTTAGACACCCTTACTGTTGAGCTATTACAACTAGCAGTAGGACCTTTAAACTGAAAGGCTATTCCTGAATTGCTTACTCAAACAATACTGTCATCTGAAAATCTAACTCATCTCGGCTTTCCAGTCATACACAGATCATTCATAATTCAGCTGTCTGCTTGCAGACGTAGGGGCCCAAAAATGTTCCACCAAAACTGACATTGCACAACATAACCTTTCACCTTCATTACCACTATAATCAAAATTGAATTTGGTTATTAGTTTTCATTGTCATATGGTTTGGTTTGTTTGTTTATATGTACTTTCAGAATTACAGACTGTAAAGCACATTAAGCACTGGATGAGAGCTGTGTGTGATGTAAATACATTATTATTTTGCTGTTAGTAATTATGTTGTGACGTCAACTCGGCAGCGCCCACTGTGGCCCGCTCCATGTAGAATAAAACTGCCTTTTCTGATAAAAGTCTTAGTTTCATGTGGGTGTACTACATCATATTAATATTTCATTATATGTGATGTTAGAGTGAACCATTTTAATTTGCAAACATTTAATCGCGCTTGTAAGTGAGAGACAAATTAGGTGCTTTCCAAGAGTTAACTAAATTTGATTCTCTTTGCATGTGACCGGTAGTACCACAACTTTGAGTATTTCCAAACAAATCCCTTTGATTTAAGATATCTGCTTGAAAAAAAATATAAATGTGTTTTCTAAGCCAGTGATAGTTTGATCAGGTTACATACACGAGCGTTGCTAACGTAACGTTACCATTCTTATTGTTATAGTAGCGGTGTACACGGTGTGTCAAGCGCGTGCTCTGTTTCCTGGAATCGCCCTCCCCCACAACTTTGGACACGTTTACAAAATCGCAACTCCCATTAGTGCAGATTATTTTATCATCTTAAAATATTTACATATTTAATTAACTACCTACGAGAGACTTTATGCGCGTAGATGACAACGTTGTGAGTTTTTAAACGACAAATGTAGCCCTCGTGAGAAAACATGCCACCCTGTGTTTATTTTTGTCTGACTCGTGGTTTCAACATGGCGGAAGTCATCACATCAGATATTAAAAACCTCACAAAAATCACAATAACAAAAGCGACAAAAACATACTCACCATTTGATGGCTGTAAGGAATATTAGCCTCTTGGAAAAAAGTACTGAGTGCAGTCTGCAACACCATAAAAGAGTTATCAGTAAATCATAAACACGTGATAAAGCAAGCAAATGTGTATTGGAAGGCTTTGAGTATAAATGTAAATGTATAGACAATTATTTCGCTGAAGGTAACACTTTTATCCCATTTAAAATGTCATAAATGTTTTTGATTGACTTGTTTAGCTGGCTTTTGCAAAGAGCTTGTCTAACATAACTAACGTTACGTCAAATGAACGAATCGTGTGTGTATATTATATATATATATATATATATATCAACATGACAATAAGTATTTGCCCCACCAAACAAACATACCTCAAACTGCCAATGTGAAGCTTGAAGAAGCTGCTTTGCTTGATCTGCCGCACATCCGGCTGTAAGAACAAACTGATTTATCATAACCTGATGCCTTAGTTCGTCCATATTCAGTTGAGAAAGCTGTGTGATTTCGTACTTTTAAAGTCTGAGCTTGCAGTCTTTCAAAAACGCCGCACTCGAACATCAACTTGCCGACAAGAAACAAATAATGTTGTAAGTTGACGCGTCGGACTTAGCGCCCCCTTTCGGACAACTGCAGTGAGCGTCCGAAAAGAACTCTGGGATTTGTAGGCAGTATGCAAATGAGAGCCCAAATGGACTCAATATAATAAATAACGTTACATTCATACAAACATCTTTCAACAGGTTTCCAGTACCTTATCATGTTATTAATCTTGATCACTTTCATCATCTGTTGTACCAAATAATAAAAGATATTGGCTGTACCGTTTGTGTATAGTTTTTTTTGTTGTAATTACCACAAAACCCAACATAACAATTACCGTTACACATGCAACAGATGAAAATGAGCCTTAAAAAAACATTATTAGCCTATTTTGGTATAGTAAGCTCAATTTCCAAAACATAAACTAACATTGATATTACTAAGTTATTACTGTTTACAAAATGAAAATATTAAATAACATTTGAAAATACTACAATATGTTTGTAATGTGTTTTTGTAAAGTGATCATTTTTGTTTTGATCAATTTGTTTTTTACGTTACCTAAAAAATATCATCGCCAGAGTGAAATAACAAAGCTTGTGTGCTCTCGACCAGAGCTCGACTAGATGAAAACAGACTTCTCATGGTCAGCTCACCTTGTGATTGGACGAGCATACATTTCTCGTGACAAGCTTAGCCAATCACGTGACTATACGCTACACTCCTCGCTGGGTCGCATCGTAACAACGATTTCCTTGTTTTGTGTTTTCACGACGAAACAGCTATTATTATTATTCAGAGAAAGCGCCAGACGATACAATTGTCAGGAAGTCTTTTTCCCTCGTGTATTTCAGAATTTACTTTTTGTGTGTTGACGCACCCGTTTACATCTTGCTTTATTCGTGACAGGCGAACTAACTAGCTAGGCGCTGGCTTGCTAGTCAGTTAGCCAAGCGTCAAGACCATAAACTGATCCAGCTGACTGAACTGAACAACTGTACGTTACGAGACCCATCTCATCCGACTCAGAAGAAAAAAAATGCCTATCAAAATCATGTCATGTTAATTTAAACACCTCGGTCGGTTCAGGGCGGTTGCTGTTATTACGCGGTTAGCTGACTATAACAGCCTTGTGACTGTTGTGTTACACCTTAACAACGGTTAATTTGTTCTGATCGGGCTGTTGGAGAAATGGGTTCAATTCTTAGTCGAAGAATCGCTGGTGTTGAGGACATAGACATCCAGGCTAATTCTGCCTACAGGTATCCTCCAAAATCAGGTAAGGTTGATACAAGGTGGCTTTTATCTGCTCTTGTCTTGTAAGCACTTTTCACTGATTGATATCTCGAGCTCTTAAATATTCGTTTAATAAATTAGCCAATTCATTACTGCCAACAAAGCATTTAAATTATGTAACGTTAGCCAAAAATCCACCTGAGGCAGACCAGTACTGGCCAAAATGGCCATGGAAGCCCTGACTGATAATGTTATTCAGTTAAAATGTTTAGTTAGAGTTTGTCTAATTACTGTTTTATTTCTAAGGAAACTATTTTGCCAGCCACTTTTTCATGGGAGGAGAGAAGTTTGACACCCCTCATCCGGAGGGTTATCTTTTCGGGGAGAACATGGATCTCAACTTTCTTGGTAACCGCCCAGTTCAGGTACAGGAAAAGCAATCCATGAGAACATCTGTTAGCTGAATATTAAATGTTTTATAATTTGACTGTCTGCTTTGTTTTGCAGTGCTTCTGATGTTTTCTCGACAAATCTTTGTTGTTGTTGTTGTTGTAACTAGCGTGCATAAGATGATTTTATCTAAAGCAAGTTAATATATATAGTATTATGTTCATTAATATTACATTTCCTTTCTATTTTTTTTTTTTGGTACCTGCTACAGTTTCCCTATGTTACTCCAGCACCTCATGAGCCAGTCAAGACCTTGAGAAGTCTTGTCAACATCAGAAAAGACTCATTACGATTGGTCAGGTACTGATTCACGAATATGAATCATATCATTGATAAGCTGAGAACAAATTATCTCAGTTGGTTCTGCATGTAGTGATTTTTTAAAATTCTCTTAATGAAGTATGTGCTTGATTGTTTTTGTAAAATTGTGTGGTTATAGGTATAAAGATGATGCTGATACTCCCACTGATGAAGGAGTAAAACCAAGATCCTTATATGGAGTGGAGTTCACCTTTGACTCAGATGCTCGAGTGGCCATCACCATCTACTGCCAGGCTTTTGAGGAGTTATCCAATGGGATGGCAATGTAAGGACTTCAGTTTTAAAGTTACAAATGTTAAAAGTCGCGATGAAATTGAAGTAGTCACAGATAATTTTATGTATTGTGACGTACTGTATATCCGAGTGACTGTTGCTTGTAAAAGTGGAGGCAGATGAACGCGAGTTTGCTGGGGTGGAGATTATCGGACTAAATGATTGGAGATGTCCTCCATACGTCACCAGAGAGAGGTCGGAAACAACAGAATAATGTTTGATTAAACATTACAAGGTCAAAATATTTTATGCATGGATGAATTGTTCACAATAAGATCTATAACATGCATATAGGAAATAGAGAGGTTGAATTTTTATTTCATGCTAAGCTTAATCAAATAATGTGACAGTTCCCATTATCCATGCAAATCAGTGTTTTCGTATACAGTAAATGGTATATTCACAACCATTCTTTGATAATAAACTATATCAGTGTTATTATCCAATATCAAAGCTTGTGTTATTTTTAAGTAATTGTGTTAAATGGACAGTTCATCCAAAAAACAAGTAATTCCAACCCCGTACGTCTTTTGTTCATCTTCAAAACACAAATGAAGATATTTTTAATGAAATCTCAGAAATGTCTGTCCCTCTTTTGACAGTTAATAAAGAGATCATAAAATAAATCCACATTAATTAATAATTTAGCTGAGACACGGTGACTTTATATAATTAACAGATTTTATTTAGGCTGTTGTTCACATATAACCTTGATCAGAGAACATATAGATCACTCAAATAAGATGCTCAATTGTACATGCTTGACTTGTTGGATCTCTTCATAAAGATTTTGAACTTTATGAGGGTGAGTTTTGGGTAATTCAATAACGGTTGTTGAATGGCTTTTGAATAATTCCTCAGTACACTTTTTTTTTGTTGTTGTTCAAAGTTTAATTTTTCAAAGCTCAGTAATTACGATCAGTGATTGCAGCCAATTGAGCCACAAAGAAAATGCATTTAAATGCGAAAAACCTCTATAAAATATGTAATGATTATCATCTGAACTCTCTGAAAAGTGTGTTGTTGGTATGATATTTTTTGTCCACCTAACAGTATATATATATATATTTTATATATTTAAGATACAGCCCCAAAACCCCTGCTTTGGTCTCTGAAACTGTATATTACAAAAGAGGGGTTAGCCAGCAGTTTACTCTGCCAGCCTTCAAGATTGATTTCTCCGAATGGAAGGAAGATGATGTAAGTACCAACAGTCTAGTTTCGTGCTGTCAGTCTCCTCTTATGGTCAAATCCATACTGGCTTCTAAGATATTGATTTGACCTCTTTCCATTATTAGTTTGCAATGTAGAAGAAAATCATACAAATCCAATAAATTAAATGGACTGACTGAATTTAATTATTTGACCTGACCTTTCTCTTCTTTTTTTAAGCTCAACTTTGATTTGGACAGAGGTGTATTTCCCATGGTGATTCAGGCTGTGGTTGATGAAGGAGATGGTATGTTATCATGACTTATAGTTGAAGAACTCCTCTTACACCTTGTCATATCAGAAATGTCCATCAAAATCTTTTGACACACTACACTGCTGATACTTGTAGCTGATTGAGACCAAAACGAAAAAAAATCCTGAAATATCCTTAAAAACAAAACAACCAACCAACCAGTGTGTGTTTAGTAGGGTTGTAATGATATATCACTAAACATTATATCGCAATATTACAAATAAGACGATATGTATCGTTGATGTAAATTGTATGATTTGCGATATAGAGTTGTTTTATCTAGGGCTCAACTTGCTGTATTTATAAGGTATAATTCTCCCCAAAAAACTTAACTCTGACATCATGTACTCACCCTTGTTTCTTTTCATTTAACTTCTAAACACAAATTAAGATATTCTTTATGAAACCTGAGAGACTTCTGTGTCTCCATTTAAAGTAATTCCTCTCAAACTTTAATGATCCAAAGTCTTAACTTGTACATTTTGTAATTTTTTAAAAGAAATATAAGCAATAAATACAGTTTTGTGGCTTGACAGATCCCTGTAGCACCTCAGTTAAAGCTGTTAACTGATCATCTTTTCCTTCTAGTTCATTGTAGCATCAAATAAACATGAATGAAGACCACAATAAATGTTTTTAACCGCAGAAGACGTCAATACACACTGTTTTTCAAGTTTTTAATGGCAATTGTCTATTTCAGATTGTTTGGGACATGCGCATGTACTGCTGGCAGCATTTGAAAGAGTGAGCTAAAATTGATGTCATATATTCATAATTTCTGAAGTTGTTATTTGTAGTGTTTGTGTATTTCTGAGAGTTTAAAATTATTATTGTGTTTTTTTTTACAGCATGTTGATGGCAGTTTCTCAGTGAAACCTTTGAAGCAGAAACAAATAGTGAGTCCTAAAGATTTACACCGTAACATTTAAAGGGTTAGTTCACCCAAAAATGTAAATTCTTTCATTAATTACTTACCCTCATGTTTTTCGACACCAGTAAGTCCTCCATTCATCTTCAGAACACAAATTAATATATATTTTTTGAAATCCGATGGCTCAGAAAAAACCTCTATTGGCAGCAATGCCTTTTCCTCTCAAGACCCATAAAAGGTTCTAAAGACGTCGTTACAAAGTCCATCTCACTACAGTGGCTCTACAATCATTTTATGAAGTGACTAGAATAGTTTTTGTGCGCAAGAACAAAACAAAATAACGACTTGTATAGTGATGGCCGATTTGAAAATACTGCTTCCTGAAGCTTTGGAGTTTTACGAATCAGCGCATCGATTAATTATTCAGATTGCATGTCAAACCGCCAAACTGCTGAAATCATGTGGCGATCTGAACCGCTGATTTATGGTTTCATAAAGTTATGATTTCATTGAGCCCTTGGAGGCCTTTCTGAGCCATCAGATTTCAACACACATACTGTACCTTCATTTGTGTTCCGAAGATGAACGAAGGTCTTACGGGTGTTGAACTACATGAGGATAAGTAATTAATGACAGAATTTTCATTTTTGGGTCAACGAACCCAAGTACAAAATGGTTATGTTTATAATGCTTTTTCCCAAAAAATATTTGCATTTACACTACACAGGTGGATCGTGTTAGTTACTTGTTACAGGAGATTTATGGAATTGAGAACAAGAACAATCAAGAGACAAAGGTGAAAAGGTTTTCTATTTACCTGTCTAAAAATATGCATTATACTATCTTATATAAAATCTCATTGTGATTTTTCTTCCCAGCCATCTGATGATGAAAACAGTGACAACAGCAATGAGTGTGTGGTGTGTCTGTCGGATCTGCGAGACACTCTGATTTTACCCTGTAGGCACTTGTGTCTGTGTAACTCCTGCGCTGATACTCTACGCTACCAGGCCAACAACTGCCCGATTTGCAGACTACGTATGTAAATGCTGTTAACAGTCCCACACACGTTAAAAATTATTTGTTGGTTTAACTTAAGGTGCTCCTATTATGCTATTTTAAAGGTCCCTAATTTTCTCCTACAATAGGTTTAAACACCTACTATGATATCTAAATTTCAGCTCGGGTGGCTTTCTCAGCGCTTGATAGACAGTGGTACGAACAGTACATGATGGATTCGGTTTTTCAACATTAATTCCAGCACGAGTCCTCATTATTTGGAAGTGCAGCAAATAGATTCGCAGCTCAGTAAACAGCGTCTTCTCAACATGTCGACAACAACAAACCGATGTAGACTGACCATAAATGAAACCCATAGGCAACCGTATGCAAATGTTTTACATTGTTGCGTAGGTCGGGAAGTTAGACTGGATTTACTGATTAGTCATGTTCAGCAGTTTAGAATAAATTCTTTCTTTTAGGAGACAATTGATGGTGCTCTCAAACATACCCTTTTCTTCATGTTCAGCCTTCAAAGCTCAATCCCCCATCCATATCCATCCTGCTCCAAATCAGTCTCTCTAACCCTGATTTCTGGCATGTGAGACGAGTGCGCTAACAAGGAAGCTTAAAAGTAAACACTGCATTGTCTTGCAGCTATCAGCCTGAACAACTCTTACTAGCTGACCTCTGTTACACACTCAAGGCAAGAGTGTCTATTCATCCCAACAGAAGCACAACAAAATAATGCTTCTTGAAGTGAAGATGATGAATAAATGAATGTCAGGAAGCACTAAAACTGAACATACAGCACACGAGAATAAATACAAGCAGTAGTTCATTGTTTGTTGCTAACAGCACAGCAGCTCCAGACAAATAATGACACTCAAAACCAGTGTGACTAAAAATCAATCAAAAGTAAAAGCAATCAAAGCTTTTCTAATAATAACGCAGGTTCTAAAGCTCTTTCCTGTTCATAACCCTTCATTTTCCAGTGATATTCTTATGAGCTTTTCTCTTTTGTAATGTCTCGCATCTCTTTCAACAGTCTTCAAATCCCCCTTTTGCTCGTTCTCTTTTCTCTACTGTAATACGCCCCCTAATGCTGATTGGCTCGAGCTGCGTGCTCTTCTGTCCTTGTAAGTTTTCTGTTTGGGGCATGGTGTTCGGATTCCAGCACTTCGGTTTAGTTGGGCTTCGGTTTTATTTTGGGATTCGGATATTCATGCTCCTCATGTTTTGTGTTGTGTAGCATGCAGATGGTGTTTTTCAATAGCTGCATGCATGTGTTCCTGTTTTCATGTTTTGTGTGAACATGCAGCTTATGAGTTTTCATTGGCTGCATGTTCATGTTTCCTTGTCCCATGTGCTCATGTCAATTGTCTAACTCCACCCACCTTGTTTCCTGATTATTGGTCCATTTGCCCCAAACGGTCTTCTCTCGTTACCCTCGTTTGTTTGCTCCCCATTTAGTATCCTTGTGTTTTCAGTCCTGAGGCCTGTTGCATGAAGCTAGCTGAACAAATTCTTGAGTTTCAGAGTAAATTTAGAGTTGACAAATCCAGATAAATCAAACCTTGTTTAGATCAAGTTCAACCATTTCTCAAAGCTCGGTATAAACTTTTTCTGTCAACTTGGGTTTAATCCAGAGTTAGCGATCAACTCTGAAGTGCGCACCTGAAATTGTGACACGTGCGGCAAACAGCCAATAACTGTGTCCGTTTGATTCACTTCTCTTCTGAAGATTGAGAGCTCGTTTTGAAAATTGCTATGAAATTAAATGTGTTTACAAGGCAGGAATAAACACTGCTGCTGCAGTGAAAGATTGAGAAGGCAGCTGAAAGATGATCTGGCTATATCAATGCATGATGTGAATCAAATAAATATAAATAATAATTATAGGTCCACAAAGAGCTCAAATGAATACACGTCGTTAAAAAAATTATGAATGCATGTATTACATTTATATTACTATTTGGCTACTTGTCAATTAAAATAATATTTACATATTATATGAATTTAAAATGATTATAATTCATATAATATAAATATAATAAATAATTAGCACCAAAAGATGCACAATTTTATTTCAAAAGTTTTTTCATTATAAACTGCTTTAATTTGGAACGAGACATACAGGGGGGTGTGGCTTTTTTGCATCTTTACTTGCTGCTGATTGGTCCAGTTTGGGTTTGAGATCTCAAACACAGAATAAAACCTGCTCCAGAGCAGGTCAGCTGTGTAGTCTCAGTTACCATGGTGATAAAAACTGATAAAAACCAACCCACCTTCTTAAAGCCCGGAAAACCAGAGTTTGCTCAAACTAATCTCAAACTTACCTGGGTAACAACTGAAACCAGCTTTGTGCAACAGGCCACTGGGCTGGATCGACGTCAAACGTACCTCATGTTTCCCTGCCTGTCTGCATTGTCAAGAGTCAAGCCAAGTGAAGGCAAGTCTTGTTTTCCCCCTTGGGGTAGTTTTTGTTTGTTTTTATTTTTTTATTACTAAATAAAGCCCATTCTTCCTGCAATTAAGTCCTCGCTCCTTTTCCCTCTACAAACCCTGACAATTTGTTGTTGTGTCTGGTTGTGACGGTCTGACCAACTTTCAAGCGGCATTTTCAAATATTGCTTACCCCACCTTTTGTACAAAAACTCAAATATTTTGTTTCATTCAACCAGTTTACTTTAAGGCTGCATATCAACACCAAAATGTCTGAAAACGCTAGGTGTTCTGCTGAAAAGCCTCCCTTTGGACGCTTTTTTCAGTTGAGAGTGAGACTGCGTGTTATAAAACGGAATATCCGCGGAAGTGTTACTAGTATCTAATTTCACAGGTAATTTGTTTCTGTATTGATTCTATATAAAAATGCAGATACACTGTAAAGTATTTGCTCTGGCTCTTGTTTTAATTTTTTTTGTTCCGTTATTAGGCCACGTGTCCACCAAAGCGTTTTTAGCCAGCTGAAAACGCTAGGCACTGCAGAAAACGTCTTGCTGCTTTTTTTCTATCTTTGGATGTTGTATGCAGAATGTGGCAGCTGGTCTGTTGTGTTTGACCCGCCCCTTTTCCATTTTGATTGGACGGCTGGTGAAAAGTGAAATTAATGAGCACAACGTTTTACTCAACATTGAACATTCTTCAACACTGCGACCAGAAAAACAATGCAGAACTCTCAGGGCTTGAGCTTGAAAGACTCGCTCAGCGCCTCATTTTGCTCCAGGCGTTCTACAAATGCGGTGCTCCTATTGAAAATAATTGAATACGCCAGCCAGCTGCGTGAAAAAAACGCTTTGGTGGACACACGGCCTTAAACCAACAAATAATTGTCTACATTGCTGTTGTTGTTTATTATTGGCATAACAGCCCAGAATGCCTGCATAGATGTGAATTTTCATATACTTTGAGACTTTTAAGTGGCTTTTTGTCTGTCTCCAGCGTTTCGAGCTCTTCTTCAGATCAGAGCTGTACGAAAGAAGCCTGGAGCGCTTTCCCCTGCTTCCTTCAGCCCAGTGCTGGCTCAGAGCATGGACCATGATGAGCACTCTGTATGTCATGTGTATCTGTGTTGTCTCTTTACAAGACAACATGGCGTCACTCTCTCATTCTCATTGTTTTGTCCTTTCTCTCAGAGCTCAGACTCCGTTCCCCCTGGCTTTGAGCCCATTTCCCTGCTGGAGGCTTTGAACGGTCTTGGTGCGGTGTCCCCCGGCATTCCATCTGCGCCTCTTTATGACGAGATCAACTTCTCCGGGAGCCTTAGTGGAGAGAGCCGGCAGCTCAGTTCACCTGACCACTCTGGAGATAGTGCCGGACAGAAGAGCAAAGTCAGCAAATCACCAGACAGGTAAATCTGTGGTTTATATCAGGCTTTGCTTTTGGATACAAACAATTAGATCTGATAATAACTTAAAATACTTTTTTAGTGTGTGTGTGTGTGGATATGAACACTACAGTTCTAAAGATTCACCAGGACGGCATTTATTTGATCATAAAAACTGTAAAAATAAAAAAAAACAAAAAATAAAAACGTAAGTAATTTTTTAAAACTAATTCTTTAGAACTTTTTTTTTATTCTTAAAATGTAATTTATTTAAGTTAAATTTTCAGGATCATTACTCTAGTCTTCAGTGTCACATGATCATTCAGAAATCATTCTAATATGATTTGCTGTTCATGAAACATTTCTTATTATTATCACTATTGAAAACAGTTGTGCTGCTTCATGTTTTTGTGGAAACGTGAAACATTCTTCTCTTTTTAATTAATAGAAAATTCAACATTTATTTAAAATAGAAACCTCTTGTAACAATGTAAAAGTATTTCCTTTCACAGTTGAACATCCAAGTCAAGTTTCACTACACTTACACATTTGCATTTTTAAAGACCTCTTTAAATTATGATGCGCCATACAGATTTGTATCTAATCAGATGCTCCATAAAAATGTTTCCCCAAATTATATTTATTGGCATTTTTTGCAGATACAACATCTTATATATATATATATATATATATATATATATATATATATATATATATAAATGAATCCTCATCTGCATTTTCAAATGACAAATTAATGGTATCAATTTAATTTGTCAAGGGTTTCCATGTCTTGTGAGAGGTTTTTAAAGAGCTTTTTTTAAGTAAAGCTGATTCCCCCCATTTTTAATTCCGAGAATTTATTTCATCCATCTTTCATATTGGCCTCTTGGCCAGTAGCGTGGTGAAAGCAACAACTAGTCTGAAGGCAGACTAGGCTTAAAAGGAATTCTAAACAGAGCTGTTAAAGGGTTTGGGGTGGTTAATATATTAATATATTAAAGACTGTAAGTCCTAGACAGGACCAGAATGTACTCTATGAATAATCTTACATTGCGTCAAGTTGTGCCTGACGCATATAGAAATAGAAACTTCCTGTTTTAGTCAGGAAGCACATTAACACATGAAAGCAAAGAGCACATGTCAAACTATTTCATGGCATCTGTAACATTGCTTTCAAATATAAAATTATGATTTTTATTATAACTTTATTAAAAATAAAGATGTTTAATTTATGATGTTTAATTTATGCTGCTTAACACTGCGACCTTGTAAGAGTGTAATAATGGCTTACTAATGGCCAGTCAAGAGTGAAACTTCCTGCTTTAGCAGGAGGCTAAAAGTCTATGCGTCACAGCGAGAGGTCATGACCTTCTCTTTTCCATTGATCAGAGTAATGACTCCACTGTCATTTTTTAATATATCCTGTTGACATTGCTGCTAATAGGAAAATATAAGTGACTCAGGAAGCATGCATGACTTCTGTTAATTTATTCCAACTTCCTGTTTTAGATGTGGACATTTCAAATAATTTAGGTGAGAGTTCTAAATCATAAAATGGAGATGATCTATCACTTGATGCAGCATTTCCCCCCCTTCCTGCCATTGTTTAGTGTGGAATCATGGAAAGTTTTAACTGGTAAATTTCTGAGTAAATGTTTGAGAATTAATGGCAAAATAAACTCTAGAGGACATTCAATCACCCTGACATTAATTTGGGGATTTGTGATAATGCATATCACAATATAAAAATATATTATGAATTTTAGTGTTAGGTGCGATTTTAATAAATTCTGTTCAGTTTGTTAGTTAATTATTAATGAACGAATTAATTCCTTTTTTTAATCAATTAGGAGCACATATATATAATGATACTGTTACTGATGTCTCTATTAAATAGATATTTTCCTCAATTACAGTGTAATTGAAAGCCATTATTTTTTTTTACATTTCATTAACTTTAAATTTAATTGAACCTAAAGCCATCTTCACATAAACAGATAAATATGAAATTCAGCTGTGCCTTCAAAGTCACCTTGAAATCAAAATTTGTGTTCACCGTTCTAACTGTCCATATTTTTTGAGAAACCGGGCTGCTACTTTTTACCATACAAGCAGATCCTCATCCTGTATATATGTGTGTGTGTGTGTGTGTGTGTGTGTGTGTGTGTGTGTGTGTGTGTGTGTGTGTGTGTGTGTGTGTGTGTATGTATATTTTTATATATATATATAAAATAAACATTTCCGTACTTAAATCACATCACCTTCACGCGTCCACAGCGCCACCTTGTGCATTCAGTAATGGATTTAGTTGAGAAATGGGAAATATGTTTCATTGTTCCCTACTCTAAGGTACAAATATTATTCGTACAAGAGACTATTTGGTGTGTTACCTTTGCACATTGCTAGTCTTGATAGTTTGTGTGTTTGCAGCACTCTACGTTCTCCATCGTCACCCATTCAGGAGGAGGATGAAGAAAAACTGTCAGAGATGTCTGATGCACAAGCTCACATGCTGCTTTCCAGCAGTCCCGCCCCCACTGAGGTCAGCAGCAACACCCATATACATTTTCCACACGGCCTGCCTGATGGGTTTGTGCGCCTTTCTGATGTTTTGCACTGTCTTTGTATTTTTAGGGTACGGCTGGGGAGGATGCCCCTGATTCACTGTCTCCTGAAGATGGTGAGTAACTCCACTTTTATCACGGTCTGATTGGAAATATCAAAATAACACAAATGCTTTTGCTTCATATTAGTGCTGGGCAGTATACCAGTTCATGCCAAATACTGGTGTTTATTTTCGTTATGATATTCATTTTTATTATACCGCAATACTGGTGTATGCTGGGTAACGTGACGCACCGACACTGAGAGGGGTCCTTTTTCGCTGTTGCACTTGTAGTGAGAGCACAGCTGAGATCACATTACAGCGGAGAATTCAAGCAACACGCAGCACGCACTTATTTAATCATGATTCTTAAAATTAAAATTAATCATGTCTTCTTAAAACTAAATTGTTGGCATCCTTCTGTCTCTAGAGACAATGGAGTCTGCACCTGAGTATTTACTTAGTTGTGGAGCAGCAGAGCCGTTTGTGGCTGAATAAGCCGATGCGTGAGCTGCAGCTCCTGCCGCACTTGCTGCAAGTGTAGTCCGTGGTGGGTACTATGGGGGGAGCAGTGGTAGGCTGGGTTCTTTGCTGTTTGCGGCTCTTCCTTTCCTCGCGCTGGATCTCTCTTTTCTCCTCAGCCTGCTTGACGCCAGTTATAACATTTGCACGACAAGTAGAGCGGTCAGAAGTTGCTGTTTCGAGATCTGCTGGGTTGATGTTGCATGACTTCAGATCCCTCTTACAGACATCCTTGTAGCGCAGGGCGGGTCGACCGGTTGGCCGTGTACCGGTGGTGAGCTCGCCATAGAGGATGTACTTTGGAATGCGGCCATCGTCCATTCTGTATACGTGTCCGAGCCAGCGCAGGCGCCTCTTGGATAGGGTGGCGAACATACTTAACATGCCTGCCTGGGCCAAAGCGTCTGCGTTGGAGACGCGATCCTGCCAGGTGATGCCGAGGAGTCGCCTGAGGTTGCGCATGTGGAAAGCATTCAGTCTTCGTTCTTGGTACGTGTATAGGCTCCAAGCCTCACTGCCGTACAGAAGGGTGCTCAGCACGCACGCTTGGTACACCTTCATCTTTGTGTTGAAGGTCAGCATGGGGTTGTCCCACACACGCTTCCCTAGCCGGGCCATGGTGGTTGCTGCTTTGCCTATCCTCACGTTAAGTTTGACATCCAGCGATAGGTTGCTGGAGATTGTAGAGCCGAGGTATGTGAACTTGTCCACCACCTCCAGGGTGTGATCGCCGATGGTAAATATGGGAGTGGTGCTGACATCCTGACCCATGATGTTGGTCTTCTTGAGGCTGATGGTGAGGCCAAACTCTGTGCATGCCTCCGCGAAGAGGGTGATGATTCGCTGAAGGGTGGCTTCCGTGTGAGCAGTGAGGGCGGCGTCATCCGCAAAAGGCATCTCCCGAATGAGGACCTTGTGCACCTTGGTCTTCGCTCTGAGGCGGGCAAGGTTGAATAGGTTCCCGTCGGTTCGTGTGTGAAGCTGAATGCGTAGCGCAGGAGCAGAGAGAAGAATATGCCGAAAAGTGTCGGGGCCAGAACACACCCCTGTTTCACACCGCTCTTTATTGGGAAGGGGTCTGATGATGCTCCGTCGTACTGAACAGTGCCAGACATTTCATGGAATGACTCGACAATCTTCAGAAGCTTGGGGGGGCATCTAATCTTGTGGAGGAGGGCAAAGAGGCCAGACCGGCTGACCAAGTCAAATGCCTTGGTCAGGTCGATGATGGCAAGGTACAGGGGACGTTGCTGTTCGCGGCACTTTTCCTGCAGCTGCCTGAGGGAGAACACCATGTCGATGGTTGAACGCTTGGCCCGGAACCCACACTGTGACTCGGGATACACACGGTCAGAAAGTACCTGTAGGCGATTGAGGACAACCCTGGCGAAGGCCTTTCCCACGATGCTGAGGAGAGAGATCCCACGATAGTTGTTACAGTCACTGCTGTCGCCCTTGTTCTTGTAGAGCGTGACGATCCTCACATCCCGCATGTCTTGGGGTATCATTCCCTCTTCCCAGCACTATAGCAAAAGCTCATGGAGATGTCGAATGAGGGAGCTCTCTTTTGGGGCCTTCACAACCTCTGGTGGGATTCCGTCACTGCCTGGTGCTTTCCCGCAGGACAGCGAGTCAATGGCCTTACTGAGCTCTTCCATGGTGGGTGGCGAGTCGAGTCCTTCCATGGTGGGCAGTGGGGTGGTGTTCTCCATGGCTGTGTCAGTGACGACATGCTCTCTATAGTACAGTTCCCCGTAGTGCTCAACCCATCTCTCCATCTGCTCGCCACGGTCCTTGATGATGTCGCCGGAGGTGGACTTGAGGGGTGCGATCTTGATAACACTTGGTCCAAGTGCTTTCTTCATTCCAAAAGTAACTGCTTTTATTCTTTCTGTGTTAAACTGACGTGTGCCATTTGTTCAGAGACTAGTGCTATTATTGGTTTTTGTATCCGCACAGCATAATTTAGTGGGGCCTTGCAAACCTGTATTAGCCTCGCTCTGCCCTCCTATGTACTTCCACTCAATTTTCATTTTCCTTCAGTACTTCGTCTGGGATTGCGGTGTATTCTTAGGTTTTCTCCGAACAAATTTTTACCGGTCCAATCAGCGAACAGAAGGAGTGGCTGAAAACCATGACGTTGATGTTGTGCGCTAATTTGAGTTGTATTTCAGTAATGAGTTGTATTTGAGTTGTATTTCAGGCCATGATATTGTGGTCCTCCTCCCCAACAGGGGGAATTAGGGAAAAGTTTGATTTTCCAGCTCGCTTTATTAGTGGTTGAAGGAGTTTGCTGAAGCCTTATTCGGACAGTAATTGTTTCTCGTGGGGTCGGAAGGTATTGCCATCAATCGGGCTAGTCAGTTATTTTATTGCCATCAGTTTCCCACCACCCGCGTTAAAATCCCCGGCCGAGTTACCTACTGCTTTTGACAAACACCCCAAGGTCGTGTGGTGATGTAAGCTGTCCGAATCCACATATCTGAGTTTTCAAGAATATATCACTTCAAAATTCACTCTTTATAATCTTTTTTTGACCACTGCAGAGCACCATACGGTTGTTCTCTGCTGTTATTTGGATGCATTTCTAGACATGTATTTCTTTAAAATGCTGGCAAGTATTTACAAGAGCAATATATTTCATCACCGCTCAAACAAATTAAAATAAAAGCATGTAAACATTTGAATTGGTCTGTTATTTATAGCAGCATTTATCATACCAAGCATATGACATTTTATTTACAGAATACAAGAGAGATTTGTTCCCGATCACAAAACTCTCCTCCACCGTGGCTTGAATAAATCACAATTCGAATGTGAGTTTTAGGTTTTGTCACCGAGGTGGCCTGCACATTTATTTTAAAAAATGTATTTTATTTTATTATGTATTTATTTGAGCAAAAATACAGTAGGTTGGACCATGCTGGCCAATAACCGATTAATCAACCGATAGTAAAAAAATAACTAAATAACAACAAACAACACATAAAATATTGCTGGAATTTAATACAAAGTGATGAACCATGAAAGTAATCCTATTCAAAATATAAGACAACCCCCCTTTTTCAAGATGTACCTTTTGTAAAAAGGCTTTTTGAAGATCAAATATGGGCTTGTATGTATAACATTTCTTAAGCATTGATTTAAGCATTGACTTAAGTGTCAAACAATTCTTAGTAAAAAGTAGGACTTGTCTTAGTTTAGGAGACTTTTAGGAGCTAAAAACAACTTTCAGTCAAATCTAAGATTCTTAAGTGCTGACTGAGGAGGTATTTGAGTGTTGCAAACTAAGGACTACAATGAAATCAATGCAAAATGTTCGCCCTCAACCACTGAATCAGCCAATAGTGAGCCTGCAAGGGTGAAGTCACAGCAACATGACACCAATCATTTTATGTAATCATAGAACAAGCATTTAATTAAGACACTGAAACTGATGCAAAATGATCCTGAATTAGTATTGATGCTGTGGGATCCTTTTCTATTGCTACTTCTCATTTACAGTTGGAGCAATGATGTGAACACGAGTTCCATCAGCAAAGCTCAAAATCCCTATATTCAAGTCTTGCTTTTGCCGCATGGTTTAAATGTTAGTTTGGAAGTCAATAAACTGCCATAAAGCAGTGACCAAAAGTGATCTTCACCCTTTATTGAAATATTATTAAAATGTGTTAAAGATTTTGTAAGAATGTTTCGTAGTCGTGTTTGGAATCAGTAGTTTTATTTGTGATAAAAACAATGAAACATGCCAATTGTACAGACATAATTTTCCAGGCGGTCATACAAGAAATCCTGAACTAGTGTTGTCACGATACCAAAATTATGACTTCGATACGATACCAGACTAAAATACCTCGATACCGATACTAAATCCATACCACAGTAAAAAACAAGCAAAAACAGATAATATGAATAATATGACAACATCACTTATTGTTTTATTTTTGTTACTAAAAATTGTTCCTGCCCTGGTTTTTGACCATTCCCTCCTCTTAATGCTATAATAACTGCATGCCAGTGTGAAGATCCTCACAGAGATCACATTATCAATCATCTTATCATTCACTAACCTTTCACTTCTCAACAGGTTGGGATGAACAAAATCTTATTTTATGATTCGAGTAATTTAATATTTTTTAAGATGTAATCTTATAATTATAATATAGATTTTTAGTTGTATCTTGTTTTTAAAAATAAGCAAAAAATGCAAATTACAAACAATATGACAAAAACAGTGCTTTATTTTTCAGCTTCATTAGGTCTATTTAACAGTAGCAAGTAATGAAAGAAATTAAATAATCAAATATAAAACTGCTTACTTAGTCTTCACTCTATAATTTAACTATACACTGATTCTTAATAAATATATTTTAGTTATTTAGCCAAACGTGGTGGTTTTCTATTTTTTATTGTTTGCTTAACATTAATCACAGAATATTAGGTCTAGCTTTAGACCTGCACGGATCTAATTACCTCAGTTGTAGGCTACACATTCACTAAAGACATATCCGACTCTATTTACCTTTATACTCGCCAGACCGTGCATTTTTACATATTTTTGACTATTCAAACCCAAATAATAAGCTGCGAAAGAACTGAAGGGCGATCGCATGTTTGTTGTCTGAAAGGCGTGCACGCGCGCTTCAGGTCAAAGTATGGCAGCACGAGCACGTCCCGCGCCGCACTTTTTCTTCTCATGCGCGCATATTTATGTTGCTTTCTATATCATGCGTATATATTTAACTCTTCTACTTCCAATGTTTATTGAAAGGCTAAAGCAGAGCTCTGCACACACGTCCTGATACCTGCTGTCACACATCCACGCACAGAAATGCAGCTCATAGGCGCTGTCCTCCTTAAAGTATCGGTACTAATAAAAGTCCATATCGTACCGTTTGTAATAGCAGGGTATCGCAATACTTTTCTAGTACCGGTATATCGTGCAACACTATCATGAACACATGCAAAAACAAGGGAGGACCAATTAAATATTAATAACTGATTATGTTGCAGTCAATGCATGCTTTTTTTCCCTGTGAGCTTTTTTGTTTTTTCTAAAACATGTAGCTGTAGTCTGCCTTTTTTTTAAAATTTTTTATAGATAAATATCTTCACTAAGTTTATTGTTTTGTTCTTCCCTCATGTTTTAAAATGTATAACAGGGCTCCATCCTGTGACTAAACCGGTTTGAATTAATATTAAAATATTAATTTGCGATTGATATTTTTGCCAAAATTGAGATTGCCACTGGCGACCATATAAATGTACATTACGATTAAAATATGCATGTTCTCTGATGAGTAGCTCATTCCATCGCATCGTTTGTTTTGTTGCCGTAATGAAATGAGACAACATGCAGCAAAGTTGCAGTGGAAAAAAAACTCACCTCAGGGAGTTTGAGCGCCAAAATACGAACCGAGACCGCGAGGATCAGCTTTCTGTTTCAGAAACGTGTCACAATGAAAATATCAGGCCTTTTCAAAGCCATCAGCTCTATCGAACAATGCTGAGGGCTGTGCCAACATGAGAGAGAGATAGAAATGACAGAGACCTGTCAATGAATGAACATCAAAGTACTGTAAACGTGCAGAAAGGCAGTGTCTATTTCATGCACACAATGTGAATAAACTACAACAGATACATGTGTCAGGTTTGTGGACACGAACAAGTCATTAACAAATCTTGTTTTTAATTCATACTGATGTATTCTTATTTCAATATCTTTTCATCTTTGATGTTTTCTGTTACTGCCTGATGTTCACATTATTTGTAGTGCAGCCATCCATAATTGCAGGAAGATTTGTACTCAACTATCAATGTTAATATGTCACTTTCAGTATTTGTTAATTTAAGTAAACGATTAACAAATTTCCAGCTTTTAAAATGGTTGATTTTTATCATGAAAAACAAGCAATAAATGTAATTTTGGCGCTTTTTAATGTGGCCTGAAAGATCGCCCACTCAATATTTTGACCTTGGAAAGAGCTTATGTAAAACAGCATTGTCAAATTTACCTCAGAAAAGACATTCAA
Source organism: Pseudorasbora parva (assembly GCF_024679245.1). Classification (NCBI taxonomy): domain Eukaryota; kingdom Metazoa; phylum Chordata; class Actinopteri; order Cypriniformes; family Gobionidae; genus Pseudorasbora; species Pseudorasbora parva. The sequence continues at coordinate 44,056,360 of NC_090173.1, read as the reverse complement.
TGCTCATAAACTCAGTCCGCTAGAAAAATAACTATAAAAAGGGGCACCTTGCTAAATATATGCGCTCCCGTATTCCTTATACTTTTACTTAACCTGTTCTACATAAAGATTGGAAGAAGCCAAAAAATGAAATCCCACACTGACTATATAATTGCATGTGAAGAGCTGAATTTTACCAGATTTATCCTCTCAGATATTACTAATTACAAAAAAATTTATAGGTGTGTGCAAGACATGCTGTTTGAAGAATGCATTAGGAGGGGGCTAAAGTGGCCAGGTGATGGATGAAAATGCAATAAAATTAAAATTAAAAGGAGGGCAGATGTGACAACACATGACAAAATTAAAACACATTTATTATTTAAAGGAACACGCCAACTTTTTGGGACTTTGGTTTATTAAGTGTATCCCCCAGAGTTAGATAAGTCCATATATATCATTCTCATCTCCGTGCATCCCATAACTCAGTCTGACACGCACTCCCGCTAGTCTAGCTTAGCACAAAGACTGGAGGTATATGGCTTCAGCTAGCCTATACTGCTCAAAAAGTGACAAAATAACACCAACATTTTCCTATCTACATGTTGCAATGTGTATAGTCACAGCGTGTACAAATAACAAGGTTACATGAGACACAGCTATCTTATATACATACTGTGGACTATATTCTCAGAAGGCGCTGTTACTCAAAATAAACAGGACGTTTATAGTTCGTACTACTTTATTCAGTGCACGGCAAAGTTTTTACACAACTTCCATCACCGTCACCTGCACGCAGATACAACACCCTGCTCATGCCCCAACCTACCGGCACACCGTGCCGTATTCAACAGTGTAGAAGCACATTTACCGTAATGAACAGTGTAGAGGGGAGATAACATGTTAACAATCTCCCTATACTTTAAACAAACAAACAAAACAAAAAAAATTGATATATAAACCATATATAACAAAGTCAATAGTTACCACAAATAAAACAGTTGTTGCACATAAAACTGCAAGTGTTCAGTCTTTTCGAATGTAACCCTTTTTTAAACTAAGTATCCACAGTCCTTAGCAGAGCACTTTCAATAGCACCACCGTCCTTCACTGAGTGCTTTCAATAACAACAGAGCAGACGGTCCCTTCTTGGTAAGACAATCAGCGAGTTGAGTTTTTGTGTCTGACCAGAGTACCTTCTTTATTCTTTTATTCTGTATGAGCTCTTTTATACTGCTTATTTCCAGTCGAAGTCGTTTCTCAGTGACCTGTTTTGTTGACTTAAGAGCATCAAACAGAGAGTGATTATCCGTAACACAGATCAAGGGGGGAGTATTGAGCTCAGCATTTCCAGTTGTGAGCTCAGAAAAGAGGGTAGCCAGAAAAACAGCATTATCTATTCCATCCGATAGGGCTAGTGTCTCCCCTGCCAGAGTACTCCTTACCACACGTCGAATTCTCTTAGATTGCCAACAGAGAGGAGAGAACTTCCCTCCTTCTCCCATGAGACCAATCAATGTTCCCCCTTGTGTGCCCCCATCAGGGAGATTTCCAAGGGAAGCATCACTGAAAAACAATCAGGTTGAGAGCATCATTGTTTCCCAAATGCTGAAACTTGAGAGTCACCTTTTCAGATTTAATCTTTCTAATGACCTTATTTGTCTCATGAATAGACTGGACTGTAGCATCTTTTATGTTTGACGCTAAGCTGCTTGCATCAAACATAATGTCTGGTCTGGTTTGTTTTGCAACCCACAGTATCTGTCCTATTTTTGACCTAAGCTGCTCTTTTTCTGTCTTATTAAGAGAGGCATCTCTCTGCACAGCACATGCTGCTTGCAGGCGAATAGGCTGTAGGTTTTCAATGTATATATGCTGATGTACATGAACTACATCGTTAATAGTGACAAAGTCCATTCCCACATAGCAGAAATTTTCATGTTCTTCACGTCCAACATGGAACGCAGACTTTAGTATAGGGATTACATCTGTTGAGAAATTTTCTGAGCCTGCCCAAAGAAAATCATCAACATGACATGCGAGAACTCCAGTAACCTTGCGCTGCTCGTCCAACCAATAAAACACTGCTGGATCTACTTGAGACATTCTTCCACCTGTACTCAGCATGATTTCTTTTACTTTGTTGTACCAGTATAGCGATGCATCTGCAAGACCATAAACACACTTGTTTAGTTTCCACAGAATATCTTCCTTTCCAGCTTCAGGAGGAGGTCGGACGTAGATTTCTCTGGACAACTGCATACCTTTTAAGAAAGCAGATTTGATGTCCATAGAATGGACATGCCACTTATTTTGACAGATTACTGCTAATAATAGCCTCAGAGAGTCGGAAGCACATGTTGGGGAGTCTTTCTGCAGCTCGTGGATATTAAGCTCTTCAAAACCTCTGGCTACAAATCGTGCTTTAGGCACAATGCCATTGGGAGTTTCTTTGAGACTACAGACCCATCTGGTAGAGACACACTTTTGACCTGCATCATCAACTTCCTCAAAAACATTGTTTTTGCTCCAATTCATAATTTCCTCCTGTTTGGCTGCATCAAATGAAATGTCTTTTGTTATGAGTACATCAGTCTCCCTATCAGTTGATTCAATGTTGAGATTATCAACACATGACAAATCCACTGGCTCCTTTTGTCCATCACTGCCATCAGGTTCAATATGTTGCAAATTAAACCAGTTTTTGTATTTTCCTGAGGCTTTGCCTGCTCTGCCTAGAACCTTGGCTCTCTGTAGACTACTACCATCCTGTTTCATGAATGTTACAATCTGTCCTGTCTTTAACTTTACACCAGCAGAAAAGACGGTGTCACCACAAGCATTGTGATCGGTTTCAGTTTGTGTCATACTAGGATGAACCACTTCTCCTGTATTCACCTCATTGTCGCTGATGTTTTCCTGTTCACTGTCTGTGTTTTCTTCACCATCTGAGCTTTCTGCTCCATTGTTTAAGTTGAATTTTTCACTTGCTGTCTCACTGTTGTCTTGCACAGGTTGTTTATCCGGTAATTCCTGATCATGTGTGTTTATTTTGCAGAGCCTGGATTGATGTACTCTAACTAGAGTCCCCCCATGTCTTACAAATACAACAGCTCCATCTTGACCAATAACTACCCCTGGTCCCTTCCACTCAGGACAGTCTACTCTTTTGTAAAATACCTTGTCTCCTGTCACATACATGTCATCTGTGGGCCTGAGCTGTTTGCGTAGCGCCCTTCTTATCCGCTCAGAAGACTCTGCTTCAGTAAATGCTTTCCTAGAAGCATGTAACGCAGAAATGTGTTCTCCAACTCTAGTACTCATGGTAGTGCCCTCTAGAGCAGGTAGTCTGTCAACTAATACAGAAGGAAGGTTTGGATTCTGTCCAAACACTAGTTGATATGGACTGTAGCCATGAACGTTCAACATACTGTTCTTGGCCATGAGGGCCCAGTCAAGGGCAGTATGCCAGTCACATCCATTTTCTCGTTTGACCTTCTGGATTATTTCAGTGAGCGTTTGATTATGTCTTTCAAGTAGCCCGTTGCTCCAGGGACTGTATCCTGCTGTTGTTTTTGTCTCAATGTTAAAGTTTTCAGCCATGTCTCTGATTTCTTCATTGTTGAATTCTCCACCATTGTCACTGTACAGCCTCTGGGGGGCGCCATGGACACTTATCCAAGTGTGAATGAAGGAGTTGACAATTTCAGATGACTTCTTTGTTTTAACAATGTTTCCAGCACTGAAACGTGTAAAGTGGTCGATAATGTGAAGATACCACACACCTGGCTCCAACTCGTGCAGATCCACTGCCACAGTCTCATTATATTCTGAAGCTATGGGTAGCCCCACTGCAGGTTTTGGCTTCGTCTTTTTGAACTTTTGGCATATTTCACAGTCGGATACTATTTGTTGTAAAATAGTAAAGCATTCTTTGTCGTTGTTTCCTGAACTGTGAATGAGTCTCTGTAGCCTGTCTGCTGACGCATGACCAAACTGTTTGTGGAGCTTCAGAAGGACTTTGCGTTTCTCATCTGGAGGCATATTTTCTGTCACTGTTAGGACTATGTCAGCTTGACCTTTTTTAGAATCTTTGTCTCTGATATCAACACAGTAATGTCCAGAACTAGTAAATTCAAGAGGAATGGATTGCTTGAACATCACTGCGCTGTCCTTTTCCATGTCCAACATGGTCCCTGCCTTCTTCAGGGATGTTTTACTCAGCAGAAGTGGAATGTCAACCTTGACAACTTCAGTTTCAATCTGGCATTTCGTCAGTCCTATTTTAGCTGGCAGTTTCACATTTTTTGTGGAATATACCAAATTCCCATCTCCAAATCGAAATGGTCTGCAACTGGGAGTTTCTGTTTGCATCAACTGGCTCAATTGATCTTGGGTGAGGTCATCAATATAGCTTTCCAGCCATTTCTCCCCACACACAGTACGCGTACAAGCAGTGTCAATAATCGCTGATCCCAATGATTCAGTTATAAATATCTCTGCATCTGAGATGGCTGCCTTTGTAAACAATGTAATGTTACATTCCTCTACATTTGCATCTTCAGTTACTCTTACTTGTTCAGTTTTTTTGTGGGGACAGTCTTTTGCCCAATGAAATGTACACTGGCAAATAGCACATCTGGATCTCTTACCGAACTTATCCAGTGGATTAGTCCCTGGTAATGGCTGCTTTAGTTGTCCACTTTGGAAAGTTGTGCTCCGTCTTGTCCTGCCTTGTGGTCTTTGTTCTGTGAAAAACGCTACGTCCTGGTTCACTTGTATTCCGTTCAGCGAGCCTGTCGATTTCCCTCCGAAAATCCTTTTTAGAGCAGACTTCATGGAGGACAACGTCAACTCGGTGCAGGCCGTCAATGCCAGCTGTCTGCTTTTATCGTCGAGACAGGCCGTGTCTAACAGCTTAAACGGCAGTACAGCATCAGGAAGCGTCATACTATACTTTTTTATCCGGTTGTAACGCTGTTCGAAGTCAATTATGTAGTCCTCCATTGAAACTGAACTATTCTTCGTTATGCCATCAAAATATGTATAGGCTTCATACGCGCGATCTTTTTCCTCTTTAAGAAACACGTCGTCCAGCTTTGCAATCAACTTTGCCATACCGTCATCACTGTCCAAATCTTCCGCAGGTATTTCCATCGCTGTTTCACGGGCTCTCCCTTCAAGCCCCAAAGCGACAGCAAGGGCTTGCTTCTTTTTATCGAGATCGGTAACCGCGTCCAGATATTAACTTCATTCTTCCAACACTCGTAGGGCCTGGCTTCATCAAACTTCGGCGGAACTTTATAACTAGCTGCCATCTTTTAACCATCCTCTGCTACCATGTTACTCAAAATAAACAGGACGTTTATAGTTCGTACTACTTTATTCAGTGCACGGCAAAGTTTTTACACAACTTCCATCACCGTCACCTGCACGCAGATACAACACCCTGCTCATGCCCCAACCTACCGGCACACCGTGCCGTATTCAACAGTGTAGAAGCACATTTACCGTAATGAACAGTGTAGAGGGGAGATAACATGTTAACAGGCGCAGCACTGCTCCACTTCTGCGGAGTGCGGAGTGATTTGCTCGCAGCACATGAGAAGCCCCGCGTTGAGAAGCAGAGAGTTTGTTCAGAGTTGGAATAATTGCTAGATAGTTTACAATCATGGGTGTTCGCTGTATTGTGAAGGCCCGCGACAATAAACAGGGGAGACCAGGTAATACAATGATATTCCATAGAATTCCAACCCAAAACACTGACCTGATGAATCGATGGCTACTTGCTCTGGATATAGACCCAAACACACCTGTAGCCATCATCAAGTGCTATCGGGTTTGCTCTGAACATTTCACAGAGGATGACTATTTCGAAAAAAAAAAACATGAAACGTGTGCTGAAGGATACGGCCATCCCATGGATAATATAGACAGGACAAAGCAGATCACCCGCGGCTGCGGTAAGTGTTCCGTTATGTTTTTTAGATGCGTAAGTTAGCCTACTGTAACAGAGTCGTTAGCTAGATCTAATAACGTTTATGACACTGTTACATGAATAGGGTGGTCACTTCTGTATTGGACTTTTTCCTGTGCTCCATGTATCCCCTGTAATGTTAGTATTGTGTTGTCATGAACGCGCTCTGTCACGGTAACAAATGAGCGGTGCTAGAGGGAATTCTCTGGACTGTAGCATTTACCTTGCTAATGAAATGAGGGGGGATTGTCAGTTTTAATTCAGGCAGTTCAATTTTTGTCTGGGTTCATTGTCTAAAAAAAGCATATTTTTTTATTTATTATTATATAACGTTATATAAAAAATCACTTACTTGGTGGACAGCTGTCCATTAGGTTCACTTGGTATGGGGCGTTTCTTCCAGTTGATTCTTCCAGTTGAAAAAAAATCAACAACTGCCGGGTATATTAGGGACATTTCCACACATATTGTGTTCGTTCTGATTCTCCCCTCAACCTCAGTCTGATCGGCGTTTTGTCTATTTGCTTCCAAAGTTTGTAACTCCTCGTCTGTGTATTCTGGCTCAAAAAGATATGGTTCCAGGTTTTGGTTTAATGCCAAGTAAAAATCCTCTGACAATTCCTCAAAATCAGCCATGATCAACAGTCACGTTCGTCACTAGCTACAGTCACGCTGGTTTTGATTACGGAAGGAACACCGCGGGGCTTCTCATGTGCTGCGAGCAAATCACTCCGCACTCCGCAGAAGTGGAGCAGTGCTGCGCCTTCTGAGAATATAGTCCACAGTATGTATATGTTTATAAGATAGCTGTGTCTCATGTAACCTTGTTATTTGTACACGCTGTGACTATACACATTGCAACATGTAAATAGGAAAATGTTGGCGTTATTTTGTCACTTTTTGAGCAGTATAGGCTAGCTGAAGCCATATACCTCCAGTCTTTGTGCTAAGCTAGGCTAGCAGGAGTGCGTGTCAGACTGAGTTATGGGATGCACGGAGATGAGAATGATATATATGGACTTATCTAACTCTGGGGGATACACTTGATAAGCCAAAGTCCCAAAAAGTTGGCGTGTTCCTTTAATGGCACTTAAATTAATTTGTCTCTTAATAGTTTTTTTTTTTTCCAATTGGAGCCAATGGCTCCTTATTTTTTTGGCTGTAGCCCTGTATAAGTATAAAAGTATTGTTCTCATATTTTTATGTTTTATACAAACTTGTAGGGTCTTTTTTTCCTGTTGTTAAAATATGTAATTTGTAATATGTAATATTTCTGCAGTCAGAGCATTGATTTGTAGAATGAGAGAAGTTATTCTTTTTGTAACTGACCTAGTAAGAAATGTAATGTCTTGACAATCAATCTTTTATAATTTGATCAATTCTTGTTATCATTTACTCCAGTACATTGTTTTCGTTGGAAAGTGTGTCTCCTCGTCTCTGCTGCCGCCATATTGTTTCTCTTAACTACATTAGGATTCCTCCCCAGCTGAGACCTTAACACTTAGGAACCTTAAGTCAAAGAATAAGAGTAAAATTGGAAAAAAGGAAATATTTCTACCTGAAGTCAGAGGCAGTCATATTGTTCCAGCAATCAGTTATTGGTGCCGTTTAATCTGCAAAACCTTGGTCGAAAAATCTTTCGGTCACTTTGATTGCATATTTTGGGTGAATATAACAGATACTGATTAAGAATCCAGTAACTGCTAGTATTTGTATTTAATATCATAGACACAAACATTTTCACCAACAATAGAAGAATTTGTGCATTTATTGCTTTTATTTCTGTTATTTGTGAATCTATACAGAGGATGGACTGAATTTGGAGGAAGAGGCCATGAATGACTGTAGCAGCGAGCACAGCAGCTTTACCAAAACTGAAAGTGACCCACCTGGAGACCTGTCCCTCCCTGGTGAGTGCATCCGGACACAAGAACCTACTCTGCACACTCTGAGTGTGCGGTTTACAGAAACGTTATAGTTTCTCGAGTGTGCGTGCACTCATTTATCAACACCGTTCGACCTTGCTCTTTTGCGAGTTGACGAACGCTCTGTCTCTCGGTCATTCAGCTTATCTAACCTGTGTGCCATTTATTCTTCGACTTCCTTCCCCTGCCTTCCTGTCTTCTCTCGTGGCCTTGCTCTGGGCAGCTCTAGGTCCTGATTCCTGCTCTATTGGTATGGAAGAGTAACTGGTATGTAGGCTTCTGTGTTCTTCTCTCAGCTGTTCCTTCATGTTCTTGTTCTCAGTGCCATGCAAACTTATGCGGTGTAATTGATCAGATTGTTGCTCATTATAATTTACATTTTTATTAAACTTTGGCATGTTACTTTTTATTTACGTAACACCGTACTTAACCCTGTGGTTCCCAACACTGGTCATGGAGTACCTCAGCTCAGCACATTTTTGGGTCCTTTTAGACAACACAGTTTTCAACTAAAAATTTAACTTTTTATACATTTTGGGGGCCTGAAAAAGCACATTTTTGAAAACATGTTTCAAAATAGTATTTTTGAAAAAGATACTGTTATTTTCTCAATTTGAACTACAGAAATAGGATTTTGAGAAAATGTTGAGGAATGTACATGGGTTTTACATAGGGCTACACGTTTTCAAGTTTTTCATTAACCGTTAACCGAGGCCCTTAGCGGTTAATACTCGGTTAACCATAGTGTGCGTCAGGGTTATTTTTAGCTTATTAATTTGATGACCACCATCTCCGTAGTGAACGCGCCTATATAGAGAAATGCACATCATGGATTACTTAATCAGAGAGTAGCCTATTTCTTTTCGTTTTAAATTGTTAAAAGACATTTCAAGTTTCTTAAGATCTATTTCATGTCTGCGAGGCGTACGCTGAGTTTCGTTAAATTAGGATGAGATGTGCTCCAGTTCACGAGCAATGCGAGTGGCCGCGAGGGCGCCTGCCTGATTAGGGCATGTAACGTTAGTAAAATATGCAGCTGAGAACGATTCACACAGCGTTTGACTCGAGCGGCTGAGCCTCTCCCGGCAGAGAGTTCAAGCATCTGTAAATGGTAAATGGACTGCATTTATATAGCGCTTTCAACAGACCCTATGTCCATCCAAAGCGCTTTACACGCTGCCATGCAAGACGCCATCCAGCTCGTCGGGAGCAGTTTGGGGTTTGGTGTCTTGCTCATGGACACCTCGACACTTGGTCAGGTGGAACCGGGGATCGAACCACCAACCTTCCGGTTTGTAGACAACCTACATGAACCACTGAACCACAGCCGCCCCAATTTAGTTGTAATCTGTGGACTCGTCGCTTCAGCTCTGGCCATCTTGCTTTCAGTCCGCGATTAGCTTTTTTGTTTTCTTCATTACAGTTAAAGTAACCTCTGCTTTTCGCTAGTCCCTCACAAGTTTCTCACTTCAAACTTTCTTTCTTCTGCTCCGTTCTGCACAGCGCGCGCGGCTCGCGCTCTGCTTCTGCCCTGATGCGACTTTTAGTCCAGTGCGACGTATGTTATTTTCCTCTTCATGACGCATATTTTGACTGATGCGACTCATACTCCGGAGCAACTTTTTAGCCTGAAAAATGCGGTAAGCACTGCATTGCAATACTTGCATTTTGCCCCATCACTCATTTTTAAAGTGCTCCGACGCTTTCTTTGCCCGCTTCATTGCCCACTTAGAAAGTGGTCATGACTTCTTCTTGTGGATATTTCAAATGTCTGGGTGCGCTCTGGCGGTCTCTAGGGGTGCAAACATATATTACAACTAAATTCAAGGCACGTCATTGACGCCTCTTAACCAAGCAAAATGTTTCACTCGATTACGCAATTTTTAACGGTTAATCGGTCAATCGGTTAACCATGGACACCCCTAGTTTTACATGTTCAGTCAATAAGAGTGTGACATTTCTTTACAAAGTGACATCTCCAACTACTGGCCTAACAGCATAGTATAGAAATTAAGTTTTTTTTTTTTTTGCATATCCATGTGAACGGGGATCGTTTTGGCACCTATACAAGGAAACACACAAAGGAAAAAAAAAGTTTCCTTTTTGAATTAATTGTTGATGTTTAAATGTACCCATAGATGTCTCCTTAATCAAACACACCTGATTCAAACCAAGATTAGTGTATAAGATAATAGAGACATCCAAAATGTTGAGTGTTCAGTACTCCAGGACCAGGCTTGGGAACCATTTTTAATGAAATACAATTTTTTTTAAACTGCAGTGTCTGTCGTTTGTGTAGGATTGTCTGGCTCAACTGAAAGTCTGAACACTCAGAGTACCTGCTGCTCCAGCCAGCCGCTCCTCGGTCCCTCAAGCCATTTTCACATGGACGAACTGGAATTTTAACCATGCAGACCCATCTCCTCTGCAGTCAATGTACAGCCCGACATTAACTTCCCTTTAATGTTCCTACATTGAAGTTTGATGCAGTCATAATCCAAAACCCAACTTTAAACGCGATTTAAGACTTAAGATTCAGTCCACTGGCTGAGGTTGATGACTTTTGTTCTGGTGGTCTGTCATATTTCATTGTACTTAATTTTTAGGGCTCTTAATTCACCCCAAAGTGATCGCCCTTGTGTATTATTGCATGTTTTATGCCTTACTTTCTTCCATAATTTACTAAAGGAGACGTTGGGCAGAATATCCCAAGCTTCTTTTATCCATACTTTAAAGTTGGATGGTGATTTGTACTACTTAATAAGCTCCAAAACGCACTGCAAAATAAAATATCATTAGTCTATACTTCATATCAAGTAGTCTGTATGACTTCTATGCTTTATGCAAGTCTTTTGAAGCCATATGATCTGTGTGATAAAGAGACCAAACTCTAAACCATCTAATAATATTCCCCTCAGTTACAAAAAAAAATGCCTTCATGGACTACTTATCAGAGTTTTGGAGCTTCACCATCCATCTTTTCATGGGAACATAATACTGGGTTAGAATGACCTGAGGGTGAATAAATGATTCCTCGGTAGAAAGAAGGTCGTTACAGATATAATTCCTGCTGATGTGTGTTAATGATTGAAAATAAAGGTTCTTTATTGGCATCTGAGGTTTAATTAAGAACCTTAGATGGTGCGTTCACACTTGGCATGTTTGGTTCACTTAAAAGAAGTGTGAGCGCTGCCATCCGAACCCTGGTGCGCAGCAAACAAGTAAGCTGAGACTGCTGAAAAAATAGGTATCGGTTCGCTTCCAAAAGAAATGAAATTTGAACGCAACACGGACCAAAGACATACACAAACCAAAAACGACATGGTGTCACAAAATGCGACCCTAAAAAGGAAATGCTCAAGCATACCTGTTTTTTTTCCCCCCTCGTAATAGGTGTAAGTTTGCCCATCACAGTAAAGGCATCAGAACCACGTCCCCTTGCAGCAGATCTTCGTTTGGGTGTGACACAGGTTTTTGACTTCTTTACACATTTTATAAGTTCTCAACTGGTCAAAATGCCACCAATATGTAGGCTACGCACATAAAACAAGCACATTTAGCCTAGCACACCGCATTGTTTTGGATTTTCCGTAAGTTCCATCACCGAATATACATCATAAAAGACAACCAGGTTGTGTACATAGCCCTATGCCTATAAGTCCGGTGTTAAAATGCCATTGTGAACGCTAAGCAAATAAGGACTCAATTTTTTGTTGTTGTTGGTCTGGACCAAATGAACCAAGCAAACAGAATTTCAAGTGTGAACACACCCTGATGTTCTTCATGTTGAGAAAAAAAAAGGTTCAAAGAAATGATTTTAAAAACTGATCACTGAAAGGTTCTTTGGGGAAACAAAAATCGTTCTTCTGTTACATCAATGCAACAACCCACCATTTATTTTTGGAACCTTAAGTATATTTAAGAGGTTGAGGGAGAACAATGCCATCTCAGTGCTTGGTTATGTGATGCTTAATTTAGAGCTTTGATGTGGACTACATAATGACATTCATTGACATACAGTGACCTGTTAAGCTTACTAGACAAAGCACATTTCCATAACTCATTTCAGGATATGTGACTAAACATAAAAGTAGTGATTACAATAAATGATTGTACTTAACTCACTAGTAAATAATACGGTAATACAACTGCATTTGAAATGTTTAATGAGAGCTTAAATGTTTTTGTGTGTGTGTGTGTGCGTGTGTGTGCTGGATGACAAGCAGTCAGAAAAGCACCTCTGAATATATTCATGAATTCAAATGTGATATTTAAAGTGATCAAATAATGTTGAAAATGGTGGACTTCTTGTCAGTTTAATGACAAAAATATTGTGTGGTCTAAACAGTGCTTTAAATGTGCTTGCTTGTTCAGCTATTTATGCTCTTTAAATCTTTAAAGACAAAAAAAGCCATGATGGATGACTTTATCTCTTTATTTGCTTCATAAATATTGTAATATGATCTTTAAATACAACATGTTTCATGTGTCGGTTCAGATATTATTGAATTACTTTAGCCTTGTGAATATTTGACAGGTTGGTTGTATTTCCTCAGAGCTGGACCTTGTATGTCTAAGTAAGGAAGGAACAGCTCAATGAACAAGTCACAAGAAGCATGTAATCTCATTGTTCTCCTCAAACATGCTGATATGCAGTGTCTTGTAGCATTATGCATAGAAGTTTACGTGCCTTTAAAAAACAAAGCAAGTGTTGCTACAGCTTTTTGCCCGTAGCTGTGCTGTTTATCTTTAAAGCTATAATTTTAGCCTTGATTAATATGCATTACATGTGGCTACTTATTTGCAATGTCCATTTTTGGAGAGCAGATGATTTTAAATTGATTTTACGTATTGCTTCTACTGAACATGAATACAAATAAACTTTGTAATGCTATGAAACATGATTTTTCATGATATCATTATCAATATTTGATCTGTTTATAACCCACTTAAGCTGCTCTGTATGTGTATTTTAAACAAAAGAAATCCTGTTCTGATTAATGGTGTTGAGTTAAATGCTTAAAGCTCTGCATGATCATATTTATGTAAGATTTATCACTGCTCTGGAATATGCATATTTTATTTTCTCAGATAATGTGCCATTTCAATTAAATATTCCGTTTTGCCTTCCTGTTCCTCACTTCTGAAAAGTGCATTTAAAGCATTATAAAAGTAATATACTTCATATTTCATACAATGTATTATGGAATATCTGTTTAAATTAAATGAGCTCTGTATCCTAAATGTAAAATTTAAACCTTTGAGAGCCTTCTGATTTTTTTTAGGCACCTATTCTAGCTAAAAATTTGTATCACAGTTGCACTTCTGATTGTGTAAACTTGCAGTTGCCCTGAAAATCATATGTAGCCTACTTCAGGGCAAATAATTTCGGAAAATATTCTTCTGCGTAGGAAATATTTTTTATGATAGTCCTAAAAGCCTACTATACTCCAGTGGTGTTGCGTACTGCTACTAAAATAAAACACATTTGGAAGCATTTAGTTAAAATGTACTTTTCTTATAGCCTACATCGTGTTGGTTATCCTATGCAGGGCCGGCTCTAGCTGTTTGGTTGCCCTAGGCGAGATGGAGTTTTGCGCCCCCCACCCCACTCCACTCACTTTTATCGTCTCTAATTCAGCACGTCTGTTTTCCTAGGCCTACCCCTAACCGAGAAGCACTTATTATTAAACACGTTCGACGCTTTATTTCCACTTTTCAAACATTTTCTCACTTTTTATTAAAAATATATGCCTTTCCAATTTGATATGTGATGGGAAAAGGGAATAGAGCGAGTGTGGCAAAAGGCAGGATCGAACTACTGATCGATCTGCATCAAATCTTGATGCCATGTGTCTTACCACTACACTACAGCCACTGTAAAGAATTAGGTGAACACAGCATATTTGTGTTTAAGGTAAATAATATGGCATATATCATTAGGCTGCTCCAGTAAAAAAAAAAAAAAAAAAACGAGAGGCCGTATTTATTTCCTTCCGACGCCCACGTAGAGAGCGTTTGTACTTTTCATAACTAACATGCATACGTTATCCATATTCATAACGAACTGGACTTTTGATATTTAAATGACATCCATGTAGGTTATTGTAGATTATTGTCAGTGAAGTTATGTTTGCAATACGTATAGTAATTATGTAGAAAACTAGCAAGTGATAGCTTAGTGACAATACTAATAATATTTATAAAATAAATATTAGTTGATAAGATTGATACTAAGTAATTTTATTTTGTTTGACAACTTATTGGCTGAGATAAGAAGACTAACCTCTATACTGGGCTTTCTTTCAATTTTCTTCCTTTCTTTTTTTCTCTTTTTCCGTCCCTGTGCATCCGCGGGGTTTAGACGTCTCATTTTTGATGAACGCGCAAGATGAACTAATAATCAATAATCACCATCAATTCAATCTAATAATCAGGTTGATAAGTAATAAAACGTGTGGCTGAGGGGGCGCCCTATGATGATCATGTTTAATGAACATTATGTTGTATTTCGCTTGTTCCGATTCTATGCTTAATGGGTAGTAATGCGCGGCACTAGAGCGCGCTCGCGCCCCTAACACAATTGTCGCCCTAGGCAACCGCCTAGCTCGCCTATAGCAAACGCCGGCCCTGATCCTATGCCCATGGGCGTAGATTACGGGGGGACGTGTCCCCCTCACTTTTAATAAAATGTATTTTCGTCCCCCGCACTTTTACTGGGTCTCACCGATCCTAGTCGACCCGCTCCGAGCGGGATTCGAACTGAGGTTACCCTGCGCGGCGGCGGTCAAGTTAACAGGGACGCTAAAGACAGCCTTCTCTAATCTCGGTTGATAGCGCGCTTCACGCGTCACGGTCAAATGTATTTACATAGAAACCAATGTGAATACATCACGATTTAAATTCAGAGACAAAAAATAATCTATGCATTACCTGCCATTTTATTCGCATCTAAATATGAGGAGGGCGCTCTCACAGAAAGTCCAAAAGTGGATTCGTAGAAATGTACTGTCACGATGGAGCTGCAGCTGAAGGAAAACAACCGTTATGAGCTGATGAGTGACGACGACAATCAGACGATTGCGACAATATATTATTTATGTGTGTTTTTCAAGCCATCTCAATGCAGCCTATTTATTGACATCTTATGAAGTATCATATGAATAATGCAGTTTTTTTAATGTTTATCTTCTGCTCACCACGGCTGCATTTATTTAATCAAAAATAGTTAAAGAGTAATATTGTGAAATATTATTACAAATTAAAACAGCCTTTTTCTAAGTGAATATGTAGTAATTTATTCCTGTGATCAAAGCTGAATTTATCATTACTCCAGTCTTCAGTGCCACATGATCCTTCACTTATCATTCTCATATGATGATTTTATAATCAAGAAACATTTATGATTATTATCTGTGTTGAAAACAGTTGTGCTGCTTAAAAATGTTGTGGAAACCATGATTCATTTTATTTTTCAGGATTCTGATGAATAGAAAGTTCAACATGGACAGCTTTTATTTGCATTTATTAAATAAATTATTATCTTTTATAATATATAAAAAATATCACTTGTGATCAATTTAATGCATGTCTGATCAATAAAAGTATTTCTCTCTTTTTTTTAATTTTACCACACATGTTTAGATGGTTTCCACAAAAATTAAGCATCACCATGAGCAGCAAAACTGATAATAATCATAAATGTGTGTTGATCATCAGATCCTCATCTGAGAATGATTAGTGAAGGATCATGTGGCACTGAAGACTGGAGTAATGATGATAAATTCAGCTTTGATCACAGGAATAAATTACACTTTATATTCACATAGAAAACAGCTGGTTCACATCAGAATATATATATGGATATATTGGTTATATATAATTATATTATTATTTTTTTTAACTTTGCATAAAATCTATGGAGACTAATACATAAATACTTTGCATAAAATCTATGGAGACACTATATATATACTATCACAAGTGTTTGTAGTAAACCAATCATAAAATTGGCATAAAATATAGGAGAAAAATATTATAGATATTAGAGGTTATTGTTCAACAGTGTATTTGACATCTTACCAAATTAAAAGCAAGAGATGCGATAAATTATATCGGTCCAAAAATTTTTTTGGTATTATGACATTTCTGTCCCCCTCACTCCTGAAAAGATGACTACGCCCCTGCCTATGCCTTATGTTAATGTTATCTGAAACCTAGGCAAAGAAATAAAACAAAAATCGGCTTAAAGTTATTTGTTTTTCTTTAAGTCCACTAGTTTAAAGGAACATGCCGACTTTTTAGGATTTAAGCTTATCCACCGTAGGCCCGCCTATCCCCCAGTGTTAAATAAGTCCATACATACCATTCTCATCTCCTTTTTTTCTTTCTTGATTTGTCCCAACTTTCTTTGGAAAGTTGGAAACCTTTTTTTTTTTTGGTGTTTGTAGAAAAACCACAGTTAATTTTCATATTGCCAATTGGCATATATATATATATATATATATATATATATATATATATATATATATATATATATATATATATATATATATATATATATGTATGTATATATATATATATGTATGTATATATATATATATATATATATATATATATGTATATATATATATATATATATATATATATATATATATATATATATATATATATATATATATATATATATATATATATATATATATATTATATGCCAATTGGCAATACGAAAATTAACTGTGGTTTTTCTACAAACACCAAAAAAAAAGGTTATTATTAAACCAACAACTAAATTAACCACGCTTTGTTATTCTAATCATAGTTTAACCATGGTACTTGTGGCAAAAGTGTGGTTATGATACTGCAGTTATGCAGAAAAAAAGATGCCATTTCATGTAATAAAAAAACATTTGGAAACACTAACAAACGTACCAGGACTGCCGCAAACACTCCAAAGCTTGTGTTGGCTGTACAAACAGTTTCAGGCTAAGTGTTTGTAAGAGTGGCTGATGAGCTGCGCTGTGAGTAGGCTATTAGCACACAGACTTTTAGGGAATTGCTGCAGCTTCACCTGGCACGTGCGTATATCACTATCCCTCTAAAGACGGGACACTTTAGGAGATATGGGGCGGGCCGGGAAAGAGCCAGAATGACAAAGAGAGGTGTTGATGGGGAGGGTTAAAGAGGAGGAGAGGTGACAGCAGCGAGGTTGTGCGGTAGGATTCAGATACATCGGACCAAGAAGAGAGCGACCGGACAAAATCTACTGACGGAAAGACAGCAGTGTCCTAAAACTAACGCGAGGGAAAACCAAACGCTCAAGAGTCTGCGTTACTATTGCAAACAGCATTGCCTCCCAGCAGTCAGAAGTGAGCGCGTGTCCGATGATGGCACCGCAGGTCGTCAGCTCACCCTTCCTGAAGCCGTTCTTTCTGAAGACGCCGCTAAGCGTTGCCAGTTCTCGGCGCCAGAGGCGACACACATTACCTGCTAGCGAGTTCCGTAATCTCACCCCACAGGACGCCATTAGTGTATTTGAGATAGAGAGAGAAGGTAAGATGCTTGACATAAATTCTTGGTTACTTAGTTGTGAATTTAAATTTACATCTATAGACTAGCCTACTTATTCATAGCCCACTTATTTTATTTCATTTTCTATGATGTTTTGGTAGTGCATCCTACTCGTACAAAAGTTGGCGTCAGATATTCAATTGATAAAAAGTGACAGTCAAGAAGACATTTATAATGTTACAAAAGGATTATATATATATATTTTTTAAATGTTGTTCTTTGAACTTTCCATTCATCAAAGAATCACAGTTGCCATAAAATATTAAGCAGCAAAAAAGTTTTCAACATTGATAATGATCATTTAATGTTTCTTGAGCAGCAAGTCATCATATTAGAATTATTTCTAAAGGATCATTTGATACTAAAGACTGGATAAATGATGCTGAAAATTCAGCTTTGCCACCCTTACATATATTCAAATAGAAAACAGTTATTTTAAATATAGTTATATATTAAAAAATAACAGTTAATATTAAATATTTTACAAAATTACAATTTTATTCATATGTTTGATGCTATTTTATATAACTGTGATTGCTTGTATTTTTTGGGTAGGAAAGTTCATTCAAAGAGTTAAAAAAGACGTTAAGCACTTCCCAAGTTCTACATATAGAAAAGCAGAGCCTTGATTGCGATAAACCTGATAATCTGACGATAGGATGAGGGTTGTCTCACCCCTGTATCTCTCCCTCTGCAGCGTTTATCTCAGTTTCCGGTGAATGTCCACTCACCCTTGATGAGGTGCTTAGTTTCCTGGGTCAGTGTCCTGAGCTCTCTTTGGGATGGTTTGAAGAGGGCCAGCTCGTGGCATTTATCATTGGATCTGGCTGGGACAAAGAGAAACTAGGACAGGTGAGAAGTGATTCTCCACACTGAGAAAAAAAAAAAAGGTGTATAATTTACATTGAAGCCATTTTCACTCCATAACTTCTGGTAAATTGAGCGAGCTATTATAATGAAACAGCATGTAGCACATTAATTTAGATAGTAGTTGTTGAAAAAACACCTATACGGTTCTTTAAAGAAACCTTCTATCATGTTGTATCAACATTGAAGTTCTGTTAGAATGTGTTTAGATTCTAACCATCTTTTGACCATCTGATCCAGGAGGCCATGAACAAACACGTCCCAGACTCTCCCGCGGTACACATCCACGTGTTGTCAGTTCACCGCCACTGTCGGCAGCAGGGCAAAGGCTCCATCTTGCTTTGGCGCTACCTGCAGTACTTGCGCTGTCTCCCCGGCCTGCGCAGGGCCCTGCTGGTCTGCGAGGAGTTCCTGGTGCCCTTCTACCAGAAAGCTGGATTCAAAGAGAAGGGTAACTCGGCCATCAGCGTGGGGGCTTTGACCTTCACAGAGATGGAGTATCAGCTTGGAGGCCTGGCTTATGCACGACGAAACAGCGGATGTTAAGTTTCTTTAGCTTAAAGAAACTTCCAATCCTGATAAAGGACATCGTGTAGATTCTGGACGGCTCTCATCTAGTCAAGGACTCAAAGCCCTATTACCACCTGAGCAAAGAACCAGAGACTTGCCTATGCACTCATTTAATGAGATCGCACACACAGATGTTGGTTGTTTACTGCATTTTGTTTCTTGTGAACTGCCCAAGATACACTGCACACTTTACTGGTCAAAAAACAGTAGTTGTTTTTAACAATTAATAAAAAAAAACACTTCTTTATTTATTTTTGAGTCACCATATTCATCATTTTGTTCAATCAATATTTCATGTTTAATTAACATTTAACATAAATTATATTCTACTGGAACAAACTATTCAAAAAGTGAAGTCAGAATCTTTCTTCTGGAAAATATAAGATTTAATTGAAATTGGACAAATAATTCTATTTTTGTATAACGTTCCATCCCTTGGATTGCAAGTGGAGAGTGAAATGTCGAATACTGTTTTAGAATGAAATCTTATATATTAAATAAAATCTTATATACCTTATATATTACTGCATATGTGACTGTGTTTTGAAATGCAAACTATGTATACAGTGTATGAACTGATGTAAACTTTAATTAGAACATCCATAAACATTCTCTGTGGCATTAGTTATACAATTATGCCTAATCAATACAAAATAAAAAACTAATAACAAAGCTATATCTTTGTAATTTGTATTTTATGCACAGTGGTGAGAGCATTTCTCTAGGTTTATGGATACATTGTTATTATCCTTGGTACCATCCTAATCATTTCATAACCTGTCAGAGTGGTTCGGAATGTCAGTTTTTCACCTCAGAGAGAAAACAAAACAAAAAGAAAATGTAGTTGAGAAATTTTAAAATAAGAGCTAGTCACACTGAGATTTAAAGATGTAATTGTGAGATATAAAAAGTCATAATTATGAGAAATAAAGGCAAAGCACTATTTAAAAGCTCACCTTATGAGACATTAAGTCAGTGAAAAAGAAGATTGCAATTGTGAGAAATAGTCACATGGCCATATATAGACATACTGCGAGATGTAACATCACGATTATGAGAAATAGTCACATTACATGATGGTCTCAATTACGAGAAACAAGGTCACAATTTATTAAGTCACACTGAGGTATAGCACATTAACATTGTTTCCAGCAAAAGTTAAATTTAACTGGAAAATTGTGTGCAACATTGGAAAATCAGATAAAGGATCTGCGAATAAACCAGAGCTTCCGTCCCATGTGTTCAAGAGAACAAAATCGTCACATCAAATTGGCGCAAAATATTCATAATAAAAATGGAGGTTGCTGCCATTGGGAACGAAACTGACTTGTGTAGAGCGTGTGGCGAATGCAATTACATGTCTGTGGGGGAATTAAACCAAATCATTCTGATGACCGACATTTGAGATGCTGTGCAATGCGATTGGTCCACTGGTTACTCTAATTATCGAATTATCGCATCTTCCGCAGAGGCAAAGTTGTTTTTTGTTTTGTTTTATTCTGCAAGGGATTTTATTCAGTAAATGTGTTTCCGTTGCAGTTTATGCGAATATTATTGGATAAAAAATATATCCGGCTCAAATTGAGTGCACACGTTTTTTTATGCGCATCTTGGCATTTCCATCCCGCGTTTTTGATGCAATATCCCAAAATTCGCATTAAAATAGGTGGATGGAAACAGCTATTATGATAAATAGTCACAGTGCGATATGTGAAACAGTCACAAAGAAATAAATTAAATTTTACATTTTTATTTTATTTTATTTTTTACTCTGAGGTGGAAATGGGCTTCCATATTTTAGAGCTGGTTTATGGTCTAGTAGACAAGAAAAACAGACAAACTTCAGAGGTGCAAGTTGTTTTTAGATGTATTCTGTAACAAGTGTGTAAATTGGGTAGCTAAAACACTACCCTTTCATAATCAACTATTACTCCATTAGAAGTAACACACAAATAAAAGAATATCATTTGAGTGCTCAACGTGTAACGAAAATATGGCAGTAGTAGGTACATTTATCAAGGCACCGAAGGTACAGAGTTTTTTTTTTTCGTCCCTGGATTCTGAGTTCGACTAAACAAAGACAAACCTACCCCTGACATGCTAAAACATAAAAATTACAACAATCAAATCGGAGAAGACGTGTTCTCCATTTGGTGTACCAGTGCTTTTATTATGACACTGCCTTCTGAGACTGTAGTGTAAAGAAAGTTTCCGGGCATGATTACCAGACACCCTTATCAATAGACTACATAAACCTTTAGGGTACATTAAAAATTGTTCTTCATTCTCAGAGTCCTAAAATCATGGTCAAAGTGGAGTTCCAACTTGCACTTGAGTAAAAAAAGCAAAACAAGCATACTGTCAACGTTCACAGAAAGGGCTTCATTCGAGAGAGACAAAGTGCAACTGGGGGCTGGCGGATGCAGATCAACGACCAATCAAATCCCTCTGTCCCCGAAGCCCCGCCTCTCCCTCAATGGAGGTGCGCGTTGAGGTCGTACTTCTCACAGAACTTGTCGGTGAAAGGAATGCAGGTGAGCAGCTCGCACCACTCACACTTGATGGGATACACGTAGAAGAGCACCACGAGTCCGGCGAACAGGCCTACGAACACCACCAGGAAGATGATGATCTGGCAACGCTTGCGGTACATGTCCAGGCGGCCGAAGCTGATGTAGGGCAGGAAGGCGAAGGAGAGGAAGAAGCCCGAGATGAATCCGCAGATGTGGGCGAAGTTATCGATCCAGGGCAGCAGGCCGAAGGCAAACAGAAAGAGCACCACGCACAGTAGCTTGGTGAAGGCCCGCCACGGCTGAGCCAGAATCTGCCAGCTCTGAATCAGCTCCACAAACAGACAGGCCAGGATGCCAAACTGAGAGCCAGCTGGACCCACCTAGAGAAGCAGCAAAAGAGGGGTCGGGATAAACTCAGTGCCATAGATAGAGTAAAATACCCTTTTCCACAAAGATTATGCCCATTCTCTTTCTAAATTCAAGTTGTTGAACCCCTGTTGGTGGAAAAAAATATATATATTGTGGCCACGGATTAAGGCCACAATTAACTAAAACACTAGTAATTTGTGGGAATTCATTCTTAATTTGGGGCCACGATACATATATTTTGTGTGCCTTAAAAAAAACCGTATATTTTATTTGTTTACTTGCACATCATGTAACTATTAACCAACATAAAAGAACTGTAAAAATGAGAATGTGCTTTTAAATTATTGAAATATTAATTTAAAATCTAAGTGGTAAATGCCAAAGGGGTTCTTTTTACAAAAAAAGTTTGGGAATCCTTGACCCAAATTGTTTACTTTATTGCTTATATGAGTTTTGAGAACATATTTTAACATCCACAGTTATTTTGTAGAAATGTTAAAAGTTTCTTTAATACATGGGTCAATGATAAATAAGAGTGTTCATGATGAGGAATAGAAAAAAAAAAAGAAAAACTCTAGTTTAAAACACGTACAAAGTTCTTAGAAATACACTCTTTATTCATATGTGACCCTGGACCACAAAACCAGTCAGAAGTCTCCCGGATATATTTGTGGCATTAGCCAACAATACATTGTATGTGTCAAAATTTAAAAAAATATCTTTCATGCCAAAAATCATTAGGATATTAAGTAAAGATTGTGTTTCATAAATATATTTTGTATACTTCCTACCGTAAATATATCAAAATGTATTAGTAGTAGTAAGCATTGCTTTAAAGGGTTAGTTCACCCAAAAATGAAATTGATGTCATTAAAGGGATAGTTCACGTGGAAATTAAATTTTGATATGTTTTAGCTTACCTCATGGGCATCCGAGATGTAGGAGTATTTGTTTCCCCAGTAGTTTAAATTTTGATCATTTTAGGTCAAACCATTCTTGTCTGTGCCTCACATAATGCAGGTCTATGGTCACCACCTCAAAGAGCATACACAGAGAAGTCCATATTAAACAATCCCCCATCGTAAGTACACACTGATGGCCTAAGACACCAAACGAGCGGTTTGTGTGAGAAAACGAACAGTATTTATATCATTTTTACCTCTTGTACACCACTACGTCTGACTGATCCGAGGGTGCGTGTGCGTGTTTCCTGTGGTGTACAAGAGGTAAAAACGATATAAATACTGTTCGTTTTCTCACACAAACCGCTCGTTTGGTGTCTCAGGCCATCAGTGTGTACTTACGATGGGGGATTGTTTAATATGGACTTCTCTGTGTATGCTCTTTGAGGTGGTGACCATAGACCTGCATTATGTGAGGCACAGACAAGAACGGTTTGACCTAAAATGATCAAAATTGAAACTACTGGGGAAACAAATACTCCTACATCTCGGATGCCCATGAGGTAAGCTAAAACATATCAACATTTAATTTCAAAGTGAACTATCCCTTTAATGACTCACCCCTAATGTCGTTCCACACCCGTAAGACCTCCGTTCTTCTTCAGAACACAGTTTAAGATATTTTATATTTAGTCTGAGAGCGTATCCAAATGTATACACACTTTACTGTCCATGTCCAGAAAGAGATTAAAAACATCATCAAAGTAGTCCATATGTGACATCAGTTAGTTCATTAGAATCTCTTGAGGCATCGAAAATACATTTTGGTCCAAAAATAACAAAAACTACGACTTTATTCAGAATTGTCTTCTCTTCTGTGTTTGTTTTCAAACATCAAATAAAGATTCAAACGGTCATGAATCAGCTTATTGATTCATGATTCGGATAGCAAGTGTCACATGATTTCAGCAGTTTGGCACGCGATCCGAATCATGAATCGATAAGCTGATTCATGACCGTTTGAATCTTTATTTGATGTTTGAAAACAAACACAGAAGAGAAGACAATGCTGAATAAAGTCGTAGTTTTTGTTATTTTTGGACCAAAATGTATTTTCGATGCTTCAAGAGATTCTAATTAACTAACTGATGTCACATATGGACTACTTTGATGATGTTTTTATTCCCTTTCTGGACATGGACAGTAAAGTGTGTATACATTTGGATACGCTGTCGGACTAAATATAAAATATCATTAACTGTGCTCTGAAGATGAACGGAGGTCTTACGGGTGTGGAACGACATTAGGGTGAGTCATTATGACATTAATTACATTTTTGGGTGAACTAACCCTTTAAAGAAGATTTTCTCAATATTTGGATTTTTTTGCACCCTTAGATTACAGATTTTCAAATAGTGGTTTCTCACTCAATTATTGCCATATCCTAACAAAAGCTTATTTATCCAGCTTTCAGATGAAAATTATAATTTCAAAAAATTGACCCTTATTTTTTGACCCTGGTTTTGAAAAACATTTTTTTTTTTTTTAAATCAAACAAATTTTCTTTATATATTTTAATTCAGAAAAATGTAAAACATACGCATCATAGACAAAGGGTTTTAAAGTCATTGTATGTACAAATTGCATTTTTAAATTATTTAAAATGAATTAGTGTCACTAAAGCAGTGTGAATTTACTGATCCAAATAATGAACAACATTAACTCAAAAAACAGGATATTCATACATAATATCATTTTAAATGGATGAAACCTAAGACAAACATGTAAGAGTTTCCACGCAGTTCAGACAGCTTAATTGATTCTAAGGAGAGTTTCAGGCCAGCAGGTTTTAGGGGCCGCTTCTAGCACCCTGTCGGTGTAAAAGAGGAGTGGAGCTCACCTCGGCCCTGTATGGGAGGAAGATGGCACTAGCCAGGTTTCCTGTGATGCCACTCAGGATATAGATGATAGATATTCGTACCCAACCGGCCAACTTTTCCAGGTCTCGAAGAATTGTCATCTGAAAACATACCGACACCAGGCAATGCAGAATCCTGTTTTTAACAGATGGGGACAGAAAGAATGTTTCAAGCACGTTGTTTAAAAGCCGTTATGACATCTTTATGGATTTTAATGCTTATTTTACACCACAGGTTGTTAACATTCCCTTCATTCAAGATATGATGCCACTGACTCTAAATTATGTCCACGCAAACCACCGCCTATGTCATAATAACACTTCTGTCAGCGGTCTCATAAAATATGGCAAAGACATGTCACAACAAGAGTCTCCATTTCCGCACATGTTATTATGGAAGATGTTTCAGTGCAATGGTCATAAATATGAACAAATATGCAATAGACAATCCAACTGCAGCATGTTCAAGGACGTTTGAGAGTGCGATGGTCAAGGTGTTTGACAGAGGCACGTGCAGAAGCGTTAATCTACTGAGCCTTCTTAAGCAAGGCAAAGAGCCCAAGTGCAGCTCAGTGAAGCACTCTCTTTTGATTACTACTACAGATCACGCCACGCTAAATAACAGCATCTCCTCCAAGTGTCAGCTTCTGCTTAAAGCAGATAATCTGATCGTAAGTGTCAGCGTTTGAAGCATTTGGAATGTACTGCAGTACAGCAGGTGTAATTTTTTATAGCTTATGGGTTGAAGATATAAGAAGAGGTCTCAGCAGTTTTTTTTTGAGAATGACATATTAGGAAAATAAACAAACCCATGTAGTTGTAAAAAATAAACATGGGCAGCATAGCTCTAGTAATTTAGTCTGAGAGGATATTGTTGAGAAAATGTTGAGTCATTAATGAAATATCCGAGTTGTCATTGCAGTCTGAGCACATTTTCAGACATTTAGATCTCTTCTGAAACCCTTGAATGATTATATACTAATACCTGTACTTAACCTGTGATATTTCACTCTTGGTGTAAAAAGACGTTTTGTCTGCCCATTTTTGCCTAATTTATGTTTCACATTTCGTGTTGGTCTTGGCCTTGTTTCAGTTTTTTGTTTTGCTGTTGGTGTGACCACACTCAATGTGATCATTTATTATTTAATTTCATTTTCAGTTTTGTTTGCAATGTTTTACTTGTTTGCTCTATGGTCTAAAATACTTTTCGTCTGCAATGTCTAGTTTTTTTTTGTTGCTTCATCCAAGTTGTGAATAAATGATGATGCTTTGTAGATTATTGTTTCACTGGTGGTGCAAATAGACATTTAATCTGTAATGATGAACTTTTTTGTTTCGTCTTGGTGTAAACAGACGGTTTGCTTGGCAACTTTTGCATTTCGTTTGAACTTTAGGTGTGAACAGAACTGTCATTTGTTTTTTACATTGTTCTGGGTTTGAACGGACCGTTCACCTTTTTGATTTTCACTGTTGGCGTGACCAGTCTGTTACCAAATTTTTCTCATATTTAGCTGTTTTGCTTCAAATTAGTCAGCAATGTTTCACTTAGTTGTTTTGCTCTTGGTGTGAACAGACCATTAGTCTGCAATTAGTTTCGGTTTCCTGTTATGTGTTGGGTGTGAACAGGGCTTAATGATCCCCATACTCTACAGTCACTCACCCAGCATGCAGGAACAGTGAGAGCCAGAGACGGTAGAACTGATCTGGGACCTCCGGGTTCAAGAAAGGAAGAAGGCCACACACATCATCCATACAGTGCACCTGGCAGGGATAGATTAGCGCGTTTTTTAGAAACAATCTAAAAGAGAAACATCCCAAAATACTGCCAATAATAAATGAAATTGCATTTTCAAGCTTTAGACAGTATTTAACACACTTTTAGCACATAGTCTTAAGTTAAAACCCTGGAAGCTGGCACATGCTTCAGACACGGACAATCACGGTGTGCCCTTTCAGACGACAACAGATTTTGCCAATGCAGAGGGGATTAGACTGGCAACCTTCATGGTGATTACAGAGCACTTAGCAGAAGGTAGATTTACCTTCCGTTATTATTCATGCCACCTCATTAGTCTAGTGGGTGAGTACTTACTAGAGGTGAAACTTTTAGGGCTGAGAGCTTTAAGGGTCTTTCAGACTGAGTGTGATTAAGTGTCGCAAATATACGTCGCGATGACGCTCTAGAATCAAAACAATAGTTCGAAACGCGTCACGTTCAATGTGAAATGGCCTTAACGCTTGTGACCTGAACTGATCTTCAAGGGTTAGTTCACCCAAAAATAAAAATGTTTATCTGCTCACCCCCAGGACATCGAAGATGTAGGTGTGTTTGTTTCTTCAGTAGAACACAAATTAAGATTTTTGACTCCAACCATTGCTTGTATAATTCATGTCAATGGGGTCTATGAGGGTAAAAAACACAGACATACGAATCCATATTAAACCTTGCGGGTCGTGCTGTCTTTGATGTCTTAGACACAAAACGATTGGTTTCTGCGAGAAACCCAACAGTTATTATTTTTTACCTCATATCAGACGAATCTCATCTGGTATTCCCTACACCATTAATTCCATCAAGTAAGGTCAAAAACCTGGGGCGATCATTCATTCATATATATATATATAGATGCATCCTTCGACCGATCTGCATCATCTGTGCAGGCACTAATATATATATATATATATATATATATATATATATATATATATATATATATATATATATATATATATATATATATATATATATATATATATATATATATATGATCACGGCGGGTTTTTGACCTTCTTAGACGGAAGTAATGGCGTTAGAGAATACTAGATGAGATTCGTCTGATATGAGGTAAAAAAATATAACACAAATACTGTTGGGTTTCTCGCAGAAACCGATCGTTTTGTGTCTAAGACATCAATGTGTCGCCATGACCCGCAGGGTTTAAAAAATCTTCATTTGTGTTCTACTAATGAAACAAACACACCTACATCTTGGATGCCCTGGGGGTAAGCAGATAAACATGGCATTTTCATTTTTGGGTGAACCATCCCTTTAAGTCACTTTCACACTAAGCGTGACGCGATAAGCTAAGGGATTCGTCAACGAACAGAGCTTCAACACGTGCATGGCAGAAAACTCATTCATAGCTTCATAATTCAGTTGAAAATTAATAGAAATTGTATAAAGTACATGTATAAAATAAATATGTTATCAGACACCATAACAATCAACATCAATTCTCTTCTTTCTTCCTGAATAACAGGAATTCCAAAACAGTGCCACCACTCTCAGGGGTCCGTGCAACAACAGCGGCTCAGGTAAGCTCAAATCTAATTGGACGGCTCGATTCATTGCAGGGTGATGGGGAAAAAACCCTTAGTTAATGTGTTGAGTAGTATTTGCTATTAATATATTAACATTTTATACAAAGCAATTAACAGTTGTGCTTCAGTATCAATTATTGCGCATCTTTGACTCATTTCTGTGCTTCTCTGGTTTAGTCTGCTTACTTGTGAGCAGAGGGTAGCCTCCTCGTGGAAGTATCCTTTCATGAAGTCGCAGTACTCCCTTGATGTGATTTCACACCTGCAAAGCAACACCCAAGATATTTAAAAAGCACACGAAACTGTATATTCATGCCCACTAAACAAGTGCATGTGAAATGTCTAAGTATTAATCATTCATTAGCAGTGAGTAATAGCAGATGTCCTCACCTCCCTTTAGTGCCGATGCAACAGGGCCGACCGGTGATAGTACAGTCGATATGAGGCAGATTGGTGTGGTTCCCAGAATTATATTTGGTGCAGATCTGTAATACATAATGATATTAGGACAAAGTATCTAATCAACCTTTACAATAAAGTACTATGATGCTACAGGTAATACTATAGTTCTTTCATATATGTAGGAGCCAAAATATGATGTTCTTGTGTTGACCACAGAGTGGCGCTGTTGGTACACGATTGCTGTATATAGGTAGGCTTCCTTTATGATGGAGGCAGGTGTTTTGACCCGGAAGGGCAAAAAGGTTTTGACCGCAATAGCGGGGAACGTTTAAGGACACTTTTTTGTATTAAATGGACTGAGTACTCAATGAGATTTATTCACGATGTTTGGAGTTGGCGGGACCAATAAAGCGGTGATCTGATGCAACGAAAGAATGGCTTTTCTTGTGTTTATGGATGAACTATAAACAACGTAACGCCAAGTGAGTCAACCTAGTTTCTCCGGGACCAAAACATCTCAGTAGCTTGTATTAGATTTAGCTTCTACAATATAATTACATACTTGATGCAATAGTCTACTTACTGGCCATTTGGTGATGTCATCAGGCCACTCATGAGGAGATACAGAGGCTGGCTCTACACATGTCCTGCCAAAAATATATTAAGATTTGTGTTTGAATTTTTTTGTTGTTGTTGTAAATTGAAGTATTGAGTGTAGTCGTATTCCTCACCTGGGGTCCTGATGACACACAGAGCCAAACTGCCGGTCTTTCCCCTCCAGTTGAGGGGTGCTGGGATGCTGAGGCCATTTTACCCATACAGCCAAAGTGCTCTGAAACATAAAGATGGAGATGTCAATGGCCTGACATCGGCTCATTCATAGTCATGATAAGTCCACGGCTCTTGTACTTACAGAGCATTCCTCCTCTAAGGTCTGCAGACAGCCTGAGCGATCATTGCGCACACAGCAAGCTGAATTTCGCTCCATATCCTTCTTTTTTTTAATCAGTTCATGTACCTGTTGGTCCCTTCGCATACAAGGAGAGAATTTGGCTCCCAGGTGTATCAAGGCCTCCTGATGAGAAGCGGACAATGACGATGGTTTGTCTCATGATATTATTTTATTGAGTTGTTCAGTGGGAAAACATTCAACTGATTGCTGCTTATGAAATACATTTCAACATAGTCAGAGTTTCACTTTTGAGATGGGAAGGGAGCATAAACCGCATTTGAAGTGACATACATTACCGATCAAATGTTTGGGGTCAATAAGAGTTTTTGTCTCTTATGCTCACCAAGACCGTATTGATTTGATTAAAAAAAATTAATTGCAAAACATTGTAATATATTTTAATTATTCCAGTCGTCACTAATATGCTGATTTTGCTGCGCAAGAAACATTTATTATTGTTGAAAGCAGGTGTGCTGCTAAATTTTTGTCTTTTTGGAAACCATGATATTTTAACCCCCCCAAGATTCTTTAATAAATAGAAAGTTCAAAAGAACAGCATTAATTTAAAATAGATTTTTTTTGTAACATTATAAATATCTTTATTGTCACTTTTGACCTGCATCCTTGCTGAATAAAATTATTAAATTACAATCGTAAAATCACACTGACCATACACTTGAACAGCTCAGAACATTATCTAGTCTTGTGTATTCTCCATTTAGCCAAGGCTGCAAAACCAACTCCCTGTTACAAACATAACAGGGACAATATAACATAACAATATAATAAATTAACTAACACTTCTACCGCTAAAGATTGCTTTATAAATTATCTTCCTGATGAGTTACAACTCCTCAGCATATCAGATAGTTAAGAAGAACTCGATGATTTAACATAACTATTGATTCCAGCACTTTAAACACGGTTGCTCCTGTGCTTAAAGAAGATTTAAGCCAGAGTTACTAAATTACTCTCAATGACAAATGCAGAAAATTAGTTCATGCGTTCATGACCTCGAGGCTAGATTATTGTAATGCTCTACTGGGTGGTTGCCCTGCTCGGTTAATAAACAAACTCCAGCTGGTCCAAAATGCAACACTGAACTGACTTCAGCAGAATAATTACAGTATTTTCTCTGTTTGCATTATTAATCTGCAATGTATAAAGCACTATATAAATAAAGGTGACTTGACTTGATTTTTATCGCAGTCATGGGAAAACATGGATCACAAGCTTGAAAGTTGATTGCTGAAACTTGCACACATTGTACTATTAGACATGCAGTGTTTTTAAACAGTACCTCAGATTAGTATTTAGTAATACTTAGTAATAACTTAAATAAAAAAACAACTCACTGAACTTGGTCCAATCCAAAAGTTCTCTTGCTGCACGAATTTGACGTTTTCATAAACACCTTTATTTCTTAGGACCTATATGGGGAAAAAACGAAATAAATGTGTTGACAAACACCAGATGGTCAGAAACAGTTATAGTGCATCAGAAATGCAGGAGCTTTAGAAAGTGTAGCAGCACTTACAGAATCTACGGTTTCATGCTGGGAGAAGCCCACTGGTGCAATGCCATAAATACACACTGCCAAAATGGTGATGAGTATGTGAACGAACGTTATCCAATATGTAAAGAAAGGCCTGAGAAACAGAATAGAAAATGGCACTTCACATTATAAGCATCTCCAAAAATCGCAAAGAAGTTTTAGGTGTTGAATTAAGTTTGCATACCTGTGGTCGTCCATGTCCTCTATCTGTTGTTTCACGTAGCTGTCGATACGCTTGCGATATGTTCGATTGGTCAGCTTTCCCACCATGCCCAATCCATATGGTCTTTTTTCTCTTGCAAAGAGCTTCTTGACTGGCAAGGCTATGCGTTGGCCTCTCCGCTGACCGTTTACACTCACTACCTCCTGCCTCAGTCTGACTTTAGGGGGTGCTGGTGTTCCCTCCTTAACCTTTCGCCAGCCACGCTCTAAAGGTCTGTTCGAAGAACAAGGATAGAGTTATATACATAATGTCTAAATAAATGTTTCTATTACCATGTCAATAAATAAACATCCTTTTTCAAATATTTTAGAATTTTTTTATTTGGACTAGCCTACAGACAACACTATTTACATTTTGAGCAAGCAATCTCATTGGCTGCTGAATCAGCAAAGGACCAATCAGCTTGTGTCATGCGGTAACGATGTTATTGCTTGCAGATCGCAAGAAAGGGACCTATCAGTCTGCGCCATCTAGAGTTTCATGACTGAACAAGACATTCTAAACAGAAAGGGAAAATAAAGTATCTCTGCAGCTAACATTTTCTGTAATCAAATATTTTATGGTATTACAGCACAATTACTGTGATGGGTAATATGGCATAATAAAAATGTGTGAAGCTCACAGCATTAAGTGACTCCTCTCTAACTCGCTTTTGTCCAGTGCGCTTCCTGTTAGCTCCGACTCATCCAGCTGTTTGCTGTCCACATCCTTCATGGTGGAGTCTGATGGAGACTCAAACACCTCATCGTGATAAGTGGACATCTCCTCCTGCATCAAGGCATCCTGAAGCCCAACATACAGTAAGCACACACATATATATATATATATATATATATATATATATATATATATATATATATATATATATATATATATATATATATATATATATATGGGTAAAAGTCTCCAAAAATGCAAATGTATGTGTGATGTGTTCGGTGGGGTTTGCCTACCCTAGCAAAGAACGATGTGTCCAGTTCATCTGGAAAGTCCACAACATCTTCCTCAATAAAGCTAGCAGGTGTGAAACTGCGCCTATGAGCTCGTTTTAGTGTGCCTTCACGCAGTGAGCGACCCTAAAGGAAACAAACAGATAAACCATCAATCAGAATAGCATGCTAAGCTGTATAAGTTTTACTATAAATACCATAGACTATTTAGTAAGAATAAAGTCAATAAATTATAAATAATTCAAAGAGACTGTGTTGCGAGACCACTGACCTGACTATCTGCTCTGTCTACTATATCTATTATATTTTTGTGTCATGTAATTAGTCATTTTTAAGACTGAATGTGTCCACTTGATTTATCTGATGTGTTTTTGTGAGCTTAAACAACCTTAGATGACCCTTTGCTAAGCCGCACCTAACAAATGCTACTGACCAATCCTACTTTAGCAGCTGTTCCCATTTGACATTATCAGACAAGCTTCTGCTCTGTTCTGCGGAGGTCTGTGTTGACAGGAAATTATCCCAAAAATACAGTAAAACTTTGTTTCCAGGTCACTGATGTTAGCAATTCAGATCATCGTAGTGTTGAGAGTACCATTTCTGTTCACGAACATCAGCTATATCAGCTTCAAACAATGGATCTCATTTACTAACCATATGCACACGAATGTGTGAAATCAACATTTTTACAAACAAATCATAATTTAACAATAACTTAAGTACTCAAACTTATTCTACATCTATGAAAAAATGTAGGAACAACTGAAACCACACATACACAAAAATCACATACTCTAGATACTCCTTATAATCATGTTAAAGGGATAGTTCACTTTGAAATTAAATTTTGATTTGTTTTAGCTTACCTCATGGGCATCCAAGATGTAGGAGTATTTGTTTCCCCAGTAGTTTCAATTTTTATCATTTCAGGTCAAACCATTCTAGTCTGTGCCTGAGACACGAAACAAGCGGTTTGTGTGTGAAAAAGAACAGTATTTATATCGTTTTTACCTCTTGTACACCACAGGAAACACGCACACGCGCCCTCGGATCAGTCGGACGTAGTGGTGTACAAGAGGTAAAAACGATATAAATACTGTTCGTTTTCTCACACAAACCGCTCGTGTGGTGTCTTAGGCAGCAGTGTGTACTCACGATGGGGGATTGTTTAATTTGGACTTCTCTGTGTATGCTCTTTGAGGTGGTGACCATAGACCTGCATTATTTGAGGCACAGACAAGAACGGTTTGACCTAAAATTATCAAAATTGAAACTACTGGGGAAACAAATACTCCTACATCTCAGATGCCCATGAGGTAAGCTAAAACATATCAACATTTAATTTCAAAGTGAACTATCCCTTTAAGATAAAATTGTATACATAGATATTTCATCATACAAAGTGAAAGAATAAGAAAAACTGTTTAAACTACAGTTGCAAGGTTTCTCTGTATAACAACGTAACTAATCAAATAAAAGAAGACCCATTTTTATTGCATAATTTAAAAAAAATGGAAAAAGCAAAATGGCAGATAAAAATCCTTTGAGCTGTTCACAGAAATCTTGATTTTATTCCTATGGATTGTGGTGAAAGCTGTCTAGCGAAGGTTTATTTATTATAGCATTTTTAGTAACAAAATATTAGATCTCTCCATTTATACAGTATACTCACCTAAAGTGACATACTGTATACTATACATTAATTCATTTTGTTGCAATATTGTCCTGTTGAACACTGTAAGGCTGCTTTGAAACAATCGTCATTGTAAAAGCGCTATATAAATAAGTTGATTGATTGAATTTTGTCACAAAATGTAAATATATATTTATTGCCCATCTCTTTATATAAAGTTGAATTTATAAGTATGTCTATATTTATATGCATACATAATGTACAGTATACTTGTGTATGGCGTTATATACTAAATAGCATATCTCAACTGCTTGATTGCTTGTATTGTCACAAAATGTGAACTATATTTACCGCCCAGCTCTAGTCAAGTCAAGTCACCTTTATTTATTTAGCACTTTATATAATACATCTTGCGTTAAAGCAGCTTTAGAGTGATAACATGAAAATGAATCAATGATGTTCAATTTGTATTGATTCAGTTCCGTTGTGAAGATCATCAATTATTAAGTTAAGGTCATCTATAAAGCAGTTCTGCAGAAAATAGTGATGTAGTTTGAGTGATTGTAAGGCATGAAGATATTATAATAATAATAATTAACATCATGATTTGCAGTAAAGTTACTTTTTAAATTTTTATGTGTATTTTAAATGAATTTGACATGACATTATATGACCAAAAACCACATTATTTCCAGAAAAGTTCCAAATCATTCCCAATGTAGAAATTTAACTGAAATAAAGGGTATTACAGTCATGTATCAGAACAGCTGCCGTGGCTCATGTGCTCACCTTGACCAGAGCTGCTGCCGCCCTGAAGCTCATCTTGGCCACGGACTCGCGCTTGCGTCTGCGTGGGATCCGGTTCAGGCCTGAGCGTGAGCTGGTGAAGGAGCACAGGGACGCAGCGCCGGGGGTAATGGGAGTTTGAGGCACACTGTAGCCATCTACTTCCTCGACCATGCGAAACGCACGTCCTCGTGCCAGTGGGTCCACAATCTGAAAAAAGAGTGCATCATTAAAAAGAGAAACAGGTGCACATAAACTATTTGAGTGATGACTTCTGGTACCGTACCTTCTGCATGCCATGCTGAGATGAGGGTACGTATAGAGGTGGAGGGGTTTCCGTGCTGGTCAGGGAGATGTTGTCCTGGCTGGGCAGCTCCATCTCACGGATCACCTGAGGCTTCAGCTTGCCGTAGCGCAGGCTGCAGTGTCGCAGGCTCTTCCTCTGCCATTTCTGCGTGGCGTCGCCGTCCTTACTGACCCCGAACCAGTCCGCCGTACCCCTGAGAGCGATCGACACAACCCGTTCAGCCTGAGCTCACTCATCCAGAGATCACATGTGATTCCTGATTCCCATGTATTTCCCTGCAGCTGTGCGTTTTAACATGTTTTTGCACAATAACTGGACACTGCAATGGTAGTTTCCACAAATGTGTCACACTGTCTCCTCCCGGTTGTGTATAAATGAGATCAAGGAAAGTTTGGTGAGGTAACTAGCAAACTTCTAAGAAAATAGAGATGGGACATGCCCAGGCATGTGTCACAGTAAAGCTACTTGCATTGGCTAAAACTATGTCACAGAAAATGAAACCAAATGCACACACAGAGAGAATCATTAGGCTGGGGTCCATCTCTCTGCACAGCTGCTTGGCTGTGTCATTAAATACACTAGAGAAACATCTGCCTCATAATGTCAAATGGCTGACATGTTTTTCAAGTTCAGATATGACTCATGTTTCAGTCAAAAAGACAAATTGATATAAACCAGTCTAAAATAAATACACACAAAGTTCAGCTGTCCAGCCTCACCCACAAAAATAACCACATTTTATGAAATTACGCCATACCAAAACAAACAGTAAAAACTCTGTGGTGGTCTATTACAAAATGTTCTATGTTAACCATATTGTTTCTGCCAAAATATTATAGTTACAAAAGTTTTTGCTACTACTAAAATTTTGTAGAATTCATCACCACAGTGCTGTAGTATTGTGAGTGGTTGCTAGGGCATTTTGTTGCTAAGGTGTTCTGAGTGGTTTCTATGGTGTTGCTAGGGTATTCTGCATGGTTGTTTGCTGGTCCAAATTAAAGTTTATATGAATTATGTAGAGGAATTACATCTGATGGTAAAAGATTTCTCCATGTATATTTTGGTAATGCAGATTTACCAGCATTACCAGAACGCTTCTTGATTTCAAAGGGAATTCTGGGACTTCTATTTGTGAGATAGACAATGGACCTTTTTGGCTGGTGCAATTTTGTTGCAAATGTCGCCAGTGTGCCAACATTTTAAGTCTGATTTAGGGTATGGTTAAAAAACAACAATGTGAACAGAAAAGGTTTTTCATTTGTTTTGTTTTTTGTATCTTTGAAATTGACTAAAACACTTTATAATTCATGCCAGGCCTGTAGTTGGCGATGTCTGGCGATGGATTATTCATGCCTACAGACTGAACATGTAAAACCCAAATCACAAAACCCAAAGTCACTAAGAATGGATGGTACCACTTTTTTTTATCGATATTGATACTGATATGATACTTCTAAACTGAACTTTTTAATTATTAAATTAATTTTAATAATCTAGCAGGAAAATAGTCCTATACTACACAAGTATTTAGTAAAAGTATCGATATTTTGATGTGAGTATTGATGCTTTTTGGACCTCACATCAGTATCGCTATATCAATACTTTATATCGATATGCCGATCCCTAAAATTCACGTTTTGGTAGTTTACACAGAGATGACAACGGTACCGTTTTAAAAAACGTGCACTTTGAAACATGTTTTCAAAAGTTTGCTTTTTCAGGCCCCCCAAAAACACCATTTTGTTTAAATTAACAGCCAAAAAGCATTTTTAGTTGAAAAAGTTGTCATGTAAACGTCCCCTTAGTTACCAGTTTTATAGAAATTCTCCAATTACTTAGAAAAGTCTTACTTTTCTATCGCTGAACAATCTGTATTATTTAAAGTAGCAGAAATGCAGGATAAGTTAAAACACTCAAAACTACTTTCCTG
Organism: Pseudorasbora parva; assembly: GCF_024679245.1. Classification (NCBI taxonomy): domain Eukaryota; kingdom Metazoa; phylum Chordata; class Actinopteri; order Cypriniformes; family Gobionidae; genus Pseudorasbora; species Pseudorasbora parva. Next base: position 44,019,711 of record NC_090173.1, on the reverse strand, counting down.
TTGACTCTATATTGTTCTGTAAACAACAAAACCCAGAAAAAAAAGAAGAAAAAAAAGGTTATGGCTTCAAAATAAAAAGTATGAACAACTAATACATTTATATGGGACCTCTTTCATACAATGACAGGATCTTTGTGTCATTGTGTTTTGGTTCATGTCAGTGACAGTGGGGACAGAGATCAGTTTTTATAATAGTTCGTTTTTGTAAGAAACTATGGTTATCGGTACATTTTTGTAAGTGGTGTGTTTGAAATTTGACACCAACAATAAACTTCTGAGGACTGAATTATGTATGATGTGTCATGTAAATCATGCTGTACATATAAGCATTTCTAGATAAACATCAATCTAGTTGAGATTCTTATTGTTGTTCACTGCACACAACATGTGGATATAAATCTCTAGAACACCTGGATCAGCACCGCACAGAGAGGAATCTAATCAAATTTTTTCTGACTCACCGAGTATGGCAACAAACATGACTCAAATTGTGGCTTATTATGTTTCCTCTGATAGAAAACAAATAAAGCCTGCCTGTCTGGGCACAGTGTCAAACTGCGCATAACAACTAAAGATGAATGTGCTGTTTGAGCTCATACAGCAGCATTGGAATGTTTTTAGTTCAGTTCAGAAGAATGGTAACAATGAGCCATGTTTGAAATCATAACGGTCAGAGACGGTGAAAGCATGCCATGAGAATCTTTAATTGGCCCTAACAAAAGACAGAAGACTGAAGTTATGCATGGCATGACATGCTGAGAATACCACCATGTAAACAGAAAACCACAAAATCATCACTACTTAACACCCAGAGTCAACATATTAAGCAGAAATATTGTAGTGTCAAACCCCACAATGGATGACCAAGAAGCATTTCTTTTTATTATCAATGTTGAAAACAGTTGCTTGCTGCTTCATATTTTGTTGGAAACCCTGATACATTTTTTTTTCAGGATTTTGAGTGATGAATATGATCTCTGATGAATATGTCTGAAGTTCAAAAGAACAGCTTTTATTAGAAATGATAAATGGTATAAATGTCTTTATACTGGCACTTTTGATCAATTTAATGCATTCTTGCTAATTTCTTTAAAATAAAAAAAACGATTGATTCCAATATTGTTTGGAATCAAATACATTTCCATGACTTTTGTGATTACCGAATAAGATTTTTTGAAAATCCAAGAGATTGGATCGCACTCACAATACGCTTTTTCATAGAGACTGCAATATTCACTATAGAAATGTACTTTTCCACTTTTCCATTGTAACATTCAGCCTGAGTTTCAGTTTTGTGTCACACAAGACCATTTTCAAATAAAAACTGCACATTTCTTATGCGTTTTGGCCGTTCATTTACACGGCAATGCCATTTTGGGCACCTGAAAACAAACTTTTCAGGTTTTTGAAAATAATACCAGTATCTTCTATCGTTTATCTGTGTAAACTACAAAAATGTGAATGTGTGAGAACGCTGATGCCATGCACATGTGTATTACAGTCTATATAGGCACATGGTGTTTCTTTCCAGTGACATCGCCAACTATTGGCCTGGCATGAATAATACAGTATTTTGTTACCTTTTGGATTTTACACTCTTCTTTATGGATGATCTTTGTTTAGAATAAATAAACCTGCTTCAGTGTCTAGATTCTGCCTCAACTGTTTATTACATCCACAGCTTCCCAATTTTTTTATTAATTTCTGTGACTTTTTCTGTGACTTTTTCAGGCCTGATAATAACAATTTTAAAGGTCCCGTTCTTCGCGTGTTTTTGAAGCTTTGATTATGTTTACAGTGTGCAATATAACATGAGTTCATGTTTCGCATGTAAAAAAAACAGTATTTTTCACACAATTTACTTATCTGTATACCGGTGTTTCCTCTGTCCTAAAACGGCCTGATGAGTTCCTTGTTCTATGAAGTCCCTCCTTCAAAAATACGTAACGAGTTCTGATTAGGCCAGCGCTTCCCGCGCTGTGATTGGACAGCAGCTTAGCACGTTGCCCGGAAAGGTCCCGCCTCTTATCATAACGGGGAGATAGGGACATACGCGCGCTCAATGTTATTGCAAAAATGTCTATATTGCCTTATCAATTTGAGCCGGAATAAGACCCGGAGAATATCGAAGAGGATCGATTACAACCTGCTCAGGAAAGACTTTTGCTGGATGTTTCAGAATGGTAAGCTGTCTATTCAGTAGTTTAAACTGATCATTACTAACACCAACAATCGATGGTGTCTGAATGAATTACTACACTTTTATATACTAAGTTTTTCGGATTAGTTTCAATTACCATCTAACGTTAGTTAACAAAGCTAAACAGCGTTGTACTTTGTGTAATGAGTTACATAAACTGTTAAACGGACCAACTTAAATAATAAAATACACTTACCGGTTGTCCACCATAAACAACGCCTTCTCCAGACAAAGAGGGAACTGCGTCATCTTTTAAGAATAATCTTTCTGCGAATCCGGCATTAAACTGATTGAGATTGCGGAAGCAGTCCTCAGCTAAATGTGCTGCACATAGTTTTAATCATTTTCCGGAACCGAGTTAACCATAAACTGTAGCCATTGATCTCTACGTACAGCGTCCGTGAGAAGGCCAAACAAAGGTGATTTGACTCCGGGATGAAAATAACAGCGTTTCAATGGCATGGCGACAAACAAACTCTACAAAAACAACGCTTCCTATTCTCGACCTGCGAGAGCAAAAGGACCACGCCCCCGAATTTGCGTGTTCTTGTGGGCGGAGGGTTCGTCAACAAACGGTTTTAGTTGCGTCATTAAAGCAGGAAGTGCAGGGGTGTAGTCCAAACCGGCCGTTCGCTGTAGGCTTTGAAAGGGAACTTCTGTTAAATAAAATATCTCGCTTGGCATTGAACTTTGAGCTTTATAATTTTACAGGTATTATTTATGCTCTAACAGCAACATTACACACTAACTAAAGTTTGAAAGATGGAATCGCGAAGAACGGGACCTTTAAATGTAATATATTTATAGTACATGCACTCTTTGAAAAAACGTGATTGGGGTTGTACTCTATCAAAAGGTACTTTATTTACCTGAAGGGTGCATATTAAAGTGCATATTAGTAAATGAGTGTGGCAATGGATCAAAATGGGTTTTTTTTTTTCATGATAACGGATACTATTACAATGGTAACACCAAAGTTAACCGAGCAAGAGACTGTGCCACATGAACTCATTTCCTTTGTATTGTGTGTGTTGTGTGTGAGAGCTCCCCCGCCAAGCCTCCTGTGGCCGGCTGTACCTGAGCAGGGTTCTGGGGAGGGACTGATGCCTTCTGAAACCGTGCCGCCCTGCACGGTGACCCTTAATGGGCACAGTGTTAATCCTCTCAAAGTGCACCCTCCTGCTGCTGTGGACGTCCCGAGAGTGTGAGGAGAGGAAGAGCAGGACGAAGAAAGGAAGCAGAAGAGAAAAAGAGAAAAAGAAAAGAGGGAAGGAGTGTGAGAAGAACTGGAAAACAGATCAACAAGAGCCAGAGAGGAAGATTAGCAAAAGCAGATCATTCCAGCGGGGTTATTATCAGTGCACTAGTGTGCAGATTTAATGAGTAGCATATGAGTGAGAGACATGTGCTAGGCATACATGCATACACACGCAGCAGACACACGGAAATACACAAAACAAGGCTGAAAAGTGGTGCCGTCCACACAGAAACCATGTAAACAGACGCACAGACACTGGTTCTTTTCAGGTTTGGTTTATCAGCCATGAAATGGAGTCATGAAATGAGGAATTTCAAACCCTCTGGCACAGGGAATCACATGCACATTCCTATTACATCTCAGCACAAAACAATCGCAGCAAACAAATCAGAAGACAGGCTGGCAACGTTGGCTTGCAACCAAAAAGATACAGACAGAAACAAAGTATGCTACAAGATCATGGGCTACATTGATGCATAACCAATTAAAACTACCACAACAAGATTAAAACCCTTTTAAAATGAACACTGGTGTAGTCGTATTAGCACTGTTCCAAAACTTAGTGAGCTCTCTTCTAAAGATATGGCCACATTTACTGCTGTCCAGGAATTTTTCAAAGACAAAATACAATCATTCCAATAGGAATATTGGGGGTGAAATGTTTTACACACAGATTAAGAAACAGTACAAGTTGGTCAACAAATCGCAGCTTTGACCAACAGAAAATTGCTTGGTTTGAAAGTGACTTCTGTGTGAGCTGTGCTTCATACATCACAACTCTATTGAATTCCCCCGCTAAATGTAGGGTGACCAAACGTCCCGTTTACCCAGGACATGTCCTGTTTTCAAGTCCTGTCCTGGCCTTCCAGGCTGTTTTTTTTAATAAAGTTATGAAAATGTCCTGGTTGTCATTTTTTTTTTATTGGGCCATTAAACAGGGCAAATCTACAAGTATCACATTGTCAGGCAGAGTGTCCTGGTTTTTGGTAATCAAAATATGCTCATGAATGAATATCCTTGAGAATGAGTGTACTACTTATAATTGTTTTTAATAGTTTGGTGTTAGCATGATGCTAAGCTAGAAGTAAATACTCTAAAATGTATAAACCCAGCAAACAGGGAACGTTCTCAAAACTTACTTCAGGCTAAAATTCTGGGAAGAGTCTTTCAAAATTATGAAACAGCATTATTCCAGTAACGGTAATAGAATGTTTATTCATGCTTGTTTCAGAATGTTTAGAGAATATTTAAAACGTAACGTTCCCATAATTTTAGCAGAATGCTAAAATAAAATGTTCCCATAGCGTTTGTATAACCAAGAAAAAAAAAGTTTTAAAGCCTTTATAAACGAGATGTTTGGAACATTCAGAGAAAATCCACAAATAACATGTTCACAACTCAATGAGAACGTTAGCAAAATGCATTTTGTTAGCTAGGAACATACATAGACAAATATTCAGTAAAAAAATCAACATTTTGTAAAATTAAATTAATTTGAATCTCGCTTAATCCGCCATCTTGGATTAAAGTTTTTACTGAATTCATTGCATTATGCGATTGACTTCTCATTGGTCATATGCAAAAGCAAAAGGGTGCCTACAAAGTTCACAACTAAAGCAGCTAATTAAGATCTTTAGGAGAACTTAATAATTAGAGATAGGTGTGTTGGATATGAACTCTGCAGGTTGGTAGATGTATTTTAGTCTGGGTCTAGTTTAAGCCCCCTTTAAGTCTGTGAAACCGAGGGAATAGACAGATAGCTTACTTTGTTTTGAAACAGAGCTGATGAAACACATGAAATTCAGACCTAATGAACCTCAGGCCACACGTAATGCCTCCCCTACCTCTTGATGGTTTGGGTGATTGAAGACTGACGCTGGAAAGCAGCTCGACGGGGGTCAAACAAGTCCCGTGGAGGGGAGGGGAGATGAGATGTTTCCACTGGCATACTGACACTGCGATGGAAACCGTGCCTCTTCACTGGCTGCAGAAAGAGAGACGTGGACAGGTTTGGAAACCAGGGCTAAACTCTCTTGCACTTAGAAGGACAGTCAGAGACAACACCGCTGTACCTGGACAAAAGTGGGAGGTTCGTCCACGGACACCTGAGCGGCGGGAATGTCCAGTTTTAGCCATGGAGGCTTCTTGCGCTGCAGGCTGCTGGTGCTGTCGCGTCTGGGTTCAGCCATGCTGCCTGCCTCTCCTTAGACCTGCCAGCTACAGAGAGAGAGAGATAGAGAGGTGAATTCTCAACAAAAAAAAAATGGCACAGTGTGGAATTAAATCCAAAATGCAAGCAGTTAATCCTCACAGTTGAGACTCTGTTGTGCTGAAAAGGTTCATGACTATGAGTAATGTAGGGAACAGGACACTAGCGCATTGCTAACTGCATAATGCACACAGTATATGCTGTGTAAAGCCTTCCGGGCTCACCAATAAGGATTTTTTTATTTTATGGATTTGTATTGCCTTGCCAATATTTTAAACTCAACTTCAATGACAATTGCTCAAAAACACACCTTTGTTGGATAGTCATTTTTCATTCTCTGTACAGTACATTCACACACAATGTCTAATTAAAAGGACTTGTTGTGCCACAAGATGGCAGTCTAAAATCACAACAAGATATCTGAGGGCCCAAATATCCAGTAAGCCTTCCTGCTGCTCAGTAGGAGACCATAAAATGTAAATAAAGAGCCATTTTCTCATATGTTTACACTCACTCAACACACTCATATCCACTTAACTGACTAATAAACATTTCTACTGTGGGGGTGGAAATGTTTATTGTCAGTACATTAAGCCTAACCCACTGATTTTATACTACCCTCTCATTAAAAGTAATACTTTGTGGCGGAGCAGGAATTTTGTAAGAGGCCATCATTAGTGTGTTTTCCCGCTGTATATTCCCACACAGTTTGAGCTGAGTGTTTACCAGATCACTGCAGCATGCAGTCAGCAGACAAAGAGCACTAAAACAACACAGTTTCTGCTTTTCTCCATTATTCACTGAATACTGCTTGTCAAGATGTCGATTCAGTGCGGCCTGTGTGTCCACAGAATAGAAGTCTGCTACCCAAACTGAGACTGATGTTTGTGATTTAGAATGAATTCAAGTCAGGTCTTTATGCCATTAGTTTTTCCCTCCCAGATTCAGGTTTTTTTACTGAAGAAAACGTTTTTTAAGGGTTCTGGTTCAAGCTTTATCTTAAAGGGATAGTTACCCTAAAATTTTTATTCTCTCCACACTTACTCACCCAGATGTGCATAGAGTTAAAGATCTTTACTGTGTTTACAGTTTAAAGGGAATAATTTGCAGTGCACTGTGACAGCAAACTATAATTGCAATTAATTCATAAAATGCATGAATGTTTCGGCCTAAGCTTGCTGTGGAACATTATATTGCCTAATCTTAATCTAGTTTAGAAATGGTGACAAAAACTTGATGAATAATAATAAAAAAAGAAAAACGTCTCTCTCATTAAATGTCATTTAAATAACTATAATTTTTTGTATGAGCTCAAATATTCTAATTCAATATTTTTTTTTTCAATATGGCCAATATATTCAATATGCCCTTCCCTAATGAACCGGGTCACTAAAGACCCGAAAATGTAATAATGATTGTTGGAGCTTGGAAGGGTTCAGTTTGAGCAGATGTTTTATACCACCATGACATTTCCAAGTACATTTAGCATCTGACTCATATTCGTGATCTCAAAACATATTCCCAGCTTTCATTTTCAACATCTTCAAAAGCAATATTTTGATCTATGACAGCTTCTTCACCAGATCCAGCATCGAGTGACAGTAACACTGATATTTGATTGAGTTCAGTACATGCTCTGCAGTAAAACGCTGAGCCATTTCAAGTTTTGCTGATGATACTTCCTATTCTTTTGTTTTCTGCCTGCGGTGACTATGAGAGAAATTCACTTCATCATTGTGTATCAGACATTGCTACCTTGTTTTCTGGCTATCACCAGACCAAGCTCAATTTAAGACTGAACATTGGTTTGGGGAGTCTGCTCTGTATTTTCATGTAAAACATGAGCATTATTCAAATGACTCTGTACGCAATTGGATAGTCCTTCTTCAACCAATCAGACCACAAAAGGGCATCATCAACAGGCAACTGCCCATAGCGCCACCAGGTAAATAAGCCAGTCTGTTATTGGTGGTTTCTGCAAAAATTTAACAGAAACAGTAGAAATGACTGTACAGGTTTCTAGACTTGCAGGGCAAAATCAAATCACCAGCAGATCAGGCTGGGTTTATCTAGCTATTCAGCTTTGTCTAGAGAATGACTTATGTAGTGAATGACTCCTAATGACTCCAGATTTATGTCAGTAACTTCAGTGATAACAGGAAAATAATTCAATCCGTACAGCAGCTCTTAAAGAAAACAGTGTCATTGTTCAGCTGCAGTCAGTTCAGTGTTGATTCTGTTCCATCTTCAGCTCATTTAATATATAAAGCAGCAGAAAACACTGAAGTCATCACATCATTAAAAAAAAATCATAAGTCTGCATTTAAGTCCTATACACATTATGTGATGTGTATAGATGTATATGTCTGAATGTATGATGTATGTGTCTGAATGTACTGTATTTGTGAAATGTAAAGCGACCTTGAGCTACGGAAAGGCGCTATATAAATAAAACGTCTTCTTCTTCATAATTAAAAAAAATAAAATGAACAGGGTATTCTACAGAATTCTTTAGATTTTGCCGACTCCCTCATAATTGCTCCTAACTATACTAAGCAAAAAAAGAAAAAAAAAAGAAAAGAAAAAAACATCCAGCCAGAAATGAGTCAGATGTTAATTTAATAACCACTTTCATGGACTTAACAAGTAATTCATGAGTAAGACTGAATTATACAATAACTTGTCAGTTTGTTTGTTTGTTTGACTAAGTAATAATTTATAAGAATCAATTCTACATGACTACAATTGCACGCAAGCAGCGGAGAAAACACAACTGTAATGTTATTTCACAATGCTCGATATTGTTTATCTCATCACAGCCTATTCACAATGCAAACTCATAAATCAGAGGAAAATATTATTTATTCTGCTTTGGTGCAGTTGATTCAGCAGAGGCACAGTTACGGTACACATGCTCAAAAACCTTTCCGCAATCCATTACTGTATTCAAAAAGCCCTTTGCTTTGACAAGAGAGTGACAAAGGCAGTCATTCTGGGATATATATTAACCCCTCGGGAAGGCCTCCAAATCTGCTTTTGGTTACACTTAACAAAACAGATTTAACAGCACACCACTCATGATGGAGTGATGATGGAAGGCACTGGGAAAAAATATAAATCATAGAAGTACAAAGTCGCACAGAAGTTCATAAATCTTATAGAACCTGAGTGAAAGTTTAAACTTTAAACTCCTCAAAATAGTTGTTTATCAGCAGGCACCAGGCAAGAAAGAAGCCCTGCGTCTGCAGCTCATGGTGGAAAGTGAAACACTCTCATTGTCCATGAGAAAGTTCCTGCCCGCTGAAGAGGAATGTGGACTGATATCATCACTGGTCATTCAGTATGTGTGCAGTGTGATGGCTGTGAGATTACAGAGCAGACAGGAGCAAAGCCCCAGCTTTGAGGACACCTCTGTCGGGCCATGCCAATGGTTTCTCACCACAGATAAGGGCTGGGTGATGCAGGTCAAAATACAATATGAAGTCTCACAATATTTTGTGCCGATATTCAATATATACGCTATATTCTGATACATGTTTGTTCTCAAATGGATTAAATGTAATGTCACTAGAGCAGTGGTACTCAAATGGTAGACCGCCAGACTTTGCAAATTAGCTTCTAGTTTAAGACATGCTTTTTTGGAGGCTCTAAATAATGGCTCAAATAGCAGTAAATTGACGAGCACAAACCTTAGTTAATCATTATGCGAGATTTAAATGAATACTCTCCACCAATAATTTATGTGCCTGAAAGGGAAACTCCTAAAAATGCATATGCAATAACACCAGCCGCAAATATAAATCTGTTCATGCCTTTTCGGTGCTAATTTATCACTTGCGTGTCTTTAGTAAATCTTCACAGTAGTTTTCAGCGGCAAAAGAGGGTATGTGCTGGAGCAAGCTGTTAGTAAATGTAGCCTGATAAAATATCTGATCTTACATTTTTATATTCACATCCAGGTGGGATAAAGATATACTTTTTTTTTGAGAAACATTGGTAAAATTTCATGGCTTTCTATTTTGAGTGTTCAGGATTTTTTCTTTTACAGTTGCCTCGATGGAAATGTATAACTATTCCAAAAAAGTATTGTCAGGTAGTAAGGAAGTATAGAGGCCGTTTAAAGTGAACTTGACCTGTATCCATTTATTTGTATTGATTTGTTTTTAAGGACTTTTATTTTGATATGGCCTTAATGTGAATCAATATGGTTGCATAAATCGTTTGTGAATGACTTTTTGTGAAGGATGCAGCCTGCAATTTATGATGGTTTTTCTATTCCTATTGTATTTTTTGTGCATTCCACTTCAGGGTTATAAGGTAAATGCTGAGATCTATCATTTAGAAATTGTATTGTTTTATTTTGATGTTGGTTATTGTGTAGGGAGTCATACAGTGTTTGTTTTTGTATGGCTGTAGCTACATGAGTGTCATGTATTAAACGCTAATGGAAACATCAGTTTAAGAAAAAGTGTGGAAGCATCAGACTGGAGCTCTGAACTTTAATTGAATACCCCTTGAACTAGAGGATCAAAATTAGGTCCAAACAGCTGCTTTAAACATGCAAAAGGTGATGTAGTGTAGCTTTAAACAAGTCAACTAATGTATCTCAAATATATTTCATATAAAAGTATTTGATATTGTCCAGCCAGAAAATAACCACCTGCCAAGTTCAATATCCGATCAGACCCATTACAGAAATCTAATCTGGACTTTTAAACATGTCAGAACCCAAATTGGCTAATTATGAAAGGCCACAATTATGTTTGATGCAGGAGTCAGAAATGAGAAGACGCAGTTGTGCTGTGTGATAGACCGCTGGAGAGGCCTGAGGGAGACACATGAAAGCTTCCTGTCAGTCCTTGAGCCAAAACAGACCACCGTGACTGTTTAATGCCTGTATCAGTATCCACGTTCATCTCATTAATCTGGCCACTAAATCACATGACAGGCTGATTACCGACAGCATGAGAGGCTTCAGCCCCGGGTCTGCACATTGCATTGTGGGATTGCGGTAATTATCTTCTATACCCCTATCATTTGACTCCAACCCCTACAGCTTCCCTTCCTGGGAAGCTAATATGTAGCATGTGCCTGGGTTAATGTTGCAGATGCCTTAGGTTAGTTTGAAAGAGAGCTGATGTTACATCGTCAGCAATTAATTCCCTTCAGCTTTACTGTCACATCTTAAACATTATAGCACCTGTCAATCCCAAAAGCATGTTTTTGGCCTGGTTTCTCAACCTGTACATGCATGGACACGGTGGCATCCATCTCAAGGTCGAATATGTTGGATATCCCCAGGAGAACCATGGGAAGAACCGTACAGCACCAGCTGTGTGTTTTGTAACACTCCATAAACTATCAGCACTTTTGGAAGAGCTGGGCAGCTGTAGCCCAATGCATTATGTAGACGTGATGAGATGTATACAGTTATAAATTATATTGAGGATTGTAGTAGCCAAAGCATCTCACATTACACTTTTTTACAAGGACTTAACATTCGGCAATGTAATTGATTTGACTTTACTGACACTACTGGATGAAAACTGTACTGGCCTGGACAATGACTTCACTGTTTTCTCCCATAGACAGTAAAAGAAATGGACACAGCGATCCCATTGACTTCAACGGTGGAAAATGAAGTAAATTAGAAGAACTCACTTCCTGATGGCTGAGCGAACTGCGCAGGCTCAGACTGAGCTTGACGACAGATGTGACGTGAGCAACCTGTCGGACAGTTGTAAGTCTTCTAGTTGTGGAAAGTGAAATCTGAATCACGTTGTTTAAATGTTGTCCCATTGCTTTTGGCTCACTATGGGCTTCTCCCCATTCTTCTCCCTTGACTTTATCAGACTTTATGTCTCCACGTCCCCCCGACTGCCTCATAGACAGTAAGAGATTGCCTGCAAGCGTCTCCTCAGGTCTATACGGTAATTTCTCAACTGTGCGACAGAGTCGCGTTGGTTATGACGCAATCGTTAGCCTATTTTTACAAAAACAGCTTCTGCGGGGCGATAGTGTAAGATACAAGGTAATGGAGCCTTTTATGCATTGTCGTGTTTCTTTATAAATAAACAATGGACAAATGGAGTCTTTAAACGTCTCAGATGTAAAGTTATTCACTGTCAAAGTGACTCAAAAATGAATGGGAGTCAATGGGATGCTAACAGCAGGTGATGGCTTGGTTAGGAATGTCCGCCCCAATGGGTGGAACGCTTTCCGAGTGCTAGATTACCTCCAGATCTGCTTTAGATTAATTGAAATTCTTACATTTTTGGTTACTGAACCGAACTGAATAAACACTGAACTAAATTCACCTGACATTCATTAGACAGTTCATGTAAGGTTTGAAAATACAACCTTTAAAGGTGCAGTGTGTGAATTTTAGGGGCATCTAGTTGTAAGGTTGTGAATTGCATCCCTTAGCTCTCACCCCTCCCTTTTCAAATCACATAGAGACGCTACGGGGGCCGACACAGGACAAAGATGTTGTCATCGTCGGAGAAAGCAGAGTCATCTAGCGCTCTGTAGAGAAGTTTGTCCGTTTAGGGCTACTGTAGAAACATGACAGCACAAAATGGTGACTTCACTGTAAGGGGAACCGTGGTGTATGTAGATAGAAAACATAAGTTATGTATATGTCTGCGTTATGTAGCATTTTTGTCAATGGATTCTCATAAATATTACGTACTGCACCTTTAAGTTAGTAGCCAAGATCGTGACCCATCCAAATCACTCAAAGTTATTTATTAGGAAATTTTATGAAGGATTTTTTTAATATCCTCTACAGTCAGAAGAGACAGTTTAGAGGTCATGGGAAGGATATCCTTGAATGAGAGCGATATGTTTAAGGAGGGAGAGCACGGATAGAATTCTACACATGGCAGTCATCCAAAGGATATGAGACTTCTTTAAAGGTTTTCATTCAGATTCATGCTTACACACAGAAAAGGAAATTGTCCCACTCGAAGGCTTTAAAAAGATCACTTGTATTAAAGTTACAAAGTGAATAGCACCATGTTGAGATGTCAGATATAGCTTTTTAAGAAACTTGCGTGTGCTAATGGAACACCATCAAGGTTTTAGCATTTTCCCTTCCTGACTGCACCACATGTGGCGTCACTAAATGTTTTCTTTTTATGTAGCAATGTAGTGATTTGTTTTGACTGTACGATTAGATCAAGAAAAAGAAAATATCGTCTTTCATCTTGAAATTTCATTGTTGGCGATTAGTTTACTGCCTTGTGTTATCCAGGCAAAAGCCTGCCACGAGCTAAAACTTCCTGTCTCGAGACACATTTATAAGTTAGATAAACTATATAAACGTATAGATAAACTATAACTGGTATTTACAGAAGTGTTGCAATAGTTCAGGTTCAGGTATGTTAGCATGCAAACAAACACAGACTGGCGGTTGAGTTTTCTCTCACTAAGACAAGTCTTTAGAGGCTTTATTTTGCTTTTATGATTTGCACGATCTGTTCACACCACAACTGAATACAATAACTGGCTGAATGAGAGTTCAGTTTTTGTGACATATGAGGACCCAAATGTGTATAATGACATGGGTATGACATAGTTATTACAAGGAGAGGGTGAAATAATGAGGACATTGGCCATGTCCCCACTTTTCAAAATGCTTATAAATCATACAGGATTAATTTTTTTAGAAAGTAAAAATGCAGAATGTTTCCTGTGATGGGTAGGTTTAGGGGTAGGGGCAGTGTAAGGGGATAGAAAATGCGGTTTGTACAGTATTAAAACCATTATGCCTATGAAATGTCCCCAAATGTCACAAAAACAAACTTGTGTGTGTGTGTGTGTGTGTGTGTGTTTATGCGTATTGTGGTGTTAAGCTGTAGAACTGCACATTGTGCTTTTTTCAGCACGCCTTCTTTTTCCACATCTCAAGCCACTCAGGAGTCAGGACAGACCCTCACCACCAGCAGACCAAATGGAAACTTCCTGTCTGAGATTTTCCACCATTTGAGCCTAATATAGAACACCCGGGCAAGCCAGATACGATTGTTTTTGGAGAAATCTATCTGATTGGACGACCTGCCACTGCCTTCTATTCGTCAGAAAAGTTAAAAGTCTATGATTTAGATGTTAAAATCTTTCCCATATTCAAGATTAATATGCACAGTCTACAATAAGTATAATGCTATTTTCAAAATACAATTATATAAATTATATAGATTAAACCTTATTAAAGTTAAAGAAGTTATTTAGTCAAGATGATTAACATTAATGACACGGAAAGCAGCAGGAATATTAGGCTGATGTCACTTTAAGACCTCATGCAGGATCCAATATGCTGTTCTTATACCTTCCTCAACTGTTTACGTTCACATAACCTAGTGTGTTCACCAGGATATTTTGAAATAATTTTTTGTGTAGTTGTGCACAAGAAGAAAAATACTCGATTCAGTATTGCGCACTATCTCTGTGTGCGCTTTGGATGTGTGTGCAAATAAAACAGCTTGCCAAATTAATTTCTGTATCACGTCTTCTTGTGCTTGAAAATGGTTTTGAAATCACATTAAAATATGCACACAGGAATATGAGGTAATTTTAATTTTATTACAAGTATCCAATTTCAGACCCCTACCTTACACAGGAGCTCATCCAGTGGTGTCATTTTGGACCTGGGCTGTCTTTTTAGTATGTAAACATCACAACAATATAAACAACAGAGATTTGTTTATCAAACTAAGATCATTTTACTAAGACATGTTATTGGAAGAAATAATGACTACTTTCATGGTTCCAGCCTCTATTCTTTATATAGAGAAGAGCAGCTTGGACATCCAGCAAAATGTCCTAATTTGTGTTTCACGGAGTCATGTGAATTTTCTATGAGAACATTCCCTCCAGAAAGCAATCTAGCACTCCGTGAGAAGAGTAGAGCACTGAGTTCAAGCCAACCCAGTCTCCTGAGAAAACATATATATTATAAGGTGATAAGGTGGTGATTTTGTATAAATTTGTATGATGTGATTTGTACTGAAAATTTACATTTTTAGAAAATAAATGCAATCATGAAGGTCAACTTCTGAACCTAACCATCAGCAGGTTGAATGAGATCACACAAATTCATACGAATTATCCTCCAATTTCACCAAAACAGTTTTAAATTGCCATTAACAAAATAATTGCCAGTAGAGTGTATTGGTTTAAGCACCATGGTTTGTGTAGATACTCAGGTCTTGCATGTGTTTGTATTTATTTGGGCTAGCAGTGTTTGATGAAAGAGCCCCGGGGCAAAAGGAAGAGGTTTAATGATTGGGGCAAGAGAACACAGTGATGGATGACCTCATTTATTTGTGTGTTTGAAACACTGGACACTTCCTTCCTAAAGGCTGAACATCCTGGCCTCCCCCCCTCCCCCCCCCCCTCCTCCCCTCCCCCCCCCCCCCCTCTCTCTCTCTCCTCGTAAAGTGTTGTCTTTATTTCCCAGTCACAGAGAGTTTAAACTCCCTCAGTTGCACACATACCACAAAGCAGCCAACATAGTTTTTTCCGCTCATGCCAAGCGGACTCCTCCTTTCCTCTCGTACACACTACCAGCAGTGTGCCGAGATGATCTGCCCAGTCTCAACAAATCAGCCTGAGAGGAATTCCCCTTTTACTCCCAAACATGGAAAGACTGACAGTTGGACTTTAAACTGTAGCCTTGTGTAACTTTGCAACCCAGACACAGTGAAAATCAATGGTCTCAAATCAATTAAGGATACATGTTGAACCGATGCTGTATGTCAGCCTAGTTGGAATGAGCCAACTAGGATGAAAAATGATTCATGTTGTTCCAAACCTGGAATGGTAGTCATTGACGTCCACTGGAAAAATATACTGTCAACTATCTGGCTACCAAAATTCTTTGAAAATATCTTCTTTTGTGTTTCATATTCATACAGGTTTAGATAAAAATGAGGGTGAGAACATTTTCAGAAACAACATTTTCATTTTTGTACGAACTATCACTTTAAGGATGGAATATGGTCTTAAAAAGAATCTGCAGAAGTACAAACATTAGAGGCTTTCGCACAACAGGGAAATTTTAATAGTTCCTGTAACTATTGGTGGAAGTACCGGTTTTGTGGCGTGTTTGCAACACAGGCACTGGGAATGATTTAGTTCTAGAAGAGCCTTTTTTGGGGCGACTAAATTAGGCTCCTACTTTAGGCTGTCTAACCCAGCATAATAGGAACTATAAGTAATGTAAGTGTATGCAAATTGGCCGAACCCACGTGAAACACTTACAACCTATTTACAGACAGTTTATAGAATATATATTTATTCCATTAACAAGGAAAAAAGTGATAGATGGACCAATGCAGAAGTACAAGCACTTCTCTACCTTCATCCAATCCAATTTTAAAGGGTCAAAGCAAACGATACAATCATTTTTGCTATACTGTTTGCTTTCTTTGTGCAATAGTTATATTTATTGCATATAAAATAAGACTGTTAAACAGATAATAGACTAATGAAGAAAGAGAATATCAGCGTTGTGTGCTCAGGCTAAGTCGTTCTCAGTGTCGTCAAAATAAAAGTCTGCCATGCCGTCAAAATTTAAATCCACAAAAACCAGAGCAGCAGGATGTAAGTGATGGTTTACATCATTTCAAAGTTCTAACTGGCAGTGTGAATACAACCAGTAAAATGGTCCTGGTGGCTAGTTCCCATAACTTAGTTAGTTCCTATAACTACCCGGTGCGAAAACCTATTATTAGTAATTAATTAAAGAAAACAGCTGAGAAATCCATTATATGTTCAGCACTACGCAAAAGCACCTAAACAACATGATATTCCTCTGTGTGCATGTTCTGTTGTGTAATTGCAGCTTATCTTCAGTCTGTCTATTTTGTGCAGATTCAGGCCTTTTTAAAATCTTTTTATAGCTCACCCTTTTTGAAGCTGACAACAGCAGGGGAGCTGCTCAAGCTTGGTGGAGGATTCTGGACAACTTTTGAAAGAGATTATGAGTCTAAAAATAAAGCCCATCATCTAGGTGGAGAGAGCGAGTGCAGCAGAGCCAGGTGACTATGCTGCTCCTGCACACTACTGCCAGAATTACATAATCAAGGGTACAGTGTCACGCTGAGCTCACGCTTGCTCATGCTCAGTCTTCTCATAAAGGACAAACCAGTGTGACAATTAACCACACTTCAGCAAAAAGGAGAAAGAATTAATGAAAGGCTTCAATAAGAAATAATAATGATCTTAATAAGTACTCACGGCTTTACTATGCACAATTCACTGACGTTCTAAGGTATTTCCATAAAAATCTTATAATGCTGGGGTCCTGGCTGTTGCTAGGGTGTTGCTATACAGTTATTATAGTGCTCTGGGTGGTTTTAGTATATTATTAGGAGGGTGCTATAAATTGTTATGGATTTTGTGAGTGTTTCTAGAAGTATGTAAATACATGGTTGCTAGGGCGGTGCTTCCCAGTTACTAGAGTGTTCTGAGTGGGGTTTAGTATTGAACTAGGTGGGGCTAAGGCATTGTTATGTGATGGTCGACTTTCTACAACTTTCTCCCATCTCCCGACTGCATCTCTGGAGCTCAGCCACAGTGATCTTTGGGTTCTTCTTTACCTCTCTCACCAAGGCTCTTCTACCCTGATAGCTCAGTTTGGCCGGACGGCCAACTCTAGGAAGGGTTCTGGTCGTCCCAAACGTCTTCCATTTAAGGATCATGGAGGCCACTGTGCGCTTAGGAAACTTAAGTGCAGCAGAATTTTTCTCTGAGCTCTTCAGGCAGTTCCTTTGACCTCATGATTCTCTCTCTCTATATATATATATATATATAAATCTGCAAAAATGTCAACAATTTTGTGTTTTTTTCTGTCAATATGTGGTGCTGTGTGTACATTAGTGAGAATTTTTTTTAGCTTAAATAATTTTAGCAAATGGCTGCAGTATAACGGAGTGAAAAATTGAAGGGGGTCTGAATACTTTCCGTACCCACTGTATGTATTGTTTTCCTAGATAGGAATATGGTGGGAGTACTCCAGGTTCAGAACAAATTTTATACTAGATCTGATTATATATGTGTGTTCACACAGCGTTCACAACCTGTCTAAATATGTTCATTTTATTCCATTTATGCACCTAATAAAGAGTATAAACTATCAAAGTGCAACGACTCTTGGGATAGGCTAGGCTATGAAGGATCCACTCATTCTATCCTTTCTGGCACGGGAAACAAAGGATGCATTTGCAGGCCCCATTTGAAGGAGCCTTCAAATTGGGAAAGCCTTCAAATAGCACCACAGTCGGATGCAGCCTTTGTAGGATGCAGCGTCTGAATTGGGACGCAGCGAGTGTTCTGAGTAGTTTTAGTAAATTACTAGCTGGTTGCTATACTAACTCTATACTGTAACACTATACTCTAACTCCCATTATAGCAGAGTTACATGTGAAACTAGTCACAAGCTGATAATACTTAGAGTTAGGAGGTTGTTCAAAACCCTAACCACAAATATGAGCAATAGTAATAGTTTTGCAAGCACTAATAATATCATGACCATCCAAAAGCAATCCAACAATAAGCCGCTGGATAAAATAAAGTCCCACCTTACATTATTTACAGCTGCACAGTGTCTCACTCACATTGCAGAAGTTAACGCATTCTGTGTCATGTTGTCTTTAAAGAAGATGTGGGAGGGTCGATGGTCTGCGCAGCATTCTTTCTTATCAGACGGAAATACTCTGCATAGCCGCCCATCATGCTGCACACCCCCGAACTGCTCAAGCCCATTACATTTCTAAGCACAGACTGACACTGTAACATGTGACAGTCTGTCACCCCGAACCATGTGATCTGACACTAAAAAACAAACACACAGGAATACCCTTTGCAGCTGACTCTCTGATCATGTATCAGGGCAGCGGTGGTCAGGACTGACTGTCTCAGGAGTGGGCGGAGCTTCTGCCATTGCTCATGTTTGCTCAGCATGCCTCAACCGTAAATCAGGTCCTTCCAGGGGATAGTAGACCCTTCAGAATGACCGATTGCAATCAATGAAGTGAGCATGCAATATGTGTACCATGCTTAAAGTGACAGATCGCCCAAAAATGAAAAGTCCTTCTCTCATCATTTCTGATTTCTAACACAAACTTATTGCGTTTAGAGTGGTCTTGCGGCTGTTAGAGCAGAAATGAAAGCTGCTGCTCTCTGTATGTTTCTCTGTCATCTCTGTGTGAATTCAAATGTTAATTGCATGAGCTTATTTTGCCCAATAAATAGAAAGAACACATACATTTATCTGCCTATTGACTCTCCCTTCAAAGAAATCAGGACAAAATTGGTCGAAAATGGTAGCCTGACGTGGTCATACTCCATTCTAGTCAGAATATGAGTCTGAAACTGCTCCATTGGGCTGTGATTATGGGGCGCGTTTCAACCGAACCAGGAAAGACATCAATTATAGACCTACAACCGATCAGAGCAACGGAGCGACGCACGTTAGTTGTCAAATGTCAACTAAATGTGTTGCTAAATCTGGATTTTTTTCTTCGGGTTGTTTTCCATGTCCGCGGGTTGAAGTGACCTCAATTATGTGATATATAAACCCATGAATGCGAATTTTAGAAGGCAACCTTGCCAAAATAACACACATTTTACCCCCCAAAAGCCATTTTTTTTCGGAGAACCTCCCAAAAATCTATTTTTGGGCTAGTAGTTGGCGAGTTTTTTTGTAAAAACTTGGCAACCCTGTCTGCACACGTGCTGGAAACAGTCTTTGCCGATGTTGTAAAAAAAATAATTTAAGGATACACAGAGTACTTACCAACATGATCATCATTTCAGAGAGAAATAGTGAAGGTGAATGCACAAACAAGCTCTCCGTTTAGGATTTGAACAAATTCAACCAAGCTCCTTTGATGACGTGGATGATTACGTTACTGTTTATTATCTGTCTGTCATCGTCTAAAGCCCTCCCTGATGATTTCATTGGTCTGAACCGTTTCTGTTCGGGCATAATGACTCCTCTATGGATCAAGTCCAGACCAAACTGCCCGAGCTCAAATGTTGTGGGCGGGGCTAAGTTCGACTGGCATCCAGGCTATAAAAATGGACAAAAGAGACGGATTAAAATACCAAGTGTAAACGGGGAAGTGTCTCCCTCGTCTACTTGAGATCCGATTGACCAAATCACATCTTAATACCAATAATTCATATACTGTATGTATAATGAACCGGACCATCTAATTCCTTAAGAAGATCCGACTCAAAAATCGATTCAAGAATCAGATATTGCTACTTTTCTCATGAACTCATGAAAATGCAATGAAGAGCAAGGGCATACGTCAAGTTTTTTTTTGTCTTGTTAATAATGATTTAAATTACCCAAAATTATTGAATGACTTCAGAAGACAGAAAATTACTTGCAGACTCGTAACATCACTGGGTTCATGTGCTGCCTACAGCTGTCGGCTCAAGCTTCAGACCCCATTCATTGTAAATCTATGGGAGGGAAACCATTTTCCATGGCAAAAGAAAGCCATACAGGTTTGAAGCAGCGTCCTGGTGAGTAGAATCTTCATTTTTGGGTGAACTATCTCTTCAAAGTGACAGTAGAGAGCGAACTATTAAAGCAAAAGGGAGCATGATACATATTCAAACCAAATAAAACACTGAATACCAAATGGTCAGTTCTACATTCAAACTCCTTCGACATCTCACTGCAGCGCTGCCTCTACGGCTGCATTAAGCCAGGCGGAGGACTGATTTAATTATCACAAGCAAATTACTCAGATACTAAGTTTCATCAGCTGTTTCTCACCATGATCCAGAGGCTGAGGAATCCAACTCTGAGTCACTGCTGAAACGACCTCCCCTGGTTTTGTAAGACGCAAGGCCTCACGCACCATATTGTTCAGTAACCTTTAGTTGCTCGCATTATTGTACAGACTTACAGTTCTCAACACTCCCATCCAGAAATAGCCTCATATATATTTAACAATCACTCGGGGGCCTTAAACTGCGGTAACAGACATCACTCCCTACATAAGTGCCACTCAACACTTCACACTGTTCAGCTTCACCTCAAAACCACATATAAATTTCACAACACTTCAGTATTTATCCAGAGAACAATAGGAATGTGCATAAAGTTTAAAAGTATTTTTCTGATTTAAACATGTATAGAAGAGAATGAACCTGTATGGAACCTGAAATGTCTCAGTGTTTTGTTCATATAATTGAAATCAAAGGCCTCTAATTTTTCTGGTTCTCAACATTCCTCAAAGTATCTTTTGACAGAATTGCCATTTTTATTCTGGAACAATCCTTTAACTACAGTTATACAGTTTTATTTTTTATGTCGTTGGTCTGAAAGTACTGCATGGGCGAATAATCAAATAGATCAATTATTTAGCAATGCAACATCCTTGAATAATTCACCAACTTTTTTATTTTTGGAGCATCTATAAACAAATCTCTCTGGTGACTAAACATGAGCAGAGAGTGGTCAGAGAGTCTGTTTCCTCATGAAACCTGCAGGACAACCTTGTACTTCGTCGGAGAAACAAGCACTTATCTGGATCACTGCAAGTGGAAGAATAATTAACCAAAGGAAAGTGCGGATTCACATTCATTCATCTAGAAGGAACAAGCCATTTATTGAGTTATGTATGCATTTCTCTATTTATGTACACAAGCAAAAGCCAAAGTAAATGATGAAATAACGAAAAAAACATTTATTTATTTTAGGAAGTCCCTTTGTTTGTGGTCGTGTTAATTGTTCTCAGAAGAGGTGTGTCTTTAGCTGTTTCTTTTGAAAGTTTTGATCGTCTGAGCATTTTTTGTAGTGACGTAAAATAGTGCAGAATATTTGTTTATTTCCAGGTTGTGTTCAAGTTTTGAATATGATTTTGCAATATTGACCACATTATCTATCTACTAAATTCCTTTCTTGTCAAATGACAAACTCTGTATGAATATATATATATATATATATATATATATATATATATATATATATATATATATATAGCTGTAAGTTTCTACTGAATATTTTCACCATGGTGCTATTGCTTTATATATATATATATATATATATATATATATATATATATATATATATATATATATATATATATATATATATATATATATATATATAAGCTATGCTATTGCTTTATATATATATAAAGCAATAGCACCTTGGTGAAAATATTCAGTAGAAACTTACAGCTATATTGAGCCATCAAAGCATTTGATACCATTCAATGAAAAAGATAGAGAAAGTGTGGGTTTCTATTTCTACAGTTATTTTACTATAGAGTGGGTGTATTTGGCAATAGAGGGTCTGAAGTTTGTATGAATATGAGCTCCACCCTGACCTGCCTACAGCTGTCTGCTCAATGTGTCAGAAGAGAAAAAAATAGCAGAAGGCCTCAATGTAGTGGGACCAAAATCACATAACACCCAGTTACAATGCACAGTCACATACACCATAGTATTATTTAAACATTTGTGGTGGACATAGTGGTTAAAGCTCACTGAAATTTCTGTCATCATTTAGAGGGCAGTTGGGCCACTTTTTAGCATTCATGATTCGGATCGCCAATGTCACGTGATTTCAGCAGTTTGGCAGTTTGACACGTGATCCGAATCATGAATCGATACGCTGATTCAGAACTGTTTGAATATTTATTCAAACAAACTTATTGTTTGAATATAAACAAACAGGGGACAGAAGACAAGGCTGAATAAAGTTGTAGTTTTTTTGATTTTTGGGCCAAAATGTATTTACAATGTGTCAAGAGATTTTAATTAACCAACTGATGTCACATATGGACTACTTTGATGATGTTTTTATTCCCTTTCTGAACATGGACAGTATAGTGTGCATACACTTGCATTCGCACTCGGACTAAATATATCTTAAACTGTGTTCTGAAGATGAATGGGTGTCTTACGGGTGTGGAACGACATTACGGTGAGGCATTAATGACATCAATTTCATTTTTAGGTGAACGAACCCTTTAACATCATTGTCAAAAAATGGAACAACATGTAAGGTGAGTAAATGGTAGCAATGGGGACATTTTGGGGTGCACTATCCCTTTAAGTTGACTGATTATGGATGCATTATATGGTAAATTATTTATAATAATTAAATAAAAATGTAAATAAAACAATGTTTTGTTTTTTTTACAAGCATTTATTAAAGTGTAATAAAATGTAGTCTGCCCCGACTTAGATTCCACTCCAATGTATATTTTAGAAGAAGCACATCCCCAAAATGGTGTAATTATCATAGAGAAGAAGAAAGTCAAGTTATATTGTTTATGTACCATTTGGGTTGGTCACATCCTGACCAACTGGTCATCAATTAGTTGAATCGGAATGGGTGTGGGACACCAAGAACCATCTTAAGCAATGAGGAGTCTCAAATTCATTAACATTCATTTACATTTAGAGTGGTAAACTAACAGGATAAACGTCTTGAGATTTGGATGCTCTGGGTTCATTCTGACACCTGTGAAGTGTGAACCCAAAGTGCTACATGTACTTTGTCACTACTAGATCAAGATATTCAACTTCCTCATTATTTTTTCTTACAACAGTGATCACTACAGTGATTGTATTTCATTCAGGGCATTCAATATATGTGTCGCTCTTTATAATTTCCATATAGCCAATACTAACTAGAGTGGACATGCAAAGAAGTAAACCGTTTTATTTAAATAACCATAACTGAAGAACTTGTTTTGCACTCACAAGCTGGTGAGAGCAAACACAGCACGTTTGCTCTCATACATATCCCGTCATATCCTGGGGAGCTTTCTCCCCATTCCAAAAAAAGAGCATTTATTGAAACTAAGGGTCCATTTACAATGTACTAAAAATGGAAAAGTTTTTCCTTTCCGTTTCTTGCACACAGATGACAACGTCGTCAAAACGATCCCCATTCACACGGATCCACGAAAACAACTAAAAACCCTGTATCCTTCATGCCAGGCCAGTAGTTGGCAATGTCACTTTGTAAAGAAAAACTACATGCTTATAGTATAGACTGAACATGTAAAGCCCATGCACATGACGTCACCATTTTCACAAATTCCCATTTTGGTTGTTTACACACACATAGACGATAACGGTATTGTTTTAAAAAACTTGCACTTTGAAAGCCATTTTCAAAAGTTTGCATTTTCAGGCCCCCAATTACATTGCTGACTGTCATGTAAATGAATGGCCAAAAGCATACAAAGTTTTCAATTTTTGCTTTAAAAACATTGTCATGCATACAGGTTAAGAGTCTACACAATATTTTTGTCTGTTACGATAGTCAATGTGTCAGATTTTGACTAAATTCTTGTAATAAATAAATAATTTGCCATCTTTAAAGATGTGCGTGATGTCAATGAGAAGGCAGAACTAGCAAGGGAATTCACAAAAACGTAAGCAAACAATGGTTGTACTAGCCTAAAGCTAATTCCAGTACTCAACGGGTTGCTAAAGCGCCTCCGCTATCGTTCCCCAGCATTTATCTTTATTCACTCTGTCATGGTAGACCCACGAGGAAACACCATATAGCTAGGAGAGTTAGCGCCTCCCATCCAATAAATCGCTAGTCAACCTCAGATGTCATGCCCATGGGCCATTGGCTAAATGTCTGATGCATATGGCACACTTTTCTGAAAACACTTCAGGAGTTCATGAAGTCATCATCTGATTAGTCGAATTATACAGGATGTCCGTGTGTGTTGCGTCTGGAAACGCTGTGGTGACAAACAAACAGTCAGACAATGACAATTGGTGCTGCTAGGTGGAGCTATTGCAACTTTATGAAAATCAAGCAATACTGAAAGCAATTGAGCAATTAAATGCTGGACTTTTAAAAGTATGTGAAGGCAGCGGCTCCACTGTTGCAGTAAACTAGCACAACATTTTTGAATTAATAATTTATAGATGCATGCCAGACCAGTCTGTTATTGCAGGGCCATCGACTTTACTTGTTCACGTCTCCAAACATGGCCCGGGAACAAAACCAACTGCGATTGGTTGTGTTACATGTCAGTCAAAGTCCTCTTGGGCGGTCCTTGGCCAATGAAAGCTCTGAAAAGTCTGGTGGCAGAAGGTCTGGCTTACACAAGAATAATAAATCGCAATTCTTGTGCTGTTGTTTTTGATATGAAACCGACATCAAGATGTCTGGTCTGGAAACTCACCATAGACAGGGCTCAATCCGAGGGGCGGGATAAACGGTTGTCTTTAAAACTCCCTTTGCACGCGATAGGATAGCGCTACAACCAACCAGAGCAACGTGAATCAGAGCTCGTTGATAGAATAAACTTTCGCCGTATCCGGTCAGCAAAACTCAGAACACATCTTCCCTTCTTAAAGGGGTACTTCAGCGCTGGGAAGATGAATCTGTATTTAAACTGGGTCATTAATGTAGTAGAAATGTGAAATTATTTTTGAATTTGGTGCTTTCTAGACTGAGAAAAGACAGAAAATGTATTTTTGTCTCATGGGAATGAAAGACTACAATTCCCAGAATGCTTTGCTGCCCTGTGAGGCCATTCCCAAAGCCACCTTCTGGATTACAGTGACTGAGTTCAGAAAGTACAATTAAATACTAAACGTGTGTTCAATAGAACGATCGAGTTGCCGCGTGAGTCTCACAGCAGACTCAGATTAGGAGTCGGATTACATTTAACGTCATAAATGAGCTCTCGTGATGAGAGCTGAGGTAATCGCGACCACATTCGCAGCATACATTCACAACGCGTTTTCAGTTCATGCCTTTGGAAGCTTAACTTTCATAGAAATTAATTTGAGAAATTAAAACACTTACATTGCTAAGCATCCGTTTAAATTAATGCCTGTAGCTGAGCTGTGCTGTAAGTGTGATCTCCATTCCCCATGCACGAGTTGAAAACATGCGGAAATGGCTCCCTCTGCTGGCTGTAGTCTTTAGCCTCTGGGCAAACATTCCTCTCGTGATGCAACTGTCGTCAATTTGCGTCACAAGAGGAAATTTTCCAGAAATAAAATGCATAAATCTCTCGTCTCAGGGGGATATAAGAGGGGGGAGCACAATCATTGAATATACTCCAGGGTTTCTACTGATACAAAGCCATATGCTAATCGCTGAAGTAACCCTTTAAGAATGACTTCAGTGCCGTTCTTTCAGAGAAAAGTTTAACTCCAAGTCTTCCAGAGTAGCAGTCAAAGCAAAGACCCCCGAATTGAATTATGAAATTTGTGTCAATACTCAGCCCTACTATTTACACATCATTGATGCCTAACAGGTGATCAGAAATCTATTCGTGCCACTATTTATATAATAAATAATGATTATTTTCATGGTTGAGTTGGTCAGGATACTCAAAACACCATAATGTTTATGGGAGTTTGTCATAGGGCAATCACCATATGAATAGTTTATAGCTGTCTCTGCATATTAAGCTGGGATAGAAGAAAGCCTTTAAAGGCCCCGTTCTTCGCGAGTTTTCGAAGCTTTGATTATGTTTACAGTGTGCAATATAACATGAGTTCATGTTTCGCGTGTAAAAAAACACAGTATTTTTCACACAATTTACTTATCTGTACAGCGCTGTTTCCTCTGTCCTAAAAACGGCCTGATGATTTCCTTGTTCTATGAAGTCCCTCCTTCAGAAACACGTAACGAGTTCTGATTGGGCCAGCGCTTCCCGCGCTGTGATTGGACAGCAGCTTAGTGAACTTTGCCCGGAAAGGTCCTGCCTCTTACCATAACGGGGAGATGCAAGCGCTGAATGCGCGCTCTTCTCCACGTGAGAGAGCAACAAGACCACGCCCCCTATTTTACGTGTTCTTGTGGGCGGAGGATTAGTCAACAAACAGTTGATTAACGGTTGAATCCCTGCACTTCCTGCTGTAGCCCAAACCGGCCGTTCGCTGTAGGCTTTGAAAGGGAACTTCTGTTAAATATCTCGCTAGGCATTGAACTTTGAGCTTTATAATTTTACAGGTATTATTTATGCTCTAACAGCAACATTACACACTAACTAAAGTTTGAAAGAAGGAATCGCGAAGAACGGGACCTTTAATGAAAATTACACACCACCTTTAAAGTCAGTGAATAAAGGCAGAGTGTCTCTGCATCCCCATGTATGAAAAGACAACTCCCACTACAGATGTCAAAAGGATCAATAGTGTCAACTTTTCAGTTTGTGGCAGTATTTTGACAAGACATTTGACCTCTTTTCATTCAATCTGACTTTCTGGCTGTGCTGAGTTTCCTCTCAGGAGAGCAGCTTTACAAACAGCGAAACAGCCCATATTTCAAGCAGCTCACTGACGCTCCAAGCCGCATCCTCAAACTGCTAAACAAGTGACTGATTGTCTGCTGGAGGTCAGACATTTTCCTGTTAAGTGAGCTAAGAGCGGACTCTCAGTCACAGCGTGCCCAAAAACATGTGATCCCCGTCTAAATAGTTTCCAGCATGATATCAGCCTGAATCAGGGCCACAGAAGCTCTTATTGTGCTCTCAGTATGAGCCTGATGATGAGCATCAAGCAGAACAGAAGGTTAGCAGACGGACCCATCTTTGCAAGGAAAAAAAAATGCCAGGTGAAAATTCATCCAAAACTTGCTTTTTTCATCATCTACACAATGCTGCACAATTTCTGCATTCTAATAAGAGTTGCAAGTAAAGTACGGTCCAATGTACTGATTATCTGTATTTATGTAGTTTAACTTATCTTGAAGGAAAGTTTAAGGAAATGTCTGTTAGTAATAAAAAAAAAGGAACTGGTAATTATCTACCAGGTCAATATCCGCTTTTTCCACTTGTTTATTTCGCACTGAATACAACTAATAAAACTAGAAACTACCATATATATAGCACTTTATATATTATATTATATTATATTATATTATTCTCTATAGGGTGGGATATTTGATTTTATTTCTATAGCCAAACTTATGCTTATCTCCATGCTAAAAATACAAAGAAGATTCTGGACTATATTAGACTCTGAACTTCAGAGCTTATCTTATCTGCCTGCAAAAAGCAACAAACTCAACAATAGTCCTCAAAGGACAGCAAAGATTCCATCACATCACATCCGCCTCAAGTGAGGCGAGGGTCAAAGGTCAAAGTTCTGCTTATTTGAGGAGGCATGGAAGGAAATGCAGAGGAGAAGAGCTGATGAGACACAAATGGGAGGAGGAAACGCTCTCATGTCTGCGACTCTTTTCTGCTTCCGTCAGTCACATTTACGGAAAAAACACAAGTAGATTTTGATATGCCAATGATAAGCCTGTGACACGCCTATGAGTGATCTATACATAGCAAAATATACACACAATCTTGTTGCCATGCGTTCATGCAGTGTGTCATGTTTGGCACCATTGACACTGGGGGGAAAACACCTTCACATCGCTTCCTGTCACCATTATAGCATTTTCTGGGCTCATGAAAAAAAAAAAAGTTTCGGTTGTTATCATGAAACCATTGTTCCTCCTTACTAAATGCGCTTTTTTATGTTAAAACTTAGTTATTATCATTTATTTAAACATTTATGTTAATTAAAATTAAGCTGAGATCAAATAAAATGTATATCAGAGCTGCAATAAGCTCAATTTGAAGCACTAAACAATTACTAACTGGAAATCAATAACTAAAACTGAAATAAAAAGAAACCTAAATAGTAATAAAACACTAGACAAAATCACTTGGGGGGGGGGGGGGGGGGTGAAATGCTGTTTCATGCATACTGAGCTTTTTACACTGTTAAAGACTTGGATTCCCATCCTAAACATAGACAAAGTTTCAAAAACTAATGTTGGACGTTTGATGGAGTATTTCTGTGTCAAAAATACTCCTTCCGGTTTCTCACAAGTTTTGGAGAGTTTTTTCCGAGTATGGGTCGGCTTGACGTTAATAGAGCGGAAGGTCCTTGTATGGGCCGTACGGGCTCTTCTCCCGGTAGGGTGCGCGCGCGCGTGACTAGAGCGAGAGAGGAAATGCACGGCCGTAAATACTCTCTCAGCTGCAGATCCAGTCGTCCGTGAACAATTATGTCGTTATAGTCCGCGCCGCGCTCTTTATTCCTATGGGTGACGTCGAGCGACTTCAACGCTTCAGCACAGCATTCCGGGAAGGCAGCGCTGCATTTGAACCGATTTGAACGCAGAAATGACGGGAAGCTTCACAACATCGCTTCAGTCATGTCGCAAAAGTGGATCTCCACGTTCACTGTTGTCAGGACTTCACCAAATCATACCAAAGAAGTGTGTTTTTGACGGAGCGGTCCCAGCGATAAAGGTTCGGTCCTGCTTTGGAAGCAGCCGGTGAGTAAAACTGCTTCAAATGTCTCTGCTGTTGGCTATCGTCGCGTGAGTAAACATCAGTAAACGACACGATCGCGTAATTCGTCATTCAAATGTGCTAACGGTTACTCCATTGCTGTTCTATGTATAACGTTACACTAGTCTGACGTGCAAAACCGTTTTGCTTGCTACTGCTAAGGTTTAGTCGCATACAATAGTCCATAAACCGAATCATGTCCTCATAAACTGCAAGTAAACACACACAAACGTTGACAGGCCACTAAATACAGTACATACCACAGAGACGGACGTCCTGCTGTTGCCGTTTCTCCTGTTCAATTTATTTCAGCCTCCGAATGTGATTCTGGATCCTATCTGTATTAGCTGAATCCGATTGATAGCCATGAGTTTCTCCCATAGACTGTAATAAAAATTCTCCACGCTTGAGGACGTCACCGCTTTGGGAAGTTTCAGAAGTTCTCGTGCTGTAGCTGTGCGCTCGTCATTCTTTAGCTCCGCCCACACGATACGCCTCCAGGCGCTCGTTTTTTTCCGGAAAGACTCGGTACAGCCTATATTTCTTTTATAAGTATAATAAAACTAAAGACTTTGCGGAGATATGAAGGATGCAATACTACTCTATAGGTACTCAAGATTGACATGAGATTGACTAAAACTGAGTGTTTCACACCCCCCCCCCCCCCCCTTTAAAGGGGTGGTTGCATGCGATATCACTTTTTTAACTTTAGTTAGTGTGTAATATTGCTGCTTGAGCAAAGTTACAGCACCGAAAGTTCAATGCAAACGAAGATATTGTCTTTTAAAGTTACGACAGTTTATTGCCTACAAAAACGGCCAGTTTGGACTACAACAAGCTTCTTCCCGGGTTGGTGACATCATAAACCCTTGCTATTAACATAAACACCACCCCAGATTTGACTTCTGCCCGTAATGGTAGGGGGCGTAGCGTTTCACTTCAGCCAATAAAAATACAGGAAACTACATTTGGCCATCTAACCAATCTATGACCATTGCGTTTTTCATGCTTCAAAGCAGGAAGCAAACGAAACGTTCAAAGGACAGTGGAGACAGCGGTGTGGAATAAAGGTAAAATATAAGAAAAATACAGTGTTTTTTTTGTTGTTTGTGCCCCATAAACTAAGCCTAGAAAAAAACACGGAACCACTTAATTACTAATAAACTAAAATTAAAATGAAAACTGAAAAAGGCAACAAAAAAAGCAATTCAAAATATTTATAAAAACTATAATAGTGTATAAATGATAATAAAATAGTACTGTGTTAAAACAAAAAAGCCTTTGAACTGCCTCTGAAATATCTGGTTGAACAGGATACCGCCAAGTTTAAAGGCACTAAGATCACTGTACTTTGAATGATTTTCAAAAAAGGGTGTTAGCCAAGTGTCCTGTCAAAGCAAGTTAGAAAAAAAGCATGAAAGGGAAGTGCAAGGGCTGGGTATGACTTTGTCCTCACACACTTACTTCATTGCAGCAGCGCTCAAATGAGCCCAAGCAGCAAATAACACATCTGCCCAGTGCCTCACACTACAAACACTTTGTGAATGTCTCTATATAAACCACTTTTTGTAATCATTTGTTACTACATTTTTTTTTATTTTATTTTTTTTATGCTTAATCGTTTTATTTGACATGCTGTCTGAACATCTGGTCTTTCTGGAATCTCTTCCCCCACTGATGGCAGAGATCATGGGAAAGGAAATGATCTTATCACACAAAGCCCATCCCTTTCATGTGCATGTTGCAAATGCAAACAGGGATAAGTGTATATGACTCCTGCACAGGTGAAGCTCATTATCATGAAAATGAAATGCTGGGAAGCAGACAGCAGGGCTTGAAGGTGCAGATCTGGTTCTTGTGGTTTAGGCAGGAGGTCTAACCCGGGGCAGAAGCATGTGGGTTGATGACACAGTTTCACTGTCAGCTTAAATTGTACCACAATGTCAGTTTAAAGGAATCTCTCTCACCTCTCATGTCGTTACAAACCTGTATGACTTACTTTCTTCAGAACACAAAAGGAGAATTTTGAATAATATGAAGAGTGCACTTTTAATTGCAGTGAAAGAGAAAAGACGGTATCAAGCTAAAAAAAAAAAAAAAGCACAATAAAAGTATCATAAAAGCAATATTGTGTTGCTCAACCTTTTGCTGCCAACAAAACCCTGATCCATCAAGGCATGGACTTCAATAGACCCCGAAGGTGTGCTGTGGTATCTTTCACCAAGATGTTAGCAGTAAATCCTTTAAGTCCTGTAAGTTGCAAGATGGGGCCTCTATGGATCAGATTTGTTTGTTCAGCACATCCCACAGATGCTTGATTGGATTGAGATCTGGGGAATTTGGAACCCAAGTCAACACTACAACAAACTGTGCTCCTCAAACCATTCCTGAACCATTTTTGCTTTGTGGCAGAGTGCATTATCCTGCTAAAAGAAGCCACAGCCACCAGAGAATACTGTTTCCATGAAAGGATGTACATGGTCTGCAACAGTGCTTAAGTGCATGTCAAACTAACATCTACATGGGTGGCAGGAGCCAAGTTTTCCCAGCAGAACATAGTCCAAATTATCACACTGCCTCCGCCGACTTGCCTGCTTACAGTGCATCCTGGTGCCATGTGTTCCCAAGTCAACAACGCACCGGCCATCCACGTGATGTAAAAGAAAACGTGTTTCCTCAGACCAGGCCACCTTCTTCCATTGCTCTATGGTCCAGTTCTGATGCTCATGTGCACACTGTTTTACTAGGTTTTGCACTTTCAGCGGTAGACAGGTGTCAGCATGGGCACCCTGACTGTATGCAGCTATGTAGCCCCATACACAACAAACTGCAATGCACTGTGTATTTTGACACCTTTCTATCAGAACCAGAATTTACTTCTTAAACAATTTGAGCTACAGCAGCTCTTCTGTTTGATCGGACCACACAGCCCAGCCTTCACTCCCCTCGTGCATCAATGAGCCTTGGCCACCCATGACCCTGTCGTTGGTTCACCACTGTTCCTTCCTTGGACCACTTTTGATAGATTCTGACCACTGCAGACTGGGAACACCCCACAAGAGCTGCCCTTTTGGAGATGCTCTGACCCAATAGTCTAGCAATTACAATTTGGCCCTTTTTAAACGTGCACAAATCCTTACGCTTTCCTATTTTTCCTGCTTCAAACACATCAACTTTGAGGACAAAATGTTAACTTGCTGCGTAATTGTCCCGAGCATCATTTGCATACACAAAGAAAGTGTTTTTATGTTTAGCAACCAAACAGAATGTAGTTTTGAAGAACCATTTTAAAAACGAGATACTCATGGCATGAGATGCTAAAAAAATGTAAACACCAGCATCACTACACGCCAAATAATTTTCCTCTCAAATATGACTGAAAGGGTTGCACAGAGAGCTCTGAGTAAGTGAGTCACACTGCTCCTATTAAGCCACTCATCTTTTTTTATATTGTTATATTCAGAGAGTTTTGCAAGCGTGTACATTTTCAATCGTTCACTTTCAATAGGTCTCTAAGCAAGTGGCCACTTCCATTCTCACGTCAGAATCATTTGTGCTGCTTTTAGGAGCGCTCTCAAGGGAGAGCTGGGAGTGACCTTGAGTGGTGTTGACAACATGCAGTTAAGGTTGAGGGGAAAAGACATAGCTAGGTTGGGAGTGAGAAAATGAAGAAGAAAACATCAGGAGGAGAGCAGCAGAGAAACAAGCAATTCCAAGCAGTCACGCTTAGTTTCCTTCCTTCGGACCCTGTACACACCGGAGCATCTGTGACACATACTAGCTTACCATGGCTATAGACAGACAAGACAGGAACAGAAAGAAAGTGCTCTCGTCAGCGCTCCACATGGGAGTGAGTATGCCGTGATGAGTCTGCAGTTGTGCGTGCCACGCTTGTGCAAGAGTGTGAGCGAAAATCTGGGCTGCATCCCAGGGCAGCAATCTAACAGCTTCTATTACTGCTTTGTTTTTATCACGATGCTTGCCGTCAACAAGGCAAGCGCTCGTTTGTTCTCTTTTTCCTGTTTTGTTTCCCAAAAGAAGAGGGCTCATGTGGCGTATTTTCTGCCTTTCTACAGCGCTTGATCCACCTCCTGCATATTTGAAAGTGTTTACATCATTTGGCGGGCACATAGCAGTGCCAAGTTATGACTAATGGAAGGGAGACTTGGCTGGATGGCATCCACATAGTTTCAAGCAAGGTATGCTGAACGCCCGAAACAACACATCTGGTGACATAATGTTCAACACAACAGAGTTTTTCAGGCAAAATCAATGATTTTTTTTTATTTTTATATCCCTTCTCCGAGAACAAACCATGGAAGGTTGTGCAATGCGTTCACACTGACCTTACAGGAATCTTCTTGTCAGTTATTATTAGTCATCATGCCTGCATCCACCTATTCCCAAAAGGCCACTGAAGGCCAAGTCACACAGTGGCTCAAAACACGCCCTTGGATTTTGGTTTGAAGTCTAGACTAGTTTGCTTCTGTCCAGACTGCACATGACTTTAAGTAGACAAACAGGGTCAGCAGCCTCCTCAGACTCATGCCACACTGTATGCTAAAGATAGAGACGGGCGAGCTGGCCGACCTATTTAAAAGTGGCACTGCAATAATATTTGCACACAGGCCTAACTACAGATGAGACAAAACAACAGCCCAAGACCCAATATAAACTGCTGCCTGCTGGATTAGGCCGGCAATAGTGATTTTTCACTGTATTTTGATGTCTAAAATAGACATTTTTACATTCCAAGGGAAGAAGGATTGCATCCCCCAAATTCATATGCAGACAGATAGTAATAGAAGTAGGATGGGGTGGCTTATGGAATAGCTTCTCAGGAAAAGTTAACTGCTAGGGCACAATATAATTTCAAAGAGAACTTAAGATGTGTTCAAGTCCTCTAGGAAGTTTACATACTCAGAAATTGTAAATACAGCATGTGCTTTAGGGTTAGTGATTTCTAGCTTATATGCTGGACAGTTTCATTTACCTTAAGCTTTTTAGCACTTGCTTAAGAGCAACATTATCAAGAACAAAGGATGCACATTAGGTGTGTAGATTTAGCTTACATTTGTTTGGTCACAAGTCAGTTTCCTCATAAACAACTAGTTGCTTATTATTAGCATGCATATTACTAATACAGTATTGGCTGTTTATTAGTACTTATAAAGCACATAATAATGCCTTAAACTGCATGAAAATATTCTACATCCTCTAATCCTACCCAATACCTAAATTTTACAACTACCTTACTAAGTAATAAACAGTTAATAGTTAGTTAATAGCGAACAGTTGATAATCCCTCATATTAATTTTATTCAACATGACACAACTCCGTAAATAAAAAATGACAAACTTCTCTCAAGTGACGAATGCTGGATTTCTCCGATCATTTGGTTTGTTTAAGTCTTCCACCAACCATAATAGACTTCAAAGCACACATTCACTTTTGAGTGTGATGTCCAAATCCATCAAAAAACGATGGATAGAACCAAATCACCAACCTGTATTTTTTCATTTCTGTTAATCTGTTACACTCAAATGTACATCACAATATGGAAAAAATTATCTGTCGCTATTTTTTTTTTCATTCGGAAATTTCGGACGTTAAATAAAGTATAATTGTGTTCATGCACACTCAACATTAACTGATTAATTCAGTGCACCATTACACTTTGTTGAATCTCTTAACAATGTGTGATAGGGAAATGCAGTGGCACTGTGTGTAGAGAGGACCCACTGAAAACATTGTATATAACAGGAACCACCACTGTGGCCTAAATGGGCTGACCTGATGATGCTAGACCTTTTTGTCCATTTAAAATGTGTATATTTATATTGTATCTAAATTTGGCATTGACAGCAAGTCAACCAGCCCAACAGGAAGCTCCCTACAGTCACTCAATCCATCTGCCTGATGTTATCCACAGGCCTCTAAAGTGAAGACATCATGAGAGCAAGGCTCACAAGATGAGGAACATGTGTTTCATATGAAAAACATTCAAATCTAACCCGAAATATCTAACACATTAGCCCTCATTGCAAAATGTATGATGGGTACACCTTGCTGAAAAATCCAACATAAACCAAAAGCCTGTTGGTCCATAGTCATGCTGCTCTCAAACAAAACTGTTCTGGTTTTACTGGTCCACCAGCAACCAGCATCCCATGAAAAATATACCTTATGTTGGTAACCAGAAATGCTGAATTTTTTCTTAAATAACAGATTGAAGCAGCTGTAATTTGTAAATGATTAAATGATGACTTTAATCTAAATAGAAGGAAAAACATAACCCAAGACACTATACTGATCAATGTCCTTCCTGTGGAAACACCCACACATTACCAAAGACATCGAAAATTACACAATTGTGCACATCAATTCACACCAGCAGCACTGTCTGGACTTAATGAACCCTCGCCTGCTCATTCAGAAACCCTCTTTGCTCATTAAAGTTTGATTAGCCCGTTAGGCCTGTAGCTGTGCACATCAGGACAGGAGTGACAGCAGAGGTAAAGGCATCTGAATCTCGTTGATGTAGAGAGCTGCAACAGCACTGCGTCATAGTTAGAGAGAAAGATTCAACAGCAAGTCACAATCTGTCAGATCTCCACAAATCAAACAACACCTGAAACTGGCAAGACACACAGAAGTTACATTTTAAGAGAACATGATTTATGCGCCAATATACACACATAGAATATTTCAAAGACCAGAATCTTTTTTTCACTCAGCAAACACATCAGAATATGATTGAGTAGCGCATTCTTGACAAATAAAATGTGCTGAAATATAAAATATAGGTGTGAAATGTAGCATAGACTCTCTTGCCTGACTATGTATGCACAGTTCTCCATGCGATTTATGATTGTTTTCTCACATAATGCCTATAATTATCTGTGTTTACCTTCTGTGCCGCCACATTTATAATATATACTTGCAGGTATTTTTAGATAACGTTAATATTAGTAGTTAGTGCATGATTAAATTTAAGAATACGCTGCCAAAAAAAAATAGAGAGTTCATTGCTACTTTGAGGTCAAGTTAATCAAGTAAAAGGAAACCACATGAGATCATGCTCCTGTTAATACTTCCTCTGGCACGGAGTTGCAATTTTGATTATAAAAGGTACATTCATTTATTCCCTGAACCCAAACAGGCACTGCATGTTTCTAAAAGTTCATCCAAAAAGAAAAATAAACAAAGTGGTGTGCTAATGAAGGCCACTTCCGATGAGGGAGGTGTTAGGCTGGGACGTTCCCAACTACTCTGACACAAATCAAATATTGCTTCTTTAAAAATATGAAACTTTTAGCATTAGAGCTGTGGGGAAAAGCTACTTTAATTGACACCAGGCTTGCCAAACAAGTAAGTTAACATGTCTTTCTGTAAGCAATACTAATACTTTAAAAACAAAAGTCAACATAAATGTGTCTATTTGACACATAACAGGAAGAACTTAGTTATTTAAATATTGCTGATAGTAAAATACCAGCACACTCTATTACCTTCAAACCTCCCTTGTTGTTTTGCAATCGTGGCTGTTATAGTCAACCACAAGACCACCAATGTACTAAAGAAATGGTTATACGGTTCTCTAGATTTATCTGCGGTGATAAAGGATGGCCTTAATATAATTTAACAACCCATGCTAAATCTATATGACACTATTCAGTCCTCAGATGTGCTCTTTCCTACTCAAAAGGAACTGTTTGAAGAAAAAAAGAACACATGGCCACAGAGTCACACCTTTGAGTTTCAGACCAGACCACAATAACAACATATATATAAACTGAGCATAGCTGTATTTTGGAAAGCAACTGAAACGTAAAGGTCGTTCATACTGATAGCGATTAAATTACTGGAGGTCACTGTGTTCTGTGCTTGTTTTTTGCTTGCACTATAAATGGCAAACTCTCATTACATATGTTTACATGAAACCAAACAACCTGTTAGTTACTGGACTGATGACTCAATTGGACCAAGTAGGCTTCATGAAATATTCAATGCGATTTTGAGCTCAATCCAAATTAGATTTTTGATTAGTATTGTGGACCTGAAATAATCTGATCAACAGGAAAGAAATAAGCATGTAAACACCTGAATCTGGCTTTTATTTCTTAATTGGATTCAAAACAACAAATGTTATTTAACTCTCATCGTGGTCAATGGACGAGGCGGTATATGTAAATATATGTCAGCTTTCGTTTTAGACATGCCCACCAGGCAAAAACTATAATATTGCTCGCAGTAGCTCTGGTGATATCGCTCTAGCTTTCACCAGGATTTTTGGAGGTTATGTTCAAAATACATGTAATGCAAATGCACAACGAACGTGAATCGGATAGCAAGGTTTAGGGTTCATTCATATGATCAAAACTTTCAGTATCTGAAATCGGATTGGATTCATTTGGATTGACAGAAAGTGCATGTAATTGAAAATCAATGACTTTAAGTTGCTTTAGCGCTGCAAACTGCTGTCAGCGTCAAACACTCTGCTTTCTACCATTTTTTGATAAACCGCTGATTGAACCAATGTCGTTATGTCCGGCCCAGTCAGGCCATTAAAACAAACAGAGTGCAATTTGGCAGAAATTACACACACCACTAAACAATTTATCTGCCAGAAATATCTTTTAAATTGGGAAGTTTGCTAGAAAACAAAACCGAAAGTAATGAAAGCGATCCACTCTTGGCTTGACAGACAGTCAGACAGACACACAGACTGCTGTGTGACTCATCCACACATGACCACTATTCTCCATTACTTACAGACACCTGCGGCATACTCCAGCACTATCCTCCCCTTGTCCTATCCCTACTGTGCCGACCTAGAGCCCAGTTGGAGCGCACCTGCGACACATAATGACGACAGCCGATCGAAGGCCTGCTTAATCGGGCTTGTTACATCACCATGAATGATGATCCTCTGAATGAGATAATGTTTCAAAAACATTGTGAGCACAAGCTGGAGTGGGACGTGGCCATAGGCCAGGGACACCTCGCACAGCACACACTTCAGAATAGAAGCTCTAGCCCGCCCAATCAAATAACTACTTGTATTCTTAACTATCTCTTGTGTATATGCATGGGAAACATCAGCTATAATGTTTCACAGGGGTACTAAATTAGATGCAGCACAGTAAATGCCTCTTCAAAACACACAAGCATGGCCTGGAGCGGCACACACCCCCTAAAAGGCTAACATGCAGGCTGTGTTTTGAAACCTGAAAAGGGCTGCCATGCAGGAAGTATGGCATATGGATCTTAATTTGTACCACAATCATTAAATATTCAGCTAGTTGTGCTCCCATAGAACTGGTTTTTAGATATTTAGATATGACATTATTGTGCCTTGGAAGCCTGTCTGAAGCGAACTTTTTACATTAACTGTGTATGAGGTTGACTGCTTTGTACTATACATCTATCAGTCTACAGTCATCGCATACTTGTTTAGATAAATTAGTATATTGATGTGTATTCTTTGTTTATGTTGTCTCGTTCTGTCACTCTCTATGTTACCTTGTTCTTTTGATTATGGAAGGCTTTATTCCAAAAATGATGGCATTCTATTGGTGCCAAATTGGGCAAATTGTCTCTTTAGTGCTATTGCTGTTGATCTATTTGTGTCATCTACCCTGTTGTGCATTTAGCTCAGTTTTATGCACTGGTGGGGAAAGTTACTTTTAAAAGTAATGCCTTACTACATTATTGCGTTAGTCCCTTAAACATTACATTACTTTTGTGCTAAATTTTCTCACATCACTGGGCTTGCTTACTTGTTTTTTTTAAAACCAATTTTTTTTTATTTTTGGCAAATGTAAAGGCCCCTAAAGCCTTAAAGGGCTGAAGGAAATGAAAATTCACACCTGCAAAGAAGAGGGCACATCTCAAACCTTATGTTTAACTAAAGTCATTTTGACTTATTGGTACGGTTGAATTGGATCATCACAGTTGAGAAGCAAAAACATTGGTTAATAAAGTGAGATTAAATGCATAAAGTATATTTGTGTTTTTTATAATATTTAATTATTGCAGGTTTGCGTAATATTCAGAATAATCTAATATTAATATCCAATGTTTTTACTCATTTTGAGGAATACTGAATCTGTTTTTATGGAAGCTTGTTTCCGCCACATGAAAACACAAAAAGGTAATTGTGACTTTTTATCTCACAATTATGAATTATTTTCTCAGAATTGCATGATGTAAGCTCGTAATTGCGAGATATAAAGTCAGAATTGTGAGATTTAAACTCACTATTCTGAGAAAAAGAGTTACATTTTTTTTCCGATTTTATTCACAATTTTGAAAAAAGAATTTGAGAAATTGTGAGAAAAAAGCCAGAATTGCGAGATGTAAACTCGTCAAAAAAAACGTATTTGAAAAATAAACTATTTTGTTGTAAATTTTAAAGTAATGCATTACTAGATAAAAAAGTAATCTGAATATGTAACTTACTTTACATGTAATGCTTTAACACAACAGTGCTTTTATGCTTTCAATATTATGACAAATAACAAACTTGAACCACAAAGACTTTGCTTAGAGCAGAATGATAAATGCATCTAAAAGTTTTATAAAACTCATTATTTAAAAAAAAAAATCTGTAAAATGTGTTGCAGAGCGTTTACTGACAGTAGTAACTTATAAAGCATAAAACTGAGATGAAAACAGGATGACACAAGCAGACGACACAACCGAAGACCAGAAGGCTGACACATAAAACAACAGCAACAACAGACAATGTTTTTATGTTCCAAATCAATATTAAAGATGGGTAAGTAAAGCTGCACTATGTAATTTTTTTCCGTCCATTAGAGGGCGCCTATTCAAAACAAAGGTGTAGTTTGATGACACATAGTTTGATGACGCCAAGCTTGAGCGCAGAATCTTGGGACATGTGGCCTTCACCTCATAGGCAGTGGAAAAGAATCGGGATAAGACTCATGTTAATGGATGCGGTTATTAACGTTACTGTAGTATGAAGCATGACTGGACACAGTCGCGGGCGCTATTTCCGCTTTACCGGTCATGAGTATGAGGTAACGCAGCTCTGTTTATCATATTAGATACATTTAAGTGTGTTTAATATAATGTTATGACATCTGTGTGCGGCTGCTGTGACACGCAACTGACAAGGCAACTCACTCAGACGCTATGCTCAGACGTCCCGGCTCCTTGGTTAAAATAGCAATTTTCTCACAATTTACAAATTTACAAATATATTTGGGATATTGTAAGAACTCAACTGAACAAAATATGACAATGGCCTAGTGGTTTTTGGATATTTTACTACAAAAATACTACATAGTGCACCTTTAATCCATTAATATACTAATTAATTCACATTTTTCACATTTTATTTATGATTTATCATTATTTATTTACAACCCCACATAAAAAAGCGCAATGCACACGAGGCCAGCAGCGGCCTTTGGTTAATTTGAACAGACCAAATTGCTTCTAAAAAATAGAGGTAGCCTACTCAACAGGGGCGGTGCATCAATAACAATCGTACTGACGTCATCATATTACAGTGGCCAGTGCAGTAGCCTAAATAAGCGAATTGATAAGACATGGTATGGAAAACACACAGTGGCCATTCGTCTCAAAGATTGGCCCTTTGACAACAAATGCAACGTTAAACAGATCTATTGGCAAGACCTTCAAACCACCATGAGGTTTGTAATATTACTGAATAGGGTGATTAAGAAGTAAACTGGACTAATGTAGGATGAAGTCGTAAATACGGAACAGCACACGCGCCTTCGCGACATGCGAATGTCTCGTGATTTAAAAACACACATACACACACTCAACATCAAGTTCAAATTCTGGTAGGCTACACATCCTTTTCGTCTAGAATTGAAATACACCCAATTCAAATATGGCAAGAAACCACTATGAAACGATATGGTAAATCCAGTATGTATTCTTTAAAACTCTATGATGCATTATAATGACACGGATGCATCGATTTGATCTCAAGAAGACGCACCGGCATGTTCATTGCCGTATAGGCTACAGAGCAAAGACTGAAAATGAATCGTTACGAACGAAATGATCACCTACCCTTATTAGATTCACAAGCACTTCGAAGCGGGGGGAAATATTAACAGCTGAAATCTCCAGATCCCTGTGAAATATCGCCGGTATGCAGATGTTTATTTCATTTTGTCCAACGTTAAAAAGGCAGCGCAAAAGATAAACAGCTGCAGATGTCAAAGTGTCTTAGTCTTCTTGAGGCTCTCGGTGATAAAATCCAATGTTAAGACATTGTAGAGCAGTTCGTATGATTGTTCCCACGCAGCGGCGAGTACATTCCCACGCACGCACGACACACTGAGAGAAGCGCTCGGCTCGGGTAAGTTTAGTTTTGGTCTGCCGGTAATTCAGTTTCATAGACCGGGAGCCCCGCCCGTGTCGACCGAGAGTCAGTCAAGTGCGTGGCCGATTGGTGCGCGTACACACACTGGGAGGCGCAGAGACTCACAGTGTGTGTGTGTGTGTGTGTGTGTGTGTGTGTGTGTGTGTGCGTGTGTGTGTGTGTGTGTGTGTGTGTGTGCGCAGCCATGACTAAGCAGGGAAGCGTGTTAAAGACAGGACATGAGTTTATGAATACCTCTCAACTGTTACTACAGTCGTGAGATATTTTTAGGGACTAGTTGTTTAGTTGCTGTGTGGGTTTAAAAAGTAACTCTTTGTGACAGAAACTCATTTAGGTAAAAGGGTGTGGATGAGCACATGATCAGATATTCAGACACACATGAGTAGCTAATCACAGTCTTCTTACTTTCTTCTAATAGAAGAATATTAGGCTAGATTTGTTTTATATTAGGCTACTCATATGCTACTATTCTGTCAGGCACATTGTGCAAATTTGTGTAGGCCTACATTATAAAAAACAACTGTGTTTTAGCCTACTTATTTTATAAGTTATGCAGCCCTCATGCTCATCCACCATTCAAAGGCCCAGTTTCAAAGACGGCTAGGATTAGGATTTGGTTCAATTGGGGCATTTGAGTAGATTTTATAAATGTGTCTTTGAAAAAAAAAAAAAACATTACTTGTGTGCATCTTGAGACAAAACAATGGCACTGACATATATTAAGGCTATGTCAGTGCAAGTAGCTTTCAGTTAAAACGGTTTAAACATCCATTTTAGTAGGACTATAGCTTAAGACTTGTATGGGGAACTGGGGGCAAGAGTGCTAATACAGACAGTACAACAGCACTGGGCCTATTTACTTTTTGTATCACAGTGTTTGTTTCAGACTGACTGTCAGTCTGTTAGTTAATTGTTAGAAATGTGTTACATTACTAGAAAAACATAATATTATTAAGTGGCTATAGTGTCAAAAACCTTTGAGATTATCTAGTGCACTCATTCAATTCTGTAAAAACCACAATAAGAAGTGTACCCAGGCATACACACAGCAAACAACAATTGTATCTCAGATTGACCTCAACGACACATTTGCCCAGAAATATTTTTTTATACTGAGGTGGAAACTTCATAGTTTAGAAACTGCACACACAGATAAACATTCAGGAGCATATATAGAAACTGGTTTTCAATTGCCTGTGAATATAATAAAACAGCTTCACTCCTGAAAGCTTTTATAGGCTATTTCTCAGCAATGAGGTGATTTTGTGAATAAACGAACAAGCTTCAATATTAGCTAACATATACAGGTAATTTACACTCACAGACTCTCAATCTCTCTCTCTCTCTCTTATCAATTCCTTCTAAATAATTCAGATAAATGAAATCTAACCGCACTAACAAACAAAATTAGCATTATTTTTCTTGTAGCTATATGTTCAGTCAGATTTTGTGCCACAGACATCCATGAAAGCCTTTAAAGGGGTACTTCAGCGCTGGGAAGATGAATCTGTATTTAAACTGGGTTATCAATGTAGTAGAAATGTGAAATTATTTTTGAATTTGGTGCCTTCTAGACTAAGAAAAGACAGAAAATGTATTTTTGTCTCATGGGAATGAAAGACTACAATTCCCAGAATGCTTCGCTGCCCTTTGAGGCCATTCCCAAAAAAAAAGTTTAACATATCTTAACTTATTTTGATGAGTTAAAACAATGTAAATTTGTCATCATAACTTACTGAACATATAATTTTTTACAGTGTCGGTGGAAATTAATATATAAAAACAGATATTGGATACCAGTCACATCTAAATTAAATGCAAACAGGTGGGACAAAAGATCAGATCTGTGCATTAAAGTGCCTCTATTATAGATTTTTGAAAATTACCTTTGATGTTGCGTATAACATACTGATTCCTCTACCGAGTCGTACGTTGTGGTGATGTGCAATGTATAATATGAGAAAATGTAAGTGTTTTTGACCTTTGATGCCTGCATTTAAACCTGTTGTTAGAGACCTAAATTAAGGAACTTTAAAATAGCATAATAGTGGCACTTTAAGACTTCGAGTGTATAAACGCAGCCAAGATAAGACCAAGACCCTCAAGTTAGAATCCAAAAGCAAGGATCCAGTCATGCTGAATGGAAGTGCCCTGGAAGAAGACCAGTTCTTCACCTACCTGGGCAGCAATGTTGACCAACCAGGGAACACAGACGCAGATGTCAAGGATTGGCAACGCAAGAGAGGCCTTCAT
The DNA here is from genome assembly GCF_024679245.1 of Pseudorasbora parva. Taxonomy (NCBI): domain Eukaryota; kingdom Metazoa; phylum Chordata; class Actinopteri; order Cypriniformes; family Gobionidae; genus Pseudorasbora; species Pseudorasbora parva. The sequence goes on along the minus strand of NC_090173.1, from coordinate 43,976,072 downwards.
ACAGCTCAAGAACATCTGGAGCTCCAAAGACATGTCCTTGACAGCAAATATCTACTCTAACATGAAGTCAGTGTTGCTGTATGGAGCTGAAACCTGGAGGATGACGAAGATTACCACCAGGAAGGTCCAAACCTTCATCAACATCTTGAGTCTCAGAACGATTCTCCAGATCCACTGGCCTGAAGAAGAAATAAGGAAGAGAAGATGGGGCTGGATAGGACACAACGTCAATTGGCGTAAACCGCCAGCCAATATGTGGAACCCCTGAGGAAAGTGAAACGAGGCCATCCAAGAAACCTGATATTGTGACCTTGAGGCTGACATCACCAAGATGGGCTACACCTGCAACCAGCTGGAAAGAATGCCCAATGACAGAGTATTCTGGAGATCTGCTGTTTGTGGCATATACCCTGGCAAGGGTGACATGTATAAGTTATATGCAAGAATATCGCTAATGCATTTTTAGGGACTCATCAAGTAAAATTTTGTATGATGAAATGTATTTTCCAAAAGCACCACTGTTTTCTCTGGTGCACAATATTTACATTAGTATTTGAATTCATTTTGATTTTCATTCACTCCTTTCTCATCTATAGGCATATCCCTATAACACCATTACTCTGTGGCTCCCTATAAGGCTCTTTATCTGGTATAGCTTAGCCATTGAGTATTTCAAATGATTATAGTTGCATACTGCTTCATGTACATTTTTTTAAACTAAGTACAATTTTCCAAACTTAGGCTTCCTTTTTTTTTCTTAGACAGTCCAGTGGTGTTTATTTCAGGCACCAAATCCAAAGTCATTTACAAGTCTAATACATTGTTTCTGCAGTGTTACACAGTTCTTTCTTTACAAAGATTTTACAGCAATGTGAAAGTAAATGTAGCAACATGCATTGGCAGCCATAACTACTGTTAAATTATGACATTAAACTAAGCCACCAGGGGAATATAAAATAGGATAAAAAAAAATATTTTGGAAAAAGTATAGGCTGTATTTAAAGAGAATTCTGAATATGAATTCACACTATCTTCACTGAATGTTTTAGTAAATGATTAATCAGGGAAGAATTACTGACATTCACAAATTCACCCCAGTTACATTGAATTCCAATGAATGCAATGATTAAACTGATTAAACATGAATAACACCAAGAGAAAGCCAGGTAAAAAAATAAAGAAGCACTTGTGATTGTCATGATGTGTCAGTTTGGAAAATATCCATTCTGATGTCAGTTCCCTTTCGGCCCTTAAACAGCAGAATGAGGCTTGGGGATGTTAATTCTGGACAGCAGGTTCCTCCTAAAGTCTAGAGTTCAAACTCAAGACAAAGAGACTGCATTGACATGCATAGCATTCCATTTTCTCATAACATTGTTGAGATTCTTCCTGCGTTTGCCTTCGGGGACTTTCCAGAGTGGCTGTAAGGCTTGCATGTTCACTTATCCACATGACCTTATTACCTATTGTAAGACAAGTTATGGTGTCACCAAAGTTGAAGTAGGCACTGATCAGGACAATGATTTTATGTGGACAGTCCACATAAAATCATTGTCCTGATCAGTGCCTACTTCAACTTTGGTGACACCATAACTTGTATGTCTTACACAGTGTATAAGGTGCAGGTCACTGATCATTTTATAAGAGTGATTTTCCCCATTTTGAACACAAAACAAAAACATATTTTCATAATACTGCTTTTGAAGTACAAATAAAACCCCTGTACAAGTGTTAGAAGTAATTTCAAACTGCTGTTTTCCAGAACAAAAAGTTTCTTCTTTATGGCGGAGAATGTTTTCTGTGCAATTTCATATCCATAGGGAGCCTTGAGTGGAGAGGTTTAGTTGCTGAAATCCTTTGGACTCAAATGGTGATGACAAGTGCACAATCCAGGTAGGTTTCTCAGGATATTACAGTTTGGCTTGAGTTTCTACCCTGCTTCTGGCCAAAAAAGATCCTCTCATGACTGTTTCAGGTTTTTTTATCCCATGGGGAATATGGCAGGTATCAGACACTTCAAACACTAAATTTCAGAGGAACTTAAAGGGTTACTTCAGCGCTGGGAAGATGAATCTGTATTTAAACTGGGTCATCAATGTAGTAGAAATGTGAAATTATTTTTGAATTTGGTGTCTTCTAGACTGAGAAAAGACAGAAAATGTATTTTTGTCTCATGGGGATGAAAGACTACAATTCCCAGAATGCTTCGCTGCCCTGTTAGGCCACTCCCAAAGCCACCAACTTGATTACTGTGACTAAGTTGGAGAAGACACTACAATTAAAAACTGAACGTGTGTGTTCAATATAATGAGTGAGTCACCGCGCGAGTATCACAGCACTGAGCACTAACTGCAGGAGTCAGATAAATGAGCTCTCGTGATGAGAGCTGAGGTAATCACGACTACACTCGCGGCATACATTCACAACGCGAGCTCAGTCTGGCGCGTTTCAGTTCATGCCTTTGCAAGCTTAACTTTCATAGAAAGTAATTTGAGAAGTTAAAAGACTTACATTGCTCACCATAGCTCCGTTTAAATGAGTGACTGTAGCTGCGACCTGAGCTCTCCCAGCTAGCTGAGTGTGATCTCCCATCCCCCATGCGTGGGTTCAAAACATGCGGAAATGGCTCCCTCTGCTGGCTGTAGTCTTTAGCCTTTGGCCAAACATTCCTCCTATGATGTAAATATCGTCCATTTGCATCATAGCAGGAATTTTTCCAGAAATAAAATGCATAAATCTCTTGTCTCAGGGGGATAAGAGGGGGGAAAGCCCAATCATTTGAATATACTCCAGGGTTTCTACTGATACAAAGCCATATGCTAATCGCTGGATTAGCAAATGTTGGATTTGGGCCAGCCGTTGCGACAAGCGATGTGCCTTTGGCACCACAAGGGCAAATGTCACACCTCCAACATTTCTTAGACTGACAGTGGATTACAGATATTATACTACATTACATGAAGTTATTTTTATTGCACACTTTAAAAAAATATTTAGAAAAAAAGTTACCTGGTTGCCTTAAAATTTTGAGTTCATTGAAATTGAAATTTTGAGTTAATACAATGAAGATTTGACAACCTTTATTAAAATATTATTAAAATATTTTTTTAAGCATATTGGGTAATTGTGTGTGTTTTATTTCTGATGATGCAGTGAAACATGTCAAATTGTGCTATTTTCATGATTTATCATTTTTTTATGTGGTTCAGATATAAAAATATTTTGAGTTTCTATTTATTAAACAAATTTCCTTCATTGTATCTACTCAAATTTTTAATTTCAATAAACTTAAAATTTTAAGGCAACCAGGTTACTTACTTTTTTAAGTTAAACCAACAAAAAACAACCAACATTTTTTACAGTGCAGTAGGTTGGTTTTAGAATTCAGAATATTGAATATTTTAAGTTGAGTGCGAACAAAATGCCCAAAGAGAGAGTTAGCGAGAAAAAAACTCAGGCTTTTTTATGTATATTTTGCAATGGAACAAAAAAAAAAAGCTTTCTTCTGGGCTAAATGATGAGTGCATACACATGATGTTATGGAGCTGAACACTCCTGGAATCCCTCCATCACACACCTAAACGAATATCTGCTGTGAGGAGACACTGTAATGGGCAACATTGTGACTACGACAGGTATGTCGTAGGTATGCTTGAGCATTCAGTCCTTTTTAGGTTCACATCTTGTGACATCATGTCCTGTTTTTAGATATATTTACATGTATTTGGTCTGTGTTACATTCATATTTTAGTCGAACCGCACCAGACTTTGTTTGGAAGCAGATCGAGACCCATCTTTTCAGGGGTCTCTGTCCACTTTTTTGGGGCGCACCAGGGTTCGGATGGCAGTGTTCATACTTATTCAAGAGTTCCTTTTAAATCAAACCAAACCTGCGCGAACGCCCTAAAACTTAGTGTATAATAATCATAACATACTAACTGTTTATACTGTAAATGATTTTGGATGTCAAGACCATATTGTCCTGATGTAGAAATTAATTTATAGGAATAGTTTCACTGGAGTCATAATTTAATGGCCCATATATCATTCCAAACCTCTACCACAAAAGATGTTTTGCACAATGTCCAAGCTGCACTTTTCTATGGTTCATTACATGATGTTCAAATGTTATTCATACTTGCATGCATCTTCAAGACACTTCATGCTAGGCTTTGTATGATGTCAAAAGTTATTGGTTCTTGTGCATCTTGGGGCCAAAAACATTGCTACTGAATATTTTCAGTTGAGTGCAGACATAAATTAGATTTTAAGCAGGAGAAGAATTGTATCAAAAGTGCAAAGATGAAGTCCATAAAGGGACATTGTGATGGTCAGAAATAAATAAGGAAATTTATATTTCAATACTTAAGATCAAGAAACTTTGCATTCAGTAGCAAAACTTTGGTGATTTAAACAATATGAGGTGGGAGGTAAAAATTAAGCGGCAGCATCAGTTCCAGCAGACCAAGTAGTCAAGACGCTGCTAACGCTATTTGGCAACAACGCTGTCTCATCAGCTGTTTTAACTTTCCTCGCTGCTGGGTTGCCTAAAACAGGGCGCCCTATTTAAAACTAGGGCTTAAACTTCAGTTCGCTCTTACTACTTTAAAGCTACACTGTGTAACTTTTTTAGTTTATTCTTAGCTAAAAACACTTAGTTCTTTCAAAAATATATGTGCTCATTAATGTATATTTACTTATTTCAAGTAATAAAGTATTCTCGTAAGTTTATAATATGCCATTGAAAATACATACGGATGAGTCCGAATGCCGGTCGCAATGTTGCCGCTCCATCTTGAAAGTACATTAGCCAAAGAGGGACATACCCGTAAATTCAAGCTTCGGCTTTCGCGTTTTAACACTCGATGGCACCGTGTCGAATGTGAAGAGGGGGATTGCCATGTTAATCTTGGACTAAATCAGCCACCGTAGGAGTTAAAACGAAATCAGAATTGAGAGGAACAGAAACTATTATTCACTGGATGGTCATATACATTTTCACCGCTAGATGGGGGGAAATATCACACAGTGTAGCTTTAATAGTTAAGCTCTCCCAGTCCCAAACTGTGAGAGCGTTCCCTAATGCTGCTGCTGTCCTCTGACGCGCTGCTGTTTAATGGTGCTCATGAAAGGTCACTCCCTGAACAGAGCCATACCGCCAAAACAAAATTTTATTCAGAATTCATCAACTGATTTTAATTAATTCAATAAAAATGATTTAAATCATTTTTATTGTCAAACGTGTTATTTGACTTAATGGACCTGACAAAACTATATTTCAGTGTTTTTGCAAGCAAAAGTTTCTAAGGGTGCGTTCACACTTGTAGTTGTCCGGACCAAAAAAAACCCCCAAAACATTTAGTCCTGGTTTGATTAGTGTCCAGATTTGCAGTTTTATCACCAAACTAAAAGATACCAAACCTAAAGGTATAAGGATACTTTCACAACCTGATTGGACAGCTTTTATGACGTATTGCCAATTTTGAGATGGAACTTAGTGAACATCCAAAACAATGCTCTTTGCTGGAATAAATGTGCTTGTTGTGTGTGCATATAGCTTATGATCAGAGGTGGACAGTAGCTAAGTACATTTACTTGAGCACTGTACTTAAGTACACTTTTTGAGTATCTGTACTTTACTGGAGTATAATTTTTTCAGGATACTTTTACTTTTACTTCACTACATTTGAAAGACAAATATTGTACTTGTTACTCCACTACATTTCTATCAAGGTCGAAAGTCGTTTCTGTAGCAGCTCTGAAAGTCGGTGGATGATTTTTTCCATCTTTAAAAGGTTTTTTTTGGTGTTGTTATTTCAGACAGTCTGTCAGGAATCACTCTTATAGGGTCATATACATTTCCCCAACTTTTTTTGAACACTGATCAGTTCATAGCAAAATGGAAGAAGACAGTTCTTAGGCACAAGTGTGTGCACCTATAGCCATACTTTGAAAGTATATTTCAGTTTTAAAAAAAAATCAAGATTAGTTTAGTTGGCATACACTTGGTGCATGTCTTATAAAATATTAAAAATATAAACATCTGGGAGAAAGAGAAGAGTAAAGTTGGGAGAATATCAGATGTGTATCAGTGTATTGGATCCGTGCATTTGGCCTTAAAGTGACAGCAGCTTTGTAAAGAGCTTTGTAACTTATATACAAGTATTTAAATTAGTTTAAGTTAGTCGTATAGTAGTATGTCAGATGGAGCATCACTGAATGGCTTTAACCATGATGATAGTGTGCATTTATACAACAATAATAAAATAATAACAATGGCATAAAAAAGGAAATTTACTTTTATACTTAAGTACTTTTGAAAAAAAATACTTCTGTACTTTTACTTGAGTAAAAATCTATTTGTACAACTTTCACTTGGAGTAATATTTGACCAGTAGTACTTTTACTTTTACTCAAGTAATAGAGTTGCATACTTTGTCCACCTCTGCTTATGATGGTATTTTGACCAGCTGGTAACTTGTGAAAACTCAAAACAGTGGCAGTTATTCTGATAGGCTACCTGTAATTAACTGTAATGGCCAACATTGCGACTACCAATATGCGTGAGCCTTATGTCAGTTTTAGGGTCTCAACTGTTTTGGTTTGTTTACATGTCTTTGGTCCATGTTGCGTTGGACCCATCTTTTCAGCATTCTTCTCGGTCCACTTGTTTGGTGTGCACCAGGGTTTGGATGGCAGCGTTCACATGTTCAAATGAAATGCACTAACAGAGCAATCGCACCAGGGTTCGTTTTAATCGAAACAAACATGCCAAGTATAAATGCACCCTAAGGGGAATGCAAATGTTTTGCAAGCGAACACTTTTTCTAGAAATTTACAGTATAAATCACCATCTATTTTCTTTCTATGAAAAAAAGGCAGCTTAGATATTCTGCTGAACAGATGAATAATTCAGGATTCCTGAATAATGGCAGAATTTTTGGGTGAAGTAAACCTTGCTGAACAAATATGACATACAGAACTTAAATAAGTGAAATTCTCATTGTGATGAAGGAGGCTCATGGGGAACATCTGATTGCTCTACCATCGGCCAGTAGTAACGAATAGATTCTGAAATACTCCTCTGGGTCACAGAAGAAGCAGAGGGAGGGCTGAGGGCAAGGCACGGCCTCCGATTAGACTGCAGTGAAGCTGGGAGAGCACTCAAGCTCTGTGGAAACTCCCATCAATCAGTTCCAGATAAAAGAGCTGAGCACAAGACCCACTTTTAACAGAGGAACACAGGGAGTCAGACAAGCAATAAAGGATTTCCTCTGGTGTTAACCATCCACAAAGCTGCGGGAGCAAACCTAACTTCTGAAGTCTTGAGTATTTTTGTCCTGGATTACTGAGGGCAAAAAGAAAGGACATATGGAGAGAGACAATTTGATATTCTTCACATGACACTTAAGGGATTGAAAAAGGGCTGTGTAAGAGAGCATAGGGTGAAATTAAAGGTTTTCAGATGGGTTTGACTGATCTTTTCTCATGGTCTTCCTCTGCTGTGCCAAATATTAGCATTCAAAATCAAAACACAATAATCAACTAATTTAATCAATAAGAAAAAAATCTTAGTAATCTCCATCAGAACTCCAGATCAGTATGCTTACATTTTGACTATAATTCCAGCATTAGATTGAAAACACCTTGACAAATCTGAATCTGGTGACTAAGGAAAAATAATACATTCCAGGATTCTATAAGTGTAACTTTTTATATCAAATAGCCTTGCAGTGCCTCTGAAACTCTGCTGATGCAATAGCCTCTGGTCTACTTCAGTCGCATGTTACTTCCCTCACACACCACTGGCAGGAAACCATATCATTATGGTAAAACTGCAATCAATAGCAAGAACAGCCGTTTACATTCCACACTTACCATTTTGTCTAACCAAACCTCAATCCATGATTTAAACAAAAACAAAAAATGAACTCATCGCAATCTTATGTCAGCAAATCCTGTATTTTGTATCTGTAGACCAAGCAAATTAGAGATAGTTCACCATAAAATGAGTATTATGTCATTATTTATTCACACAATTTTTTCAGTAGAAAATAAAAGTAAATACAAAAATATTGAGATATGAAATGCACGCAGGTTTGCCACTATTAGAAAAAAAGGTATAGCGTCACTGGTAGTTTTGACTAAATTATTTTATGTCAATCCATTTAGATAAAGTAGGATAGAGAGGGATAGAACTGATGCCCATATGTATTCTATGGGAGCTGCGTCACATGAAGCTCTGTTGACTGTTTCATTCTGTCAAAGAATGACAAAACCTCAAGCCAATATCGTTTGAGTATGAGATGTGACGGAGCATGTGATTTGTTGACTTCAGTGAACGAATACTCCCTTTACTGACCGAGAGGCTTTGAGTCTGACTCTGAACATAGACAGTAAAAGAAATGGACGGAGCTATCCCATTGCCTTCTACGGCGTTAAGTGATGTCAGTAAAGGAGCACTCACTTCCTGATGGCTGAGCGAACTGCGCAGGCTCAGACTGAGCTTGAGGACGTAGATGTGACGTGAGCAACCTGTCTGACAGCTGTAAGTCTTCTAGTTGTGGAAAGGGAAAGCTGAATCCCGTTGTTTAAATATTTTCTCCCGTTGCTTTTGGCTCACTATGGGCTTCTCCCCATTCTTCTCCCTTGACTTTATCAGACTTTATATCTCCACGTCCCCCCGACTGTCTCATAGACAGTAAAAGATTGCCTGCGAGCGTCTCCTCAGGTCTATACGGTAATTTCTCAACTGTGCGACAGAGTCGCATTGGTTATGACGCAATAGTTAGCCGATTTTTACAAAAACAGCTTCTACGGGGCGATAGTGTAAGATACAAGGTAACGGAGCCTTTTATGCATTGTCGTGTTTCTTTAGAAATAAACAATGGACAAATGGAGTCTTTAAACGCCTCTGATGTAAAGTTATTCACTGTCAAAGTGACTCAAAAATGAATGGGAGTCAATGGGATGCTAACAGCAGGTGATGGCTTGGTTAGCAATGGCCGCCCCAATGAGTGGAACGCTTTCCGAGCGCTAGATTACCCCCTTGACTCTGAACGAGAAATGTCGTTCGTGAATGAAATGAACCAGTTGTTGAAGGATACTGATAGCGAACATCTCAGCTCGTGTAGGTGGCATATTTGCAGCAAAGAAAGAAATGTACACTTTACCACTGTAATGAAAACAGTGTAATAATGCAGGTTGATGGTTAAATGATTACTACAGAGTAAAGTAAAGTGTGTTTGTATTTTATTTTATGTTTGAACCATGTCACTTCATTACGTTTGAGTCATGTCATGCACTTCTCTAAAAACTGTAAAACAAATAAAAAATGTGACAGTGGCCTGGTTTAAAAGATCTTGTGTGTCACGTCAGTAAATAGCATTCTGAGCTACTAAACGAACTTCACTGACCGAGTTGCTGTTTTGAGTCTGAACGAGAGAGAGATCTCGTTCGTGAACGAACTAGGCTATACCTCAATTTAGCATGTGTGTCAGTCTCGTTCAGCAATCAGCAGAAAACGGATGCAAAGCACAGTTATAGACAAATCTCATGTTTATAACCCCATGTTTACCATAATCCCAGATATATGAATGTCTAAATGTCTGACCAAACAATTAAATGTTAATCATGCAAGAAAACATTGGCCATCTGAACCACTTATTTAGGCTTATTTTATTTAATGAGTAGATTATGCACATTTTAATAAAGCCAAACCAGTTTTTTTGTAAGTAAATATGTTCGTTGACTTAAGACATTACACATAAAACACTCTTTTTCTTCACCTGCAGTCATATTTATGTAATATTTAAAAAATGTTACTGAACGAATCAATGAACGAATCTGAACAAATCATTTTGGTGAACGACCTGAAAATGAACGACTCTCGTAAATGAATCAAAATTTCAACCACTAGTCAACAACACTTGATCTATTGCTAACATGCAAGTATATAATCAAGTAAAGCATCTCTCATCACTGGCATTAGCACAGTTTCAGAACAGCATAGCTTAACCACAAGATCTACACTTCACGATAATGGTAACCTCAAAACAAAAAAAAAATGAACACAACATAACTTTTAAATGTCAAATATAACTGTCAAATATAACATGAAAACATTAACAGGTCTTTCCCTTCACTAAAAATACATTAAACAGCACTTCATTTTAACATACACTCTCTTGAGACATCCCTATGCAAAGCATGCTGGGAACTAGAAATACACTGCCCAGTTCAGTCAGCGCAACATAAATGATTCATGTAGTCTAAACACAAATTGTTTAGGTTAACTTAATATTTAACACATTTTATTTCATTTAACTTAATAAAATCAAGTAAAATGACACTTAAGTAAAAAACTAAAGATTTGTGTTGTTTCAGCTTATTTTATTTAAATAAACTCAGCAAACAGCTAGAATCATTTTTTTTGAGTGCAGGATCAGTAAAGTCCAGACCGATCTGTCTTCCTGCTTAATAGCAGCTGTCTGATGGCAGAGCTTTAGACTGCGATCAAGGAGGCTGTTCAGAAGCATAACACAGCACAGCCAGAAAGAGAGGCCTTTTTGTGTCAGGGAACATAATGTGGTCAATCAATACAGTGTGTAAATAATTTTCTACAGCTGCATGTCAGGAGGGTCCAGGTGTAGAAAATGAATTTTGTTCAGCCCTGGTAAAACAATTTGTTATTCTAATTCATAATTTACTCAACTTAATGATGTTCCAAACATGCTATTGTATTTATGAAAAGCATAAAAATAAAGGTTCAAATAAAGGGTGTTTTTGCAGCAGTACAATGAAGAACAATTTTGGGTTCCTCAAAGAATATTTCAGTGAACAGTTCTTAAAAGAACCCACTTTTCTTATGCGAAGAGCATTTGAACCCTTTTCACTATAAATAACAATTTATGCATTGGAAAGATTCTATAGATTTTAAAGGTTCTTTATGGAACCATCAATGATAATGAAGATCTTTATTTTTAAGAGTGTATAATAAACCATAGAGCTCGTAATTCACAAAAGACCATTCTTAATCCCTTCTCACATATCAGACCAGCACAATGTTTTCTGTTACGGCACATGAAATATATAATGATTTTTTTGGGATGACAAGCTCTGAAAGTGATTGTAAATGTGATTTTGGATCTGAAACAACTTGAATTTTTGTCTTTTCCTCACACAAAGTCCAAATGGCTTTAAAAGACTTGAAAGTAACACTTTAGAATAAGGGCCATTATTAATAGATAACTATGCAGGAAGCATTGCAGGACTAATGAGTAGCACTACAATAACACTTCAGCTACTACTATTACCTAATATAGAAACAAGCTGAACTAATCAGTATAAGTAATATTGAATTCAGGACTAAGATAGTTCCTTAGTATGTAATTAATAATTACTGAATGAGACTGGCGTCACTAATAACTAATATGTAACAAGGAAAAAATATAAAGAATTACTATTTAATTAATCACAACATTAACAAGTCTGAGATGTGATAAATTGTCTTTTTTTACTCTCAATGTGGTCACAAAATGCATCACTAATTACTTAAGTGTTACCTAGTCATTATTCAGGAACTTCTAGTGATCTGGACCATTAGTTTAACGTGGAAAACATTGTTAGTAGATCACTAGTAGTTCTTAAAAGATGTCCTTTGTTACTCTGAATAAGTCATAAAATGCATCACTAATTACTAAAGTACCCAATCACTCTTCAAGGGCTACTGGTGATCTGGACCATTATTTTAAAGTGAAAAAACCTATTTTCCACTTTAAAATATTGGTCCAGATCACTTGTAGCTCATGCATAATGACTAGTTAACACTTAAGTAATTAGTGATGCAGTTTATGACTTATTCAGAGTAAAGAATATGATTAATTACATCTCAGATTCACAATAATGTGATAATTGGTCATTAGTTAAAGGGGTGGTTCAGTGGGGTTTTTTCTGGTTGCGTTTATAGGGTGCAGAATAACGTCTTAATACTTCTTTATTTTTTTTAAACGCCATATTTTTCTTATATTTGACCTTTATTCCACACCGCTGTCTCCGCTGTCCTTTGAACGGCTCGTTTGCTTCCTGCTTCTATGAAGCCCATCCCTCCGAAAAACGCAATGGTCATAGATTGGTTAGATGGCCAAATGTAGTTTCAAAGGGCAGAAGTCACATCTGGGGCAGTGTTTATGTTAATAGCAAGGGTTTATGATGTCACCAACCCAAGAAGAAGCTCATTGTAGACCAAACCGGACGTTTTTGTAGGCAATAAACTTTAAAAGACAATATCTCCGTTTGCATTGAAGTATCAGCGCTGTAACTTTGCTCAAGCAGCAACATTACACACTAACTAAAGTTAAAAAAGTGAAATCGCATGCAACCACCCCTTTAATAGTTATTAATGAGGCTAATATCAGTCAGTAATTATTGATTACTTAATAAGGAACTATCTCCTAAATTCGATGTCACTTACTGATTATTTCAGCTTGTTTCTATATTATACATTATTTAATAGTAGTAGCTGAAGTGTTAATGTAGTTCTACTCCTGCATTACTTCCTGCATAGTTATCTATTAATAACTGACCATTATTCTAAAGTGTTACCGACTTGGAATATAGAGCATTAGTTATTTTTAGAACTTGACAAACATGGTTTCTATGAGCTTTATGGAAAAGAGGTTTCATTTAAAGAACACCACAACATGAGATGACAGTGAACTGTAAACAGGCATCATAAAATAAGAAAAGCAGTTTTTCTGGTCTTGTTCACCTCATATTCTAGCAATATTGTTTACCTCTGTTCCATTAGGAGCACCCGCAACCCGCAGATGAATGAATAAGCATGATCGTGTCTTCCAGCTGTTTGGCTTTCACATGAGCCACGGATCCCACCCTCAGAGTACCCCGGAAAATCCCGCCTTTCCCTACCGCACAGCCGCCCAACACCTGACACCTTCCCACACAACACCACCAGGGTCCCTTTAAACATTAATGAGCTTAAAATTACGATAGGTTTAATTAAAGAAATTGAGTTTGACTAGGGAGAGATATTTCCCTTGAGGGATCTTTCATCCTGCTTTCTAAACTGGCTTTCAGTGGAGAGCATTTGCCAAGAACAGTTATCCCACAATGCCAGGTGGTGAGAGTGAGAAAGAATAAACACTATCTTTTGGCATGATGACCTGGAACAAAGTGGGAATATTGTGGCAGATCCTAATTTTAGCCTCATCTTTCTTACAGCTTAACAAAAAATGTGTATAGCTGTGATAAAGTAGCTGTGAGCAAAGGAGAACAGAGCTGAAAGAAATCATGGAGGCTGCATGTGGAAGTTTTCACACTAGCTATTCACTGCGTTCTAATCTTGAAAGCCACAGACATTTCACACCCACTCCATCAATGTGGAGAGCTGATCCTCTATCAGTTAGGAAAGTAGTTACAAACCACACCAGGCTCTATATTAAAGATGAAATGTGCACTTTTTGTCCCACTTGCAGCTCTAAATAGATTTGCAAAAAGTTCCAAACAGGTTTCCCAAAAGCTCCTATCACCCCTTCTGAACTAAGGACACAGAAGGTTTGATGTATTCTACACATTTTACTCTTTGTATTACATGTATTGAATAACAGGCTGCATAATATATATTCAAAATATTACAAACATACAAATTGTAATATACATATCACAATGGTAACAGATTGATTTTAATGCTTTAAAGAGTTACAAAAAAGTTAGGTCAACAGATAGCAAAGCACTGTGCATGGCAGGCAATGTGCATTTAAAGCGGGAAGGATCTGTGCCTTTATTTTGTTATTCAAACCTATAGAAAAAAATAAGAGATTTTTAAGCCTAAGAGATTTAAGCCTAAGAAAAATAAGCCTAAGAGATTTTTTATCCTTTAATGCAGGCAAAAGCACACCGCAAAGGGTTAAACTTCAAACCATCAAGAGTGTAACTGACTATGGGTGACGTCAAGCGTCTCAACATCACGCTTCCTGTCCTATCGCAAAAGTGGATCTCCACGGTTACAGATTGCAAAACGATCAACAAGCCACAGTGATGGTCGCATAGCAAACTAGTCATAAGAAAGCCACTTGAAGAAAGACAGTACAATTTGTTCAATTTTGGCTACAATTTAACTGGGACAAATTTGTGAATACTAAAAGATTCCTCTGATCTTAAGCCAAAATCTGTAGTCTTCGAGCGCTTGCTTGACATGTTCGCAAACTGCCAATTACCATTGCGATCAAATTTTGCCTCTGATGAAATTCTGCCAGTGTCCGAAGTTGAGGCACAGTCCTGCAGTGTGGCTTCTCCTACGACAACCGCAGGCCATGTTACTGCAATTTGGAAATTGGTGCCTTAGGAACGCACTATAACACACTCAGAATCATTTTTGAAATGGAGAAATCACCTAATTGTGTGGGATCACATGATAACATATGACTTTTATGAATTAATTTTTTTCCTACTAAAATCCGAATGGTTATATCTCAAGATTTCAACATCTCTTATAAATTATTAAAATTAAATTATTTACAGTTATATACTAAATCCTTTGTTCCTTTTGTGATTTTTTTTTTGCATACATGACAAAGTTGTCAAAATGATTGACATCATTGATGAAAAATTATGTTACATGGATCTGTGTAACTAAAAGTGCTGTATTATTCATGCCAGGCCAGTAGTTGGCGATGTCACTTTGTAAAGAAACACTACACGGATATAGACTAAACACACACATGCGCATTGCGTAATAATTTTCACTAATTTGAGTCGATAATGGTATAATTGTCAAAAACTGCCACGTTGAAACCCGTTTGCATTCCACCAAAATGTGGTTGTCGCTTAAAAGAACGGCCAAAACGTGTAAAAAGTTATTTTTAGTTGAAAACATTATGTAACCAGGCCCTAAGTTGGGAGTTGATGTAAATGTGGGTGGTCGTGTATTCAAATGTCTCACATCTGTCTGAAGTCAGCAAGTTGCAAAAGTATTAAACGTGTTTAATTTAAAATTAAGCCATTTTAGCAGTGTAGCTAAATTAAGATCTGACAGCATTCCACATATTTCAACTGCCACATGCTACTGCCACAATGTTTATGTCCCCCTTTCTCCCGAAATAACAGAGATTCTCAACCAAGAAGAAGATATATTAGACAGAGTTTTATTTCTGGAGTCTGGGAAGCAGAAAATACAGCATCTTTTGAACTTTTTGAAGCAGAAAGGAACTGTCAGAAAGGAGTTTCAAAGAATCACAAAGCAAAATGTGATGAGTTAGAGGGAGCAATATATGAGTAAGACAGCAAGCAGGTGGTAGAGGGAGAAATAGAAGGAGAGGGAACTTTGAATGAAGGAAAAGAGCCAAAGAAACTATGGAGGCTCTGATTAGTAATTCCTGGATCCGCATGTCAGCTGACAAAGATATCAGGTTAAATTTAGCAGAGGGTCTGTGAGGCAAACAGAGTAGAGTATGCCAGAGAAAACAACACTCCCACCGTCTCCATTATCTGACCTCATATTTCACCAAGGATTTGTTTGAACTTACTTAGCCAGAGACTTGAGTAGCTTCCACTGCTTAATGTTTAAACCCATTTCCATTTGACACACAAGGAAGAGGTTTGCTCAAAGGAAATGATATATCTTCCTTTATAAGCAGAGTGTCAAGTGTTTTGATTCACTAATGCTCCCTAATTCACTAATGCTCCCTAAGTTTCACTAATTTAGATGTGCTTTCCAATCTCACCATTTTCTTTTTTACTAATAATTACAGCTCACAAGACTCTGTTCATAAAGGGATAAACATTTTAATACTGTCATCATTTACTCACCCTCATGTTGTTCCAAACCAAACGACTTTCTTTCTTCCATTAAAAACAAGAGAAGAATTGTATTGATCATTCTTTTCCAAACAGAGGAGTAAGGCTTTTAAACTTTAAATGGGCACAAAAGTACCATAAATGTACAAAGGTTTATATAACTTATGAGCTAGTCATTCAAATTCTTTCTTTGATGAAAAGACCAAAATCGTTATTCACTGATAATCCTCCAGTGAGCTGTTAACCACTGTGACTGGATCATTGTGTCAGATGAACTCGAGAACCAAATCAGTCTGATTCGTGAATTAATCATGTTTTTGTATACTAGATTAAACGATTCATTGAAAATATGTGACTCAAAAAGAATGATTCATTCATGAATCATACATCTAAAGACATGTGGGTGATTAAAGGATGACAACATTTTCATTTGAGTGAACTATCTGTTGGTCACCTACTATATGAAACAGAACAATGAGGCAGATATGGATGCAAACTATGCATGATTAAAAGTACCACTGAAAATGACTGTGAACTGCTGAGCTGAACAGGTGTTGCTGTGAAACTTGAGAGGGGAACAATCTGCCTGTTTAAATATTTAGTAGGGAAACCTGCATATAATTACCACATGAATGTCACATAAACAAACACAGGCACCATCGTTAAAGCTTTTTTTCCTAAAAAAAAAACCCAAAACAAAACAGTATACACACTGCATGCAGAATTATTAGGCATGTTGATTTTCTGATCATATTTTTCCCCCAGTCGCATTTTAACAATTCTAAACCACTTTAATCTTAATAACTTACTATTAATTTTGTATTTAATCATTTATAAGTGATATATAATTGTTCATGAAGGCTGAAAATGAAAAACAACTTATATTTAACAATCCAATTACATTTTCTTTTGTTTGTCAAAAAAAAAAAAAAGTTTGTATACTGTGCTTTGCCCATGAGAAGGATACAATACTAATGCAATACTAGAAATTGCAGTCAAGGCATGACCACTGGACAGTGAAATGCTCATTGGGTCAACAGGGTCAGACAAAACAGGTGACGGAAAAAAGACATGCAACTGCAAAAGAATTACGGTGAAGAATTGAGTGTGAAACCATCAGGAACCCTTTAGTTTCAAGCACCACCATTTTCCAGAACTGCAACCAACCTGGAGTGTTCAGAAGTGCAAGGTGCCAGGATCTCAGAGACTTAAGATAGGTAAGGAATCCAAAAAACCGACCCCACTTAATAAGAATCACAAGCTGAAGTGAACTAAAAACGAATGGAACTAAACATGAACTCCCAAAAGGTAAACGGAGGTACAAGAGGATGTGGTGCTGGTCCTTCAAGAGTCACTCTCAACCGGTATGTCTATAAAGCCTATTAAAAAAAAAATCAGTCTTCGGTATTCACTGTCTTCATGTATTTTAAGAGGCTTGTGATTCTTATTAAGTGGGGGTCAAATTTGCATTTCACTGTTTTTATTCATTTTATGGAATAATGAATCTGTTTTGTAAGTGAGAATGAGCAAATTAAGTCTAGAATTACAATAAGCAGCATGTCCACACAGTGCACACAATGCCTCTGCACTTACGATTTCTCTCAAGAGATGTCATAAATGGCAAAACAAAGTAACTTGCATTACTTATTTGAAAAGTAGCTCAGCAATTGTGTTGTACATTTAAAAGTACTGTGTTACTTCACTAGTTACAAGCATGACAAAGTACTCTGATTACATAACTCAGGTACTTGTAATGTGTTACCCCAACACTGGGGTTTTAATAAAAAACTTTTTTTAATAAAAAAACAAACAAACACTTTTTTTAATAACTAAAACCCAAAGCTTACCAAGACTTTAGCTGTACAGTTTTGCAGCCTTGCAAATACTGGTATTTTCTTAAAGAAATGCAAATTTAGTTTCCCCATGGTGCCACTACGAAGCATTTACTATGCTAGGATATGGTCTTTATATTGCAAATAAATGTCACTGCTTCAGTTCCATACTGATAATAAATGGACATGTGGATGCACTCCACTTCAAATGCTGTCTATTCAAGAAATCTTTTTTCTACAAATTTCAGTCTGACTTCTGCTTGCTTTCTTCTGTCTGTGCGGGAGCAGTCATGCACACTTGTTTAGAGAGAACACTGAAACTCAGTTCAAATTAGCCAATCTTTCCATTTAGAGTGTGAAAAGACACATCAGACAAGAAAATAAGGTTTTCTACTTGCTTCTTAAGGTGACAGCTCAGTGTGAAGGGGCTGATGACTCATTCTGCAGTCATAAGCCACGAGTTTCACTGAAGCGTGACAGTGGAGAGCATCCATCTGTCTGTCACAGGCATGTCCTGCTGCCGTCGCTGACGAGCTTTAGCTGAGCTGATAATGAAAGTCTTTGCCAGATCTCCTCCTGTCTGCTGACATGTACGTGAGACCAAAGCCAAAGCATCCAAACAATGGTTTCAGCCAAAACACCAGACATATGACACAGCCATCTTCAAAGCATCTCTGGCATTTAGTTAAACTCATGTCAGGCCAGTTTGTATCTCTGGCCTCTGGTTTGGCTCAAAAGGGCAGATGAGATCCTGATGTCATCTGGCCAACTGGTTGGAGCATCAGCCGACAACAAGCATCCTAGTGCAACTGTTACCAATGTTATCTCACAATCAATTTGTACATATTATATGAGGTGGCTAATACCTACGAATTTGTATGACCTCACTCGTAGGAATTTGTAAGTTTTGTCTAAACCCCAATGACGCGTAGGTTTAGGGATGGGGTTTGAGGTATAGGTAATTCGTACAAATTCATACGAAATTGGCAACTCGTCAAATACGTACGATTTAGCAAAAAACGTACGAGTGAGTTTGTACAAATTCATACGAGTTCATACTCATAAAATACACAGGTGTTGGTCATATAATTAGAATATCATCAAAAAGTTGATTTATGTCACTAATTTCATCCAAAAAGTGAAATTTGTATATTACATTCATTCATTACAAACAGACTGATATATTTCAAATGTTTATTTCTTTTCATTTTGATGATTATAACTGACAACTAAGGAAAATCCCAAATTCAGTATCTCAGAAACTTAGAATATTGTGAAAAGATTCAATATTGGAGACACCTGGTGCCACTGTCTAATCAGCTAATTAACCCAAAACACATGCAAAGGCTTTAAATGGTCTGTCAGCCTAGTTCTGTAGGCTTCACAATCATGGGCAAGACTACTGACTTGACAGTTGTCCAAAAGATGACCATTGACACCTTGCACAAAGAGGGCAAGACACAAAAGGTCATTGCAAAAGAGGCTGGCTGTTCACAGAGCTCTGTGTTCAAGCACATTAATAAAGAGGTGAAGAGAAGGAAAATATGTGGTAGAAAAAAGTGTAAAAGCAATAGAGGTAACCGCACCCTGGAGAGGATTGAAAAAAAAAACATTCAAAAATGTGGGTGAGATTCACAAAGAGTGGACTACAGCTGAACCCTGAGAAAAGTATCATGGTTTCTACAATAATGCTAAGCAGCACAACTGTTTTCATCACAGATCATATTCATATTGCATCATTCAGAGCAGCAAATCATCATATCAGAATGATTTCTGACGGATCATGTGACACTACAGACTTGAGTAATGATTCTGACAATTCAGCTTTGATCATCACAGGAATAGATATATAAAATATATTAGAATAGAAAATGTATAGCCAGTAGCCATATCACCCAGTAGCCCAAGACTGTTTCCCACTGAAGCTAAGCAGGGCTGAGCCTGGTCAGTACCTAGATGGGAGATCAACTGGGAAAACCAGGTAGCTGCTGGTAGAGGTGTTAGTGAGGCCAGCAGGGGGTGCTCACCCTGTGGTCTGTGTGGGTCCTAACACCCCATAGTGATGGGGACACTATACTGTCAAAGAGCACCGTCTTTCGATAAAGAGTAGGGGTGTAACCCGGCATCCTTGCCAAATTTGCCCATTGGCCTCTGTCCAAAATGGCCTCCTAATCATCCCCCTCTCCTGATTGTCTTCATCTATCTGATGATTGGGTGGTGTGTGGTGGGCTTTCTGGCGCAATATGGCTGCCGTCGCATCATGGTGGTGGTTGAGGAGATTCCCCCCTTCTATATGTAAAGCGCTTTGAGTGCCTAGAAAAGCGCTATATAAATGTAACAAATTATTATTATATACAATCCAGTCACACCTGTGGGAAAGAAACTTCTGCTGAATACAGGATATTTCTAAATATCCCTATTTATAAACTGACCATAATGCATAAGCCCTGCACAGCTGCATGTGTTATTGGTGAATAAAAATACAAACACTAAAATGAATACTCTTTGAAAACAAAAACATTTCAGTGATCTTCCAAACTTAATGCAGAATCATTATGAAGAAGATCGTAGTGCAAATCATAGTCTTGTGAAAGATCTTGGAGGTGCCCCTGGTTACTGCTGGCCCATTGCCACAGCACCATAAAAATGAGCCATGAGCATATTTAATCTTGGAATGTTTATAGCATTCTTGAATTACTTAAACGTATTGATTTACACACTGGCAGCCTAACAGTGTGCCCCCTTTCTATTTCTGCGACTATTACACATCAGAGCAGCAATGTGTGAGCATGCAGATCTCAGTGGCTTCCAGAGAGTAAAGACCTGTTCACAACAAGGACAATAACAATACAGATGTAGTTCTAAAAATCATTCTGAATGTAAGAGAATAGCAGAGTCCACTCTACAACTATAAATGACAAAGTAACGATAGCGTTAGAAATTTGGAATCACTTTCAAAAATATTTTCTCCTGCTGATGAACGGATAAAAACATTGACAACTAAGCAGTGTTGCCAGGTCTGCGTAACAAAACTAGCATAATATAGCGAATTGAAAATATGCCAAAAGTAGGGCTGTGACCCGATCACACATAATAGTCGTCAAAAGATGCTCTGTGAAGCTAAACGCAGACCTTGGTTGCAATACACAGACTGGACTTGCAATGATTTAAGGCCTATCTCACAGTTCTTTACTCTTTTTCTTGCAATTGCGAGTTGATATCACTTTTTCTGCCACCAGGCTCTGCCCATAAAACACATCATAGATAAGTAGTCCCGCCTCTTTTCAGTGTTGCACTCACTGTGTTCTGTCTTAAGGTTTGTATTTCCACAGCATGAAGGATGAAGGTACGGTCTTACGATTTTAGGAATGAACAAATCATTTTAAAATCTTCCCGGTCTGACATTTGTTATGACATCCACTTCTAACGTGCTAATGATAACTTCCGTTAACTCTAAAATCAATAAGTAAATCCACTTCACCAGCTAAATACTCTTTGACAGTGATGATGCTGTTGAGCCACAAAAACAGAAGTTCAAAGACAAAATTCTAAAGATGGCTGTGCGCTTATTGTTTCTCTGAAACGTAAGGTCTAAAAATATAATATAATCACGTTTTCTGAAGAAAATGTGAGTGGTGCTTGCCTGTCCAAATACTACCACAAGTAACACTACAACAAGTTACATGCTAAAGCTTAATATTTAGAGATAAAAAAAAAAAGTCCCTAAGCCCAATTTTGTGCAATAATACTGTATCCCTCAACACTTCAACTCACTTAAGCGCAGTAACATATTGCAAGCACTTCAAAGACTTTGGAGGGGCTTCAGAGGAGTCAGATGGGAGGCCTGGGACAGGCTTTTGTGCATACTGTCGTCTGTTCTTTAGTCTCACTGAACTTTACAGCGGGTGGTTGTGTCCTCTGGGAGCATCCACAGGCAATCGGCCAGGTGTTCAGGAGTTGGCCTGCTGCTACTGATGACAGACATGCTGAGAGCGTAGAGAGTGGCTCAGTTACAACCTGAATCTGTAAGTCCCATTAAAGCCACTGCATGTCATGCTGTCCATTTAAAGTCATGGCAACTCTGAGCATTTGCCATAATGTTTTTTTAAAATATTTATAAGTGTACATCTTAACCATCTTAACCCCCCCAAAAAACAGTCTGCACTATATGTGCCTTTATGCAAGAAATGTTCCTGGATAATTGCTGGAACATTCCTATCAAACAATCACAGTCTAAATCATGGTTTCCTTGAAAAAGGAGGGAAAAGATTGTTGATATAAATAACGTTGTTCAAGCTTTGAAGCATAACCCATCTAACCTTAAATAGAACCATAAAATCTGATCGGTTGCGGGTCGGATATATCTGAGCATTTCCTCATCACCACATAAACTCACTCCCTCAGAGCTCTGGCATATCACAGGCATTCTTGAGGAATGGAGAGCATGAACGGTATTTTTAAAGAATGAATGTACTAAACCACAACTATTTTGCAATACTATATCAGTTATACATTTATTTTATTGTTATTTCTTGTTTGAGTTATCATTAGGTGACTTTACAGACCATTGCATGCTCTACTGACACTGGAAATAACCCTTCTTTCAAAATACAGGCATCAACAGGTGTGAGAACCACTCTATTTTTTGTAGTAGTAGTATCTACTAACATTTTAATATTGTGCATTGTGTAACATCTGAAGGATCGTGAAGTGATTGTGTAATACCTCTATATGTGGAAATGTTTCAGATTTGTAAAGTGGCACTGAGTCATTACTTTTTATATTTTTTATTTCTAAACAACATCAGCATCATCCTCTGACATTCCCACTTCTCTGGAAAATGTCAAAGTCTGAGGTAAGTTTGTTGTTGGTTATGATATGGCTGGTCATTATAGTAGATGTTTTACCAGTGCCCAATATTTTTATGGGCTCTTAAAGAAATAGTTCACCCAATATTTCAGTCATCAGTAACTCACCTTCCACATTGGATTTACATGGATGTCTTTACTTTAACTATCTCTGTATAAAGTTCCTAAAGCCCATTTTGGTTATGTGAACTTTCAATGGAGGGACAGACATATTTTGTTTCGTTAAAATGTTATTTTGTAATGACATGATGGTGAGTAAATTATGACAGAATATTAATTTTAGGGTGAACTATTCATTTAAAAGCTTTACAGGTCACGGCTCAGGTAGTCTGATGAATCTGAAAGCCGTTGCTGTACAAACAAATCTGAACTGTGTAACTAAGAAGTGATGATTTCATATGAAATTGTACTATGTGTACAAAACTGTATGGCTATTAGAAATAAGCACAAAGTAAGCACAGAGGTCCACCAGATATAACCCCACACTTAAACATCATCGGATGAAATAAGGTGCAAGCATTTTTGGCACTTTAAGTTTTTAAATAGACTTAGATTGTATGAAAATGTACACCAATTCGCCAAACAGTTATTAATTACCATGTGATTATGTTGGTGCTGTCATGACATCATTTCCATGCAACTGACATCTTGGCAACTTAAGGAAATAGTGTAAATGTGACTAAAAAAAACAACCACTCAGTCATTCAACAACCAAATGTCACACAAACGCTACTGGCCCTTTAAGTATCCCAGAGTGCTTTGCGTTTGTTAAAGGTAAACAAACGCCGGGCTGCTTCAACTCTACACATCCACTAAACATAAACGCGACAGTATTCACGTAAATGTTTTACACCCCTCAAAACCGCAGTTATATTTATTCAAAATAATCTGCACATATAGGGATATGTTAGTTAGCAGTTTGTAATATACATCGACCTATAAAAGCGACATGAAACCACAGATCTATATAGAAAACAGTGCATGAAACATGCTTGCATGACGTTAATCTTGCGTGCTTTTGTGGTTTTTATTAGCATTTTAAAAGCCAGAAAGTTTGTAACAAACCTGTTATGGTTTGAGGGAAATATATAGCCTAAAATTTATAATGACAACACGGAAGAGAAAGACTTCATCATTACCTCAATCAGAATATGCCGATGGTGAACCCCTCAAGAGACTCTTCCAGTGTCAGTCTGACACGAACTCCACGGATCAGGATCATCATCATTTCAGCAGCCCTTATTTCTCAATGAAAGACCCTGCCAGACTGAGTGACAGCTTCTTCCATCAGCCCTGCGTTGATCTGGCGAAGGCCTTTCTCGGCAAGGTAAGCGTCAGTCTTCGTTGTTATGGTCTAAAATAGTGTAAAAAAAATTCTAATTCAAATAAAATATAAATATTATTAGTTGCCTTTTTGCTGTCATTTATCTAAATAGATGCATACACATTGCCCAGCCAAAAAAAGGTTGCTGTTTTGACTTAAACAGGCAAATGCTTAAGAGTTAATAATTGGATCATTATTGCAGTGATTTTTATGTTTCTGGCATGAATCATCAGGCATGAATAATCATTTTCACACATGAATCGGCACCTCAGAGTCCAGGTCTCAAATTCATTAAAAGTCTTTGGGATGTGCTGGAGGAGACTTTACAAAGTGCGGGACCCTTGCATTGTCAATACAAGATCTTGACAGAAAATTGATGCACCTCAGATGGAAATAACATCACAACATATTTTTCCATCCAGAGGTGCATAGTTTTGAATATGTGTCTTCCTACATGGTTGTTTAAGAAATTAAAAGTTACACACTCCATCAAACCGGGTTAGAAGAACTGTTGCCAATCATATTACATGCTAGAAAAATAATAATCACTGCAATAATTATCCAATTAAAGACTCTTAAGCATTTGTCTATTTAAATAGAAATAGCAAGTTTTGGCCAGGCAATGTGTATAATAAAATGCTCTATTTTAAAATGTTATATAATTGTTACTTAGTTAATTAATTTCATCAGCAGTATATTGAGACTCAGATGAAACACAAATGGCACCTTTCTTGGGAGCAATTTCTGCATTGTATGTTTAACAAAATATTAGTTAATTTACATTCAAATTGTCAGGAAAGGGTTAAACGGTTAGTTCAACCAAAAATGAATATTCTGCCAGTAACTACTTAACCTTATGTCATTCGACACCCGTAAGACCTCTGTTCATGTTTGGAACACAAATTAAGATATTTGTGTTAAAATCCGATGGCCCAGAAAGGCCTCCAATGGCAGCAATGACATTTCCTCTCTCAAGGCCCATAAAATTTACTAAAGACGTCGTTTAAAAAGCCAATCTCAATAGTGGTTCTACAATCATTTTATGAAGTGACGAGAATAGTTTTTGTGCGGGGGAAAAAGGAGCCCTTTAAGAGTGTAATCCTGAGCCCTCTCCTGTCAAAAGACAGAAAAAGTACTCCAAACCTTTTAAGAATTATTCACAGAAACTGTGATGAAATCATGGAGTGACACCCAGAAATGAGCAACATCCCAAGCACATGCTCATTCCTTGGCACAGAAGCCCAATTCTGACATGATGGAAGAAAGTGTTTCTGTAATGCCACAAAATTGTGTTGTGTAAAATGTTTTAAAATCAGCATGAAACAAGTTGCGATATAGCCTTTTCTTTCCTATTGTGACATATATCTGAGTGAAACAGCTTATTAAACAAGAAAAAATGTAGCGCGGGATTTTATTGTTTGTCCAATAGGAATTGATTGGATAGTTTGCTATTGGTCAAACACGTGAGTGACAGGTTCTCAGTCATCAGAGAACAGAAGAGATGTCACTGCAAGAGGGATGGGGAAGATAGTTTAATTAAACATTAAAGGGGTTATCATGAATTTAAAAAAAATATGATGCACACAGATAAATAATTTATTATAAAAACTGCAATATTCCATTAAAATGCAATTTAATGTTACTGACTTTAATGTGGTGCTTTTAGATATAAAGTTGAGAATGACTGGCTTCCAGAAGTTTTTTTAAATGACTCCCTGACTTGAATGTAGACAGCATATCAATTGTGTTGCAATGATTCGCTCAGTAGTGTACTTGAAATACAGCTTGACCTCATGGAACATTTGAATGACAGAGTTAAATGCAGAGCGCAGAATAGACTCAAACTGACAGAGAAAGGCCTAATTTGCATTTTAATGAGGTTTAAAATGGAAAGAGGGCTGCTGAAAACATGAAGGCTACTGAAATACCAGACAATTAGCCACACTTTGTTGCATGGCAGTGCAGAATTTCAGGCTAATTCAACCAGCACAAAGTATGCCCTTGTTTGTTTTCAGTTTACCAGTGTGTAAATAAGGGTGAAATGAAAAGCATGAAAAGCCATTATCATGTTGAAGGGTATCCGATCTGACCCATAATAGGATGCTCGGTGTGACCAAGCACTCGTTCAGCGTGACAGCCTGCAGCCAGAATAGAGGAGGTGACAATTGTGGCTTTCACATTCACACTCTGCTGCGCTCAGAGCATATACACCATTCACAGCAATCTTGTATTTGCTCTACCTCCATTCCCGACTAATAATTTCAAAGGATAAGTGAACCAAATGAATCTACTTGGATTAAACACAGACTTACGAGCTGCTGATGAGATGAGTTTTTTTTTTTGCATTCTACTCTACTAATTGGACGACAGTAATAACTTTATAAATACGGAAGCAGTATCTTGTTTAACATAGCCATAAATAAAATCAGTGTTAATGTTGGGTGAACTATAGAGCCTGGTTTCACAGACAGGGCTTAGTTAAACCAGGATTCAGCCTTAGTTTAATTAGAGCATTTAAATAGCTTTCATAAACATGCCTTGGAAAAAAAACATTACTGGTGTGTTCATCTTGAGACAAAAATATGGCACTGACATATTGTAAGATATATCAGTGCAAGTTGCTTTTAGTTAAAACAGC
This sequence comes from Pseudorasbora parva, assembly GCF_024679245.1. NCBI lineage: Eukaryota > Metazoa > Chordata > Actinopteri > Cypriniformes > Gobionidae > Pseudorasbora > Pseudorasbora parva. The sequence continues at coordinate 43,949,597 of NC_090173.1, read as the reverse complement.
TCAAACATCCATTTTAGTCTGGGACTAAGCTTAAACCTGGTCTGTGAAACTGAGGTATATATATTTGTTTAACATTAGTGGTGCTTGAATCATGTTAAAAGCGTTGCTAGGATATTCTGAGGTATTTTAGCACATTGTGTTAGTGATTATGGTTAGTTTTCTAATTTAAAACATAAGTGCCAGGTTCTTAGAAATGTACATTTTGTATTCATGTTGGTTTAGTATGGTTAAAAAAAACTTTACAGAAAATGTTAAATGACTCTAAAAATGTTAAGTAATATGTTTTTCTTACACCATAAATATATTTTAACATTAAGCATTTTTGCAACAACACGAATATGTTTATTCAGCAAGGCTGCATTAAATGGAGACTATTATAATGTTCCAAAAATATTATATTTAAAATAAATGCAGTTTTTTTCCCCAACTTTCTGAATCCAGAAAACAATTATCACAGTTTAACACAAATAAGTTCATATAGTCTTCAACATTGCTGATAATTAGAAATGTTTAATCCTCATATCAGAATAAGAGTAATGACACTAAAAATTCAGTTTTATCAATCACAGGTATAAATTACATTGTAAAATATATTCAAATAGAATTTAAGGCAATATAAATTCAAAATATTACTGTTTTACTGCATTTTTTGATAAAATGAATGCAGCCTTGGTGAGCGTAAGAGACTTGCAAAAAATCTTATCAACCGTAAACATGTATTTTTTAGAGTGCATATTTTATCAACTGTCAAAAACAATTATAGATTGAGTTGTTTAGAAAAATAATTACCCACATTTACTAAAAAATAAATGAAAAAAACGTTTAGGTATCATGAGCCAGAACCTCAGTCTCAGCCATGATAATCTATTGGCACATCTGCACCACCTGCTGGATATAAGATGACTACACAGTGCTTTTGCAGGAAAGAGTGTGATCTCTGGTTTCTGTGTTTACTAGGTATTGGTGAGGAAGCTAACTGATGGCACTGAGCTCAGAGGAAGGGTTGTGGAAACAGAAGCATATTTGGGTGGGGAGGACAAGGCGTCCCACTCAGCAGGGGGGAAACGCACTGAGAGGAACACTGCCATGTTCATGAAGCCTGGGACCATCTATGTCTATCCCATCTACGGCATCTACCTCTGCATGAACGTCTCCAGCCAAGGTGAGGCACCAAAATCCACCCTAATTGACCACACACACACATAGGAAAAAAGGCTTTACAGGAGATGGAGCCGGAAGGCTGTAACCACAGATCCCTCATCGCTCGTTATGCAAGAAACAAGTGTTTTGTTTTGCTGCCGTTTTGCTTCTCTCCAAATGTTTCTCATTATAGGTCAAGTTGGCACATTACAAAAACCTAGAGAAAGGTTGGAACATATGCACGCAGACACAAGCCAACAGGAAGGAGACAGTGAGGAGCCTTGCTAACTACTCTACTATGTGTGTGCAGGGGAGGGGGCGGCCGTGCTTTTGCGCTCGCTGGAGCCTCTAAGCAGTCAGGACGTCATGAGGGGCCTGCGAGCAGCCAAACGCAAGGCTGGAGCCAAATCTCTTAAGGACAAAGAGCTCTGCAATGGCCCATCCAAGTTGTGCCAAGCACTAGATATACAGCGCTGCTTCGACCGCAGGGATCTGGCCACTGATAAAGAGGTGTGGCTTGAAAGGGACCCAGAGCAAGAGACTGTTCCCGCTGGAGAGGTGGTGTCGACCCATCGGATCGGAGTCGAGTCTCATGGGGAATGGGCAACCAAACCACTTCGCTTCTATCTGAGAGGACACCCATGTGTGAGCGTGCTGAACAGAGACGCAGAGCGACAGATTCACTCACAATCCTCCACTGAGTTGGAAAATACAGTCTCCTGAAAGGTCTCCATGTTGTTCAGTCATTACATTGCTCTATTTAAAAAAAAGAGATTGTCATTATTTACTCACCCTCATGTTGTTCTAAACTTGTATATATTTTTTGTTATTCTGGAGAACACAAAAGGAGAAGTTTAGCAGAATGTCTAAGCTACTCTTTTCCATATAATAAAATAAATGGTAAAAATAGACAAAAAACACCATAAAAGTATCATCAAGTGGTTTTGCTTCATATTCTCTATATACTGTAAGTATATTCTATATCCTATAGTCTTCTAAAGCCATAAAGCAATGTTGTGTGAGAAAAAGGAGAAGTTTACATCGTAATTCACCAATCATTTTCAATTATGGTAATGATTTTCAGTGTATTGAAAACAAAAAAAGAGCAGCAACAATCACAAGCTACAGAAGAAAGTTATACGGGTTTGGAATGACATGAGGGTCAGTAAATAATGAGAATTGTCATTTTTGTATTGAACTATTCCTTGGGGTTTGATTTCTGAACATGTCTCTTTTTTGTAACATCATGTTTCTTTAATAAAAAGCCTTGTTATTCCTGGTGCTCATTGATTTTACAGATGTTTGGGAAACCATTTGCACCTCAAAGCAATTACAATCCCCCTTTCTCTTTCTGTTCTCGGTTTCTCTGCACTGGAGTCTTCAGGGCATGCAGTCTTATGGTCTGGAATTACCATCATGGCATGTGTTTTTGCTCTTGTTTGCTTGAGGAGATGATATATCCCCATCAGGGAACGATATCAAAATAGGAGATGCTTGGGTGGAATACTTAAACGATCCATTTTATGACTGCCCAAGGATGAACCGCACATCATGACCCCTGAATCATTTATTAAAATCAACCACATATGAGGTAAAATCATGACAACATAATCTTTGGTCAACACAGTTATATACACTAGATCATGCGAGGCTCACTCTATAAGCCTCTTCTGAATATTATTTTGTTGCAGCAGTAAACATTTTGCACCTGAATGAGGTTATTTAAGCCACTGACGATGAGAAAACACGTCATCCCGTCCTCAGACTCTCGGGAGCTGAATGATCCGTTTACTCTGGTGGAGACTGGAACAGAGAGATGATGGGGTCCTCGTGGTTGGTTATTACTAAAACACTGCGAAACTTGTCGAATAACGTTTTCAGCTGTGAACGACGCATGTTCTCGTTGTACATGATCTCTTCCAGGTGATGATGGCCTCTGAAGTAATGCAGGAGCCTAAAGAAAGACAAGACACTATCTAAATAATCCATTCATAACCAGACTGGTTTGACTTCAATCGATGCAATTGAGCTTGAGTTGACAAAACCAAACCAATCCATTCAGACTTTGTTGCTACAAACTTATCATCAACTCAGGCTTTGATTCTGAGTTTAGGTGTGACATCAGCGAACAGCCAATTAGATGCAGTACTATTCACTTCTCTCTTTTGCAGAAGATAACGAGATTAAAAAATATTAACAAATTTACACAGCAGGAACCGTCAATGAACTAAAAGAAAAAACTCCTATATAAATGCAAGTAAAAGTTGTGAGGTTATATAATGGATGTAAATATAGAAAGAATTTAACATTTAAGCTGACATATAGATATACATTTTTATAGCTTTATCTATTGATGCTAAAGCTTATTTATATAACCGTTGTTATATATCTATATATAAGATATATGTTATATATCGAAGATATATGTTATATATGGAACATATATCTTCCGATATATGTTATATATCGAAGATATATGTTATATATCTTCCGTTCTGGAAATAAAGCCCTTCTTCAACCATCCACAACTAAGCTCCGCACTATGGGGGATCGAGCCTTCTGCTCAGCCGCACCGCGTCTTTGGAATTCACTTCCAGAAAACCTAAGGGCTCCTCAAGCCATAGACTCTTTTAAGAAAGAACTAAAAACCTTTCTTTTTAAACAAGCATTTTTTACTTTTTGCTAATTCATTTTTTTTTTTTTTTTTTTTTTTTTATGTGTAGCACTTTGGGATTGTTTTTAACTATGAAAAGGGCTTTACAAATAAAATGTATTATTATTATTATTATTATTATATATCTATAGTTATTTAACCTACCATTAAAAAGGATTAATGGTATAAAAAATACATAATATCTAAATCATATAAAAATGATTTTTATAAATATCCATTGCTAAAGGCCAGACTACTGTCTTAAAAAAAACATTTGCTATATATATGACCTTTAATCTGGAGTACAAAAAGGGGGTGTCTTGATCACATCAGACAGGTGTCACTTTGCTCACAGTTGATTGGTTCAATTTTAGTTTGAGATTTCTTACCCAGAACGTAACCTGCCCCAGAGTGTTACTATGGCAATGAACACTGCTATAAGCCAAACCACTATAATGGTGCCTAAAACCCAGGATTGGCGCAAACTAAATTGAAATGTGGTTAACCAACTAAACCGGATTTATGGTATAGGCCCCTGGTCAATGATAGGCTGAATATTTCCTAAATATTTGTATATACTAAATATAATATATACTTCTAACATGTGTCAGCTTTCATTTTAAATATGTCATCATGTCAAAAACTACATTTATACTGGTGGTACTGTAGAGCTGATGACATCTTTTCATTTTGTCAGATTCTGGTCAATGTACATGTGCTAAAATTTTGTTTGGAATAAATTGAATGCACATGTAAACAAATATGTGAATCGGATTGCAGTGTTTAGGGTTCAATATAAACAGAACATTCAGAATCAGAAATTGGACTGGATTCATTCGGATTGATGAAAATGAGTGCAAGAAAACGACCTACTGTACAGAATAAAGTCAGTTTGGAGATAAAAAAACGCTATAAAAATGCGCTTTCACCTGGCAAATAAGCGCAGATCCTCTGGGTTCTGCGCCGCTGGGACACGGAGGATGGCCTGTCGCTCATATTCGGTCAGGCTGGCCAGAAGAGTTTCTGTCATTCTTTTATTGAGAGGAGAGTCTCCTCCGGTCTGCAGCTCGGCACTGGAGTTATCCATACTGGGACTTGTCAGGGTCATGTCATCGCTACTTGCTGCAAAGAGAAAATGAGAGAGACTACTGAGACTTTATTTGATTATAAGGGTGTCTCTTCTCTCATGTGCATGTCTGTTTGGAGTTGTAGTTAACTGGGTTACATACTGGGAGAGCCGAAACTCAGGGCACTGGGCGTGCTCAGACTTCGGCCTGTCACACGAGCAACTAGGGGTGGCTCCTCCTCCCGCAGACCAGGCTCCTCCTCAGTGGGCGGGACCAACAGATAAACATATGTATGGATCTGAAACAGCAGTCGGTGTTGGAGCATCCATACGACCATCTGAATGAGCTGGGCCTGTTCAGATACACACATAATGGGATCTTCAAGCAAGGTTTAACTGCCATACGGCGCTTTTAAAGGTCCCATTCTTCGCGATTCCATCTTTCAAACTTTAGTTAGTGTGAAAAGTTGCTGTTAATAAATAATACCTGTAAAATTATAAAGCTCAAAGTTCAATGCCAAGCGAGATATTTTATTTAACAGAAGTTCCCTTTCAAAGCCTACAGCGAACGGCCGTTTTGGGCTACAGCAGGAAGTGCAGGGATGTAATGACGTCACAGGAACCGTTTGTTGATTAACCCTTCACTCACAAGAACACGCAAAATAGGGGGCGTGGTCTTGTTGCTCTCCCACGTGGAGAAGAGCGTGCATTCAGCGCTTGCATCTCCCCGTTATGGTAAGAGGCAGGACCTTTCCGGGCAAAGTGCGCTAAGCTGCTGTCCAATCACAACACGGGAAGCGCTGGCCCAATCAGAACTCGTTACGTGTTTCTGAAGGAGGGACTTCATAGAACAAGGAAATCATCAGGCCGTTTTTAGGACAGAGGAAACAGCGCTGTACAGATAAGTAAATTGTGTGAAAAATACTGTTTTTTTACACGCAAAACATGAACTCATGTTATATTGCACACTGTAAACATAATCAAAGCTTTGAAAACACGCGAAGAATGGGACCTTTAATAAAACTCGTCTCCCTATGCAGTAGAAAGGTAAAAACTTTTTTTTATTTGGTACAACTCAGCTAGAGCAAAATAAGGCTGTTGTCTTCCCTTTTGCAAAATAGGTAGGATAACTTTAATACCCATAATGCACTGGGCATGTTGCCATCCAAGCCCACACCTACCAGTCTGCCATGAGTCAAATACTTCCTTGCTTTAGAAGGAAATACTTCTTGGCAAACTTAAATGGTGTCAACTTGGTGGTCCTGGATGTAAGAATTCAAAGTAAAGGATCCAGCACATTCCCAAAGAAATATTATATATCGTAAATATGGAGAGAACACTGCAACAGAAAATCTGAAAAACCATGGATGAAACATGGATGCACAAAACAATCAATAGACCTTAGTCATGGTGTGTTCAATGGACTGTAATGTTGGAATGTTTCCAAAGGCTTTAATATATAAGTTTTGAAAAGCTGTGAGTTTTGAAATGTACATGTGATATCAGGCCTTTATATATTGCATGCCATTAGAAAGACTTTTCATGGCTTTTTCAATGGCTTTTCATGTTTTCCCCTCACAGGCATGGTTTCATCCATGTAAATATCAATGTGGTGTCTACCCTGACGAAAGTGTATACGCCTAAAATACGTTTTCTAGGGCTGGACTAATCAACATCAACTAATCAACAAAATTATAAAATAATTATTTCTGACATAATTATTCATAACATTTTTACAGAATGTTTTTGTGAATTTATTTACTAATCTCATAAATCACAGGTGGACACATGCGGTCTTGCAGCAAAAGTTCAAAGCATCTAAAGCTCAAATTGGGTCAGAAAAATTCTGCACACACATGTATGAAACTCCACAAAGCTCCTGTACTGCTCTCCATTGAAAATTAATGGCTTCCTGTCTGTTGTTTGTCTGAGATAGTGAAAAGTCGTTTTAAGACACTAACCTCATGCACAGGGGCATCCAGTGGATTCCTAAACTCAGACAAAGATACAGGAAGTGAGAACTTGGCTAACATGGAGGGCAGGTCATGACCTGGAAATTGGAGTGCGAACTCCTCAGCCAGAGGGGAGTAGCTGGGGGGAGGAAGAGACACAGTCATGATTAATGTCTGCAGTGAGTATTTTTGAATTAATTCAAGAGGGTTTTCTGTTAAAATAATAAGAAGTTTAACTTTGTACAGTGAGTACATTAGAACACAGACAACACAAAAGAGCTTAGGTTTTCTAGAGAGCACATACTCACATGCAGATGTTTGCATGGGGGGAGAGCATATACACGTTGTTCTCACAGAGAGGGTAGATAATGATGGCTTTTCCCCAGTACACCAAATGCGCAGCAATCTGGAAGACCTGTGGCAGGCAGTGTAGCATTTCAGAGCAGTGGTTATCCAAGGAATCAGAGCCCAATAGGAGGACTCAGCAAACATCCTAGGAGGGCTTAAATGGTTTTTAGTTCACTTAAAGGGTTTAGTTCAAATTAAAATTCTGCCATTAATTACTTATACTTATGTCATTCAACAACCGTAAGACCTTTGTTTCTCTTTGAAACACAAATGAAGATATTTGTGTTGAAATCCGATGGCTCAGAAAGGCCTCCATTGGCAGCTATGACATTTCTTCTCTCAAGACCTTTTATCATCATTGTCATTGCAGCCAATGCACTGCTTTATTTGTGTTCCGAAGATGAACAAAAGTCTTTCAGTTGTTGAACGATATGAGGGTGAGTAATTAATGGCAGAATTTTTGGGTGAACTAACCCTTTAAGATGACTCAACCCTCCTAATGCATCACAAAACTGCATATACCTGTTGCATTCCGGGGTCCATTTGGACCCTGTGGAACGCAAGTTTATAAAACAGTCATAACTTAACATATTTCAACTAACAACATATTCTTTAACTTTTTGGCCTTAATTTTAAGCGGTATGTGCAGAGAAAACAAGGCACCGCTCGTCACCTGTCAATTACAGTCCCAACAGTGAAGCATGGTGGTTGCAGCATCATGCTGTGGTTTTAGTTTTTTTCAGCTGCAGGGACAGGACGACAATCGAGGGAAAGATAAATGCGGCCAAGTAAAGGGATATCCTGGATGAAAACCTTCTCCAGAGTGCTGAAGACCTCAGACTGGGCTGAAGGTTCACCTTCTAACAAGACAATGACCCTAAGTACACAGCTAAAATAACGAAGGAGTGGCTTCACAACAACTCTGTGACTGTTCTTGAATGGCCCAGCCAGAGCCCTGACTTAAACCCAATTTAGCATTTCTGGAGAGACCTGAAAATGGCTGTCAACCAACATTTACCATCCAACCTGACAGAACTGGAGAGGATCTGCAAGGAGGAATGGCAGAGCATCCCCAAATCCAGGTGTGAAAAACTTGTTACATCTTTCCTAAAAAGACTTATGGATGTCTTCAAAAGGATCATAAGGGCGCTTCTACTAAATACTGAGCAAACGGTCTGAATACTTAGGACCATGTGATATTTCAGTTTTTCTTATTTTAAAAATCTGCAAAAATGTCCACAATTCTGTGTTTTTCTGTCAATATCGGGTGCTGTGTGTACATTAATGAGAAAAAATTAACTTAAATGATTTTAGCAAATGGCTGCAATATAAAAAAAGAGTAAAAATTTGAAGTGGGTCTGAATACTTTCCGTACCCACTGTGTATGTATGTATGTATGTATGTATGTATGTACAACACCATAAAGGATTATTAGGAACACCAGTTCAATTTCTCATTAATGCAATTATCACATGGCAGTTGCTTCAATGCATGTAGGGGTGTGGTCCTGGTCAAGACAATCTCCTGAACTCCAAACTGAATGTCAGAATGGGAAAGAAAGGTGATTTAAGCAATTTTGAGCGTGGCATGGTTGTTGGTGCCAGGTGGGCTGGTCTGAGTATTTCACAATCTGCTCAGTTACTGGGATTTTCACGCAAAACCATTTCTAGGGTTTACAAAGAATGGTGTGAACAGGAAAAAAAACATCCAGTATGCAGCAGTCCTGTGGTTGAAAAATGCCTTGTTGATGCTAGAGGTCAGAGGAGAATGGACCGCCTGATTCAAGCTGATAGAAGAGCAACTTTGACTGAAATAACCACTCGTTACAACTGAGGTATGCAGCAAAGCATTTGTGAAGCCACAACACGCACAACCTTGAGGCGGATGGGCTACAACAGCAGAAGACCCCACCGGGTACCATTTATCTCCACTACAAATAGGAAAAAGAGGCTACAATTTGCACAAGCTCACCAAAATTGGACAGTTGAAGACTGGAAAAATGTTGCCTGGTCTAATGAGTCTCGATTTCTGTTGAGACATTGAATCAGAACATGGATCCATCATGCCTTGTTACCACTGTGCAGGCTGGTGGTGGTGGTGTAATGGTGTGGGGAATGTTTTCTAGGAACACTTTAGGCCCCTTAGTGCCAATTGGGCATCATTTAAATCCCACGGCCTACCTGAGCATTGTTTCTGACCATGTCCATTCCTTTATGACCACCATGTATCCATCCTCTGATGGCTACTTCCAGCAGGATAATGCACCATGTCACAAAGCTCAAATAATTTCAAATTGATTTCTTGAACATGACAATGAGTTCACTGTACTAAAATGGCCCCCACAGTCACCAGATCTCAACCCAATAGAGCATCTTTGGGATGTGGTGGAACGGGAGCTTCGTGCCCTGGATGTGCATCCCACAAATCTCCATCAACTGCACAATCTATCCTATCAATATGGGCCAGCATTTCTAAAGAATGCTTTCAGCACCTTGTTGAATCAATGCCACACAGAATTAATGTCGTTCTGAAGGCGAAAGGGGGTCAAACACAGTATTAGTATGGTGTTCCTAATAATCCTTTAGGTGTCTGTATATGAATGATACATTTTAGAGTATAAAGTTAAATTCCTTTAAAATGTATTGTACATAAGTAATTTAAGACAAATCTAATTAACAGATGTAAAACAAAAGAAGGAAAATAAAATAAATATTTTTTCATATGAAAAAAACCCACAGTTAACTTTAGGGTCAAAACTACGGTGGCCCAGTAGTGCAGCCATACTAAACTAAACCGCAACACAACGAAATCGGCACAACACAACAAAATCGCCACAACACAACGGAAATGCTCCCGACCACGAGGGGGCTCTCGGACTGCAATAAAGTTAGTTTCCTTTGCCATTGCTCTATAGATTGGCCTGTCTTACAAATATATAAACACTACGATCAGATTTAAGTGTGTAACCATTGTATATCGACATTAAATAGCAACTCAAAATCACCTACATGCATTATAGCTGCATATTTACTCGAAAACAATTTTACACACTGTCATGGTGCTTGATGCCCAAGGGAACGTCTGCCAATTCCACTAAGCAATTGAAACATATAATTTATATAAATTAAAATTACTTTTAACATTTCAAAACAGACATGTTAAAATTCTACAGCTTTGTTGTATTCTAAATAACTGACTCAATGCACAACATTGGAAGTTGAACATTTAAACAAAACAACACAAAAGTAATTTTAATTCATAAAATTATTCGTTTCAACCACTGGCAGACGTTCCCTTGGGCATCAAGCGCCTTGATCGTGAGTAAAAATGTTTACGAGTATAAATATGCAGCTATAATGCATGTAGGTGATTTTGAGTTGCTATTTAATGTCGATATACAATGGTTACACACTTAAATCTGATCGTAGTGTTTATATATTTGTAAGACAGCAGGCCAATCTATAGAGCAATGGCAAGGGAAACTAACTTTATTGCACCCCCTCGTGGTCGGGAGCATTTCCGTTGTGTTGTGGTGATTCCGTTGTGTTGTGGCAATTTTGTTGTGTTGTGGTTTAATTCCGTTGTGTTGTGATGATTTCGTTGTTGTGGCGATTTTGTTGTGTTGTGGTTTAATTGCGTTGTGTTGTGGTTTAATTTAGTACGGCTGCACTACTAGGCCACCGTACAAAACAGACCTGAACACAAAAGGTATAACAATTTATTTATACCTCCTAGAATTTTTTTTTGTTTTTTATTTATTGTGTGTATTTCTTTACACACATACAAAGTTAAATTCCATACTAAAAACTATGAATCAAATAAACAAAATAAAATCTTAAAACAGGTCAAATGGGCCTAAATGGATTAGGAGACTTATTTATGAGACTTATTTATTTAAAATAAGACAACATGAGATTTAAAATAAGCCAAAACAACCTGGATTTCAAGTCATGTAAATTAATAAAATCTTAAACTCAATTAATATTTTTATAATGAATATAAATTTTTTCCTAGTTATGTAAAGCTCTAAAATATTGTGTAGAATTTGTAATAAATAAATAAAAATAATAATAATAATTATCCTTATCCAGTAATCCATGAACTTTCAGGCCTTTGAATTTTGTTGTGGAAAATAAATACTGTAGTTAAAAGGGTTTTAAAAAAAACACAGTTTTAGACTATAGATAGTCTATCCAAAACATTTCTGCCATAATGATATTTCAATATAATTATTTTCTGTCCACTAGGTGGCAGTATAAGACTAAATTTAACAAAAACGAATTCTGTAACTTGTTGAATATAACTTAACCTGCACGGGTCAATACAACATCAGATTTTTGCCAGAACCTTCAAGTTTGAAAGTTTGTCAGACCAATTAACTATTTCCAAGTGTTAAACTTAAAAAAGGACATGGCTGATAAAAGTGCACAGTGGCATATAGTCTTTGACCTGCAGGAGGGCTAGGTCAGCGTCTTGAGCCAGCTGCTGTAGGTTCTTCACAGCTGAGCAGGTCTTGATAAGCCGCACTAGAGCAGGAGAGCAGTCCAGAGGAAGCTGGGCCAGCAAGGCCTTCTCATTGTCCAGCAGCAGCAGTGCATGATACGGCCTGCAGGGGGCACACCACCACAACACAACTTGCTGTTGAAATTACACTCTGGTCTAAATAACAAGTGTAGCAAGTTGAACATGGAAAAAAAAGCAGACAAGACTAAAGGTCACATGATACACGGGGAAACTTTTTGAGCAATGTTGCTGGGCACTTCCTCATTGAGAATATACAATAAATCTCTATCTGGATACTTTAGAACAGTCGTGGGCCTTGTGGCTCACCTGGTTGCCTGCTGATAGCAACATTGCTGAAAAAGATGTGTATCATCTTTCTATAATGATATCACCCTGTGTATCAACACTTTTAGGCATTTGTCAGATTATCATATTACCATACTATTGCTGAAGAAAATAGTATACATACTGCACACAAAGAATAGATGGATGAATTACTATATTTGCCAAAAATAGCACTATAACAAAGCACACTGAGGAACACTACATTATCAATGAGATAAGCTGGATATTTAAACATCCATTTTTTCATGGATTTAGAAAGCATGCAGTTTTTATTTTGCAGAAAAAAACAGAGCAAATTGCTGAATTAATTGCAACATGATGAGGCCATATGGATGTTGCAATCTATGCTGTAACTCACCGAATGGCCTTTAGGCTGCGCTCAAGAGCCTCTGGTGGGATGTGTTTCCCTCCTACACGGTGGATTTTGTGTGGCAGGCAGAAACTGACCTCAAGCCAGTTATTAATGTGAAGCCGAACAACTCCAGTAGTGCAGAGACTGAAAACAATACACAGTGGATAAGGTCACCATGACAGAAATGACAAGTGTTATTTGAAACAATGAATTACTTTATGTAATGATGTAATTCATTTTGAAACAATGAATTACAAGAGAAAAGAGAATATGGACAAAAGCCAAGTACGTTTCTCTGTCCACCTTATTTTGCAAACTAGAAGCAAGCTATTTTCTGTGAATGTGTGAGATATCAGAACCATTACAAGCAATAGGAAAATAACTAAAGGAACAATAAAGTGCAGTAAAAGGTGTGTTTATGATTATGATAATTATGATATAAATACCAAATATAATTGTTTTATTGGAAGACTTGTGCACTTAAGTTAGAATTTTCTTTATTAAAAATAAGGTGGACAGTATGCAAGGTTTAGTCATATGAGAAAATTATGGATTTCAGCGTTTCATGCATAATAATTTAACATTACATGCAGCATGGGTAACACTTTAATTTAGGCTCCAATTCTACCTAGTAGCATGCATTTTACTAGGATATTGGCTGTTTACTAGTATTTACAAAGCACATATTAATGCCTTATTCTGCATCCCCTAATCCAACTCAATACCTAAACTTATCAACTACCGTACTAACTATTAAAAGCTCATAGTTAACAGTGAAAGAATTCTAAAGTGTCCTAATCTAAAGTGTGACCACAGCATGTTTTAGCCCAGCAGAACATGTTTCTTTTGAACATTTATAGCCCTAACTAACCATTTCCCTATTCCTAACCATAACCTACCCCTAAAATCAAAGGGACATTTGTTGATAAGAATGCCATCAACCTTAACAACAGGAGTGCTTGGGTAAATGATGGTTAATGCAACACTACTCACCTATCATAGGCCTCTTTCAGGTCTCTAGCTAATTTACACTTGGGAAGGATCTGGCGAAATGGTGATTGTGGCGTGCCGTCTGCTATAATAACAGATAAACAGCACAGTGAAAATCATGCAACACCTTCAGTGATTATATTTGCAGGACAAACACTGCCCATCTCAAGGGAATGAGATGTCTCACTCTCAGTCATGGTGGTGACCTCGTCCTGCACTGATAGCATGAGCTTGGCCTCTCTAGTGAGGTACTGGCATCTGCGCTCCTCGTGCTGCAGGGCTATGGCAATGCGACGAGACAGGTTATGCATACAGTTGATGACTGAGGCGTCTGCATTGGCCTGTAGAAGGCGGAAACAGAGATGAAAGAAAGACAGACAAGGATTGTTCATTTAATGAGTGGGTCAATGACATGACACAATGTTTGTGCTTATCTATTAATTCATTCCAAAATACATTAAAAATACTTTTATTCATGCATACATTGAACACACATTTTCTATGGTGTAGTGTTCAGGGTAACGCATTACAAGTAATGCAAGTTACTTTTTTCAAGTAATGAGTAAAATAATGTTACACTTTTTGTACAAACTAATATTTGTTACTTTCTCAAAAAAGTAATGCAAGCTACTTTGTTTTATCATGTATTGACTGATACCTCTCCATGTTAAGAAATCTGGAGTAATCGCAGAGGCATTGCGTGAACACGAAGCTTATTGTATCTCACTTGCACTTGTTTTTGCATGTTTTTATATTTTTGGGGAACAAGGTAAAAAAGGAAAAGAACTATGCTAAAATCATAACGAATAAAAGTAAAACATTCAAAGAGATGAAAATCTTGAAAGGAAAAGTTTGGCTTAATTGTAGAGAATATTTTAATAAAGCTGTTCCACTGCTAACTTAAAACAATTCTGTCCAAATTAAAATCATGTGTCCCAAAACATGTATTCAGTGTTTAAGAAAAATATTTTAGCACTTTTTGCTTGGTTACACTACATTACATTTTTGAGTCATTAACTTCAAACGTAAAAAAATAGTACAAAACCATGTTAAACCAAGATGAATAGCACATGCAGTAATAGAAAATTTCTTGCAAAAAAATTATTTCAGCATGCATTTTTATATTTAATTTTTTTTTCCTTTTTCTGAAAATTTCATCATCACATATCTCTAATCATGCAACTATAAAATTCAGTTACACAACAGCTCATCCTTTGACTTTGTTCGCATTTTGCAATAAAAAACTTAACTTTTCCTTTTTACTGTTTAAAATGCCCCCTACAAAGAGTAAGATAGAATATATTTTTCTCCTAGATGCAATATGCTTGTCTAATGTACTGTAGTTACAAGATTATAGAGGACAAGAAATATGAAATGTTGGAATGTATCAAAGAACTCTTATAATCTGGTGTTTCCATAACCGAAAACACATACATATATATATATATATATATATATATATATATATATATATATATATATATATATATATATATATATATGAAAACAGTCCTTGTTCATTTAATTAAATATAGAATTTATGCTCACAGTGACGTGAATCCACCTTTTGTGTTATTAACATGTTTTTAATTTCTGCTTTTTGATATTTTAAAGGAGGCATAACGTATAACCCAACCAAAAATACAACCCAATTACAACATAATATTTCACATATTTTCTGGTTTGAAATGTTGCACATATAGTAAATCTGCAGACTAATGGTAGGCAGTGTGACAAAGGGTGAGTCCTGAAAAAGGGAGTGGTCAGTGCTGGAGAACAGATAGGAGCATGAGTCTGCGTTTTCTGCAGCTGGACCTGACTCAGCGCTCTGCTATGTTACGTCATGTTTGCACCGGGGTGGGGTGGGTCGGATCATGTGCAGTCCGATTATGAAGAGAAAAGAGACCCGCCTCCATTTCAGTCTGTCTGATAGACAGCACACTGGAGACTTATCACAATCCACACCCTTTCTGAGAAACTCTTGACCTAAGATATACTCGCAAATAGCTGAGTCACTATACAGGGGCTTCTGAAAAGAATTCAGTATCAAAAATGTATACTTTTTTTTTACTATACATATTAAATAATGATCAAAAGAAATGTCCAGAAACTAAACACATCTTAATTTAGAAGAAGACACAAATGCCATGATAGTCACATTATTTAAGTATACCATAATATTTTCGGGGGCTAACAAATAGTGGTGTGCAAAACACTTGAATTCATGATAATATAGTAATTTCTAAAGTAATTTTGCGTGAGTGTGCTGGGTAGATTACTTACAAATTGTAGTCGGATACTGATTACATTACAAAAATAATTGTTAGTAACATAATCCATTACATTACACATTTAAATTAATATAATCGTTTCGATTACTTTTACTCTAACTTTTGCCCTATCGCATTGAATTGAATTGGATCTTATACCATATTGATATAATTATATAAATTCCATTCTCTTATCAACAACATGTAGAGCATTAAATATAGTTGCTTGTGTTTACCTGCTTGTCATGTAACCATTAACCAACATCAGAGAACCATGAACTTAATTTTATTATTGAACCACTCAACTCATTAACTTAAAATCTAAGGCCTTACTTCAAGTAAATATAATATTACACAAAAGCCTTCCAAAGATATACTTATATATGGTAATTACCTCACTAAGTGTTCATTCAAAAATTAATTGTGAATGTCAGGAGCTGAAGACTGTATTTGTTTTCATTAAGAGTTTGATATGCTGTTTTCTTACCCTTAATGCAAAAACCACACTGAACAGGATCATGGTGGGCAGCTCTCTTTTGGGGGAGGGGTCAGTTTTGGAGACCTGGAGAAAGCAACATCATTATTAAGTAGAATTAGTTACATTTTATATTATTATTAGGTATGTAATTCAAGGAGACAAATTCTGATAATTTTAGAGCAATGATAAATAATGTTTTGCTTGATTTTAAATTATTTCAATGTACTTACAGTAAATTAAATAAATGTTGCATAAAGGTTAATTGAAGTTCAAGTTCTAAAAAAGTACAAATATTGAAAAACAATATTTCTTTTATTTGAGAAATAAATGTAAACTATTATATGTGTCTACGTAGATTATACTTTTTATTGTGCAGGTTAATATAAAAGAGTTTTGTGTTGATTACATGCATAGAGCAAAAGTGATCATTTAATAATCTGAATCAATCCTAGATTTACCTGAAGCTTCATTTTGTAAAGCAGGTTCAATTCTCATTCTACAAATGCAAAGTATTTATTTGCATGGAGGTCTCCTAACATATTTTCTCACAAACAGAAGGTGGAGCTGTTACCCTGTGATCATGGTAATCTTCAGTGCCTTGGTAAAATCAGCAGCAGCTCATCTTACAAAAGGGCATTTCAAAAACCTTTCCTTCACTCTCATACACTACTGTTCATATGTCTGGGATCAGTAAGATTTCAAGAAATTCATACTTTTTTTCATCAATGATGCATTAAATTGATCAAAGGTGTCAGTAAAGACATTTGTAAAGTTACAAAATATTTATTTTCTTTCTATTGATCAGATTTTGGTTTCCACTGAAAATATTAAGCAGCACAACAGTTTTCAACATTGATGACACTGAAGACCAGCTTTGCCAACACAGGAATAAATTACTTATTTTTTATGAGATAGAAATTAGTTATTTTAAACTGCAATTTACAAGATAATTGGCATGCCTCACCTGAATACTATGTGGAAGCTGCAGTAAGGTTGGATGTCCGACGAAGCGCACATTGTCTATTTTTAGTTCAAACTTCTTGCCGCACATATCAGATTTGGTAGCCAAGATGGTGGCGAGAATAATATCAGAAAACCTTTGAAGGTGAAGGAATAAAAAGAGGATTAAAGAAAAGACAACACAAGAGGAGTAACACTAAAATCAGCAGGTGCTATTACAGCAGAGGTTCTGATTGGATTTCAAGTGCTAATCTATTCACTGCGCTGAGAATTATATTAATTCACTAACTCATAGGGGAATCTAGGGGATTCACAAGAGATGGGTGATTGAACAAATTATTTGGTGAAGCCTCTGGGCTATTTTCCTGATCTAAACCTTGGCTCTTAAAAATGGCTCTTATAAGTGAGAATGCAGGTGATTGTAACACTGACAAAGTGATGAATCTGCTGGATTAAACTGCTCACTGTATATATTTCACCCACTCAGACAAGGTCCGAGAAAGTTCCCAAGAAGGCCCACGGTACAAAAGTCAGTGGTCTGATTGAAATGTTGAATTATTTGAAGGGGGAAAAGAAAGGAAAAACAGGTATTGACATGTGCTGAGTTTGTGAACATCATCTGTACCACATTTGATTTAATGGCATTTCCTGAAGTATCTCAAGTGATTCTCCCGCAATAGTGAATTTCAATTAATGTAAGAACAAAATTATAACTGTACCAGTGCAAGTTATTCAAATCCGTAACCCATGATTTAAGCTATTATTATATTATACAATGACATAAATTACACAAGCTATCACAATTACATTTGCCATTTGACTGCATTATATATATATATATATATATATATATATATATATATATATATATATATATATATATATATATATATAGTGTGAACAAAACAAAATGTGTGTGTCAGACAAATTATCAGGGAGAAAAGATGAACAAAGATGGGGTGCTCTGGAAAAAGGAGAGGTGGTTTAGAGAATGGTGGTTTAATCTTACCCTGCTACCAACTGTTCATCAGTTAGTGGAGTTTGTTCTCTGAAATGGGAATAGGGCCATAAAGAAAGAAAAAAAAAGAAAAAAAAGAAAGAAAAAAAATGCAGCAGACAAGTTGGCAGGATGCATGACAAAACAAAACAAATTTTAAGATTGATGCTTGATCAAACAACAGTAAGTTTGTTTTCTTTTTACATGTTTAAATCTGGTGACATTGTTAAAGGGGCTTTATGTATAAATTGTCCTGTATTAATTGCTTTTTCATTGCCAATGTGTGAAGTGAACAGCTTGTAACGAAACTTTTTTTAAAATGAGACCTTCCCTTATTTCCTAGGTTGTCTTTGAAAACCTTAAGTTCATACAAACTCCACAAGAACAAATCCATTTTTTCGTTTTCTCGAGGTCGCAGGAACAAGAACAATGTTAGTTCTGGCAAGGACATTCCATACTTTACGAGAAAAGCAGGTGCCGAAACGTCCGTTTCTCCGCATTAAGTGCGCCCACAAATTTCTGACCAATCATAAAATAGTTCTCAGACAGAAGAAAAAAGTTCTGCTCAGATGATGTGTCAAGAGCAAGCTGCGATTACAAAGGATAACTATAATGTATGAGGGAATAGCACTTCTGAGAGTACTTAGACTCGGCGGAGTAAAAAGTCCCGGCTGAAACATCCTCCCTCACATCTCCCCCACCCTCTCTCATTTCTGTCAATAGGGGGGAGATGTGAGGGAGGATGTTTCAGCCCTCAGAAATGCTATTCCGCCATCCATTATAGTTCTCCTTTTTAATCCGCTGAGAAAAGCTCCATAATTTATTTTATGTCACCATACTTTATCGTTCAACTATTCGTGTAACTGTAATTAGATGGGGAAAAAGTGGAGGTGTTTGGTCGATTCTAACTTGATCTCTGTTTGGTTCCATAGTGAATGAAGTGGGCTTAGTGGGCTAAGCTAAATGCTATCAGATCGTCACCGCGCGTCAGAGAGATTAAGAGCACACACTGAGACGAGAGAGGTATGTATCAACTCGTTTTAGTTAAGGGAATAACATAGTTTAATATGAAAAAGCAGTGAAGTATCCCTTTAAACATTTTATAATCATTTAACTAAAATTATCACAAAACATTTGAATTTTAATTAAGTTTCTGGATCTGGCCATACACACTATGCTGTATGAATGTTTGTAAATTCCTTGCAGAACCTGTAAAAAATTTGAATAATTGTATTTTTGATTCACACACTATGCATTTTATTTTCTATTTAGTACTGTCCTGAATAAGATATTTTACATAAAAGATGTTTACATATAGTCCACAAGACAATACATATCTGAATTTATGAATATTACCCCATTCAAAAGTTTATGAACCATTGATTCTTAATACTGTGTCATTCCCTGGATCATCCATGGCTGTTTTTGTTTTTTGATGGTTGTTCTTGAGTAAATTGTTTGTCCTGAGCAGTTAAACTGTCCAATGTTCTTCAGGGGGGGAAAAAACCTCCAGGTCCTGCAAATTCTTCAGCTTTCCAGCATCTTTTGCATCATTTGAACCCTCTCCAGCAATGACTGTATGATTTTAAGATCCATCTTTTTACAATAGAGGAACTCAAACACAAATGGTTCAAACTTTCAGATGCTCCAGAAGGAAACAATGCAATGTCCAAATTTGTATTTTGTTGTTTAAAATTTAAAAATAAATAAACTAGTAACTGTCCGGAAGCAACAGAAGGCATGTTTTATGGAAGAAAAATTAAGTACAATTTACATTTATCTTCAAATTCAAAAAGATTTATCCCATGGACTCCTAATGCATCATGTTTCCTTCTGGAGCATAAATAAATGCTTTTTAATAGTTGTTTTGTTATGAGTCATGTTCACTTTAAGAGCGCATGGGTCTATTGTCCTATTTCGCGACCCGTAGTTTGTGAAGGAAAACACTCGCGCACTTCATGCGCATTTTTCAGCGGTTGGTTCTAGTCTGTTAAATTCCATTGCAGTTAATTCGTATCTGTCGTCCACTTTGTCTGGCTTAGCATCGTCGGTATGTATACCTTGTTTTGTGAGATTGTCTGGAGATATTATTCATTATTTTTGACAGTAATTTTGAAGTTTATAAAGTATAATCTGGGGACAGTCAGAATGTACTTAGGCTTGCTATGCTAGCTTGTGTGTCGTTTGTTAATGACCAGAAAGTGTTTTCTCATGTTTCTTCTCATATAATACTGCTAAAAATAGGACTATCAATATGCAACAGTAATAGTGCATCAGCCTTTATTCATTTGGAGTTGATTTTGTATATTGGCGTGACGCTAATTTGTCTTTGCTCTTTTGTATGTTGCAGTTTCACTTTTCTCTGTAACTCCAATAAACCTGTGGATCTAATAATTAATCTTCAGAGTCTTGGTGTGAGGAAAAGTTTAGCTGGCCGTCAGGATATTAAAGTAGACATATCGAGGACGGCACAGTGAAACGACGGCTATCAAGCAAGTGTGATAACACAGATCGAGTGAAGCTAGCCGACATGTCGTCACACGCATCCAGTGGACGATCAAAGGACCATTCTCTACAGCCAAGTGCTATTGGAGCAGCGCGCGCCACAGAGCTACAGGCTACAGAGGAGAGTTTACATGGAAGTACAGCAGCACAAGACAACCCACAGCGTGTATCGTTAAGGACACGCTCACAAGTATGTTGTTCAGTGAGATCTGGTTCATCGTCAGCCGGGTCTGCAGCAGTCAGGGCAAGAGCGAGAGCCGAAGCAGCAAAGGCACGCCTATGCTATGCTGAAGAGGAAGCTGATCTGAGGCTTCAACAAGCTAAGTTGGAAGTGTCTATAGAAATGCTAAAACATAAAAAAGAGGCTGCTGCAGCCATTGCCGAAGCAGAGGCATTTGAAGCTGCTGCTGATGTAAAGAGTGAAAAACATAGTTGTGACTTGAACATAGACTCTGTTCCTTTAGAAGCCTCTCAACGCACAAAACAGTATGTGCTTGACCAACTAAAAGAAAGGGATTCAGAATTGAAGTCTTACGAAAACGGTGACACACAAGCAAAGACAGCGCCGGTCCCTAACCATATCGTGTCTCCTCAACCACTAAAGCCTGAAGCCAGTCCCTTCTATCCGCAACAGAACAATACTGCTCCACGTCGTCTTATCCCACATCAGCCTTACATCAGCACATATGAGGACAACTACGAATCATTCAACATGATGCTTGGAGATGTTCGTCTACCTCACATCAAGTCCAGCGGTGAGCGTGCTCCTCCTGCACACCACTTCAGAGCACAAAATCACAACACCCAGCCTACTCTCGCACACCATGCCATACCGCCAGACTCCAATGATGGCACCTCATACATAAATGACTTTGTCAGGTATCTAGCCCGCCGTGAGCTTATAGCTACAGGCTTGCTTCAGTTCAATGACAGACCCCAGAACTACAGAGCATGGAAGCGATCCTTTTTGACTGCCATCAGAGGGCTAAACCTGAAACCGAGTGAGGAGATGGATCTTCTGTTAAAGTGGCTCGGGAAGGAGTCAGCAGAGCATATTGAGCAGATAAGAGCAATACACATCAATCGGCCAGAAGCAGGGCTGGCCATGGCATGGGAAAGGCTCGAGCTAACATATGGCTCAGCTGAAACCATAGAAAATGCTCTGTTCAAACGCATTGACAGCTTTCCAAAAATAATAAACAGAGATGGACATAAGCTGACAAAGCTGGGTGACCTACTAATGGAACTGCAGGCTGCTAAGGCGGAAGGAGACTTGCCAGGCCTGGCTTTCCTTGACACAGCGAGAGGCGTCAACCCAATTGTACAGAAACTCCCATCTCGTCTCCAGGATAAGTGGGTGATAGCTGGTGCAGCCTACAAGCATCAAAACCAGGTGAACTATCCTCCCTTTGGCTTCTTTGTTGATTTTGTCAGCCAGCAGGCACGCATTGCAAATGACCCAAGCTTCAGCCTCATCGGCAACACAGACACGAACCCCAGGACAGAGAAGACAGCATGGAAGCCGAACAGACAGCGGGAAGTCTTCGTCCACAAGACAGAGGTGTCACCCAGAGCCACATCTGACACAGGCGAGCCCCCAACGAAATCTGACGATCATGACAAACTATGTCTGTTACATAAAAAGCCACACCCTCTCCTTAAATGCCGGGCATTCAGAGAGAAACCCATTGACGAGCGCAAAACACTCCTCAGAGAAAACAATGTTTGCTTTAAATGTCTGTCTTCCTCGTCTCACATAGCAAAGAATTGCAAACTCAATATCAAGTGTTTTGAATGTAAGAGTGACAGACACAACACGGCGCTTCACCCTGGACCCGCACCTTGGCAGCAGGAGGCCGGCCCTGTTTTTGAGCACGGCGGGGAGGAGGCTGATGCTTCACCACAGTCTCAGGTCACCAACAAATGCACAAAAGTCTGCGGAGGGGAACTCACAGACCGTTCCTGCTCGAAAATATGCCTCGTCAAAGTGTTCCCAGCCGGCCACAGAGGAAAAGCTGTGAAACTGTATGCAGTTATAGACGAGCAGAGCAACAGGTCACTGGTTCGCTCGCAGTTCTTCGACATATTCAACGACCAAAGTCCAAGCGCTCCTTACACACTGAGAACATGTGCTGGAGTGAAGCAATCAGCAGGCAGAAGGGCCAGTGGCTATGAAGTGGAGTCTCTGGATGGAACTGTTCGCGTCCCGTTGCCAAGCCTCATAGAATGTAACAACATACCAAATAACAGAGAGGAGATTCCAACCCCCGAAGTAGCTCTTCATCATGCTCATTTAAGGTCAGTTGCACACTTCATCCCAGACATTGATCCGCAAGCTCCCATTATGCTTCTCTTAGGACGGGACATTATCAGAATGCATAAAGTCCGTAAACAGGTGAATGGCCCTCACAACCTGCCTTATGCACAGAAGTTAGACCTGGGCTGGGTCATTGTTGGAAATGTGTGCCTAGGCAATGTTCACAGGCCACTTACGATTAGCACGTTCCACACAAATACCACAGAGCTGCAACGACCCACTCTCTTTGATGCATGCCCCAATGTGTTCCATGTGAAGGAGAGGTTCGGTGACACTCAGCCCACCAGTGAGCCTCCAGCGTATCCTGAGGACCAGCCTGTCTGTGAAACCGACCACCTTGGATGCACGGTGTTCAGACGGACCAAGGATGACAACCAGGTGGCTCTCTCCATTCAAGATACAACGTTCATGGAGATAATGGATGAAGGGCTACAAAAGGACTCAAACAACAGTTGGGTGGCGCCATTACCCTTCAAGAACCCACGCCCACGGCTCCCAGACAACAGGTCACAAGCACTGAGGCGTCTCATGTCTCTCAAGCGTAACTTTGAAAAAAAGCCTGAGATGAAAGACCATTTTCTCACCTTCATGGACAACATGCTTCGGAACGGGCATGCAGAGTTAGCTCCCCCTCTCAGCCTGGATAAAGAAAAGTGGTACTTACCAACGTTCGGTGTGTATCATCCGAAGAAACCAAAGAAAATACGCGTGGTATTCGATTCCAGTGCCCAGTACAACGGCGTGTCACTCAACGACGTGCTGTTAACGGGACCCGACCTTAATAACACACTGCTGGGAGTGCTGATTCGGTTCAGAAGAGAGGCCATCGCTGTCACAGCCGACATAGAACAGATGTTTTATTGCTTCCTGGTAAGAGAAGAAGACCGTGATTTCTTACGTTTTCTCTGGTTCCAGGATAATGACCTCTCCAAAGCCATCGTGGATTACCGCATGAACGTCCACGTCTTCGGCAACAGCCCTTCACCAGCAGTGGCTATTCACGGTCTACACAAGTCTGTTCATTGCAATGAGTACCATGTCGACCCAGATGTGCAGCACTTTGTGTTACGTGACTTCTACGTTGATGATGGGCTGAAGTCCCTGCCCACAGCGCAAGCTGCTATCAGCCTATTGACAAGGACACAGGATGTGCTCTCCAAGTCTAATCTGAGACTTCACAAGATTGCAGCGAACAACAAAGAGGTCATGGACGCCTTTCCACCCAGTGACCACGCGAGTGACCTCAAAGACCTTGACCTTGATGCAGACACGCTGCCTTTGCAGCGCAGCCTCGGGCTTGACTGGAATCTCAAGACAGATTGTTTCCTTTTTAATGTCTCCAGTGAGATCAAGCCCTACACCCGGCGGGGTGTCTTGTCCACAATCAATAGCCTCTACGACCCGCTTGGGTTTGTTGCGCCCATCA
Source organism: Pseudorasbora parva (assembly GCF_024679245.1). Classification (NCBI taxonomy): domain Eukaryota; kingdom Metazoa; phylum Chordata; class Actinopteri; order Cypriniformes; family Gobionidae; genus Pseudorasbora; species Pseudorasbora parva. The sequence continues at coordinate 43,925,295 of NC_090173.1, read as the reverse complement.
CAGTACAAGGCAAGGCTATCCTGCGAGAGCTCACGGCAGAGAATGGTGACTGGGACGCACCCTTACCTCCAGCCATGGAAGATGCCTGGACGTCATGGAGAGCCTCTCTGTCCGAGCTCGCTGAGCTTTCTATCCCAAGGCGCTACACAGAAGCCTCACCATCAGCAGCGGTAAGAAGAGAACTGTGTGTGTTCTGTGATGCGTCCGTAAAAGCTATTGGTGCAGTGTGTTACCTGAAAGTGACGGACAGTAACGGCAATAACCAGATTGGATTTGTAATGGGCAAAGCCAAGCTGGCTCCCCGCCCTGAACACACAGTGCCAAGACTGGAACTCTGCGCAGCAGTGCTTGCTGTTGAGTTAGCAGACTTGGTCTCAGCAGAACTAGACCTACAGCTCGATGTCATAACGTACTACTCAGACAGTAAGGTAGTCCTGGGCTATATTTGCAATGAGACCAGGCGCTTTTACGTCTATGTCAGCAACCGGGTGTTACGCATCCGAAGATCCTGCCGACCAGACCAGTGGCGCTATGTGCCAACAGACCTGAACCCTGCAGATCACGCAACACGTTCCGTCCCTGCTGGCCAACTGAAACACACCAACTGGCTGAGTGGGCCCAAATTTCTCACCAAGTCGGAGCCCAGCAGTTTTGAGAACACTTATGACCTTGTTGACCCAAGCACAGACTCAGACATTCGTCCTCAGGTGTCTGCCTTGAGCACTACCGCTTTAAACAAGCAACTGGATTCGCAACGATTTGCTAAGTTCTCTACATGGAAGTCATTAACTCGTGCAGTAGCTCGCCTCGTTCACATAGCCTGTAATTTCAAGACAGCTCACAGAGAGAACAGAGCATGCAAGGGCTGGCATTACTGCAAAGCTGTAGTCACAGTTGAGGAATCAGAGAAAGCGTCAGCTGTAATCATCCAAGTAGTTCAGCAGGAAGTCTACAGCCAAGAGATAAAGTGCATTCAAAAACAGGAAAGGATGCCAAAAACAAGCCCTCTCAGAAATCTGGACCCTTACATTGACACACATGGCCTTCTCAGAGTTGGAGGCCGTCTTCATCATTCGGGCCTTGATCAGAGTGAAAAGACTCCCTTGATTATTCCTGGTCAGCATCACATCGCTACTTTGCTCATCAGACACCACCACCAGCAAATCCATCATCAAGGCCGTCACTTTACGGAGGGGGCGGTCCGGTCAGCTGGCCTTTGGATAGTCGGAGGGAAGAAAAGAGTAAGCAGCATCATCCACCAATGCATAACATGCAGAAGGCTCAGAGCTCCACTCAGCCTCCAGAAAATGGCTAACTTGCCAGCTGATCGTCTTTCAACAGATCCTCCGTTCTCCAGTGTGGGTCTTGATGTGTTTGGCCCATGGAACGTCTCCTCACGCAAGACCAGAGGTGGCTTCGCTCAAAGTAAAAGGTGGGCTGTGATCTTTACATGCATGAGCATAAGAGCTGTGCACATTGAAGTCATAGAATCTCTCGACACCTCGAGCTTCATAAACGCGTTACGGCGTTTCCTTTCAGTGCGTGGGCCGGTCAAATGCATTCGTTCCGACCGCGGCACAAACTTCATTGGCGCCTGTAAGGAACTAAAGATAGCCTCAAACATTGACAATACTGCTGTAAAGACTTACCTCTCAGACAAGGGCTGCATCTGGTCTTTCAATCCCCCACACGCATCCCATTGGGGTGGTTCATGGGAGAGAATGATAGGGCTGGCAAGGAGGATTCTGGACGCAATGTTCCTTCAGCTGAAAGACAAGCTCACCCACGAAGTGCTGGTGACTTTCATGGCAGAAGTCGCAGCGATTATCAACGCCAGGCCACTTGTTCCAGTGACTATGGACCCTGATGACTCGTTCATACTTACGCCAGCTGCTCTTCTCACACAAAAGACGAACATTGTGCCGGCTCCTGCTGGTGAGTTTGGAGTTGCAGACCTCTACAAGTCCCAGTGGCGACAGGTTCAGCACCTGTCCAACACCTTCTGGGACCGCTGGAGGAAACAATTCCTTCCGACACTGCAGGCCCGCAAGAAATGGCTGTCCACTCAGCCAAACATTCAGTCTGGAAGCGTTGTTCTCCTTAAGAACAGCCAAGCACCTAGGAATGAATGGCCTCTTGGACTGATTACACAGGTCTTCCCTAGCAAAGATGGGAAAGTGCGCCAGGTTGAGGTGAAGATCATCAAACCAGGCGGGACTAGCCTCTTTCTCAGGCCAGTCAATGAAATAGTTGTCCTTCTACCTCCAGAGGCACAGTAATGGACTGTTTAGCAAATGGACTGTTTAAAAAATATTAAAGGAAAAACAGTCTGTTCATGACTGTGGGGTGACGTGTGTCCACGTCAGGCGGGGAGTGTTTTGTTATGAGTCATGTTCACTTTAAGAGCGCATGGGTCTATTGTCCTATTTCGCGACCCGTAGTTTGTGAAGGAAAACACTCGCGCACTTCATGCGCATTTTTCAGCGGTTGGTTCTAGTCTGTTAAATTCCATTGCAGTTAATTCGTATCTGTCGTCCACTTTGTCTGGCTTAGCATCGTCGGTATGTATACCTTGTTTTGTGAGATTGTCTGGAGATATTATTCATTATTTTTGACAGTAATTTTGAAGTTTATAAAGTATAATCTGGGGACAGTCAGAATGTACTTAGGCTTGCTATGCTAGCTTGTGTGTCGTTTGTTAATGACCAGAAAGTGTTTTCTCATGTTTCTTCTCATATAATACTGCTAAAAATAGGACTATCAATATGCAACAGTAATAGTGCATCAGCCTTTATTCATTTGGAGTTGATTTTGTATATTGGCGTGACGCTAATTTGTCTTTGCTCTTTTGTATGTTGCAGTTTCACTTTTCTCTGTAACTCCAATAAACCTGTGGATCTAATAATTAATCTTCAGAGTCTTGGTGTGAGGAAAAGTTTAGCTGGCCGTCAGGATATTAAAGTAGACATATCGAGGACGGCACAATAGTTGTGTTTTGAGTCCCTCAAAATCATACAGTCAGTGCTGAAAAACAGAAGCATTTGCAGGACCTGATTTTTCTGAAGAACACTGGGCAGTTTAACTGCTCAGGACAAACAAGGGACTCAAGAACAACCATCACATAAAAAAAGAAGAAGAAAAAGAAATGGGTGGATCATCCAAGGAAATACACACAGTATTAAGAATCAAGGGTTCATAAACTTTTCCACGGGGGTTGTTTTTATAAATTCTGCTATTTTTTGTCTTTTGGACTTTTATGTAAAACGTTTTTTTTTTGTTTTTTTTTATATCTTATTCAGGACAGTAGTAAATACCGGTTAAAAATAACATGCATTTTGTATGAGCCCTCTTATTTTATTAAAATTATTCACAAACTCTCAAGCAGCACTGTATATTTTGTTTTTTAAACACTCACTGATGACCCTACATAATATCTGGATAACAACCTAAAATCACCAAACATAAAAACATACTACACAATAGACATAATGAACTCTGGTGACACTGGTGATCCCCTAACATGCCACTATAGAGTTTATCCCATGCAGAAAAATGCTGACAACAGAATCATTTCGGTCATATTAGCAGAAAGCACATCAACAGCATGCAGAGTTCTAAAGCAACTTAAGTCTAAAAGGATTTATTAATAAACCCCGGCTTTGCATATAGTACCTTGAGTCACCATCCTGGTCCTCCACAGAGTCACCTGATGTATTCAACACATACGGACTGCGCTGTTTCGCTTTAATGAAATAAAAAATACAGACCTTAAAATGTACAATGCTTTGTGTAGTAATGTGATTAACAGTGTAAATGTGTCAAAAACACTGGCTTTGTAATGTATCAATCACAGGTGGGTCAATGTCAGGCTAAAACGCTTGGGTGATATACAGAATAGGAGGCAGGAAGACTTACATGCTGCTGATGAAGTGTTTTCAGACACCTTCTGAAACGGGTATCGAAAAAGCAGTTTATTTCCTCTGCTGCCAGAGCTAACTAGTATGACGCTTATGGGACTTGTTTTTTCTCCATTTGGCAGTAGACTGGATTCAGACTGATTCCACATAAGCTTCGCATCTGAATTTAAATCTGCAGACCACTGCCTGTACATCCTGACACGAAGCAGTCTGAAGTATATATAATCTCAAGCGAACTAAGGTTGCAGCTGGAGCTGAAAACGTGCAATATAAAATTTACAATACAGGGTTGGGCAGCTGAAGTGTTGCACTGCATGATAATTTACCCGACTGATTGTAAGATATCCAATGCATTTGATGAACTGCATATCTGATAACCTGAAAAGAAAACTGACAATAACGAATATGAGAGATGTTGGCAGTATAACTGTTAGCCTGCTAGCTAACCAGAAGCACAACACTAACGCAAACCATTTAACGTTACTGGTTTCATTCGATAGGAAGTAACGTTAAACCAAAATGTTTTGTCCAGCAGTCACCAGCTGTCATCACGGAACATCTGAAACTAACCTGACAATTAAATTTAAAACGGAGAGCTGCATAAATAAGCGTCATTCGTTACTAAAATACACAACATTACCGCTGGTCAGTGTTTGGTGTTACACTAGTACGTGCTCCGAAGCAAGCAATACAAATGACTGGATGCAATGGTTCCGGTTCCGCATCCATGACAAAACACATTACGTTTAATAAATTAGTTTTTACCGGTCTTCAACTTAAAAAAAGCTGAATCATGATCAAATCCATCATAAAATATGAATACTTCATAAAACTAGTTTAGGCCATTTCCATACCTAAATACAAAATTACATAATTACACATAGATTAAGTTGTTTAAATGATTCATATCAATTCAGCTACTGTACACAAACATTTTGCCCTAACAAAGTTGACTGCGTCCCAATCCAATGATCCCTACACAGTGTTTTAGATGCTCCCTACGCCCTGGATAGTTCACCCTAAAATGAAAATGAAGTAATAATTTGCTCACACTTGTGTTCTTCTAAATACATATGCTTACATATTATCTGAGTGTTTGTGACACAGAAATAACTTTTAAGCGATGTGCTGGATGAGGAAGTTCTTGTTAACTGGTCTGCAGTCAAAGTTGCCCATCCAAATAAAAGTCATAGTTCCAAGTTGTCTCTGCATGGTTAAGCCCAGCACCAGGTCTTCATTGCCCAGCTCCAGTCTCGCCCAGCCTCATCTCCCTCCTCCACTGTCAAAGTCATCCATTTCATTTTCCTTGTCTCAGCTGTCTCCCTTCAGCCCATTGGATCCTCCAATGGTTCCCATATGCAGCACAGATCTGCCAGGGGCTTCTCAGTCATCAGCTCAGCCTTGGCCTGTGGGACCTTCAGCTCCACCTCAAGCCTCCAGAGCCCTCGCTCCGACCTGTCCGTGCCACCTTAGCTCTATGCTCCCTCGGTTTCCCCATTAATTGTCATCCCTCAGGCTCTGTTCTCCTCCAGAGTCTCCTCCCTCCATCCAGTTTGATCTGTACAGTGCAGCACAAGGGCATTTTCCAGGGAGTTATGTTACATAGAGACAGATGATTATTATTTGTTCACCCTGTATTAGGCTATTTACACATTAATGCATTTAGCAGATGCTTTTATCCAAAGCGACTTACAACTCAGGAGTACGGGAGGTTATACTTTAGCTACAAGTAACCTCTGACTGAAGTCGTGCTATGTTGTTTATATGTCTAGATGTCTAGCTTTTTACTTTTTCTGACTGTAGCCTACTTAGGCTTCAAAATTCATTAAAAAAAAAGTTGTGTTCATGAAGAATATCATGGTGATATAAAAATTGTGGTGGTCATAGAGCTCACTTTTTGTAATAATCCAAAAGCCAGTGGAAACATCCGGGTGTGCAAAGGAGCTATAGGAAGATGCTAACTTTTGGGTTGGCCGAAAATACAATACACTCCAGAATTATTGACACCATGGTAAATATGAGCAAGGTGGCTGTGAAAATAAATCTGGATGGTTTATCAATTTGATCTTTAATTTAAAAAACGTTTAACCTTTTATTGAAGTAAAACAATAAAAAGTGTGGGTCTGTGTCCACCCCAGAAATTAAAACACGTTTGTCCAAATTTGTTTAAACTTTCTTTATATGTCAATACATAATTAAAATATAAGTACTCTGAAAAAGACAGAATAAAACTCGAATGACTCGAGACTTTTTAATCTGCAATAAACACCGCTCATTATTTTCGTTCGGGGAAGAAACAAGTGATTGGCTTGGGCGACTGTTACTCTCTCTCTCTCGCTACCATGGCGACCACCGCAGGATCTGCCCACATGCGCACACCTCTAGGAAGAGCAAAAACATTCAAAATTCATAGTGCCGGGTTTTGCAGTCAGCGAAAGCAAACAATGCAAAAAAAAAAAAAAAAAAAGGAAGACAAAAGAAAAGCCAATGCACAAAAAGTATTTGGATAAACAAAGAAATCAAACACGACTAAATAACTGGTTCTCAGGCGAGGTACTGAGAACTGAGGTACCTCAAGGGGCTGAAAAACGACTCCTTGCTGGCTGTAGGCTATTTTGTGCTGGAAAGGTAATATTTCATTTTGAATACATTTTTTTGGTTTATGTTTTCATGAAGCATGTATCACTAGCACATGTAGCTGCCTAATATAGCTAGAATAACATTACTTAGCATAAAGTATGTTATACACATAAATACTAATGTTTAGCTCAAATTGACCGCTGTCATGTTGAATTTCACAAAATTTAACTTTAGATAACAAAATGCATGTGTAAAAGCCTACACAGCATCCAGGAACTTTTTTAAAGAACTAAGCTACTAGTACTAATCAACAATGCTTTCAAAACTCTTGGCTACATGCAAAACACTGTATGTTATGAATCTTACATTAAATTAATCTTCATCACAGTATAACTGATGTTATTGGAAAAACATGTATCCATGCTATCCGTTTTTAGCTTTGCCTTATAAATATAACTAGCTCTTACCGAATCAAACAAAAATATATTTTAAACTTTATCGGTATTCTAGCTTGATAGTGAGTTACTAATGCTTGCTGCCTTCACGTGCTATCGGAAGTTTCCTACTTCCCACTTCAGAAGTCGTCATTACGAGCTTGTTGTGTTCAGATGCTTTGTTGTCAGAAGGAATGGAGGACACCAGGTTCATACTTTTGTGCGTCTTGGAAAAATGGTATTTTAACACTATAACCATTTCAGTCATTTCCCAGTCCCAGAAAATCATAGAATCTCTGGCAAACACTATAGCAGCACAACCCAAAAGCATATTGTTTATAATCACATTCACAATAAAGGCATAATGTGGACAAGATGATGCTTCTTAAAGATTAAAATGGCAATAGTTTTCAACCATAGCCTACATGATCCTATTGTATATATTTTACCACACTATCTAGAGCTTGCTCACTATTCTGGAATGATGGTCAACTATGCAATTTTCGATGTGTTTAAAATACACATCGAAAATCTAAAAAAGACAACAATACACAACAATATTGTGTATTGTTTAAAATACACAAAATGCTTCAAATGATTATTAATTTATGTAAATAATGGACTACTTTAACAACGCTTATATTCATACTGATAATTTTTTTTATTACATTCACATTTTTTATTACATGTGAACCTGACATGATGTCACTACATGCACTCTGCTCTTTCTTCTCAGCTCGTTTCAGGTAAATAATTGTAAAGAATGCCTCTTCTGCGCATTCATATGTTTCTGGGGAGTGGCTTTGGAAAGAGCCCAGAAAGGAGAAGGTGGAGTGAATGGAAATAATGAGCTGTCTTTAAAACAGTCCTGAGAGGTCTACAGACACTCCATTTTTATACTTTCTTTTTCAGTGTACTCAAATATACTGCTAGAGCTTTAATGGGCCTGGGTTCTGGGCCTTTTTTATGCTGGAGGTCCTGGACATCTTGTTCAGATACATGGTATCATGGATTCTAGCAAACAGCAACAGACAACAGTTAGCTGGAAAACATCACTATTTTCACCAAAGCCGAATCAAATTCTGTTGCATTATCTTTCTGTTTTGTTGCAATATCTTTCTGTTAACATTGTGAAGCTGCTTTGAAACAATTGACATTGTAAAAATCGCTATATAAATAAAGGCGATGAGAGAAAAAAATCAACCTGACCGCTTCTGTTAGAAATCATATAATGGGCCATGGTTGGATCTCCCATCAGAACATTCCAAAACAAACATCAAAATCAATACAAAAATGCGTCACTGAGCACAAAATGAAGCTTCTGCCGTTGTCATCCCAGCCCCAATGAGTGCGAACTGAAGAGAAGAAGCACCAACATGAATCTGAAGGATCTGGAGATATTCTGTATGAAGGAATGATCTCTGAGCTCCTGTCAGGTGTTCTCCAAACTCATCAGGCATTATAGAAGACGACTCAGAGCTGTTGTCTTGGGAAAAGGACAAGCAATAATTGGGTGCCAGAGAAAAACATTTATTTCATAATGAGATTTTTTTTTGAGACCTTCAGCACAATCATGCCAACATGTGATTAGGCTTGGTGTCCCTTTTTTTCTTTAAGTTCTTTCATGCAGAACGACAGGAAAACTCTTATAGAGATATACTATACCTGAATCAGTGTATATTATAATGGCAGTGTGAAAAACATGCATTCTATAGTTGCCCAACATCTCATGTCATAACCTGAGTTATAAGGCTACAATAACTCTGAACCACCCTAATGTGCCAATAATATATACAGTATTGCACATTTATATGGTGCTGCTTGAATCGCAGAGCTGGAGCAAGTTGCATTCCATAAAATTAAGAGCATGATTTTGACACTCCCGGTTTCACAGACCAGGCTTAAACCTAGTACCAGACTATTTCCAGTTTTAAAAACTGAAAATCCGTAACCACTACAAGGTGAAAAGCTTCACTGATAATGATTGAATATGATGAAAAAGGTTTTATTCGTTTTGTAATGTTGATGCTCATTATTAATCAATGGCAAATGCACATAGGCCTATCATTTTGCTGTAGTATATGCTAAAGTAATTCACCAGACGAATAAAAAGGCTCACAATACAACCCTTTGTTTGATTGCTTTATTTATAATGCAATCAATCGTTAATGCATTTGAAGCATCGTTGAACTTAGGCAGGGATCTCGAGCGGGACTTCAGAAGTAACGGCTGCTGAGAGCGGACACAACTACAGACAGCAGCTTCTGCCAGGTGGCCTGGACTGCAGGGGTGAAAGCGGGTCCAAACGCGGTCGCGATGACAATGGTGAGGCAATCAGCTAACAGCTGCGTGAGTCAAGAAAACGTGCATTTATTAGGCAACAACAGTCTCTGATATCATTTTCAATAAGCTCATATTTTGGAAATAATGCATTTACCCTAAAGTTGTCTGGATCGACGTTGAGTTTCTCGCAGTGCAGCTGGCTGAGTTGGGAGTAAGAGCTTTTGATGTTATCCATGTTCTTCACGGCTTTTTCCAACGCATTTAGCACAGTTTTACCATGCGCCGCCACCTTGGGATTGCCTAGGATTGCAGCTGCATTGGATAGGTCTCCAAAGGTACCGAAATACCTCTGAGTCCAGGGATATACAACCAGCACCCTGTCAAATGAAAAAAATGTAGCTCTATAAAACCCAGTTTTCTAATAAGCTATATAAAAAATAATCGAAATGCGTTTCTAAATTAACTAGCCTACTTATAGACACGCTTTCACATTAGGCCTACCTTGCCAGAGATTGGGGTCCGATTTCACCGACGTTGATTTTCCCCCAGACACTCGCAATAGTTTTGCGCTCGGAATCTGACCACTCCACCATTGTGATTATCTCTTTCCTTTTTCAACAAGTGGGACTGCTGAACGTAGATATGCGAGCGCAGCTTGTATTTATACTCGCACTCTCCGCCCCACACAGGCGCAGAGGCTGATTGGTGTCGTACATAGTCGTATTTGGATCCGATCCTAGTTACATTTTGATTAGAGACTGCGAAGTTAGATTGGTTAGGAACCCATTTCTTACATCAAAAAAAAAAATAAATATGGATGAATCATCAAAATCACAAATGTCGACCCTTGTTGTGTGCAAAATATAGTTTTTGTTGTTGTTGTTTTTAATTCACCACACTGTAATTTTTCCTACTGTGTTGCGCTTTCCACATGAGTCCATAAGGCTTTATTTTGTGATTTGTCCAAACTCTGGAATATTAAAATGTAGCTAGGCACGCACATGTGGATATAATAAACAAAAAAACATTTTAACAAAGTGGATAATCATGCTAAGTGCCTATTTAGTAAAATGAATCCGTATATGGAAAGATCTGACATGCAAATTCTTATTATAAAATGAACTTTACATCAACATCTAATTCAAGTTTTTAAACGGAGTGTCAACACATTGCTTTATCTAGACACTCAGATCCGTTCCTCCCATTTCAAAATGTTCTTCATTTGTTTAATCTTGACCATGGATGTCCTGTTCTTTTTTTATTTTGCCCCACCCTTTTAGGTGTCATGTTGTCCCCAAAAGACCCGAAGCATCTCTCATAGACTGATCAATTACACGACCAATAAGTTATAACATATGTGATTACATTGCATGCTTTAATTAAAGTATTAAAACAAGTAATTAAAAAATCATTAAGTTATACAATATTAATTTTAAGTCAGTTTAATGTAATTTAAGTTGAAATTTTTTAACCATGATTGCACTTAAAATTTTAAGGCAAATTTTTTTTTTTAAATAAAATGATAAAACTGTTGTTAATTTAATAATAGAAAATAAATGTAGTTCTATTATTTCAAAGAAAAACAGCCAATAAATGCAATGTATTGTTTTGTTTAATTTTTCCTGTAGTCCTAATAGAGTTGTCGCAATCGCCTACGTTCGAGGACTGATTAGCTGGCTGTTTAGTGAGATGATACTAAAAAGATTCACATACATTTTCTGTGCTTTTCTCTCTCTCATTTAAAATAAATAACTAAATAGCCTAAAACCATTCACTATTTTTGAAAAAATAAGAAATTATTAAATTATTTGACAAAATTCGTCTGTAATTGTTGGCTGAAGTCTGGGAGGTGGAGCTGATGCGCTGCTGGGTGTGGCAGAACTGCGCATTATAAAAAGACCCCTTATCCAGCTATAACTTTGCTCTTGTATACCGAAGTGGAAAGGATCGAGAATGAGTTTGACAGCGAAGGATAAAGCCGTGGTCAAGGCCTTCTGGGGCAAAATCTCCAGTAAGTCCGACGCCATAGGCCAAGAATCTCTGGGAAGGTAATATATCTTAATTCAAAATAACTTTTGACGACAGCCTACAAATCAATGTCGAAGAGTTTTGCGCAACACAATGCAAACGGATTTCTCTTCTTCCCACAGAATGCTCATTGTCTACCCTCAGACTAAAATATATTTCCCGGATTGGTCTGATTTTTCTACCGAATCTCCCCAAGTGAAGAAACACGGCAAAACTGTGATGACAGCCATCACCGATGCTGTGGGCAAAATGGATGATCTTGTGGATGGAATGAGCGCCTTGAGTGATATCCATGCCACTAAATTGCGCGTAGACCCTGGAAACTTCAAGGTGAGATCATATCTATAAGCTTATTTTTGCAGTAATTCATTCCATTTATTTGAAGGTGTTGAATCTGACACACCCATCATGTTGTAGGCGTAGCTAGATCTCAGTTCAATCAAAAGGAGACATCAAGGATGTGAACTAATATGCGTATTGTGCGTATTCATGATGTATTCATTGTTTTGTGTTATTCCCTTCAGATTCTCTCCCATAACATCCTCGTCACTCTTGCAGTTCATTTCCCCGTTGACTTCACTGCAGAAGTGCACGTGGCCGTGGACAAGTTTCTTGCTGGTGTGTCTGCAGCCATCGCTGATAAATACAGATAAGAGCATCATTCAGGGGCTTCTAGTTTATCTGCAAACAGAGCTAAATAATGAAATAAAACGCATTCAATAAAATATATACAATAATCAAAACGTCTCTTTTATGTTTTTATACGGACGATATGAACCAAAGGGGCAAACGGGATGCGTCGCATGATTGATTGTACTTTTACCTTTTTAAACCCTTTACTGGGCTGACCTAATCTCAGTGTACATTGCAGTTTAAAGCAGGATCTTTTCATTTTATGAATGTTTTAACGGCTGCTCGAAAGTAATCCAAGTAATCCTATATCTCTTTTATAGACTAGCAGATTGAAAATATCCGTAGCCATTTATGTTATTGATGACAAGAACCAAAATAAATGTGATTTCTGTAGCTAAAGCTCGTTTTCTGATTTCTTAATTATGTTATTTAATTGTAGAAAAAAATGGGTCCAGGGGTGAGGCACGAAGCACCCTCAAAAGCAAGCAAAAGCACCCTCAGTTGATAGAATAATAGATTTCCGAAACAGATTCGGTATTTGCATATTTGTGTTCGCTCTGGATAGCGTCACACACATATTGTGTTTTTGCAGCGTTTGAGTAATGTAACCAATTACGAACGCAATGTCAGAGGGGTCTAACAAAGCAACAGCATTTTAGTGAGTGATCTTGGTACGCTTTCGAGGCTAAATGCAATACATAAAAATCCCTATTTATTACTTCCATTTTACGTCTTTTGTACATTACACTTTGTCCCAAAAATAAATATAGTGCATAGATACATTGCATTGAAAACACATGGAATGTTTACACGCATTACATTTTAAAGTAAAATGGTATATATAAGTATTCTGTTATATCTTACATAACAGTTTAGAATAAACTTTATACAAAGTTTGCATTTAAATAATCACATTGTTTTTGCCTTTTTGTGTCTTACACACACACACACACACTCATAGTGTTTCAATGGGGACTTTCCATAGGCGTAATGGTTTTTATACTGTACAAACTGTATTTTACAAACCCCCTGCACTGCCCCTGCCCCTAAACCTAATATATATTAGGTTATATACTATAATATATATACACTTGTTTGGTGAAAATTGTAATAATAAATGTTTGAACAGCATGTGTGTTTATCTGTAAAAAATTTAACTTGAACTGCATAATAGTATACATAATATTTGGCATAGTATTATGGCAAGGCATTCTAAAGATGAGAGTGCTTTGCATTATGCTCAACAGTGTGTATTTGGTTAGTCAAAAATCTGGTAATATGAATGAAGTGTGTGCCATTAAATGCAAAAGTTTGATTTCGATGATGCTATATGTAGTTTTGGTTTCAGTACTTCATTTTGCATATAATGTATGAAGTATTTTGCAGTTTGGGTGTGTGGTTTTGTGAATTGTGTTAAGTATTTTTATAAAACCAGCCTATAGTTTGCAAAATTGTGTGTTACACTCTAAAAGAATTCTGAGTAAAAAACAACCCAGCGTTGGGTCAAATATGGACTAACTCAGCAGTTGGGTTGTTTTAACCCAGCGACTGGGTTGTCTTAAGCAAATATTTAACCCAACCGCAGGATTAAAACAACCCTATCACCGGGTTAAAACAACCCAATTGCTGGGTTAGTCCATATTTGACCCAACATGGGTTAAAACAACCCAGCATTTTTTAGAGTGTAGCAATGGGAAAAAACTGTAGTAAAAGCGATGACTTGTAAATAATCTTACATTTCTCACATTGCTATGGTGGACTCTGCTTATAGACATCTGCACTTTACTAAAGCAAAGCACCCGACCCTCAGTGATTTTAGAAGCACCCTTTGATTCTGTAACCAGGTCTGGGTCTAGACCTAGCCTAAAAATAAAAAGTGCAGAGACTGAGTGAAATTCTTCTCAAACTGGCCAAAATCATACTTGAGAGAAACTTAAAATTATATTTAAAAATATATAAATTAAAACAATCAGCATAATATAGAAGACCCTTGTTTAATCATTTTGAACCATCTCTTTTGAACCAAAGTAAAGTTTTACAATTTAATGCTAGTCTATAGTGCAATGATTCAGTCAACAGCAGAGTGGAACGATTGGGTTGATGTCTATGGAGACTAATGCAGCAAATTAGAACAGTGAACACATGTGACTAACACAAACAAACAGAAGGTCCAAGAAAACTAAAACAAACAAAACATAATGGTGTTCTAATTTAATAATATAATATGCTAAACATGATTTACACTTAATTTAACATATTTCATGTTTTTTTTTTTTTTGAGATTTATTAATAAAAACAAAACAATCAAGCTATCGAAATATACATTTCTAAATAAACTCTCTGTAAATAGACTTAAATCTGATTTTATTGTCATTCACAATGTTGTGGACATGTTACCAATGACCAATGTATTTCAATGTTAAAATGTATATTGACTTCTACAAAAGCATACAAACTTCAGAGCTCATACTGTCTTGAAATGTTTATAATAACTGATTGCTAGTTAAGCATTCATAATTCATAATTTACAAAGCATTAATAGACTTTAATAAGTCTTAATGCGTATTTACAGCTATAAATGCTTTACTCTTGATTTATCAAATATTTATAATGTTTTTAATATAATTTCTAAATTAATTATTACATTATTTACAAACCAGTTATTTAGGAATTGTCAGTGGTTATATAGTATAAGTAAATGATTAATAAACTATTTCAATGTACATTTATGTATCTTATTATTTAGACAGTTACCTAGTGTGTTATAAATGCTTAATTAACATGCATTCCTACTGTAATTCATGATTCAGGAAGTTATAAAACTTAGTTGTCAGTTAACAATTTTTTTAGCTCATCTAAAGTGAGGACAATGTATGCCTCATAAAGCTTTTACAGAGGAGATTTAAATGCTTAGCTATCTTCTACACTGCTGTTCTCTGTTTTTTAAAGTTAGCAGCACTGTATAGTTTTGACACTGTGAAATATTTTATTATTATTATTATTGTTTTATACAAATTGTATTTGTTGTATTTTGGTACTCCTCCAGCGTTGTAAAGGCAACTTTTTTAAACTTTACAGAAATGTATTGCATTAATTTTGTCACATGCCTGTCCTGTCTTGTGTGCACATGTGGGTTTTGTTATGTTGAGCATGTGCTCCTGTCTCTGTTAGATCCCTCCGCCCTTGTTATCTCATTATTGGTTTCATTTGTCCCACCTGTTCCCTCTTGATTTCTTCCCTTCCTAATTAAGCTCCTTGTGTTTCAGTCTTTGTCGGATCATTGTCATGTCTCTGTCTTTAGTTTCCCCGTGTTTCAGTTGGGTATGTTTTTGAGTTTGTATTTGTTCATTCTGATTATTATGTCTGATTATTATATTATAACAAAGTGAAACCAATTATGGACAACAGCAGGCCACGTAAAATTACAGAGCGGAGTCTGAGGTGCATAGTGTGCATGCAGAACTTTTTGCGCAGCCGTACTGTACTTGCCTGATTGCATTGTGCCAAGTGTAGTTTGGTGGGGGGTTGTTTGGTGGGGGGTTGTTGATGTGGGGTTGTTTTTCAGGGGTTTGGCTTGGTCCCTTAGTTCTGTCAGACACAGACGAGGACACAGATGGATTAGTGCAAGTGCAAAGTTTATTCACAGAGGTTGCGGGCACAGCTATTACTTAATAGGGTGGTGACACTCAAACGAAGGACGATGATGGTGAAGACGAAGAGGATGATGACGATGGAGACGAAGATGATGGCAGGTGAGGGCTTCGGGTAGTCGAGGTTGGATCGGTGTAAGACCAGACAGTGAGTGTGAAGGTGAGGAGTGCTTATGTAGTGTTGCTGGTGATGGTGCCCAGGTGTTCAGGAAGCCGGTGATAGTGAACGAGTGGGCGGGGCAGTGTCTGATGACTGTGAGGGCGTGACAAGTTCCAGTGAAAGGAATACCAAGACATGTTGGACAAATTCATGCTCCCAACTTTATGGGAACAGATTGGGGATGGCCCCTTCCTTTTCCAACATGACTGCACACTCAAAGATATGGATGAGTGAGTTTGGTGTGGAGGAACTTGACTGGCCTGACCTCAACCTGATAGAATACCTTTGGGATGAATTAGAGCGGAGACCAACTTGACCAGCATCAGTGTCTGACCTCACAAATTCTCTTCTAGAAGAAAAATGACCATAAACATAAATCCTAAACCTTATGGAAAGCCTTCCCAGAAAAGTTGAAGCTGTAATTGTTTTTATCGAGTAAGAATGGGATGTCCTTAAAGTTCATGTGCATGTAAAGGCCAACCCAACCCAAAGGCAGACGTCCCAAAACTTTTGGCAATGTCAGTCGCCTGTCTGATCAAAATATATTTTAGAACTACTTTGATTAGTCCAGTAGCCGAGTCTGTAGCCATTTTCAAAAAACATCTTAAGATGCATCTTTTTACAGCAGCACCTGACCAATAAAGACTAGCACTTAACTATCCAATTAAATGTTCTGTTTGTTTTTGTTTGTTTAAAAAGAAGTGTATGTGTACTGTACTATGTGTACTGCGCTAGATTAACTGAGGCTTGTTCCAGCACTTGCAGGCTGTTGCCCTTGTTTGTTTGCTTCTGTTGCTCTCCTCACTTGTAAGTCGCTTGGATAAAAGCGTTTTCTAAATGGTGTAAATGTATGTACTTTTCTCATCCATACATTCAAAATCTCATCACTTTTTTATTTTATTTGTCACTGGATAAATTCTTACCATAAAAAGTGTCATGATATTAATGACATTAATTAGCTTACTATTATTTATTCAGAAACAAAAGTAAAATATAGCTGCAAGCAGCAATTCCAGGGCCAAGCGCAAAGAAGAAAATGAGACATGCCAGCGTGACTGAGTGAGCAGCTGCAAAAATGAACCATAAAAGACCTATTAACATAAGCTGAGGCAAAAAATATATATACTTATACATAAAGTCAAAAATTATTATTATTTTTTTAAATAATGTATCACTTTTTACCAATAGGTGGCGCTATGACCAAATTAATGTGGTGTGGTCAGGGTGAGGTGACAATGACACATGCACAGTTTGCTGTCAATATGCCAAAACATTGCAGAGATACAACCTTAAGAGTCATTTTGGCATCATGCCTTAGCTTCGTCGCTGTGTTAAACAAAAACTATTTAATCTGTTGATGTGAAATCAATAACTTTGTGTCGGGATGGTCTGAAGATTCAATTGTGGTGAAAATCGGACAAACGGCCTAGGAGGAGTTTGAAAAAGTAGGTTTTTAACTAATAACAAAATGGAGGAGAGGACGTTTTACCAAATATGGCAAAACTGACATCTATGTTCTCAGCAGTAGCCAAGGAATGTATTATGACCAGTTTCATCATAATAGGTTAATTTATTCAAAAGTTATTAGCTTTTGAGTAAATTTTGTTATACATTTTGACCACAAGGTGGCAACTTTTTGAGCACCTTCAGGGCATGGTGCAAAAGACACATAACAAGTTTCTTAACGATATGCTAATACATTTGTGAAATACAGCATTTTTAGACAAAATTCAAAATGGCCGATGCCAAAAATGGGTGATATGGGATAATTGGATATTTATCGACTCAGGATGATGATAATCAGAAAAAACCCATCAGAAGTTCTAAGCCAAAATAGCCATTTTTTGTATCTCCGGACCAGTAGGTAGCACTGCACCGAAATACTGCAGATCACTTCAAGTCATGCTCGTGATGACATGTACCAAGTTTGGGTTGAAATCGATAAAGCATTGCAGAAATACAGCCTTAAGAGTATTTTTGCAACTGCTACGTAAAATTTGTTTCCGCATTTATCAAAAACGATTCGACAAATCAACTTGAGTTTAATAACTTTTTGTTGGCATGGTCTGAAGATGATCTGGTTCAATTTTCGTGAAAATCAGAGCAACAGCCTAGGAGGTGTTCGAAAAGTAGCTTTTTCGGAAAATTCAAAATGGCGGGAAAATTTTCATGACGGAAAATGACGTCATATGGTGCAATCAGCTTGAGCCAAGGAATCAAGGGAAAAAAGAATTTTGTTTCTAACCCTTATGGTTCAAAAGTTATTAGCATAATCATAAGTGCAACTTTGGACAGGAGGTGGCGCTAGAGGGATTGAGTTGGAGACTCAAAATTTGCTATAGTGACAGTTGGGACTATCCTCTATCTGTGTGCCAAATTTCACAACTTTTTACCATATGGTTCTATGGGCTGCCATAGACTCAAGAGCGGAATAATAATAATAATAATAATAGGAACGCCAACGATTTCAATAGGTTATTATATTTGTAATATAATAACATTATTATTAATTATAAATGTTTGTGTATTTTACTTCTTATTTACTTTTAGTATAGTACTGCAAAAGTGCATATGCTATATTAAATGGAGATGTTAACATTGAAAAAAGTACTCTATTATTTTAAAAAAAGTGCATTTATTTTCTGTATTTTTTAGTTTAAATATTAATTAATTAATTATAGTTTAAAGCAAATTTTGTTTTGATATCTCTAGAAGGCCTGCTATCATTACAGTCTCAATCTCTAAATACGGATTGATATTAGCCTAACAAATAAGCAAACTTTAAAATGATATTTAAATAATTTGTTAATATTCACTGCATGGGGCAGTGTTTATCTTAGCATATATGTCATGTATTTTAATAGCTAATTGTGCTACTGCAATAATGCAAATTCATTTGTAGACCCTTTAGGTGTTGCCACCCTTTTCTTCTCTATCCAGTGTATAAAAAGTATTGTCTACTATTTCGGAGGTTTCTGAATACAGTAGATTGATTTTTTTTTAATGACAGTGACAATATAATCCATACATTTCCAGCTGCTGTTTATTGTTTCCGTGGTTGTCATGGCTTGTCATTGGTAGTAAAACAAACACGTTTTATAGCTTTTACAGTAGGCTTTTAATGGACAAGTGGCCTAACTTTTAACATTGCGAGTATTTGGTAGATTGGTCACCAGTGTAAATCTACCAAATACTTGCATTCTTGCATCACAACCCTAAGCCAACTCAAATTAAACAAATTAGTTCAAATAAATAAAGTTTTATGAGTATTTAGAATTTTCTATTTTTGAGTTCACAAAACTGACACATTTTAAAGGTGCCCTAGAATGAAAAATTGAATTAACCTTGCCATAGTGAATAATAAGAGGTCAGTACATGGACATCACATACTGTGAGTCTCAAACACCATTGCCTCCTCCTTCAAATCTTGTAAATCAAAAACACCAAAGAAAAATAAGTGCTTCTCGACATAAACCCAACCATGACGCAAGCGTTGGGGATCATGCGAAGCATTTAATGCCCCAACATTTGCATCTGTCTAAACATGGTAATTGTCTGGCCAAACTGACGCAGCCATCATCGAGACTGCAGACAAACATGCGACATTCGAGGATTGCGAAAACAGCTCTCATGACACACGACATGTACAGGCTGTGCAGGAGACGAGGACTTTTTATATGTCAGCAGTCATGGTTGATGTTTATTATAATCCGATACCACAACAATTTCAAAATAGTTTTTTTGTTCGGCCCATTTCAAGCAAGCTTCGCTCAGCGTCTTAAACTGAAGAAAGTGGCAACTGTATTCCTGCAAGCAGTAAGTAGTGGTTTTATCCACTTATTGACTGTTTAAACAATTTCTGATTAAATTGAAAGTTTCTTAGGGAGACTGCATTGTCTAGATGACGCAAGATGCTAGTACAGTAACAACAGGAAACACCAAGTACCATACAAAACTAAATAGTGTGTCTAATGACAAAGGGTAATATTATTTTATATTACAAAATACAACCGTAACGTTAGATACTTTGCTTACAGATCGTTCACTCGATCCTTCTAGCAAACGTCACCTTTCCACCATTTAAGTCAAAAAGACTATTCATTTAGTAAAAATAGAAGTTATATATTTATATTTTTGAGAACTGAAGTAGGCCTATGATGTTTTCGCATGCTTGTTCAGAGTACATCACAGTCACTGCGTAACCTTAGCCCACATTGTGACTAACGTTATGTAAACATGCAATATCGTTGACAAAAAAAGACCAGTCTAAAATGTAGACTGAATGACACTTTAAGCAAAACATCTCAAATGGAGATTGCTGAAATGCAGCTTACTTGTTTATTGGTGTTTTAAGATCATCCGCTTGCGAGAGAGAGCTCGCGTGCATATGGTTGCCAGATTGGATATTTTTAGGTAAAACACTGGATAGTCAGCCCGATCACATGTAAATGCGTATAAATAGTACGAGTGTGCAATGTCGTGGAATGTATACGCCAAAACTCAATTTTGGCGTGCCCATGCTGTTTTTCGCGAGCATATGATACGCACTTTATGCCATATAAAACAGCGCATCATATGCACACGAAAATGAGTTTTGGCGTATACATTCCACAACATTGCACAGTCGTACTAGAACGTTACACATTTTCGTGAGATCCGGCTGGGAAAGTATACTTTTCACAGAAAAGCTCTGTTTGGGGGATTTAAATTACTGAAATCTAGCAACCACAAGCACACAAGCTCTTTCTCGCACGCAGATGATCTGAAAACACCAATAAACAAGTAGGCTGCATTTTATCAATCTCCATTTGAGATGCTTAAAGTGTCATTCAGTTGGTCTGTGTTCTGTCAGGATGGTCAGGACTCACTTCCCTGAACAGCTGAACTGCTGTGCTGTGAGCTGCTGAAATAAGCCAATCAGAGCAGAGTTTAATATTAATATTCATGGCTCTTCCAAATAAGGAGGATAAAAACAGAGCATTACATCCTAGGCACAATTTCTAGGGTTGTAAATGGACCTGTAAAACTGTATCTGGACAATATTTGCCCTTAAATAAGCCACATACCCTCTATGTAGATATCAGAGAACAATTTAACATATTGTTTCAACCTATTCTAGGGCACCTTTAAGTAATCTGAAAAACCTAACTGAAACTGGGCTGGAATTTACTTCATGTTTTGTGCATGACACTCAAAAGGGAGAGCAAAATAAAAAATGATTAGTTATATAAATTAGTTACATAAATATTTACATTTAAGTGCAATTAAAATGTACATAAGTACAAAGAGTACAAAAAAAAAAAATCTACAAGTTCTGCTTACTTGAACATTAAATTATGGACCCACTTTAGGTGGCCTTAACTACTAACATTTTAATTATTCATTTGATACAATGCACTTATTGTAAAAATACCTGCATGTAATTACGTCTGTAAATAATTTCTGTAGTTACACTTGTCATTAAACAGTTTTCACTTCCCTTACACCTAACCTTACCTAGACATCAGTTAGAGTTAACTCGAAGAAGAGGTGTTAAACTTAGTGCTACACAGTTAAACTGATTCTGATACCTTATTATGCATATTGTAATTTTTATTTTTATTTTATGGCAAAATAGCTCATAATTAAAATTGGCCTTCTGGAATTACACAATATAAGTTCTTGGTTTATATATACAGTACAGGCCAAAAGTTTGGACACATTACTATTTGTAATGTTTTTGAAAGAAGTTTATTCTGCTCATCAAGCCTGCATTTATTTGATCAAAAATACAGAAAATATGTGTAATATTGTGATATTACAATTTAAAATATTTGGTTTTCAATTTATTATACTTTAAATTATAATTTATTTCTATGATGCAAAGCTGAATTTTCAGGATCGTCACTCCAGTCTTCAGTGTCACTTGACATCCATCATGTCTATTACATGATCCTTCAGAAATCATTCTCATATTCTGATTTATTCTGAGTGTTGGAAACAGTTCTGCTGCCTAATATATTTGATGAATAAAAGGTTCAAAAGAACTGAATTTATTCAAAATAAAAACATATTTTCAAAACATATAAATCTCCTTTACTATAATTTTTTTAATTAATTTAACACATCCTTGCTGAATAAAATTATTGATTTATTTTTAAAAAAAAATTACTGACCCCAAATTACTGACCAGTATTGTATATTGTTGTTGTTACAAAAGATTTCTATTTTTAAAACATTTGCTTCTTTTTTGTTATTTTTGTTTTTATTTTTTACTTTTTATTCATCAAAGTATTATAAAAAAGCATCACAGGTTATGAAAAGATATTAAGCAGCAGAACTGTTTCCAACTTTAAAAATGAATCATATTAGAATGATTTCTGAACGATCACGTGACACTGAAGACTGGGGGAATGATCCTGAAAATTCAGCTCTGCATCACAGAAATAAATGATCATTTAAAGTATAATAAATTGAAAACCAATTATTTTAAATTCTAATAATACATCACAATATTACTTTTTTTCTGTTTGTTTGATCAAATAAACACAGGCTTGATGAGCTTGATGAAATTTCTTTCAAAAAAATCTCAAATATTAATGTGTCCAAGCTTTTGGCCTGTACTGTATTTATGTATATTGTAATTTATTTGTAATGTATTCTTTGTTTCCCCACATGTTCTTCTATTTAAGAAAAACATTTCTAAAAAAATTTGCACATTATGATAAAGTTCATTATTTTCCATAATGTAATGATAAAAATTAAACTTTCATATATTTTTTCAGGTCTTTTATTGTTTTAATACTGATGATTTTGACATACAGCTCATGAAAACCCAAAATTCCTGTCTCAAAGAATTAGCATATCATGAAAAGGTTCTCTAACAAGCTCTTAACCTAATCATCTGAATCAACTGATTAACTCTAAACATCTGCAAAAGATTCCTGAGGCTTTTAAAAACTCCCAGCCTGGTTCATTACTCAAAACTGAAATCATGGGTAAGACTGCCGACCTGACTGCTGTCCAGAAGGCCATCATTGACACCCTCAAGCGAGAGGTTAAGACACAGAAAGAAATTTCTGAACGAATAGGCTGTTCCCAGAGTGCTGTATCAAGGCACCTCAGTGGGAAGTCTGTGGGAAGGAAAGTGTGGCAAAAAACGCTGCACAACGAGAAGAGCTGACCGGACCCTGAGGAAGATTGGGTGGAGAAGGACCGATTCCAGACCTTGGGGGACCTGCGGAAGAAGTGGACTGAGTCTGGAGTAGAAACATCCAGAGCCACCGTGCCCAGGCGTGTGCAGGAAATGGGCTACAGGTGCTGCATTCCCCAGGTCAAGCCACTTTTGGGCTACAGAGAAGCAGCACTGGACTGTTGCTCAGTGGTCCAAAGTACTTTTTTCGGATGAAAGCAAATTTTGCATGTCATTCGAAAATCAAGGTGCCAGAGTCTGGAGGAAGACTGGGGAGAAGGAAATGCCAAAATGCCTGAAGTCCAGTGTCAAGTACCCACAGTCAGTGATGGTCTGGGGTGCCATGTCAGCTGCTGGTGTTGGTCCACTGTGTTTTATCAAGGGCAGGGTCAATGCAGCTAGCTATCAAGAGATTTCTGAGCACTTCATGCTTCCATCTGCTGAAAAGCTTTATGGAGATGAAGATTTGGTTTTTCAGCACGACCTGGCACCTGCTCACAGTGCCAAAACCACTGGTAAATGGTTTACTGACCATGGTATTACTGTGCTCAATTGGCCTGCCAACTCTCCTGACCTGAACCCCATAGAGAATCTGTGGGATATTGTGAAGAGAAAGTTGAGAGACTCAAGACCCAACGCTCTGGATGAGCTTAAGGCCGCTATCGAAGCATCCTGGGCCTCCATAACACCTCAGCAGTGCCACAGGCTGATCGCCTCCATGCCACGCCGCATTGAAGTAGTCATTTCTGCAAAAGGATTCCCGACCAAGAATTGAGTGCATAACTGAACATAATTATTTGAAGGTTGACTTTTTTTGTATTAAAAACACTTTTCTTTTATTGGTCGGATGAAATATGCTAATTTTTTGAGTAATTTTGGGTTTTCATGAGCTGTAGGCCAAAATCATCAGTATTAAAACAATAAAAGACCTGAAATATTTCAGTTGGTGTGCAATGAATCTAAAAAAAGTTTAATTTTTATCATTACATTATGGAAAATAATGAACTTTATCACAATATGCTATTTTTTTGAGAAGGGCCTATATATATATATATATATATATATGAACACGTGGGGAAACAAAGAATACATTAAAAATAAATTAAATATATATATAAATATTGTTCTATAATATAGGATGTTTTTTATTTGGATATTATTTAAAGTGATGACAATATTAATTGTAAATCATAAGCAAAGATTTAGCAGTTACTCTTCCTCTTATTTCCTGCTAAAATATAGTTCAAGTAGCCTAACATATGCTATAATGTTTTTTTCTCGTATTAAAATAAATTGCAAAAAGAAACTGACTAATAAAAATGTACTAAAAATAGATAAGAACCAGCTTATTTTGATGCAGCCACTGGAGGTTGCGATAAATTTAATTTCTTTTATCAATGAATTCAAGCGGTTAACACCCACATTCTGCAAATCTATCACAACTGTCTTTGGAAGGCTTATTTGTAGGATAATAAATTGCTGACGCATTAGGTCATTGTCGAAAAACTCACTAAAATGGTTAAGAAAGCCTACAACATAACCTTTCTTTTCTCAAGTGAAGAATTTGTATTTCTAAGAGTTTATAATTCTGGTCATAGACTATAGTCAGTGTGTTGTGTGGAGTAAATGGGAGAAAACAACAAAGTGTTTTTAGCATTATTTTATTGATCTTATTGTATAAGAGTTAGATCGGCTCCGCGCTGTGCGATCTTCTGTAATACAGCTGGTGTTCATTGGTGATGAGACTCTAATGGTACTGTCTGCCCAGAGCGGACACGCAAACAGACAGAAACTTCTGCCAAGCCTCCTGGACGTCAGCATTGAAACCAGAGGGGCCGAACTTCATGGCAATGCATACGGTGAGGCAATCAGCGAGAACCTGTAGAGCAATAGATCTATTAAGTGGCAGTTGTTGTTTTTTTGTTTTTGTTTTTTCTCTCGATAACATATGAGCACAACTGGTTTCTATAGCTTGTAGTTAGGCTACACCATGTCGGATATTGCTTTAATTTGCTCAAACCTACCCTGAAGTTATCTGGATCCACATGCAGTCTCTCAGAGTGCATCACACTGAGCGGGGCATAGGTGGCCTTGATGTTGTCCATGTTCTTGATGGCTCTCTCCAGACCTCCCATCACAGTCCTGCCGTGAGCTGCCACCTTGGCGTTACCCATGATTGCAGCGGGGCTTGACAGGTTGCCAAAGGACGCGAAATATCGCTGAGTCCAGGGATAAACGATCAGACACCTTAAAAGAACAGAAGTATTGAGAAAGCATTCAACAAACTGCCTAGCAGACAGACACCTTACAGAATGCGTCTATAACGAATCTGATGCAGTTAGTAGGCTATACCTGGCCAAGGCCTGAGGTCCGATTTCGTCTGTATTGATCTTTCCCCACAGATTAGCGATGGCACTTCGCTCAGCGTCTGTCCACTCAACCATGTTTACGCTTTAGGATGTCCTTCGGTGCTTGCTTAAGTCAAACAGGAATCACTAGTAGAAATTCAGAAACCGAAGTACAATTTATTGATGTGTGACGTCTCCGCCCATTAAAATATGCAATATCTTATTGGATGATTTCTGTCAGCAGGTGACGCACACGTGCCTGGACCTCACTGATCGGACCCTTTCCAAAAAGTTGTTTTGTAAAAGATGTCTTAAACATGAGCAAGCTTTTTTTTTTCCTTTAAAAAAAAAAAAAATATATATATATATATATCAAATTTATGCTAAACGAATTTTGGTCGTGCCCATAATGATCATGCATTACATCCCCGAAATATGACCCACAATTAGGGTGAAAAATAAAGGTTTATGTTTTTAAAACAAACAAACAGACATTTTCGGTTAAATAGGCTACATCCCATAACAGTTTAACCTTTTTCAATATGTACGAATGTCAGGTGTGTAGTAAAATAACTGCGAATTTTAAACGAGTTAAACATTTTGTATAAATCTTAATGAAACAAGGGAATGGGTCATTTAGTTTATATTGTTTGTATTCATACATTTAAACATTTTCTTTTTTTATGAATACGAATCAAATAAGCTGAAATTGTCAATTCCCTTGTTCAAAACAAAAAACAACTAGCTTATTTATGATTTTATTTTATTTATTTATTTAGTTATATTTTATTATTATTATTTTATTTTTAACCCATAATATGAATAATAGGTAGGCTATGTAAAGATTATTACATTCAATAGACTATGATGAAATTGTATTATCTGAAATTATATATATTTTTTAAAGTTTTTTTGTTTGTTTGTTTGGTCACAACGATTTTCCAAATGGGTATTTTGATTAAAATGTATGAAAATATGAATTAAATTATTTTACAAGCATATTTAGTTGTTGATGATGATTTTGAAATTATTGGAATTTCTTTTTTAATTCAGCCATTTCTCAACGTTTAAAAAAAATGCCAGTTTTGGGTTCAGTTAATTTAAACAACGTTTTATTCATGATTCTATAATTATTTATTCATGGTCAACTGAAAACAAAACACACACACACACATGGTAAAAAGGCTTATAGAATATTTGGAGCATAGAAGCGTTTAATGACGAAAGAAAATCGTTATCTTCATTAAACAAGAAGCACAAAATTGGCACATTTCTGATTGGACACCACAGGTTGGAGATCAGCAGAAAAGCGTTGAAGAGGTGTGGTTTGGATCGATTGCATGGGTGTGCCCATATTCAGTTTTATATAAAAATTAGGACAACATCCCGTTTTCGCCAACATCTTTTTTTTTCCTGAAGACTATCTAACTTGAGAAAAAGAAGACGCAGCGATGAGTCTCTCTGATAAGGACAAGGCTACTATCAGGGCCGTCTGGGGTAAAATCAGCTCTAAATCCGATGAAATCGGTGCTGAAGCCCTCGGCAGGTAGGAATTGTTTTCCTATTTCAGTTACGATTGTCAATAGAGTAATATAGACACTTGTTTAATAACTTTGCTAAATAACATGGCAAGTTTATTGATTTATTTATTCCATTTCCATTCTTTATTGTTTAGATTAACCAATTTATTATTATTATTATTTTCTTCTTCAGGATGCTGACCGTCTACCCTCAGACCAAGACCTACTTCTCTCACTGGGCTGACCTAACCCCTGGGTCTGCTCCTGTGAAGAAGCACGGCAAGACTATCATGACTGCAGTCGGCGAGGCCATTTCAAAATTAGACGACCTTACGGGACATCTGGCCGCCCTGAGCGAACTTCATGCTTTCAAGCTGCGTGTTGACCCGTCCAACTTCAAGGTAGGCTACACCAAAAAGCACTAGGCTACATTTAAATAGGCCTACTCATCACGGACATTGTAATAATAGTCATGGTAATGTGTGTCTTTTTTTTTTTCTTCCTTCTCTAGATCTTAGCACACAACGTCATTGTGGTCATTGCCATGCTCTTCCCTGGAGAATTCACCCCAGAAGTTCACGTGTCAGTTGACAAGTTTTTTCAGAACTTGGCCCTGGGTCTTGCTGAGAAGTACCGTTAAACGTCTAGTGGGCATGCATTGACAACACTGTGCTGCACCTCTAACCAACTCATTGCTTAATGTCTGAATAACATTTCTCAATAAAAGGCACAGAACTGAATGAGTCTTGTTTTTATCTATTAACCTGTAGTAGCCTATTTGATCATGTCAATAATGCGTTCCCAAACCGTTTGGGCAGGGTAAAAGCCTACACGATATGTTATTAATTATTTAATCAATCGATAGCCTACTTAAACATTTTTTTAAAATGACTTACATCTGGGGTTCCAGAAAGCAACTTTCACATGGGCTGTTGGTTAAATTCAGTCAACTCAGATTATATAATGTTGGTTGGCATGCATTCTCATCTAAGTGCGAAGAATACCGGGAGTTATTCTATACAGAAATATTCTACTAAACATGAAAAATGTGTGAATCACTTAAACAGAGGCACGGTGTTTAACAGAAGCCTATTTCAGGTTAGGCGTACTTTATTTTTGGGGATCTGAAAAATTGAGTTTTGTTAAACTATATTTATACATATGTTAACTGCATTTACAAATTAATAAATCATGCTCAGAAAAGGTTCCCTTTTATTTCATTTAAACCAATGAAAAGTAGTTATTTTAGTGTGAGGCAGCTTTTATTTTAAGAATTAAATCGAAACATAAATGTCATTAAACCTGCATGACTTTTCAAATTGTTCTGAATAATGTTTTTCTCCGACCATTATGAATGTGGACCTGGGGCTTTCAAGTTCCAAAAAATTGAATAACTGATAATTATAGGCTAATAACAGACTCTGGATGAACTTGAGTCAAATGTGAACACAAGAGTTTATGATTAAAGTCGTATAAATAGTATTGAGTTTTAAAAATGAGTTTTGGCGTATACATTCCACGACATTGCACACTCGTTTTGCACACACATACAAAACTCATTTTGGCGTGCATACGCACTTTATGGCGTATATGACACGCTCTTGGGTAGGTTGAGGGTGGTGGGGTGGGGGGTTCGTATGTATGACACGCCATAAGTATGGTGCGTATATGCACGCGAAAAACAGCGTGGGATAGACACCCCAATATGAGTTTTGGCGTATACATTCCACGACATTTCACACTCGTACTATTTATACGCATTTTCGTGAGATCCGGCTGAAAAAAAATGTATTAGGCCTATTTTGTAGGCTACTGCGTGTGGCACGTTTCTTTGTTAATTTGTTAATTTGACAGATTAACGTCTAGCAGTTTAGGGATTATTTGTATTATTATTTAGATAATTTATAAACGATTTAGCAGACAAATAGGCTATGGGAATATATTATAACATTTTTTAAGACATATATAAAATATAAAATATCAGTTGCTAATGTTTTAAACCTCCCCCAGATAGCACACATACGTCTGGCCGACGTCGGCCCCAGAGCGGACGTCGGCCTCCAAATCATAACATCGAATAAGTATCGGCCAGGCATACGCGAATATCGCTTTATTTCCAGCTCGTCGGCTTTGGGTCGGCCCAATATACTGGAGGCCGATGCTGTGTTTATCTGTTGTTTGCTCATGATGCCCATTCATCTCTTTGCCACCAACCCGAGAGAAGACGAAGCGACGCGACGCCATCTGTGGGTTTTAGGTAAATTTTCACTCGAGGAAATCAGAAAAAAAAACAGGCAGTTTGTAATCGCAGTTTTCACTCCAAGAATTCCTCACAGTTTTTAGTCAGAAATGGTGCATACTCTTGTGCCAAAGTTTTCTGAGTTGCCAAACTGTCTGAACATTTGTCATCATCTGATAAATAAACTGACTGTTCATTAAATTGGTAATGTACGTGTTTATTTACGTAATGCTGCTGCGTGACTTTGACGGGCGTGCGTTGAACAGTCAAACACTGGAAGTTACCATGGAAACGGGCCGGAGTTTGCAGCAAGCCAGCAACAGCACAGTAACGGACACGCTCCTGTTATTTTCGCTGCTTTCAGGTAAGTTTAGTCCATAAACATTACACAAATAATATAAAACTGTTCCGTACACGTTTCTTACTGTAATTGACACGCTTCTGTCGAATATGTACTTTAAATATTAAAATTGTTCAGTGTCTTTGAAAAAGTCCGTTAGCATCTCAACCGTTTTTTATTAGCAGTTTGCTAATAGCTCTAATGAAAGTGAGTTTTTAATCACGTCTTTATGTGCAGAAGAGAGGCTTTGATAGTTTTTTTTTAGGTTTGCTGGTAGTCTGTCAATGGGTTATTGGAAGTGAGCTAATTTATTTAACCTAACTTCGCTATAAGTTAATGTTATTACAGGAAACGGCAAAATCAAATGAAAAGATCTTTCACGGTAAAAAACAACAACAACAACCTAAATTACATTTAATGTTTAATTATTTAATACCAATTACGTTCATTGTTTCCCCCCTGTGATTTCAGTAAAAAAAATAATAATACAACAACGGAGGCAAAGGATGGTCCCATGGGCTGCTGACAGAAGGGTAAAATCTCATTAGATCTTTAGTATTTTTTCTACAAAAGGTAACACTTTAGTAAGGTGAACAATTCTTAGCTTGCACATTTGCTGTTTATTAGTATTATTAAGCACATATTAATGCATGACCTTATACTACAACATCCCTAAATTCTTCCTGGTATCTAACTAAACTTAAACGCTACAACAACTACCTTACTATCTATTAAGCAGTAAATTATGAATTTGAGGCAAAAGTTAAGTGAATGTTTCCCATACCAAAGTGTTACCATAATAAATATTTTACCTACATCACCATGCATGTTATTTTCTTTTGCAAAATTATTTTTTATTACAGTTTGCAAGGTTCTGACAACCACACGTAAGTAACACTGAGCAATGTAAAATGAAGTAAGCCTAAAACAAATTATGTTAAGAAATTATTGTATGTATACTCTGCATATTCTACTTTCTCTTATCTGCATTTCACCTCTGCTCTAGCTTGTTTCCTTCTAATAAGCCTGACATTATATAGGTTCTGTGATAAATTGTTTATGTTCCTAGATTCTTCCATGCTGATGGCCTGCACTCCTGTTGAAGAAAATCTCAGGCTAAAAACTAGATGACTGGTAAGCAAAACCTCAAAAATTATACTACTGTTCAAAAGTTGGGGGTCTGTACATTTTAAAAACATTAACTCCATGTTGTTACAGTGAGACCGTGAAAAGCCTTTAGGGTAAAATAATCAGCAAAATTAGACAAGGTGACAAATGTAATGTGTTATAGTTTGTATTTATGATTAACTATTATGATAACAGGATGTTATGGTCTTAAATACTTTTACTAAATACTTAAATACTTTAAATGCTGACTGTGGTTCAGGCGGTCAACAACTTTAGGCATTTAAGTTATTTTTCAGCGTACTCACTGCTCATACTATTAGCCTCTAAAATGTTTGAATTATATCACAATACAGTGTCAGAGGGTAAAGATATCATTAGAGTTCTTACAGTTATTACTGTGCTCTTATTACCAGATCAGATATAAAGCCCAGCGTTTGGTGCTGAGATTTTTCAGGACAAGGCCTTGATGACATCTACAATTAGTACATGAAGATGGTGAGATCCCCAATAGCTGCCAGTATCCCAGATCAAAAGACTGAAAACAACAGGCTTCAATCTGTATTAAAGGTATAGTTCACTCAAAAAATTAGACTGTGCTGTTTATCTGCTGGGCTTCCGAGATGTAGGTGTGTTTATTTCTTCAGGAGAACACAAATGAAGATTTTTAACTTAGCTGTTGCTCATATAATGCATGTCAATGGGGTGTATTTCTATGAGAGTAAAAAACACACAGACATACGAATCCATATTAAACACAGCGGCACGTGGCGACACATTGATGTCTTAAAACACAAAACGATCACTTTCTGTGAGAAGCACACCAGTATTTGTGTTATTTTTTACCTCATATCAGACGAATCTCATCTAGTGTTCCCAACGCCATTAGTTCCATCTAAGATGGTCAAAACCCGGTGCGATCATAGATATATGCCTTATTAGTGCCTCGATGGATCGGTCGAATGAGGCATCTACGTTCGCGCCGGGATTTTGACCTACTCATCCTAAATGAGATTCGTCTTATATGAGGTAAAAAAATAACAAATACAGTTGTGTTTATCACAGAAACTGATCGTTTCGATGTGTCGCCACGAGCCACAGGGGTTGGGGTTTAATATGGATTAATATCGCTCGTATAATGCATGTCAAAGTTAAAAATCTTCATCTGAGTTTTACTGAAAAAACAAACACACCTACATCTCAGATGCCCTGCGGGTCAGCAGATAAACATCACATTTTCATTTTTGGGTGAACTATCCCTTTAATTTATTTTGATAGGTTTAATGTTACATTGTTAGTCTGGAAAATACACTCAAAAACAAAGCTATTGAACGAACTTAAATTAAGGAAAACTTTTCCACAAAATTGAATTACATTTTTCAAAATCTAATGGAATTATCTGTTATAATCTTGTTATATGAATTTAATGGGTTAGTTCACCCAAAAATGAAAAATCTCACTACAGTGGTTCTACACTAATTTTATGAAGCGATGAGAATAGTTTTTGTCCGCCAAAAAAAGCAAAATAACGACTTATATAGTGATGGCTGTTTTCAAAACACCGCTTCCTGAAGCTTCGAACCATTATGAATCAGTATCGAATCATGATTCGGATCGCCAAAGTCACGTGATTTCAGCAGTTTGGTCATGAATCGATATGCTCGGATGCTTCAGGAAGAAGTGTTTTAAAATCACCCATCACTATAGAAGTCATTATTTAGTAGGGATGCACCAAATTTTCGGCTTTCTGCCAAAAGACTTTCATCACCAAAACAATATGGCCGAACTATATAATATGGGTTATAACTTGAAAATTATGCTTTGTTTATTAAATTATCCTGTCGATGGATACATGTACTGGCTCCTCAGTTATACACTACAACAACAGTGATAATAAAAGAAAAACCAGTCATTTTCACCTTCATCACCCGCGTGTAGAGCCAGAAGACACGAATGAGAACTCTAGCGCGCTTTGAGAAGATCTGTCTCTGTGCATCATCCGAGAGCGCGCACGTCTCACAGCACGCAAATATTGAGTTCTCTTACAAGTCTTGCGCTTAAACGGACAAACTCGCACAAGAAGTATGTCAACATGTCCATCTTGATGAGTATCCTAGCAGATACTCATCAAGACCCCCCCCCCCCCCCCCCCCCCCCCCAAACCTGCAACTGTCTGCGTTTCGACCGCGATCTAAAGTTCCGAGAAGATTAGGCAAATTAGTCTGGTGATGTAACCTACTGCGCGACTGCTCCTCCATCAGTGTTGGACAGAAATCATTTTTGTGTATACCGATTGAAAGATTTAGTGGACTGTCTACATGAGCCGTTATCTAAACTGATCTGGTGTTTACATGTGATGACTTTCAATCGCAATCATTTTGTCACATGCAGCTTGTCTGCCGCATCAAAAATGTCACCGCTGTTTTCTCCAGCAGCTGGAGTGTGTTAACTGTAGCCATAGCAACTCTTAACGGCCACCAGGACTAATACAGTATTATTTATAGCTATTTATTTGTTGTAAAGTGTAATAATCATCTCAGAAAAAAAATCTTCTGTCAGGCGCAGTTAAAGTAAAAACTGCCTGGGGCAATATACGCTGTGTCATTATTCCAACATTATCTTCATAACTTACGAAATAAAATGTTTACCCCTCAGAAAAATTAACTATTCTCTCTTGTCAACATGAGCGCGGCGCGCGCCGTCACGTCATGTAAGGACACACACTTAAAAGTAATCGGTCAGGTCGTTTACATGGTGAAAAAAAATTAATAACAAGTATGGAAGAGATTCAAGCTGTGCTGCTTTTGCTGGTTATGACAGAAAAGAGCACTAATATGCAGATTCAGCAGCATATTCAGAAAGCTTGTAAAGCTAGATTTAAAATGACAATGTATATTATTATTAGCTATTACAGACATTGCACGTAAGATGGCTGAGACGAACGCGCGGTTGAAATAAAATGCTGCGTGTGCTCAACCAATCAGCATGTTCAGCGCCCAAGTCCCGCCCTCGAAAGTTCCTGAACTTTGAAAAAGTACTACCTTACCTACTACTTTACTATCATAAAATGATTATAGAGCCACTGTAGTGAGATGGGCTTTGTAACGCCGTCTTTAGTGCCTTTATGGGTCTTGAGAGAGGAAATGACATTGGTGTCAGTGAAGGCCTTTCTGAGCAATCTGATACATATTTTTATATGTATTTAATTGCTTTTTTTACATCTTGGCCAGGGGACTACAGATGAAAAATAGCCTTTTAGCTAATTCTGGCTTTTTTAACCATGTTTGTTCATGTGTTTTATGAAATTGCACTGTCCCCTTTCAAATAAACCATTAAATCAAATCAAATCATCGGATTTCAACACTAATATCTTCATCTGTGTGTGAAGATGAACGGAGGTCTGACCGGTGTCCAACCACATGAGGAATTATGACAGAATTTATTGGGTTATTGGGTTAATTTTGGGTGAACTAACTCTTTAACTTTATATCGCACACCCCACCCACACCACAGGTTTAAACGATGGAGGTGCGCACTGCAGCCTCACTTCACCGCTCTAAGACACCAGCATTGCATCCGTGGCTAAACACCCCCTAACTTTAGTGCATCGTGATTGGATATTTTGCTCATATCAACATAGACTCATTGGCACACAAAACAGAGCCAATTCAGAGAGAAATAAAATGCACAGAAATTAATGCAATACACAAGCGCCTAGTGTTGTCAAAAATATCGATATTTCGATATATATCGATACTGGAATATCTGAAACGATACGATTCTCAGTTTTTACAGTATCGATATTAGCTGCGCTCTCCTCTCCGACCGTCAGCGAGCTGACACACACCGGCATATTCTTACTCAGCCCGGTTAACCTCTGAGCACGGCGAACGCGCGTTCTGCTGAACTTTTTCCTCATGACAGTGTGTTAGTGTTAGTGTGTGATCGGTCTGAATTTCGCGCGGGATTGCACATAAATTAATTCTAGCCTACTAATGCCCGCAGATTTCGTGCTCCACATCTGAAGCGCACACACACATAGCCTACCCTAATAAAGCCGCCTCTGACATGATACAAGTGCAAACATTTGCTTCCTTTTCCAGCATATTATTGGTCAAATACACTCAAAGAATTATCAGTGCACATCTGGAAGAGTATTAACGTAAACACAGTCGCAAACAGTTCAGGAAGAACGAGTAACAGGAGCAGTGTTCAGGATCCATGCGTCCGTTAGTCTTAAAGGGATCCCCTGGTGTTGAGACTTGTATGGCTTAATATAACATAAATGATGTCTCTTACTGAATTATGTAGTAGAAAACCCATGAAAGATCTACGTTATTTAAAAAATCGATTTTATATTTGGACCATGGGCGGCGCCATTTTGTTTGCGTTCTAGGTTGATGACGTAGAGTGGTTGAACTCCTCAATCAGCTGGCATTACCCGTTGCTATTTTTACCACAACGCAACTCGAAAATTGTTTCAGAGTTAAACAAAACCAATGAATTGCTTTGTAATTGTACTTGAAACACACTCAAACATACATGTGCACACAAACTCACCTACACAAGTCACAAACAGATCGGCGGGCGCGCACACGACAGGCTCTGTTTCAATCGAGATGTTGGGCTGCTCAGTCTCCACGACAGGGGCTGAATCCGAAATCGACCCTATTAAATAGGGCATTATTTGAAGGGACGGCCATTTGTAGTGTTGTCCGACACCATAGTGGACATGTTCGAGTGCAGTCATTCAGTCTCACGTTCACCGCAATAAAGAGTGTACAGCCGATTTACAAACAGCTGTCCGACTTCACGCACCCAAACATACATGTGCACACAAACTCTCTCTCTCACACAGACTCACACACACCCCAACAGATCGGCGCGAACACACACACACACACACACCCCAACAGATCGGCGCGAACACACACACACACACACACACACACACGCACGCACATACATAACCCTCAATCTATTCCCTGTGTTGATCCTAGATAGACTGTTGATAGAAGATTAACTGTAATGCCTAATGTGAGCAGCAGAGGGAAATATCTAGGTAGGACGATGGGATAAAGTAACGTGAGGAAGAGAGGCAGGATGTTTTGATGATGATGCATATGCGATTGAGACAGAGCAGTCTGTCAGTGTGTGTGTGCGCGCCCGCCGATCTGTTTGTGACTTGTGTAGGTGAGTTTGTGTGCACATGTATGTTTGAGTGTGTTTTAAGTACAATTACAAAGCAATTCATTTGTTTTGTTTAACTCTGAAACAATTTTCGAGTTGCGTTGTGGTAAAAATAGCAACGGGTAACGCCAGCTGATTGAGGAGTTCAACCACTCTACGTCATCAACCTAGAACGCAAACAAAATGGCGCCGCCCATGGTCCAAATATAAAATCGATTTTTTAAATAACGTAGATCTTTCATGGGTTTTCTACTACATAATTCAGTAAGAGACATCATTTATGTTATATTAAGCCATACAAGTCTCAACACCATGGGATCCCTTTAAAGGGACCGCAGTCATTTGCTATTCAAACTACAAAAAGACAAACGATCACACTGCTCTTGACTGATCAACTTGTGTAACTTTAATAGTTTCATCTGTACGCTATTGAATTTTTTACAAAGAACATTATCCAATGTTGTTTTAAATGTAATTACTATGCATTTTTTAAATTCAGTTTCTTATCTGAATGTTAGACCTACCTGAAAAAATAAAGCAGTCTTTTTAATTTTTATCTTCTATTCTATTGCATTTATTTGTGCTATTGTTTGTAATCTGTTTATTTGTTCTTATTTTATTACTGTTTACTCGTCTTTTTACATTCAATTTACCATTCGAAATCAAGCTTTCTTGTGCTGTGTGTAAGCTATTGCAACACAATTACCCTATTGTAAAAAATACATTGATAGCAAAAATTTGTGAGATAATTTTAATAGTAATTGATCAATTGATCAATAATTGTTCAAATCAAAACGATGCCCAACCCTAAGGAACATGCTGGCCACATGAATTTTTAGTAAAAAATAACAATGAATAATAAGTTCTGTTGTCATATTAAGCATCTTATCTTATTTATTTATTTATTTTTTTACTGTGGTATCGATTTAGTATCGATATATCGATATTTTAGTCTGGTATCGTATCGAAGTCATAATTTTGGTATCGTGACAACACTACAAGCGCCTACTGATCCAAGGGTGTCGTACCGAATGGGTCAATATTATATTGAGAATTGTGACATCCCTAATATTTTTCCAGTTTAGTTATGTAATTGTTTATATTTTACATTAATCATTCATTTTGTATAAAAATTAAATAGAGAAGAAAATGTGACAATGTCACTGGGCTTGTCACATATTGCCAAATTAATGGAATATTCAGAGTGCAAGACAAAACCGTGCCTTTTGTGCAATATTATGCTGCAAATATTGTATATTGAGCTAAAGTTAAATTGAACCTTGTATGATAATTTGTGTAACCAGATTCAATACTTTGTAATGAGTATGTACAATGGATTTTGAACTGTACTATTTTTGTTACAGGTTCTCTGGGAATCCCCAGTTGAAGGCATGAAGACATCAAATGTTGGCCTGGACAGATGTACCAACAGTCCACCACACTGACCTCTGCTTTTGCATGGATGGCTGATCAATACCCTGTTCTGTGAGGGTATTATTATTGAAAAACTGAACACCTGTGACAGTGGGATTTGTAGTTGTAAAGAATAGTCACACATCAGTGCACTTAGGGTGCTTTCACATCTCTAGTTCAGTTAATTTGGTCCGAACCAAGGCCAAACAATTAAATAATACATTGTTGCATTTTACAGCTTTTTTGGTTCCTTTTCACACCACACTGATTGCTTTGGTCCGAACCAGTTGAAACACGTGACAACATCCACATCACTCATTGGCCATGGTGTATTACCTAAACTGCTTTTCGATTGGTCAGAATTTACTTTGTGGGAAAATTTCAACAGAAGAGGAAAAGCCAGCAAACTATAACACTATAGAAGGACGACTGCGGGCAGGTTTTGTCCCTGGCCATAATCTACTACATATTGTGTATTAACCACAGTATGCAAACAATACCTTTCTATAATGAAGCGCGGATGCGACTTGAAAACAACGTACTGCAGACGGCGAGCGCACATCACTCGTCACTTCAATCGGAGGCGTGCATTAATTATTCTTAACTCTGACACGCTCATTCCGAAAATATTTCCAACGATCTATCAGGTAATAATGTCATGCACATAATGTCAGCGCAGCTGGTTTAGTCAAAATATTATCAGTACTTTTGGAGTTGGTTCTGTTCGAGGTCGGATCAAGTTCTCACCACCAGCTAACCGCTCCAGAGTTCGTTTGAAAGCGCACCGAGACCAGCTCTTCAAGGAGGTCTCGGTACGCTTGTTTAGTCCAGTTTTGGTGCGCACCCGAGTGCGATTGCTGCTTTCACCAAACGAACCGCACCAAAGAGGGAAATGAACTCTAGTACGATTCAACTGAACTAAATAAGGCAGGTGTGAAAGCACCCTTAAAGTCAGAAAAAATGTTTTTTTTAGAAGTTGCAAACTTTTCTTTCTCTTACAAAGAACACAACAGTTAAACCTTTTCAAATTATTTTCTGGTGGTGCACAAGTCCTATTCTACAAATTAACAAATGATAAAAACATGACAAAACATGATATGACTTCATGCTCTGCAGAGTCTTTATATAAACATGAATTCAACATTTAAAAACAGTATATTCAAAATATAAAAAAAATATCTACTTGACTTTAATACAAAGGTTTCTCGTCAATGTAATGTAAAGTGTAGTGTGACCGTACCTTTATTCTGCGTTTGGTGCACCCATGTATCAAAAGTGTGAAGCCATGGACAAATTTTACTTGTTAGATGATGTGAGATCGTGAGTATGATTTTTTCCCCCTTGATGGAAAAAATGAGCCCACGGTTTTATTAATTTGTGATTTGTAGAATAGGATTAGTACAAATGTAACTGTTGTGTTTGTGAGAGAAAAGAAAACTACAAGTTTACAAATCCTAATACATTTTCTTAGTGACTTTACTGAAATTTTCTCCACTGTCAGCAGTGGTTAGTTTTGCTAAAATAATACTCGATATTATACAGCACATGCATAGCTTGAGTCGATGTTCTGGTTATATTTTTTCCAGTCTCAATTTACCAATGCCAAACCTATTTCATTAACAACTATTAATTCTGTTTGTAGTCAATATATATACAATTGATATTTAATTCAAGAGATTGGCTGGACTTTGCAGACTCGATCAGTATTTCTCGTCCAATGGTCAAGCTTTAATTTTCCAGTTTCTCTAGTATTGCATCCTTCTCATCAGTATTTAATAATGACTTTTCAGTGTGGTTTAAACCTCTTTTTTGGCTCATAATATGCATTTTATTTTTTAAAGTAATTAAAAATATTTTCTCTATGCTATTGAAAATGTGGGTTACATCTTTGTCACCTTTTTCACCAAGGAGTTTACACTTGCTGATAGTAGGCTGCAATAGTTGCAAAAGAAAACCAATTCATCTGCAATATTCTTCTGCCCTACATTTTCAAGGGTAAGCTTTCTTTATAAACCATCTACTCACCCATATGCATTTATTTTGTGTAACACAAAAAGAGTCACATAGTCTCAGTCACCATTAGAAAAGAACCTGTGATTTGAGTCTCATTATGTTCTGACTGACATATCCTTTTGTGCTCCAATAAAAATAATGTGTCTGGTACATGATCAGTTGTTCTTGAGTAAATTTTGCTTTTAATTTATGTACCTGTATAGCCTACCTCTTTGTGTATTTGAATGTAAATGCCTTTTCTATTATATATATTTTTCTATTAAATGCCTTTTCTATTATATTGTCATATTGAATATTTATATAGATTGTTTGCTGTAAACATGTAGGCTATCTGTAACTGCTCTGTAAATATTAAAACAATGTTAACTGAATGCTATGTGTGATTATTACATAAACAGGCTAATGTATCTTATTAGTATTAAGTATTTGCTATTTTTAAAACAGAAAATGTGTTAACGTTAACTGTACCAAACTGAAATCAACATCGTGTTTCACTCAACTGACATCAACGTCATTCAGCATAGGGTAAGTAAATCATCTGCGTAGATTGATGTTTTGAATGGAGTGTGTGACGTTGGTCTTTAATGCCGTGAGTATCGTTGATTCTATGCCAGTGTGCTATTTGGGTGTAACCCAAAAGGTTCGACCTAAATAAAGGTCCTAGAAAGCCCATGAATAGTGGCCAGGATTTGCTGTTTTGCATCGTCCACACGTCGGCCGGACAGCATTCGCGATTAAATGCCGATGTCTCGGCGACTTTGTCCCAATTAGCAAACGCTCTCTGATCGATGTCTTTCCGATGGAACTTTGTGCATCGCGCCGACATCGGCCCGACGTATGTGTGCTATCTGGGCCCTGTCTGATCTTGCCAATGTTGAGTTTTTCTCTAATCAAATCCTTATGACAAAAGACGATAAATTTAACTTTCCTCTACGAAATGGCCAACATCCTGTTTTCAAATGAAATTTGCCCATTGGATCGTAAGAAATTTTATTTCTATTAGAACGGTCTATTTTTGACGCGCTGCTCACGATGAATTAAAGCCACAGTACATTGTTCTGATCAAAATTAACCTGGTTAACATGAAAAATAACACATTTAACTATGAAATAATTTAGTGAAGTGTTCCGTGTGTTTCTCAGTCACCATATGATATCCGGCGCTGGTGTGAAAAAAAAGTTCTACACAAAAACCGAAGTCATGCACTGCCATACGTTTTTGCCTGAACTACAAAATAAATTTTAAATAATGTATGCCAGTTTATCTTAAATTAAATATAAATTAAATTATGTATATATTATAACTATATGCTGGCATAAAAACAGAAACGATAAACAAAAGCACGTGGTGTCACAGGTAGTGTTCTTCAGAGTGCTCCTGGAAAGACAGCAATGGACGACACTCGTCTCATCGTGGAGGTTGAGAAGCACACAGTTCTCTACGATCCACACAATTTGCTTTATAAAGACTTGCAAGTGAAGGAAAAAGCATGGGAGGAAGTTGGTGAGCGTGAGCGGCTCTTGGTGCTGATGGTAGGCTAAGTCATTTTAAAGTGTTTTTGACAATCTTTCGTTGTCTCACGAACAAGCAACTAAATATGGATAGGTAAATAGAATATACACACATTAATATAGCACATATACAGTATAAACATGTAGATAGACTATGATGTGCGTTATTTTGTCATTTAAAAAAACGTTTTTAGATGCTCATTTAGCTATATATCATTAAGAAGTTTCCTCTTAGTTATTGCAGTCATTTATGAATTATCTTTAAGAGGTTTATGATGGGTAATGCATGTAAATGTGATGCTTATGCTTCATGATAAATCTTTGCTTTATTTCCATTTCAAATACATTACAGAGAAATGCAAACGTATCCATTATAGAGTACTCCGTACACAACTGCGCGTGACAAACGCTGCCTGTGTGAAAGCAAACAGTGCGCGCGCTGCTTCGGCGCTGCCTACGCCCTGCTTACGCGTGCAGTGTGAAGCCTGCGTCAGGTGTGAGATACCCGAGACGCGGCGGCAGCGCTGAGCTTTGTGTCCGGTGTGCGCCCCCCTTTAGTTTGATCAGTAAAGTTATCACGGGCTGTGGGCGTCTTTATATGTTTGTTACAACACTGACGGAGCCTGCTGGATTTACAACACAAGATCATCCACTACTCCAAATAAATCTAATGTGCAACACGATCTCATGGTAATACGTATCAATAGTACGAGGGTGAAATCTCGCCCAAATGAATTTTGGCATGCAAATGCTGCACATGGTAGAACATGGTTGTGTTAGTTGATCGGTAAAGTTACAACGGGCTGTGGGCGTCCGGCAGTTGATCGCGCTGCACAGGGACCATTTCCCTCCGTGAAAATGTGCAGCACAGAGAGCGATATTTAAATTTGAACCATTGATCCCATAATTGGTTATTGGTTATAGTGCCGGGGTTCTTAGTAGGACTCCCATCAAATTCCCTAATTTCATAAACTCTTCTGTCAGCGTGTGGTTATCTTCTGTGTATAGCACTGTGCTTTCTTGTTTTGTCTTGTGCTGTGTGCGGCTTGTGATTTTCATTGGATGAATGCTTTTATGTTGTCATGCTTTGAACATGAATGTTCTTATTATAGCTCTCTGTGCCTATCTTGATTTTTTGTTGTTGCACGAATTGTAATTGTGTTCACTGGCCATGAGGTAACTTATGAGGTAACCTGCAGGACAACCGGAGAATGGCACCCAAACTTTACTCCTGTCCAATTGTTTTTATT
This sequence comes from Pseudorasbora parva, assembly GCF_024679245.1. NCBI lineage: Eukaryota > Metazoa > Chordata > Actinopteri > Cypriniformes > Gobionidae > Pseudorasbora > Pseudorasbora parva. The sequence goes on along the minus strand of NC_090173.1, from coordinate 43,883,490 downwards.
TCTTTATACATTTTACTTGTTTTTGTTTGATTAAATTAATTTTGAATAATCCAATACATACATAATAATAAATAAATAAAATAAAAACTACATGGACACTGAATAAATTAAGGAATGAAAAGGTACATTGCTGTATATGGGCGATTGTATGCTTATTTTCAGTACTACAAATAGCTATTGAAATTTGAAACAAGAATACTTATAATGTATTATTTCATGGAACCTAGAGTCTTTGAGTGGTTCAACAAACACAAGGACATCAAACCACTGAATCTAAATGTATTTGAGTTTGTTCCCTAGGATTTGCAAAATACATTGCACAGTGGGGTAAAGGTCCAAACTGCATTATAGAAAATAATATTTCATGTTCAACAAGAAATTATTAAAACATATAATAGTCATCATGATTAACCAAATTTAACAATATTACCTGAATCATCTGGCAATATAATTGGCACAAAAATGGAGGGCCCTGCAAACCTCATCTCCTCCAGTGCCAGTCTCCTCTCTTCTAAAGCCAGCTTGGCCTTCTTGAGTTTAGAGAGCTGCTGCTGAGAGTAGACGTCCCTCTCATTGGCATCTTTAAGACATTTTCTAATTTCTTTTAGGACTCCCTCTCCAGCTGTACTAGTACTGACTACAACAACAGGCAGTCTCAAAGCACTGAGGTGTTGTGGTCTAACAATTGAAGATGGAGCCTCAAGCATGGTTAGGCTGTTGGAAGGACTGGGAGATGGTAGGTGTCTGCCAATAGGAAGTGAACCTGATTGCTCCTGTGAGCATGATGGAACTGGTTCAGGCTCTACTCCTCCATGGAGGTCAATACCATCACAAATCGCATCTGAGGCCAAGTATTAACAGTGCCTTTGCTTCTTCCAGTGTAAGAAGGGGGGAGTCATTGGGCCCACAATGAACTGGATTTATTCATTGTTAACCTCTGTGGTACTCCTGATGCTGCTTGCCACTTCTTCCTGACCTCCTTCTCTGATTTTAATGCCCCTGCTTGTAGTTAATTTTATAGCAATATCCTCACAGATTTCTTGTTTATGTTTATTGGTATGACTGGCATCAAACCGGCTGAAAATTGTGTTTGTTTAGCTCCACTTGTAAAATAACATTATTTTCTTCTTTTTGAAAAAAAGAAAAGAAAAAAAAGCAGCCATTATTTGTCTCCTATGTGCTTATAGCAAATGATAATTAGGCTAAACAATAAAAAAAAAAACAAGTGTGTGCTACAACTGTGACTCACAGTCTGTGAGCCATTCTATAAGGTGACATTTCAGCACTTGACAAACGGACAGCGACTCTTAAGAAGCACTTAAAGCAGAGCTACGTGCGAGTTTGTGAAACGCATGAGAAAGCACACGTAAAAGTAATCGGTCAGGTCGTTTAGCTAAATAATGAAAAATAGACTGTAAAAAAATAATAACGAGTATGGAAGAGATTCAAGCTGTGCTGCTTTTGCTGGTTTACTAAAGAGGTAAACAACGACAGAAAAGAGCACTAGCATATTCAGAAAGCTTGTAAAGCTAGATTTAAAATGACAATATTATTATCAGCTATTACGGACATTGAACGTGAGATGGCTGAGACGAACGCGCGCCATCAGACAGAGAGCAAGACTGATATTTACTGAACGCAGATTCATTTAGACCCTGGTTCCTAGGTCAAAACACACCGACCCTGTGCCTCAATCAGCTCCCTAGTTCACTAGTCAGGGCACTGATTAGAACATAGCCTAAGTCAATGGGCTGACTCCCTGATCAGTGCCCTGACAACTGAACTAGGGAGCAGATTGAGACGCACAAGGCCACCCCAAAGTTCCTGGGTAAAGTTCCTGTGGTGGAAACGCGGCTTCTGCTAAAGGTTTGCTTGGCTCGCCATAAAACATGAAGTTCACACAGGGTGTCACAGAAGATCGATCGGGTGTCATGTTTCCAAGAATCAAGAAAGAAGAAAAGAGAGAAGAAAAAGAAAGACAAAAAACTGGCCTCTGAATCAATAGTTTAACTTATACAGACACGTGGCCAACAATGGCGACGATGAAACTCTTTGGTTGATTTGTTTGCTCTCACACAGGCGCAACTCGCGTGCGCGATCATAAAATTGCATCGTGAACTAATAGAATATAGGCTACTACTAAATTCAGGCGGCTTTCTTACTCAGAATGCATCGAAGTAATTGAAATGTGAACTTCCTAGTACCTTTCGAAGGGTTTAAGTCAAAATGTTTATGAGTTTGGATCACATTGATCGATCGCGTCTGCTCTCTCTATCAAGGTCGTCTCGGGATGCTCATTGACAGGCACGGCGCAAAATGACAAAGAGCTCTCATTCGTCAATCACTGAGAATTGATCTAGAACAAATTTGCATATTTATTTATTTTTAATAATTTTTTACATCTCTTATTGACATCATTTATTAAGATAATATGATATAATTTGATAGTATATTAAATAATCCCCTTTATTTAACCTGTGTTATAGAGCTTTAGTTGGCATCTGGAGATGGGATTGTGTTTACCTGGTTTCTGTATTCCTGGGCCCATTTAGTAATGTCCTTGACATATCATGCCGATGAGTGATGCAGTGTCAGGAACATTGTTTTTAAAGTAGCCTATTCCACTATCTTTTTATGCACTTTTTATTCACAGATTTCACAGTCACTCTTTACTTCTGAGAGACTCTGCCCCAAGACATACATTTTATAGCGAATCATGTAACAGACCTGATATCAATTAATTAGTTGCTAGATGTTCTCCCAGCGGAATCAAACATTTTTCAGCCATATGTTGCCTCCGTCCAATCTTTTATGAGACCTGTAACACTACAGGCATCAACTTTGAAATGAGCTCAATTAGTGGATACAAGTGTAACATTTATACATTTAATACATTTGTTGTTTTATCTATGTTCTATTGTGAATAAAATATTGGCTCATGTGATTTTAAAGTCTTTTGGTTTTAATTTTAATTAAATGTAAAAAAACGTCCAAACTTTTCCGGATTTCGGATTGTATTGTCTTGACCCCATCCTTTTTGGTTAATTTTCCCCACCTGTCCTCCCTCCTTACCTGCCTTGTTTTCTGCTCTGTTTATTCTCTTTGATTGTTTTAGTCATGTGCCAGTTTGTAGTCTTTTGTGTCCTGATCCCTGAAGCCATTTTGTCTCCTGCTACCAAGTCTTGTCCTCCCAAGTCAAGCTGGAGCAGTCCTGTCCTCCCCCACTGTGTAGTTTATTTTATTTTTAATTTTTTTTATAACAAATAACAGCCCATTTCTCTGCATCTCTGAATCCTCATCTAGTCCCGCAGTGCTCAAGGACATTTTCAACAACAGCCTTATTGAGCTGTGCCTGGGAGGTAGGAATTCCGGGAAGTTCCTCAGAAGTCGCTGCGGTTTTTCCTGAGGTGCCCAAGAGCACTGCAGTACTCCACAAGAAGGATTTTGCATAAAAGATAACTTTTGCATATAAAGAGCATGCCAAATTAAAGCATGAACTCATCATATAGATGTGCAGTGCCAGGAGAATCTGCTGCCTCTACTTGTATGTTGCGGTGTTATTGCTATTTGTCTGGGCTGCACATACCTCCTTGTTAGCTTCCTTGGCTTCAATCTCTCCTGAGCCACCTGCTTTGTCAGTCACAGACATAGAGTCACCCGTTTCCCCCATCACTCCCGCTAGGGAAAGAAGGCAGTTAACACCTTTTGCAATATTAGGTCTCCTGTGTGACTGGGCAGCATACATTTCTCAGCTGGATTCTTCTAGTCCTGTTGGTGCTCCTTAGGCTGTCCCAGTGCCCGCTCCAAAGTTCTGGGACTACTCAACCATGATTCTTGTTCCCATTCTGAAGGCTTGTCAGCCCCATACCCACTACACTGACAAAACCCCCCTTTGGACTGATGTTCCCCTTCCTCACCCTTCTCCCTGTCTTTCTCAAGTAGCTTGCACTGCCTGCCCTACTGGCTCTGCCCTTGCATGCCCTGCTGACTCCACCCAAGCTCTCAGCTTCACCCTGGTTCTCAGCCAGGATTCCGGACACATAGCCTCCCTGGTCTATCCCCCGTCACTGCCCTGGCCTCCTATCAGGACTCCAGGTATGCCTAAACCTCCCTGGCTCAACCTGTTCAACCCCACCCTGGTCATCTACCTGGTCTCCGGATCATTCAATGACTTTCTGTGCTGTCCCACCGGCACTGGCTTGGTTCCATTCCCTCCCTCCCTTACTTGCCCACGTAACTTAACCCCTTCCACAGTCTTGCGTTGTCATGTTCCTGTCCTGTGTTCATTGGTCCTCGTTAGAGATGCCATGGGGTGTCCCTTTTGAGTAATGTCTGGGTACTGTCACTTTGGTCTTATTATTTTTTATTTTTGGTTACAGAACTCTGACACTGCTATTGCTGTGTGAGTGTGCATTTTCAAGTTTGCTCTCCTTTCTATTGTCTAACCCCACACTTAATTTGCCTGACCTGCCCTCCCTCGTTATCTGCCTGATTTATTCTCCTTGTGTTTTAAGTCATGTGCCAGTTCCTTGTCTTACATTCCTTGTGTCCTGATCCCTGAATACATGTGTCCTGTTACTAAGTCTTGTCCTGCCATGTCAAGCTGACCGGTTCTGTTAATAAATTAAAATCCCTTACCGTAACTTTTACAGTCAGTAGCCTCAGTATCTACAATGTCATGTTCCAACATGTCTTTATTTTTTGTTAAATTTTCAAAATTAGGGTGTGATCATTTATCACAGACATCTTAAACTTAAAGGGTTAGTTCACCCAAAAAGGAAAATTATGTCATTAGTGACTCACCCTAATGTCGTTCCACACCCGTAAGACCTCCGTTCATCTTCAGAGCACAGTTTATGATATTTTATATTTTAGTCCCAGAGCATATGCAGTCTATGCACACTATACTGTCCATGTCCAGAAAGGAAATAAAACATCATCAAAGTAGTCCATATGTGACATCAGTTGGTTGATTATAATTTCTCGAAGCATTGAAAATACATTTTGGTTCAAAAATATCAAAAACTATTACTTTTTTCAGCATTATCTTCTCTTCCGTGTTCCTCACATAAAGATTCATACAGCCATTAATCAGTGAATCGATCAATGATTCTGATCGCCAATGTCACATGATTTCAGCAGTGTGATCCAAACTGCTGAAATCACGTGACATTGGTCACTCCATCAGGTGTGAACGGTCCAGGAAAAGGTCAGTGAGAGGGATTTCATGCCTCTTTGGGATGGAACCACGAGGCTTCGTTCACTTGCAGAACGCAAGTTTCTGGAGGGTGTGTAAGTCCGAACAAGCGAGTTGAGGTATATTGGAGCAGAACCAGTGGCTGCTTTGTAGGCAAGCACCAGTGCCTTGAATTTGATGCAAGCAGCCATTGGCAGCCAGTGCAGTCTGATGAAGAGAGGCGTGACGTGCGCTCTCTTTGGTTCTTATGCTACAACTTTTGTTTTACCTGCAATAGTCTCCTAGGATAGAAGGAGATCCCTGCTCTATACAAAGCCATCTGAAACATTACCCAAACCAAGGACACCATATCAAAAGAACAAAACAGTTTAATTCTGAACAGTGCCCCTGACTACATTAGTTCTATTGAATCTTCAAAAATACAATCCCTCTTACATTCATTCCAACCTCAAAATAAAGTTGGCATTAATCAAAAAACACAGACAACCAGGTAATGCAGACCGCAGCCTTCATTATATGAGACACTAAAGTAAAATAATGTCGGAAAAAAGCAGAACATTTGCAAAACCAGTTTGAAGAAATTTAAAAATCTATAAATTCACACACATTTAGGGATAAATGGAAATTATTATACAAACCAAATCAAAACGTTCTGGCAATCCAAGAAGGGGAGAAGTGGGAAAAAACACTTTCAAGAATTATATAGCTCAACTGAAATTCAAATCAAAATAATAATAATAATAATAAAAACTATACAATTTAAAAATATCAATTAAATCAAACTCCCTAAGATTTCTTCATAACAAAGAAATAATTGGAAGTCATATTAAAGGTCCTTGAGCCCAAGAAAGCCTGTAGTGTCGACAGCATCCTGAACGGGAGACCACAACCCGAGGCATTCTTGTGAACAGTAACCTGGGGAAGGTTTTTTGCAGCATAAAACACAACTCCTTATGCAGCATAATTCCTTGAGTAAATGTCTCAAACTGGCTTTCTCCCAAAATGTCACACATCTGATCACATTTTTACATTACAAACACAAAAGACACATTTTTGCTTCTTTTGTTGATTTCCAAAAAGTATTTGATTCAATCTGGCATGAAGGATTATACCTCAAACTTATTGACAGAGGAATATGTGGGAAATTCTATGATTTGATCAAATCAATATACACAACCAGCCAATGTGCTGTTAAAATTGGAAACCAAAGAACCACATTTTTCCCCCAGGGTTGTGGAGTGAGACAGGGTTGCAGTTTAAGCCCCACCCTATTCAACATTTACATCAACTTATTGGCCTACACAATATAAAGTGTCTTCTCTACAAAGATGACCTGGTTCTCTTGTCACAAAATAAAAGAGGGGCTTCATGACAGCCTGCAGCTGCTGGAAGATTATTGTCAGTCTTGGGTTCTGGTGTAACAGAGGCCAGCTAGTAGTTGCTGTGCGAGTAAACCTCACTCATCTGAGCTCAAGGTTGCAGCCTTTAGCCTTCTTGCCAAAGCATCTGACTCTCATGCCCGTGGACCTGGGTTCAAGTACGAACAGAAGGGGTTACACTGACAGTCAACATCCAAAAAAATAAAGTAATGATATTCCAGAGGCTCCAGATCTCAGGAACCAACACACACATTCACACTATCTTTGAATTTCTTGAAGCATCGAAAATACATTTTGGTCCAAAAACAAATTTGGTTTGTTTTCAATCCTCAAATAAAGATTGAAATAGTTGTGAATCAGCTTATTGATTCATGATTCGGATCGGCAATGTCACGTGATTTCAGCAGTTTGACACGCGATCCGAATCATGAATCAATAGGCCGATTCATGACCATTTGAATCTTTATTTGAGGATTGAAAACAAATGCGGAAGAGAAGACAATGCTGAATAAAGTCGTAGTTTTTGTTATCTTTGGACCAAAATGTATTTTCAATGCTTTAAGAGATTTTAATGAACTAACTGATGTCACATATGGACTACTTTGATGATGTTTTATTACCTTTCTGGGCTAAGGAATACTTCCAGAAAACGTCAATCAGCTGTGATTAAATTCGCCATTGCCGGCTAAAACTTTATGCAAAAAAATAAGCCATATCTAAAAACATGATCCAGAAGCGCAGCCATATTCTCTGGGCCAAGGCTCATAAAAAATGGACTGTGCAAAGTGGAAAACTGTTCTATGGTCAGACGAATCAAATTTTTTGGAAAAATGGCACGTCATCCGGACTAAAGAGGACAAGGACAACCCAAGTTATTAATAATAAAACAATTCACAACATCATCAAATACTCAATCAAAATAACTTAAATTAAAAATTAAAAAAATCAACAACACACAAAGCATTGTTAAAACACCAAATATGATCAAAACACTCCTCATTTTTTATAAGATTATAATACATAAATTCTATATTTTACCTTCCAGCTACCAAATTCTTGAACATTAATTCAGCATCAGTACTAAGAAGTTTCAGCCCTTCATTTTTTTCTTGTCTTCTACATTGCTAACTTTGCAGTTCCTATCAAGTAATTTAACAAACATGTTTTCCTTCTGATTAGAGAGAGAGAGAGAGAGAGAGAGAGAGAGAGAGAGAGAGAGAGAGAGAGAGAGAGAGAGAGAGAGAGAGAGAGAGAGAGAGAGAGAGAGGGGGATTGTGCCCCCTGCTGGTTAAAGTTATGAATTAGTTATGTTTAATTTATTTTTGGTATATTAGGAAAATTAATGGACGTGGACAGCAGATGTCGCTAAAACACTTCGTTTTGTGATGTATGACATTATTATAGGCGTGTGCAATTACAGCAACTGCGATGCTATGAGAGTATAGGCAAACGATTGAGGAGCTTGCTGAAGATCTCTCTCTTTTTTTTTTTTTTTTACGATATTGGCAAATTATTTTCAATTTTCAACACATTGGTTAGATTTCTTATATTTTAATTGCATTACGGAATTTTTGATGAACAATTGTTCAAATACAATTTGTATTTAGGAAATTGTAATGTCAAATATATAAGTAACTATAGCCTATTCGATTTCGTAAATAGCCTGTAGCAATTATTTATCCAAGAATTTTCCATGTAAAAAATATTCATCTATATTATTTATTTATATCATACGTACACTATGACATCCGATTACAATAATTGTTCTTTAAAAACATTGACGTATTAAAATATGTTATAAACATAATATTAAAGTCTCATAAGTAGGCTTATGATATGCATCTCTTGGGTGGATGTGGTTGAGCCAACCCACAAACGTGTCACCCAATAGCCTGTGAAAGGGTGTGGTGAGAAAACGCGTTTAAAAGAAGCCTACCTCTCTGAAACTCTCTTTGCAGGACTCTCCAGCTTCTGTGCAAGGCTTCTGTTCTGTTTTAGTCTGAACATCTAAAGTCGGAAACATGGTTGAGTGGACAGAATTTGAGAGGAGCACCATCCAGGACATCTTCTCCAAGATGGACTACGAGGTCATTGGTCCCCAAGCCCTGGCAAGGTATTGACTGAACACTTACTTTAACTTTAAGGCAGGTCATTAGTTTTGAAACTGTGCTCTGATGAAAGGCCTTCTCATTGTGTCTCGTAGATGTCTTATCGTGTACCCCTGGACCCAGCGGTACTTCGGCAATTTTGGAAACCTCTACAATGCCGCTGCCATATTGGGAAACCCCATGGTTGCTGCTCACGGTAAAACTGTGCTCCATGGGCTGGACAGGGCTGTGAAGAACATGGACAACATCAAAGGCACCTATGCTGAACTAAGTGTGCTGCACTCCGAGAAGCTCCACGTAGATCCTGACAACTTCAGGGTAAGCTGACACTCATTACATTCATTATAGGCTAAATCTTCAAAGTTCACGCATCTCGTCTGTGTTTCATATATCAATGCTCTCTGTCCTCTCACAGCTTTTGGCTGACTGTTTAACCATCGTTGTTGCTGGACAAATGGGAGCTGCATTCACACCTGATGTCCAGGCCGCTTTTCAGAAATTTATTGCCGTCGTGGTCTCCGCCCTGGGAAGACAGTATCACTAGATGCTAAACCTGCTTGTACAAAGAGGAGCATCTGATGTTTGCACAAATAGAATATGTTCTTCTGAGTTGAAGCAAATAAAAATGTCAGTAATAAATATTCAATGCATCATGTGTTCTTTATGTGTTTGGGATTGTTTCTGCAGCAGACAACCTTTGACTTTAAAACAAAACAAACATAAAGATAAAAAAACTGTTTCTTGTGTTAAAATTGACATCAAATTTGTGCATAATCTAATTCAAATACCTCTCATAATAATAGGGCACTGTCTATTCTATTTAAACAAAAAGATGAAAGAAAATAAACATACATTGCACTGCAAACCCACTGCCCCTTTCCCTAAACCTACCCACCACAGAAAACTTTCTAGATCATTTAGGTTGTGAGGTGGTTCATCAATGAGCCTTGGCCGGCCATGCTCCTCTCGCCAGTTTACCACTTTTACTGACCAGACAGGAACACCCACAAGAGCTGCAGTTTTGGAGATGCTCTGACTCAGTTATAGCCATCACGATTTGGCATTATGTCAAACTCGCTAAAATCCTTACTCTTGCCCATTTTTCTTCTAACACATCAACTTTAAAAACAAAATGTTCACTTGCTGCCTAATATATCCCCCACACTAACAGGTTCCGTGATGAAGAGCTAATCAGTGGTTTTCGCTTCACCTGTCAGTGGTCATAATGTTATGCCTGATCGGTGTATATTCATACATTCTGTCAAAGAATGTCCTTAGTATTGCATTGTGTAATCTCAAACTATATGTATTTCTATTTATACAGGGTGTTGACATTTTCAGAGGTAACAGAGTTTAAGAGTTTTTACAGTTAATTTAGCCGTTAGCCTACTAGTCCAAGGAGCTTAGAAATATATACAAATATTAACACAAATACAGAAGAAAAATATCTGAATGATGAAAAATCATAACATGATTTAAAACGTCTCCTTAACTCGTCGTTGCAGAGTCACTGATGATATGACAAGCCGATCACATGTAGGCTAAATGCGTATAAATAGTAGCCTACGAGTGCAATGTCGTGGAATGCATGCATATGATACGCTGTTTTTCGCGTGCATATGATACGCGCTTTATGACACGCTCTTGGGTAGGATAAGGGTGGTGGGGTGGGGAGTTCGTAGGGTTCGTCTGTATAATACGCCATAAAATGCCTATCTGCACGCGAAAAACAGCGTAGCATATGCACGCCAAAATTTCTTTTGAAGTAAATTAAAGAATAGCAATCACCAAATGAACACGTTTAACCCCATTAAAAATATCAAGATTTATCTATTATATAAAATGTATATTATTATTATTATTATTATTATTATTATTATTATTATTATTATTATTATTATATTATTCTATTAATAACTTTCCGAGTAAGACGATTCATTTATTAAAAATCATTCTAAAAATAATTCTAGCTGTTTGCTCCATTTATTTCTATTAAAAGTGTAATAAATATGTTATTTTAACATAATTGCATTTGCACTCAATTATATGATGGTAAATTTAATTTGTAACATGTTAAGTTAACCTAAACCACTTGTGTTGGGACTAGGCCTGAATCATTTCTAGATCCCGGCATGCTTTGCATAGGGATAGATGGAGAATAAATGTTGAAATTGAGTGCTGTTTAATGTTTTTTAGTAAAGGGAAAGACCTGTTAAAGTTTGGTGTTCAGTTATATTTAACATTTAAAGAGTTTATGTTATGTTGTTGTTTGAGGTTACTATTGTCCTGATGTAGATCTTGTGGTTAGGCTGTGGGTGGCCACATGAAATAAGTCTGTTCTCAATTAGCTGTAGCCTACTGCTAATGCCAAGGTTAAGTGTAGAACTTGATCTTTATGCGGTACTTGCATGCTGCAAAAGTTACACTTTACTTAGCATTTTACTCAGCAAATATCTGAATTAAGCAAAAAATTTGACAAAGAAAAAAAAAGAAAAAAAAACACAAATTTCTGGACCTTTTATAAGGAAATAGCCAAACAACCAAACCATAATTCAAGTTATAATAGATACATTAAATGTGCACTCTTTTGATTACCATGATTCCCAATTATTTATATTTACGATTTTATAGTATTTGTACACCCTTTACATTATTTTTTCAATGTTGTAATTTAATGTAATACAATGTGATTAAAGTCTATTGAGGATCAAGATCAACTCTTGTGCAGCATCAAGCCATGCTATCCGGAGAGAAAAATACACATTTAAGCGCATATGTAGTAATTTTTATAGCTTTATTTATTGATTTTAAAGCTTATGTGTATGACCTTTACATATAGACTATTTATATAAATGTTAACAAATTGCCTATTAATGATTGATTAACTAAAATTATAAATGTGTAATTGATTAAGGGTATAATAATTACATTAATTATATCTAAATCATTCAAAATTATTATTGTTATAAATAAGCATTGTTAAAAGTCAGATGCTTTTGTCTAAAAACCCTTTGAGAAACAGGGGTGTGACTTTTTTTGTGTGTATAAGAGATGTGTCTGATTGAACCAGTTTCATCTTAATATCTCTTATTCAGAACATAACCTGCAGGTTAGCCTTGGAGCACTGTTAAAAGCCAAGCCACTTTCATGGTACCCAAAACCCAGGATTTGGCACAAACTAAGCTTAAACATATCTGGCTAGCCAGCTAAGCCTATGCTCCAGGGCTACATTTTTATAGCCTATTATTATAATTATTAAAATCAGTATTGTCCCTGGTTCAGTAATGAACTCTTGTAATAAAATAGCAGTGTCTGGGACAGATTTTAAGTATCACCTCAAGATGCATTCTAATCCTGTTTAGATTAAATAATCCTGATCAGTTTACATGAAAAAAGTCTGTAAACTTAAACTGAGCAAGTTTAAGCTTAATTTTAAGTCCATGATGAGCATCGAAGAGCCAAACAGTCCGAGATCATGCCAAATTGTCAACAATTAAATCCAGCTAGTTAGCCATGTCCGAAGAATGGACCACAGAGTTCTCTCAATGTTATAGCCCTAGGACATACCAGGCATGAAACCTGAAGCCTTTATGAAACATAGCCTAGTAAATAAATAAGAGATTTGAATAATATACTGTAATTAATATATATACTCGACTAAAGGATTATTAGGAACACCTGTTCAATTTCTCATTAATTATCTAATCAACCACTCACATGGATGGCAGTTGCTTCAATGCATTCAGGGGAGTGGTCCTGGTCAAGACGATCTCCTGAACTCCAAACTGAATGTCAGAATGGGAAAGAAAGGTGATTTAAGCAATTTTGAGCGTGGCAAGGTTGTTGGTGCCAGACGGGCTGGTCTAAGTATTTCACAGTCTGCTCAATTACTGGGATTTTCACGAACAACAATATCTAGGGTTTACAAAGAATGGCGAGAAAAGGGAAAAACATCCAGTATGCAGCAGTCCTGTGGTTGAAAATGCCTTGTTGATGCTAGAGGTCAGAGGAGAATGGGCCGACTGATTCAAGCTGATAGAAGAGCAACTTTGACTGAAATAACCACTCGTTACAACCGAGGTATGCAGGAAAGCATTTGTGAAGCCACAGCACGCACAACCTTGAGGCGAATGGGCTACAACAGCAGAAGACCCCACAGGGTACCACTCATCTCCACTACAAATAGGAAAAAGAGGCTACAATTTGCACGAGCTCACCAAAATTGGACAGTTGAAGACTCGAAAAATGTTGCCTGGTTTGATGAGTCTTGATTTCTGTTGAGACATTCAGATGGTAGAATCAGAATTTGGCGTAAACAGAATAAGAACATGGATCAATCATGCCTTGTTACCACAGCCTAGTGGTTGTGGCACTAAAAAAAAAAAAAAACTAAAAAAAAAACGAATTAATTGAGACTTCTTACAGCTCTTACAGGTTGTTGGCCTTGTTTGTTTCGTTGCTTCTATTGCTCTTCCCTTTTTTGTAAGTCGCTTTGGATAAAAGCGTCTGCTAAATGATTAAATGTAAATGGTGGTGTAATGGTGTCTGGGATATTTTCTGGGCACACTTTAGGCCCCTTAGTGCCAACTGGGCATTGTTTATATCCCACGGCCTACCTGAGCATTGTTTCTGACTATGTCCATCTCTTTATGACCACCATGTACCCATCCTCTGATGGCTACTTCCAGCAGGATAATGCACCATGTCACAAAGCTTGAATCATTTCAAATTGGTTTCTTGAACATGACAGTGAGTTCACTGTACTAAAATGGCCCCCACAGTCACCAGATCTCAACCCAATAGAGCACCTTTGGGATTTGGTGGAACGGGAGCTTCGTGCCCTGGATGTGCATCCCACAAATCTCCATCAACTGCAAGATGCTATCCTATCAATATGGGACAACATTTCTAAAGAATGCTTTCAGCACCTTGTTGAATCAATGCCGCATAGAATTAAGACATTTCTGAAGGCGAAAGGGGGTCAAACACAGTATTAGTGTGTGTTCCTAATAATCCTTTAGGTGAGTATATATATATATATATATATATATATATATATATATATATATATATATATATATATATATATATATATATATATATATATATATATATATATATATAAACAGTGAGGAAAATATATATGAGTATTTGAACACCCTGCTATTTTGCAAGTTCTCCCACTTAGAAATCATCGAGGGGTCTGAAATTGTCATCGTAGGTGCATGTCCACTGTGAGAGACAATCTAAAACAATGTATGATTTTTAAAATTATTTATTTGTATGATACAGCAGCAAATAAGTATTTGAACATCTGCATATCAGCTAGAATTCTGACCCTCAAATATCTGTTAGTCTGCCTTTAAAATTTCACCCCACTTCATTTATTATCCTAAATCAGATGCACCTGTTTGAGGTCGTTAGCTGCGTAAAGACACCTATCCACCCCATACAATCAGTAAGAATCCAACTACTAACATGGCCAAGACCAAAGAGCTGTCCAAAGACACTAGAGACAAAATTGTACACCTCCACATGGCTGGAAAGGGCTACGGAGAAATTGCCAAGCAGCTTGGTGAAAAAAGGTCCACTGTTGGAGCAATCATTAGAAAATGGAAGAAGCTAAACATGACTGTCAATCTCCCTCAGACTGAGGCTCCATGCAAGATCTCACCTCGTGGGGTCTCAATGATCCTAAGAAAGGTGAGAAATCAGGCCAGAACTACACAGGAGGAGCTGGTCAATGACCTGAAAAGAGCTGGGACCACCGTTTCCAAGGTTACTGTTGGTAATACACTAAGACGTCATGGTCAAAGGTTCCCCTGCTTAAACCAGCACATGTCCTGGCCCGTCTTAAGTTTGCCAATGACCATTTGGATGATCCAGAGAAGTCATGGGAGAAAGCGGTTCTTGGATCCTCGGATCAGCAGTACAGAATCGAAAACCGTTTCTGTCGGACACGTTCGATACTGAGAACTGATGAGCTGATGAGCTGAGTCGATGAGCTGCGCATGCGTGTTATTTGTTCAGAAGAGTTTTAAGTGTATAAAATTAAAGATTTGGAAACATCATAACAAATCTGTCTTACCACTGTATTATTTTAAAGTTTGGAAACAATGGATTGTAAAATGGTCAAATTAAACATTTATTTGTTTTATCAATAATGCATGATATTTTCAGGAACAGCTTTTTTCTTATTTAATTTCTAACTCGGTACACATTTTAAAATGTAATCAAAACAGTAGGTTTGATATAGACTACATATTCAGCTTGTGGCAGTTCGCAGCTCAGCACACACACACACACACACACACTGATACAGCGGTTCTCGAGTCAGATCGACCGGGTTGCAACAGTTCTCGGATCACCAGTACAGAATCGAGAACCGTTTCTATCGGACACGTTCGATCTTTCGGACATGTACGATTCTGAGAACCGGTGAGCTGAGATGAGCATGCGTGATAGCGTCGTAACCGAACTGTTTCTCTCGGACTGGGAGAGCTGATGCTGATAATACATGAGCACGGGTGAACACTGAGGATTTGTGTAAGTATGTTATGTCAATGTAAGTTTATTTAATCCGTGTAAAACATCAGTGTTTGCACGACAGTGGCTGTATTGAGTGCTGTTGTAAAACTTGAAAAAATGATGATATGATATCAATGATATCAATAATAATTATTACTATACTAAGTTTTGATTAGAAATACTTCATATGGATGTGTTTGAATGTATTTTCATCCGCCGGGATGATAGAAATGACGTCATTACGTAAAGACGTAAAAGAACCGGTGATCCGAAACTGTCCGAAAGAACCGGTTCGTGGAAAAGAACCAAACTTCCCATCACTAGTGGTCTGATGAGACCAACATATAACTTTTTGGTCATAATTCCACTAAACATATTTGGAGGAAGAAGAATGATGAGTACCATCCCAAGAACACCATCCCTACTGTAAAGCATAGCATCATGCTTTGGGTTTTTTTTCTGCACATGAGACTGGACGACTGCACTGTATTAAGGAGAGGATGACCGGGGCCATGTATTGCGAGATTTTGGGGAACAACCTCACTCCCTCAGTTAGAGCATTGAAGATGGGTCGTGGCTGGGTCACACAGCCAGGAAAACCAACGAGTGGCTCTGTAAGAAGCATATCAAGGTTCTGCCGTGGCCTAGCAGTCTCCAGACCTAAACCCAGTACAGAATCTTTGGAGGGAGATCAACCTATGTGTTTCTCATGATTTTTAAGTGGGAGAACTTGCAAAATAGCAGGATTTTCAAATACTTATTTTCCTCATTGTAAATAAAGGACTTAATTATATATATTAATATATTATGGATGTTACAGGACTAAATTAATTTTCAACAATTGTGTAACCCCCCAAAATGAGGCTATACTAGACTGTTAAATTATCCCACATAAGCTATACTGTCCTTCTTCATTTTAAAAATAGTCCTGCACTCACTTCTTCCTAAAATGGAAGTGAATAAGGACTAGGCTAAAACATAACCGAAATTATGCAAAAGTACCATGACACAATGAGACGCGCGCCATATATGGAAAGAGTTCAGGAGGCATACTGTCGTATCTCGTCTCTCACCATTTGCTAATAATCTTCACTTTATGACAAAGCGATGTTTTAAAACATAATTTACTGGAAAGCACACACTGACAGGCTAATGCAAGACACCCAAATGAAAAGGATTAAAACAAATACGTCATCAGTTGTGTTTAAATATGCAAATTAGGCAGGTTTATGGCTTGAAAGAATATGCAGGATAGATATTTAGTTAAGATTTTCAATACTCCTTTATTGTATCATAATAAGACAGAATCCGTCTTGAACAAAACAATGCGTGCTCATCTGTACTTCTCAGACAGAGCCAGAGACAAAGCACAAAGGAACTTGTCCATGGCAACATGGGCCTCAGGGGTGAAATCGATGGGGAACAGGATGGCCAGAACCACGAGTATGTTGTGGGACAGAATCTGTGGAAAAAAGACAGAAAGCGAAATCAGGTTAACACGACGAGAGTATACGAGAGTAGGGGAGACCGGGGGCAATTGTAACAGGGGGCAATTGTAACATCTCAAATTACACCAATCAGAAACGAGACAGAACCGTGAAACTCATATTGCGCATGCTCTGTGGAGTTCCCTCTCTGCCATTTAAAGGACAAGCTGCTGAGTCATAGTTGGTGACGTTTTTTTTCAAAGACTCCTTTTTGAGGTATGAAAGTAATTTTTTTCATCTACAGTATTTTCCTCATTCTGTCTTAACCATTAATGTCTATGAATTTATATCTGTATTTTTTTAAAGACCATTCTGTTGTCTATAATTTGATATCTGAATACACCACTAATTGTAATGTGACAAGGTAGTCCAGTGGTTAAGTCATTCCCCTTGCTACTTGGAGACCAGGGTTCAAGTCCCACCTAAAGTAGTTTTTTTCATGCTTTCAAAATTTTCAGTGACTATGAATCAGAAGTTGTCTTAACAATAATACTGTCATATTGGAGTAAGATAAACATATTTATTAACATATTTACTATTATTGTTGGCTTGTTATAGTAGCCTAGAATATAAACTCAATATAGAAAATAATAGATGATACTGAGTAGGCCCTTTACACTCTCTGTTCACAGCATGCCTAGGTTCAGACCAAGAAAAACTGCAAGGGGAGTGCCACTGTCCATATTGGAGGTTGCTTCCAATAATGTGTCAAGGGGCGACTCAGTGAGGGCTGTAGCGAGGTCATATGACATTTGTCATGTGACTTTATATCGATACATAAAAAAGAAGGAGAAGTTTCAGGCAGGAGAAAGACAGGGAACAGCAGCTCCAAATGCAGGCTACAACCCAGCCAGTAGGGTTTTCTCGGTAGAGCAGGAGAGCAAGTTGGTGGATTACCTGAAGGAGGCATCAGACCTGTATTATGGGTTGTCTCCTAAAGAGGTGAAGTAGAATAGGTTTACACAGACAATGCATTTTATAAGCTGTTTATTATTTTGCTGTGTGTTTGTTTCAATAAACTGTGAGAAATTGATCTGAGTTGGTAAATTCATTCATTCCTTTTTTATAAACCCAAAACTATGAACCCAAAACTCACAACTTTCTCCATCCATCCACCCCCCACCCCCCACCCAACCAACCAACCAACCCCCCACACCCGCCCCCTCCACTCTCTCCACCCCTGCCCCCTCCACCCTCTCCACCCCCCTCCACCCTCTCCACCCCCCTCCACAGACACGCAGGCTTGCCTACCAACTGGCTGTGTCATATGATCTCAAGTTCCCAGCTTCATGGCGTGCAAATGTGATGGCAGGGCCAGACTGGCTTGCAGGCTTTCTTCAAAGGCACACTACACTTTCCATTCGCAGTCCCCAGGCTACAAGCCTTGCAAGAGCCACAAGCTTTAACCAAGCCAATGTGGGAAGGTTCTTCAGTAATCTGGAAGATGTCATGGAAAGATACGGTTTCTGTGCAAAAGATATATGGAATGCAGATGAAACGGGTATAACTACAGTCCAGAACCCCGGCAAGGTACTGGCAAGACGGGGTGCCAAACAGGTTGGAGCTGTGACCTCTGCGGAGCGTGGTTCTCTGGTGACCATGATGTTAGCCATTAATGCCTTGGGTAACACCATTCCTCCCCACTTTATCTTCCCAAGGAAGAACTTCCATCTTCATTTTGTCAGAGATGGACCACTTGGATGTATTGGGACGGCAAATGGATCTGGCTGGATGCAAGAAGCAGATTTCCTTGTCTCCCTGCGCCACTTTCACGTTCATACAAGGTCCAGCCATCAAGCAAAAGTCTTGCTTATTCTGGACAACCATGCCTCCCATCTGTCTGTGGAGGGGATTGATTTTTGTAAGAAACATGGCATTGTGCTATTATCTTTCCCCCCTCATTGTTCCCATAAACTTCAGCCTCTAGATCGCAGTGTTTATGGCCCACTAAAAAAATATATCAACCATTACCAGGACAAATGGATGAAGACACATCCTGGGCACACTATGAGCATCTATGACCTCCCTGGAATAGTGAAGGAAGCCTTGCCACTTGCTGCCACTACCACAAATTCCCAGGCAGGTTTCAGGTGCTCGGGGATCTGGCCTTTAAACAGGGATATTTTCTCCATCCAGGAATATGCCCCCTCACGTGTCACTGACCGTCCATGCCCACCACAGCACTCGACCTCAGAGTCTGTTCTTCTGCCTCAGGCAACTCCATCTCAGGTTCTTCTGCCTCAGGCAACTCCATCTCAGGCTCTTCTGCCTCAGGCAGCTCCATCTCAGGCTCTTCTGCCTCAGGCAGCTCCATCTCAGGCTCTTCTGCCTCAGGCAGCTCTTTTTCAGCCTATAGAACTTTCCTCTTCCTCTCAAAGCTTTTGTGCTCCTTCCACTTTAGCCCCAGGGCAATCTTCGGAGGTTGTCTTCTCGCCTGCTACAATCAGACCTCATCCAAAAGCTTCTCCACGCAAAGTGAGTGTCAAGAGAAGGAGAAGAACAACTGCAGTCTTGACGGATACACCTGTCCGAAATGCTCTGCAGCTGGAGAGGGACAGAGCCATTGGATCAAAGTGCAAGAGGAAGATGAATTTCACTGAATCCAAACCCAAACCAAAGAAGAAGAAAGTAAATAACAGAAGAGAAGATGATGAGGAAAGTAATGATGAGGTGTTCTGCATTGTCTGCCTGGAGACCTTCTCCAGATCAAAGGAGGTTTGGATATCCTGTGTATCATGCCACGCCTGGGCCCATGAAGAATGCACAGATGGGAGCAAATACTATTTGTGCCACAACTGTGAAAGCGACTGAGACATGCACTGCCAGCAATGAAAACCACAACAATAGGAGAATAAGATTTCCTCCATTTGTCCTCCATTAACTCCCATTTGATTGTGTTCCCATAGTTTTAAATTTTCCCATCGTTTTTTATAACTGTTGGTTACAGTTTTTATATTAGATAAATTGAGCAGTTTGCAGTTGAGGTGTTTTAGTCAAATGGTTTGTGACTCCGTTTTGCTTTCAGCTACCCTGACTTTTTAAATGTTGATTAGCGGGAAACTTTTTTGTGTGATGCCTCTGTTGCTTATTAATTTAAATATATATATATATATATATATATATATATATATATATATATATATATATATATATATATATATATATATATATATATATATATATATATATATAATATATATATATATATATATATTTACCTCATCTGATTTATCGTATTGTTTTAACTAAAATAGAATTAATGGTTCTGGAAATATGGATGTAATGTATGTTAAATAATTTTAACTATTTCTATATTATCTGGAGTTTATTGTGATCCTTGGTATTTATATGAAGGTAATACATGTGTTGTTACAATTGCCCCCATATGCTGTTACAATCGCCCCCGCATGTGGGGGCAGATGTAACATTTGACTTGTAATATTTCAATCAATATTGTGACTCTAAATTTGCTTTTAAAAACATCTGGTGACTATTAACAAGTAGAACACAGATACAAATTAGTGACCTAAAAATTGTGTCCAAATATTTCAAAAGCTTTTTGAGTAATGACAACATGACCAAAATGTGTTACAATTGCCCCCGGTCTCCCCTACGGCAGAATCGGAGTTAAATTAAGATGAACTTCCATTGCGCTTACCTTGAAATTGGCGGGGTCAATGCGCAACTGGAAAGCATGAAGCTCGCTGAGGTTCAGAAGTCCAGAAGTAAGGTCATCGATTTTCCCGACAGCTTCACCAACGCCACCCATCACAGTCTTGCCGTGCTTCCTCACTGGGGCAGAGCCGGGGCTCAGGTCTTTCCAGTGAGAGAAATAGGTTTTGGTCTGTGGGTAGACCACCAGCATCCTATAGGCAGAGACGTTGAATTGAATTCCAGAAACACGGCAGAAGAAAACATTGGGCTCTGACTTAGCACATTACAACACACCATAATAAACCTTACCTAGAAAGAGCATCTTGTCCGATGTCTTCAGCTTTTCCTGAGATCTTGTCCCAAAGGGCTTTGACAGCAGCTTTGTCTTTGGCACTGAGACTCATTGTGGAAGAATGACTTTAGTTTACAGCAAACTTCTGTAGATTGCTGGCAAAAGGACTGTCTGTTTTATACTGCCATCAAGAAGAAACACCCAAGATCCTCCCCACACCCCCAAAGATAACTTATCAAACTTTGGAAGACAGCTTTTGAATGCCCCATGAGTAATGAAAAAAATATATATTTTTGTGGTGTGTAATAACTGCAATCTACAAATACGTCATGATACAGAAAATACACAACAATGAAGTGATTAAATCTGTTTGAGCACTTAAAAAAAAATCAAGAGTTGTAATCGTGTTGCTAAAAACACATTTTGCGGACACACAACACAGACCAGAAGTTTGAAAATAGGTTAAATTAAACCAGTAAATGCAGCAAAAACACACAGCGGTCATTATAAACGACTGAATAAATTATGCCTTGTGTTTGTACAAACCGTCGCACAACCCAAAAACATATTTTGGGAGGCCTTTCTCAATCGTTGGTTCTGGTTGTATTGGTAATTTTGGCAGTTAGTTGGAAACCACAAATATGAGTCTGACTATTAATTACTAGAAATAATACTATAGTTAGAAGGCTAAGACATAATGACATTCAGCTTATATTATTAGAAGCTAAACTGCAAGAGTCTTCCGTGCATTGCAGACTGTCAGCACGTGAATTTGAGGACAGGTCAGGCAGGTCAGCTTGTCATCATTTATATTTTCCCTCCATTTATATCTGGCTTAAATGGCAACAGGACAAAACAAACCTCAAGGAAAGGCTGAAGAGAGCCTATCTCTGTTATGCCTTTCCAAAAGAGTGTACCTCCTCTGTAGGCCATATTTTTGTAGCCTATATGCACTTATTTTTTTTTTTTTTATTGACTATGTTATTATACAATTAATACAAAAATTTGCTTCTGTTATTATATTATACCCAATATAGTCTACTCAATTGTATAGGATTTTACTAATAATAGCCCAATATTACTCTTATACTGGTCTACTATTGTGAATACTTTTAAAGGTCTAACTACCGAAAATAATTGTAGACAGACCTTTTCTTTTCTTTTTTTTGCTACGAAAGAGACAATCAATAATTTGTCTAATAAACACTTCAGCGGAAAGAGGCAGAGCTCAGAAAAGTAGGTTATACCCTCTTGCAGGAGGAAATTCTGTTCAGAATTTAACAAATATATACTTTCACAGGTTATGCATTTATGTCTATTAGGCTATATCGGCCCTTTATCGGTCTCATTTGGCATTTTATTACATTTTTTAAACCAATATTGTTATATTAAAATATTTAACTTTAGTATTTTTATATTTTAGACATAAAATGTATGATATGCATCTCTTGGGTGGGCGTGGTTGAGCCAACCCACAAACTTGTCACCCAATAGCCTGTGAAAGGGTGTGGTGAGAAAACGCGTTTAAAAGTACCTCTCTGAAACCCTCTCTTCACAGGACTCTCCAGCTTCTGTTCAAGGCATTTAGTCTGAACATCTAAAGTCGGAAACATGGTTGTGTGGACAGAATTTGAGAGGAGCACCATCCAGGACATCTTCTCCAAGATGGACTACGAGGTCATTGGTCCCCAAGCCCTGGCAAGGTAATGACTGAACACTTACTTTAACTTTAAGGCAGGTCATTCGTTTTGAAACTGTGCTCTGATGAAATGCCTTCTCATTGTGTCTCGTAGATGTCTTATCGTGTACCCCTGGACCCAGCGGTACTTCGGCAATTTTGGAAACCTCTACAACGCCGCTGCCATATTGGGAAACCCCATGGTTGCTGCTCACGGTAAAACTGTGCTCCATGGGCTGGACAGGGCTGTGAAGAACATGGACAACATCAAAGCCACCTATGCTGAACTAAGTGTGCTGCACTCCGAGAAGCTCCACGTAGATCCTGACAACTTCAGGGTAAGCTGACACTCATTACATTCATTATAGGCTAAATCTTCAAAGTTCACGCATCTCGTCTGTGTTTCATATATCAATGCTCTCTGTCCTCTCACAGCTTTTGGCTGACTGCTTAACCATCGTTGTTGCTGGACAAATGGGAGCTGCATTCACACCTGATGTCCAGGCCGCTTTTCAGAAATTTATTGCCGTCGTGGTCTCCGCCCTGGGAAGACAGTATCACTAGATGCTAAACCTGCTTGTACAAAGAGGAGCATCTGATGTTTGCACAAATAGAATATGTTCTTCTGAGTTGAAGCAAATAAAAATGTCAGTAATAAATATTCAATGCATCATGTGTTCTTTATGTGTTTGGGATTGTTTCTGCTGCAGACAACCTTTGACTTTAAAACAAAAAAAATAACCTCGATATAAACTATCTGTTTCTAACAGTTCATAATGTGTTGAACTTGGCATCAAGTTCGTGTATAATCTAATCCGAAAACCTCTGTCAAAATTGGCATTCGAATATTAATTTGATTTCAGAAAGTCAGTCATCGATGTTTATGATGGTAGCCTAACAGGGTTGATTCATAATCTAAAGTCTTGAATTGTGTAAAAACGGTCTTGCAAATGAAATAATAGCATGCACCAAATGAACAATTTGAGAAATGTTTAACTCCATTAGAAATATCAATATTTACATATTGGACGTTGAAAAATAACTTTCTATCTATTATAAAAAAGATTTTCCGAGAGCCGAGAGCTGAGAGACGCCTAATTTGTTAAATATAAAAATTGTTCATGACGCAACACAGAGGGGGAAAAAATTAATTGGTTTAAGAGACAAATTTAGATTCGCAGCTTTTTATCCTCTTTTGAAAACGGAATTTTGTCTGTCTCATACAAAGGGTGTTAAATACCGATGAGTTGTTTTTGCGTGTATCAATTAAATTTAATAAATAGGCCTATAATTTACTCAATTAAGTCAAAGTATTTCAAACAAATACACCGTAAAAGTGTATTACTATTTATACTTGAAGTTGAATTGTTCTTAAAGTAGGCTACTCAAAAGAAAAAAAGAAAAATATTGCATTTAGTGCCTATTATTTAGCCCATTCTACATTGATCTCGCAATTTTATATATTTACATCAGACATGGAAACTGAATATGTGAAACTAGAAATGTTACACTCTAAAAAAATGCTGGGGTAAAAACAACCTAAGTTGGGTTGGAAATTGACAAAACCAGAAATTGGGTTCTTTGAATGGTTCCATTGGGTTCAAACAACCCAATTTATGGGTTTGTCCATTTTCAACCCAAACATGGGTTGTTTGTTTTTAAAATAGTGTAAAATATAGCCTAGTAAATAAATTAGAGATTGGAGAAGGATATTGTCATTATAAATTAAGCAACAGCTAATGAATCATTCGACTGTGTTATCGTTCAAATTCGAAATGAATGATTAATAATTAATTAATTTTAATTGAAGGTTATAAGTTATAGACGATGTAGCTACATATCTGACTGTGACTATATTTCATCGTTTATTTTACCCCCCCCTCCCCACCTCCCCCGCTTAAGGTTGAGAAATAATTTAGCAATGCTTGTTAAAGTTAAAAGTTGTTTATATTTATTTGCTTGTTTATTTGTGTGGTGTTGGTTATTGTATTTTAAACGTCAGTTTTAAGTAAAACTGTTCATAATGAGTAGCCTATTCATAGTTAAAACAACATTACTTTCATAGAATGTATTAAACAGTAGCCTAATAGTAAACAATATTTGTGTTCTGATCACTGTAAAAAAGAAAAAGAAAAAGAAAAAGAAAAAGAAAAAAGAAATCCCTGTAAAATTTAGGCAGCTGTGGTTGCTAGAACTTTACAGTAAATAGTCATTACCTGAAATAATGTTAAATTGACATCCTATTGAAATACTAATATCTGTTAAGTAGCTTTCATATAGGCCTATAGGACTACTGACAACCACCGCACTAATCTCAGTGGTGGTGAGAATCACGCGATGAATCAAAACTCATGACAAGAATCTTTCAAGAGAACGTGCACGTCATTCACACAAACATTGAACACCATCATAGTAACACGCATTACATTAAAACAATGCAATAAACATTAATTTAAAAACATTAAATGTGACATAAAACCCTAATGTACATGGCTGTTCAGAAGAAAAAAAATAAGAAAAACTAAGAAGAAACAGTCATTTTCACAAAAACTAGGCTACATGAAACGTGAAGTGTCACACAGGGTATTCTGAGAATGTCAAATGTCAAATTACGGTGTTTCCTTGTAGTGACGTCTTGTTATTTTTCACTTCCCAAAACTGTACATTTATTGGTATTTTACTATAAAATTACACTAAAGTTAAGGTCTATAGCCTACAATTATTCGCCATATAGTATGGAAACTTTTTTGTTCAGTTAACTGTTTTAACCAGGATTTAGTCTTTTCATTTTTCACAGTGTTCGTCCCTCATCATTCGCTAGTCTTCACTTTATAACAACAAAGCGATGTTTTAAAACACAATTTACTTATAAGCAGACACTGACAGCACGACACCCAAAGTGAAAAGGGTAAAATAATAATAATAATGATGATGATGATGATGATGATGATGATGATGATGATGATAATAATAATAATAATAATAATAATAATAATAATAATAATAACAATAATAATAATAATAATAATAATAATAATAATAATAATAATAATAATAATAATAATAATAATAGCTAATAATAATAACTAGACTATCAGTTGTGTTTAAATATGCAAATTAGGCAGGTTTATGGCTTGAAAGAATATGCAGGATAGATATTTAGTTAAGATTTTCAATACTCCTTTATTGTATCATAATAAGACAGAATCCGTCTTGAACAAAACAATGCGTGCTCATCTGTACTTCTCAGACAGAGCCAGAGACAAAGCACAAAGGAACTTGTCCATGGCAACATGGGCCTCAGGGGTGAAATCGATGGGGAACAGGATGGCCAGAACCACGAGTATGTTGTGGGACAGAATCTGTGGAAAAAAGACAGAAAGCGAAATCAGGTTAACACGACTACGAGAGTACGGTAGAATCGGAGTTAAATTAAGATGAACTTCCATTGCGCTTACCTTGAAATTGGCGGGGTCAATGCGCAACTGGAAAGCATGAAGCTCGCTGAGGTTCAGAAGTCCAGAAGTAAGGTCATCGATTTTCCCGACAGCTTCACCAACGCCACCCATCACAGTCTTGCCGTGCTTCCTCACTGGGGCAGAGCCGGGGCTCAGGTCTTTCCAGTGAGAGAAATAGGTTTTGGTCTGTGGGTAGACCACCAGCATCCTATAGGCAGAGACGTTGAATTGAATTCCAGAAACACGGCAGAAGAAAACATTGGGCTCTGACTTAGCACATTACAACACACCATAATAAACCTTACCTAGAAAGAGCATCTTGTCCGATGTCTTCAGCTTTTCCTGAGATCTTGTCCCAAAGGGCTTTGACAGCAGCTTTGTCTTTGGCACTGAGACTCATTGTGGAAGAATGACTTTAGTTTACAGCAAACTTCTGTAGATTGCTGGCAAAAGGACTGTCTGTTTTATACTGCCATCAAGAAGAAACACCCAAGATCCTCCCCACACCCCCAAAGATAACTTATCAAACTTTGGAAGACTCATCAACTTTTCAATGCCCCATGAGCTTTAATTCACCATATAGACTTTGTAAACCTGTGTGTTTTTATCCACTTTTATGTTATTAGTAATTAATTAAGAAATGCACAATGATCACATGCAACAAAAGGGGGACACAACACATGAGGTTTGAAAATGTGTTTAATGAAACCAATAATTCAGTAACAGTTCAGAAAAACACACAGCAGCGATTAAACGACTGAAGAATATATGCCTGTTGGTTGTATGCCTGTTGGGATTTTATTTAGATTGTAAATATTTGGGGGGAATTAACTTTCACAAGCAAGAATGAATAGTTGTCTCTGGTTGTATTTGGTCATAACGTTATGTTTTAGCGTATATTGTACTATTATAAACTAAATCGTAAGTGAATTTAATAGGCAACACTGCAGTTACCCTTAATATTACACCTGTAATACCCAGGTACTTAGACCTGTATTTACAATTAAAAATAATAATAATAATAATAATAATAATAATAATAATAATAATAATAATAATAATAATAATAATAATAATAATAATAATAGATGCTGTATTTTATTGTACTATGCACGTTATACATTTTTTATTGACTATGTTGTTCTACAGTTTATACTATAGTCTAATTTGATGTTATTATTTGTTATTGTACCCCATAGCCATTGTATTGGCTTTTAATAATAATAACCTAATGTGCTGGAATAAACCTGTCATATTGTAGGCTATCTGACTCTATACCGTATCATTCTTATACTACGCCTACTTATGTGAATACTTTTAAAAGTCTAATTTCCAAAAACGGAGACAGAACTTTTTTATGCATACGAAAGAGACAAACATATTTGTCTAATAAACACTTCAGCGAAAAGAGGCAGAGCTCTGAAAAGTAGGTTATACCCTCTTGCCAGAGGAAATTCTTTTCAGAATATAACAAATATATACTTTTACAGGTTATGCATTTATGTCTATTAGGCTATATCGGCCCTTTATCGGTCTCATTTGGCATTTTATTACATTTTTTAAACCAATATTGTTATATTAAAATATTTCACTTTAGTATTTTTATATTTTAGACATAAAATGTATGATATGCATCTCTTGGGTGGGCGTGGTTGAGCCAACCCACAAACTTGTCACCCAATAGCCTGTGAAAGGGTGTGGTGAGAAAACGCGTTTAAAAGTACCTCTCTGAAACCCTCTCTTCACAGGACTCTCCAGCTTCTGTTCAAGGCATTTAGTCTGAACATCTAAAGTCGGAAACATGGTTGTGTGGACAGAATTTGAGAGGAGCACCATCCAGGACATCTTCTCCAAGATGGACTACGAGGTCATTGGTCCCCAAGCCCTGGCAAGGTATTGACTGAACACTTACTTTAACTTTAAGGCAGGTCATTAGTTTTGAAACTGTGCTCTGATGAAATGCCTTCTCATTGTGTCTCGTAGATGTCTTATCGTGTACCCCTGGACCCAGCGGTACTTCGGCAATTTTGGAAACCTCTACAACGCCGCTGCCATATTGGGAAACCCCATGGTTGCTGCTCACGGTAAAACTGTGCTCCATGGGCTGGACAGGGCTGTGAAGAACATGGACAACATCAAAGCCACCTATGCTGAACTAAGTGTGCTGCACTCCGAGAAGCTCCACGTAGATCCTGACAACTTCAGGGTAAGCTGACACTCATTACATTCATTATAGGCTAAATCTTCAAAGTTCACGCATCTCGTCTGTGTTTCATATATCAATGCTCTCTGTCCTCTCACAGCTTTTGGCTGACTGCTTAACCATCGTTGTTGCTGGACAAATGGGAGCTGCATTCACACCTGATGTCCAGGCCGCTTTTCAGAAATTTATTGCCGTCGTGGTCTCCGCCCTGGGAAGACAGTATCACTAGATGCTAAACCTGCTTGTACAAAGAGGAGCATCTGATGTTTGCACAAATAGAATATGTTCTTCTGAGTTGAAGCAAATAAAAATGTCAGTAATAAATATTCAATGCATCATGTGTTCTTTATGTGTTTGGGATTGTTTCTGCAGCAGACAACCTTTGACTTTAAAACAAAAAAATAACCTCGATATAAACTATAAACTATCTGTTTCTAACAGTTCATCTTGTATTAAAATGTGCGTCAAGTTCGTACATAAACTAATCCTATTATCTCTCATAATAACAGGTTACTGTCGAAATAACTTTAAGGAATGTAGATTATGCGTATTTCAATTTCTATTTAAACAAACAGACGAAAGAAATTGAAATATTTATTTGCATGGTATGTCCTCAACTTTGCATTGTCATCTCGAAGTTAAATGTATTTATACTTATACAGGGTGATTTTTAGAGGTAACAGAGTTTGAGAGTTTTTACAGTTAATTTAGCCGTTATAGCCTATAGTCCAAGGAGCTTGAAAATATATACAAATATTAACACAAATACAGAAGACAAATATCAGCTTTTCAATGTCAATGGAAAATATCATGATAACATTTTGATGTTTTAATCGTCTGCTTTACTCGTCGTTGCAGAGTCACTGATGAAATAATGTTAATTTGATAAAATAGAACAATGCATTAGAACAACCGTTTGATTAAAGGAATAGTCCTTTTTTTTTAAAAGAAAAGAAAAAGAGGGTTATTATGGTAAAAGTACTTGCTCATAATTTAAAGGACACTTCAAGTCTTGAATTGTGCAAAAAATAGACGTCTTTTAATTTAAATAAAATAAAATGGACCAAATGAACACTTTAGAGAGGTTTAACAAAATAATAAAAAATAATAATAACATCATTTTTACACCATTTGTATGAGACACACGGACTTCCAAATTAAAAAGAGTATTAAAGCTACAAATCTAAATCCATCTGTAATATGATTTCACACCCATGAATTATAATTATTATTTAAAAATAACTTAATGGTGTAGCCTTAACTATACGGACTAAAACGAATTGATAATATATTTTATCAATTCAAGTCCGTATACTAGTTAAGGCTACACCATTAAGTCAAAGTAGCTGTCAATTTGAATGGAAGCAAACGTTTAGCCCTATTATAATTTTTAATTTGACTTTATATAGTAGACTACATTAAAAAAATATTTTCTTTATTATTTATTATTCTATTTTGAACAGAGTTCTCTCAATGTTGAATATTAAGTACACAAAAATGTTCAAATAAATAAATGCATACGATGTTTGAGTAAGTGTGCATAATAAATGAAGCAAAGGCAAATTTGGTTTGATAATAGAAAATCAAATACTGTTGTAAATACTAATCGTTCGACTGTGTTCACATTCAAATGAAAAATGTATTTATTTTCAATCATGCTTGTAAGTTATAATTAAAATAAACTAGCCTACGTTCATATCTGTGGCCTATTTCATAGCTCAAAACGACAGGCAAATTATTATTATTATTATTATTATTATTATTATTATTATTATTATTATTATTATTATTATTATTATTTTAATAAAAGAATAGATTTAGAATAGATATATTATAATTATCGGTGAAATATGCACTTTGTAAGTTAAATTGTAACGAACCTGCTTGTTCAAATGTCCTATTGTTTACTTACACTCTAAAAAAATTCTGGGTTGGGTTGAAAATGGTCAATGGAGTTGGGTTGAAAATGGAGAAACCCAGTTATTGGATTGTTTTATCCGTTTTATCCCATCAATTAGGTTGGTTAAGCAAACATTTAACTTAACCGCATGGGTTAAAACAACCCATTCACTGGGTTAAAACAAATACAATTTTGGGTTTGTCCATTTCAAGCGAACTTGGGTTGTTTTTAGCCCATAATTTTTTTTTAGAGTGTGTGCTTCTGGTTGTTTTATGTTATTTTATTTAAAACGCCAGAACAGATCACAATGATTATCCATATATAAAACAACATTACTCTAATGCTAATGTATTGAAAATAGGCTAAACAATAGCCTATTTGTGTTCTGATATGATACTGTCGTGTCTCGTCTCTCACCATTCGCTATAGTCTTCACTTTAGACCACAAAGCGATGTTTTAAAACATAATTTACTGCAAGACACCCCAAGTGAAAATGGTTTTAAAAAAAACAGTTCTGTTTAAATATGCAAATTAGGCAGGTTTATGACTTGAAAGAATGCAGCAAAGACGTTTAGTTAAGATTTTCAATACTCCTTTATTGTATCATAATAAGACAGAATCCGTCTTGAACAAAACAATGCGTGCTCATCTGTACTTCTCAGACAGAGCCAGAGACAAAGCACAAAGGAACTTGTCCATGGCAACATGGGCCTCAGGGGTGAAATCGATGGGGAACAGGATGGCCAGAACCACGAGTATGTTGTGGGACAGAATCTGTGGAAAAAAGACAGAAAGCGAAATCAGGTTAACACGACTACGAGAGTACGGTAGAATCGGAGTTAAATTAAGATGAACTTCCATTGCGCTTACCTTGAAATTGGCGGGGTCAATGCGCAACTGGAAAGCATGAAGCTCGCTGAGGTTCAGAAGTCCAGAAGTAAGGTCATCGATTTTCCCGACAGCTTCACCAACGCCACCCATCACAGTCTTGCCGTGCTTCCTCACTGGGGCAGAGCCGGGGCTCAGGTCTTTCCAGTGAGAGAAATAGGTTTTGGTCTGTGGGTAGACCACCAGCATCCTATAGGCAGAGACGTTGAATTGAATTCCAGAAACACTGCAGAAGAAAACATTGGGCTCTGACTAAGCACATTACAACACACCATAATAAACCTTACCTAGAAAGAGCATCTTGTCCGATGTCTTCAGCTTTTCCTGAGATCTTGCCCCAAAGGGCTTTGACAGCAGCTTTGTCTTTGGCACTGAGACTCATTGTGGAAGAATGACTTTAGTTTACAGCAAACTTCTGTAGATTGCTGGCAAAAGGACTGTCTGTTTTATACTGCCATCAAGAAGAAACACCCAAGATCCTCCCCACACCCCCAAAGATAACTTATCAAACTTTGGAAGACTCATCAACTTTTCAATGCCCCATGAGCTTTAATTCACCATATACATCTTTATTGACTTAATTTCTAATTCTAATTATATAAAATATTATTAATTTAATAATTATCCATTTGTTATTTTAAGGAAAAATACAAAGCATTTTGAGGAGCTTCGCTGCTAAACAAATAACTTCCACATAATGAGCAATTAAAAAAATTCATTTTTTTTCTTCTCATAATAGCACGCTTGTTCTGTTCCGTCTTTTTCTTTCGTATTTATTTGTATTACTGTATTTGTGTAATATGATAAAGTGACTTGACTTGATTTTATCAAATGATTCCAAAAAAACTGTCAATTAAACATTGTATATGCTTGCCAGGCCTTGCTGAGAAAATGTGTGTTATCTTTGAAATGGCCTGTTATCTAAAAAAGTTCTTGTATGTGGTGTGGGCGTTTACTTAAGTGTAGATAATTATGGAGTTCTCAGTTCAAGAGCTTTTAAAGACTTGCAACGGGACTTTGGAAACAAGCTAAAAGTAAAAATATACACCTGAAAATATTTAATTAGGCTATATGTACTTCATACTGCAATTCCTTCAACCAAAAAAATAAACAAATTAATGTTTGGAGTCATCACATGGTGATTTAAACTATTACCTTAAATGACCAGTGGGAGACATGCCAAATTTACACACACAAACACGAGCGCGCATGCACGCACGCACACACACACACACACACACACACACACACATTTGTTTTTGCGACATATGGTGGCATTCCATAGGCGCAATGGTTTTTATACTGTACAAACTGTATTTTCTATCCCCTTACACTGCCCCTACCCCTAAACCTACCCATCACAGGAAACATTCTGCATTTTTACTTTCTAAAAAAAACTCATCCTGTATGATTTATAAGCCTTTTGAAAAGTGAGGACATGGCCAATGTCCTCATATTTCACCCTCTCCTTATAATACCTATGTCATACCCAGGTCATTATACACATTTGTGTCCCCATATGTCAAAAAAATGAACTTATGATGCTGTTCACTTTATTTAAGCAATTAATCTTGATTTAACACCATTATGTCAGGTTTCTGGTTCAAATGTAATTGATTCAGGTTAATCTGACTCAAAACCGTCACTGTTTGACATAAATTGATGTTTTTATTTCGAAATAACATGTTTCAATCATGTAACCCAATCAAACAGAACATTCACTTCCCATCATGCTCTGCAAATGAATTTGGAGAGTAAATGTTTAAATAAAGTGCTATTTACATTTCTAACGAGATGAAAAAATTGAGAGACTTTTTAATGTTTAATGTTTTGTTATGTTGGTATTTAAAAGTTTGTGTTATGTTAGTGTTTTTGGACATTACCATTGTGGTGAAGTGTAGAGCATGTGCTTGGGGTAAGGATCTGCTAATAACAATTAAAGTTGTATTATTATTATTTTTTTTTTTAAAGCAGCTACTTTGGGCATACCATGGATGTAACAAAAGCATCTATCCATCTAGCCAATACTATCTTGTAATGTAAAAGGTTTTGTAAATGTTGTAAAAAAAAAAAAAAAAAGCATTTCACTAAATAAAAATAATCAATTAAACTGGACTACTTGTTGTTTTTTTTAATTAATTTCAGAGTAATTAAACTTAATAGTTTTAGACAAAATTAAGAAAGTTAACCTGATTTAACTAAATGGCATTGAATTAACTTTATATAAAAAAAACTAAGTTTACGGGAATTAACAATGTAAATTAAATTCAACATAACTCAATTACGTGGAACCTCAGTTTGTCCTTTAGGTGTGTGCATTTATATATATATATATATATATATATATATATATATATATATATATATATATATATATATATATATATATATATATATATATATATATATATATATATAATAAATATATAAAATATATAATATATATATAAATGCACCTAAAGGATTATTAGGAACACCAGTTCAGTTTCTCATTAATGTAATTATCACATGGCAGTTGCTTCATTGCATTTAGGGGAGTGGTTCTGGTCAAGATGATCTCCTGAACTCCAAACTGAATGTCAGAATGGGAAAGAAAGGTGATTTAAGCAATGTTGAGCGTGGCATGGTTGTTGGTGCCAGACGGGCTGGGCTAAGTATTTCACAATCTGGGATTTTCACGCAAAACCATTTCTAGGCTCTACAAAGAATGGTGTGAAAAGGGAAAAACATCCTGTATGCAGCAGTCATGCTTATAGAAATCAAGGCATTGTTAGAAAACTGAATCGTTTTGTTCTGTAAAAGTTAAGTAGATGTGGATGTTTTCATTAGAATTACTAGATCGACAATTAAAACTGAATAATAAGACCTAAACACTTTATTCGTGTAAAGTAGGCAGGCCTATTATTTAAACTTATACAGGAAGAAAGAAACCTTCCAGGCCTTTATTAAGAGCGAAAGCTTGCAAGTTGTTGAAAAGAAAACCTGATTGGAATTATCAGAACATTTTACTCCTCTTACCCCCACCATTTTTTCCATTTATTCGTTTTATAAGTTCTCTAATACACTAAATGCAAGTAAGCTAAGGTTTCTGGAACACCTTAAAAAATTTAAACTGCTAAGTTGTATTTTGGGTTGAGAAAGCAAAGATTTGTCTGATCTTTGATATAATCACTGGAAGCAGCGCAAAGTTGATTCTGAGCTCATTTGATGTAATATTTGATGTTTTTAAAAATGTTGTAGATTTAAGTAAGAATCACTAATTATTGAAAATATTTTGAAACAAAGGTCTTGTTAATGTTTGTCAGTTTTGTTCAAGGTAATCAAAGCCACAGTTTTTCAATAACGGAAGAATATGTAAAAGTATGGTATTTGTGGTAAAAGGCACGCCTGCTGTTGGGGTAAAATGTACCATATTTAACATGATAATAAACAGCTGCTGACTTTTCCATTTCTTGACATGACATGGTTTGATTCAGATTGTAAGTATCATGTATTAAATTGGGTGTCTACCTTAGAGATAATCATCATATTTATAATGAAACCATCAAATTTAAAAATGTGATATTAATAACATCATATAATAAAATATAATTTATTGTTATTACTGTAAATCTATTTTAAATTATTATGAGATCTCATTCAATGCTTTGAGAATCTTTATTTTTGTAAATTATTTTGTTTCTATATTTTTCAGATATATTTGTATATTAATTAACCTATTTTAATGACAGTATTATTGATCAAAAAAATAATTATTTTATTTATCAAAATAACCAGACAATAGTTCAAACTTTTCTAAAGTGATTTTTTTTCAACAAGTATTAACTTAAACATTATTAAAAACACTTTTTAGCGAACGTATTAATAGTGTGTGCTTTTTGCCCCATGCTGGTGAGCGGCAGAAGAATCAAGTTACCCCAAAAGCGCCCCCAAATATATATACAGGTCCTTCAAAAAAAAAATTAGCATACTGTGATAAAGTTCATTATTTTCCATAATGTAATGATAAAAATTAAACTTTTATATATTTTAGATTCATTGCACACCAACTGAAATATTTCAGGTCTTTTATTGTTTTAATACTGATGATTTTGGCATACAGCTCATGAAAACCCAAAATCTCAAAAAATTAGCATATTTCATCCGACCAATAAAAGAAAAGGGTTTTTAATACAAAAAAGTCAACCTTCAAATAATTATGTTCAGTTATGCACTCAAAACTTGGTCGGGAATCCTTTTGCAGAAATGACTGCTTCAATGCGGCGTGGCATGGAGGCGATCAGCCTGTGGCACTGCTGAGGTGTTATGGAGGCTGTAGTAAAGTTCGTTGTGTTAGCTCTGGGAAGTTCGTTGCTTTGACTGGGACTCGCTTTCTTTATTCAGTCTTTTCAAAACAAAACAAAAACACATGTGTGTGTGGTAACTCAGTTTCTCCACGATATGGATCGCTCCTTCTCAATCAGACTCTCTGTGTCAGTCTCTTAATCTCTCTGCTGTGCATGCGAAGTCCCAGTCCAACTCTCTCTCTCGCCTCTCTCCCGGCCGCGGCTTAAATGCACTCTCTCCCTGCCAATTACTGCAATCAGAAACAGGTGTTCGTCATCTGTGCTTGACCTTCTTACCTGCCGCTCCGCTCTGAGCTCTCTCTCCTGCTGCAGACCTGGCAGAACCACGCCCCCTTCGCCACATACCCCCACCGCCCGACTCAGGCCGGGGAGCCATCCAGCCTGCAGCCTCCACCTCCACCTCCCCAACCCCTCCCCCTCTTGAACTTAAAAGGCTGTAAAGCTAGATAGCAACGGGTGATCCACGCTTCTCTATGGTGCTGTACATCGTCTCTCTCTTAGAGAGCTTTCGACTGATGTACAGCACCGTTCGTTCCTCCCCCTCCACCTCCTGGGACAGGACCGCGCCCAGCCCCCTGTCCGAGGCGTCAGTCTGAAGAGAAAAAGGGAGAGAAAAGTAAGGAGCTTGTAGGAGTGGCCCACCACACAGAGCCGCCTTTAACTGAGTGAAAGCCTGCTGGCGCTGCTCTGTCCACCGAACCGTATCTGGTTCTTCTTTTTTAGTTAGATCAGTCAGTGGGCTGGCGAGGTCCGAATAATTAGGTACAAACCTCCTATAATATCCCGACAGCCCCAGGAACTGTCTAACCTCCTTTTAACCGCTGCGGTCCGCTGCGGTCTTATTAATTTGGGGACGCACCTGCGCATGACCCAAGTGGAAGCCCAGATATCTTACTTCCATCCGCCCAATTGCACACTTCTTCAGGGTTGGCCGTGAGCCCCGCCCTTCTCAGCGACCTGAGGAGTGCTCGCAAATGCTGCATATGACGCTGCCAGTCACCACTATAAATGATGATATCATCCAGATAGGCAGCGGCATATGCAGCATGCGGCCGAAGAATTCGGTCCATCAGGCGCTGAAAAGTCGCGGGTGCCCCGAACAGCCCGAAAGAAATCGTAACGAATTGGTGCAATCCAAACGGCAATCCAAATTGCCTGAACCACTTTTTTCTTGTGTTCAGGCAATCTATATGGTCGGCTGCGTACAACCACGCCCGGCTCGGTCTCAACGTGGTGTTGGATGAGGTCTGTCCGACCCGGTAGGGGCGAGAACACGTCGGTGAAATCCGCCTGTAATTGTTTGAGGTCTATGAGTTGGGAGGGTGAGAGGTGATCTCCCCCCGGGACCAGAGCGTGAGATTGTGATTTTTGAACAGCCTCTGGTCCGAGATCATTCTCTCCACTCACTACCGTCGCCAGCATCACAGCTTCTGTCTCAACCCATTTTTTTAATAAATTGAGGTGGTATATCTGACATGCCCCGTTCCTGTCGGACCGAATTACCTCATAGTTCAGATACCCTACTCGTCGTGTGACCTCAAACTGTCCTTGCCACTTGGTGAGTCATTTGGAACTAGAGGTGGCGAGTAATAGAAGTACTTTCTCTCCTGGTGAAAATTGTCGTAATCTAGCCCCTTTGTTGTACAGCTGTCTCTGTTTGTCTTGAGCCTGTAACAAATTCTCCTTTGAAAGCCGCCCCAGTGTGTAGAGTTTTGTTCTAACACAAACTGAATTTCGTTTTTACTAGCGGATGGTCCGTCCTCCCAAGCTTCCCTAATGACATCCAAAACCCCTCGGGGTTGGCGGCCATAGAGAAGCTCGAAGGGGGAAAACCCTGTGGAGGCTTGGGGGACCTCGCGGACAGCGAACAAGAGAGGTTCTAGCCATTTGTCCCAATTTTTGGCGTCTTTGTGAACAAACTTACCAATCATTGTTTTCAACGTGCCGTCTGTTTGTGGGTGATAGACGCTGGTCCAAATAAATTTAATGCCCAATAATTCGTAAAGTCCGCGGATTGTCCGTGACATGAACGCCGTGCCTTGATCGGTGAGAATCTCTTTCGGGATTCCCACCCGGGAGATTAGGGAGAAAAGTGCACTCGCAACACTTTTCACCGAAATGTTACGCAGTGGCACTGCCTCGGGATATGGCATTGCATAATCCACTAGGACTAATGCAAAGCGATGTCCGCGAGCTGACCGCTCTAATGGCCCGATGAGGTCCATACCAATTCTTTCGAAGGGGACCTGCATCAACAGGAGGGGGCACAATGGTACTTTTGGTTGGGCCGGAAGGTTTACCAACTGACATTCACGACAAGACGCACACCACCGGCGTACATTCTCGTGAATGCCCAGCCAAAAAAATCGGGCCATGAGGCGGTTTAGTGTCGCTGTTTGCCCTAAATGCCCGGCCATAGGATTGTGATGAGCCGCCTGGAAAAGCATTTCCCGACAGCTTTTAGGAATTAACAACTGGGTTGTTGTCTGTTTTGTCTGGGCATCTTGGGTCACCCGATACAACCTGTCCTTTAGCAGAGTAAAATAAGGAAAGGTCGGAGGGGATGGCAGTCGATGGCACATACCTGATTGAACGCATTTTTGAGCGTTTCATCCTGGGACTGTTCCAGGGGAAAGTCATCGCGTTCCGAAAACACTGGCATTTCCGGAGCGCTCGGTTCCCCCGGATCAGTGCCCAGTGGTCTCAGTTCCACCTCCCCCGCCTGCACGACCACCACCTTCCCTTTCTCTTTTTTCCCCCAAGAGGCATCCACACACAAACATCCCAATAATTTATTAAAACCTGGCCAATTTGTCCCCAAAATCAGTGGATGCCGGAGCTGCTGGTTAACGGCCACCTCAACTCTATGTTTTTGACCCCTGAATAGAAAATCCATTGGCACTAAAGGGTATTCTCTCACCTCCCCGTGCACACACCTCGCCATAACCATGCGGCGCTTATCCCATGCCCCGGATTGAATCAGGCTTTGGTGCATGGAGGTCTGGTTACAACCTGAATCCACCAAAGCTTGATAAGTACCCCCCTTGATACTCACGGGTATTTGGTACAGGCCAGCCTGATCGGGGGCGGCGCATCGGGGATCTGGACCAGTGTCCTGGGTCCCCGCAACGCCAGCATGCCGGCCCAGGTTTCCCCGCGGCCCTAGTGGCTGGCAGTGGGGTCATGAATTGGCGTGGAGTGAGTGGGTGCTGGGAAGCCTGCAGACCGGGATCCTGAGGTCCTCCCCCTCCTCTCGCTGACGGCTGGTACCCGGCGGCTGGGTCGGCTGGAGCTCCCGACCTCCACCGTGGAGCCGGCCGGGGCGTCAGCGCACTGCGCGACCTGGGTACAGAGACAGGCTTAGAGAGAGAGGAGGGGGAAGAAGAAGAGAGAGAGAGAGAAGCAGATGGTAAGGTTTCGCCGACCCCTCGGCACGCCACCATTTCGTCCTCCGCCAGCTGGATGGCCTGGTCTAGCGACGCCGGGTGGTGGCACTGGACCCATTGAGCCGTCCTCTTTGGCAGCCTTGCCACAAACTGCTCCAGTGCCACACGATCGATGATGTCCTCGACGTCACTCCCAGCAGCCATCAACCACTTGCGGCAGGAGTCCCGGAGCTGGTGCGCGAAGACGAAGGGTCGACCGAACTCGTCCAGGGTTACCAGGGTAACCCTCTGGAGGATCGCGCGCTTCAGGTGGTCGTAGACCAGGAGATTCTGAACTGGCAGTTGGTGGGCGGCTACTTGTGCCTCTCCGGACAGTAGAGGCAGTAGCCGCATTGGCCAGTGGTTAGGGCCATTCCCGATACCCGGCCGCCCACTCAAATAGCTCCAGGAATGCCTCAGGGTCATCTTCTGGACCCATCTTGGCCAAAGTCATTTGGGCAGCCGAGTCGGTGGTCTGTCTCTGGGGAACGGCCCGAACCTCCCGGTCCATCCAGCTCCAGAACAGCTCGCGGTCTTCATGCTGGGCCATGAGGAGAGCTTCGAACCTTTTCTGTTGTTCCTCCCTCACGGCCAGCAGGTCCTGGTGGTGTTCTTGGTGAAGACCCGCGAGCGATTGGACAATGTCTGCAAGTGGCGTCCTCAGCGGAATTTGCATGGCGGCGTCTCTCTTCTTCCTTCCCGGGTTTTCGGCACCAGTGTAGTAAAGTTTGTTGTGTTAGGAAGGAAGAAGACAGGGGTCGGCTTTGACTGGGACTCGCTTTCTTTATTCCGTCTTTTCAAAACAAAACAAACACACATGTGTGTGTGGTAACTCAGTTTCTCCACGATATCGATCGCTTTTTCTCAATTAGACTCTCTGTGTCAGTCTCTTAATCTCTCTGCTGTGCATGCGAAGTCCCAGTCCAACTCTCTCTCTCGCCTCTCTACCGGCCGCGGCTTAAATGCACTCTCTCCCTGCCAATTACTGCAATCAGAAACAGTGTTTGTCATCTGTGCTTGACCTTCTTACCTGCCGCTCCGCTCTGAGCTCTCTCTCCCGCTGCAGACCTCGCAGAACCACGCCCCCTTTGCCACAGAGGCCCAGGATGCTTCGATAGCAGCCTTAAACTCCTCCAGAGTGTTGGGTCTTGCGTCTCTCAACTTTCTCTTCACAGTATCCCACAGATTCTCTATGGGGTTCAGGTGAGGAGAGTTGGCAGGCCAATTGAGCACAGTAATACCATGGTCAGTAAACCATTTACCAGTGGTTTTGGCACTGTGAGCAGGTGCCAGGTCGTGCTGAAAAACGAAATCTTAATCTCCATAAAGCTTTTCAGCAGATGGAAGCATGAAGTGCTCCAAAATCTCCTGATAGCTAGCTGCATTGACCCTGCCCTTTATAAAACACAGTGGACCAACACCAGCAGCTGACATGTCACCCCAGACCATCACTGACTGTGGGTACTTGACACTGGACTTCAGGCATTTTGGCATTTCCTTCTCCCCAGTCTTCCTCCAGACTCTGGCACCTTTATTTCTGAATGACATGCAAAATTTGCTTTCATCCGAAAAAAGTACTTTGGACCACTGAGCAACAGTCCAGTGCTGCTTCTCTGTAGCCCAAAGTGTCTTGACCTAGGGAATGCAGCACCTGTAGCCCATTTCCTGCACACGCCTGTGCACGGTGGCTCTGGATGTTTCTACTCCAGACTCAGTCCACTGCTTCCGCAGGTCCCCCAAGGTCTGGAATCGGTCCATCTCCACAATCTTCCTCAGGGTCTGGTCACTTCTTCTCTTTGTGCAGCGTTTTTTGCCACACTTTTTCCTTCCCACAGACTTCCCACTGAGGTGCCTTGATACAGCACTCTGGGAACAGCCTATTCATTCAGAAATTTCTTTCTGTGTCTCTCGCTTAAGGGTGTCAATGATGGCCTTCTGGACAGCAGTCAGGTCGGCAGTCTTACCCATGATTGCGGTTTTGAGTAATGAACCAGGTTGGGAGTTTTTAAAAGCCTTGTCAATCTTTTGCAGGTGTTTGGAGTTAATCAGTTGATTCAGATGATTAGGTTAAGAGCTCGTTTAGAGAACCTTTTCATGATATGCTAATTTTTTGAGACAGGAATTTTAGGTTTTCATGAGCTGTATGCCAAAATCATCCGTATTAAAACAATAAAAGACCCAAAATATTTCAGTTGGTGTGCAATGAATCTAAAATATATGAAAGTTTAATTTTTATCATTACATTATGGAAAATAATGGACTTTGTCACAATATGCTAATTTTTTGAGAAGGGAAATACATCCATTATGCGGCAGTCCTGTGGGCGAAAATGCCTTGTTGATGCTAGAGGTTAGAGGAAAATGGGCCGACTGATTCAAGCTGATAGAAGAGCAACTTTGACTGAAATAACCACTCGTTACAATTGTGGTATGCGGCAAAGCATTTGTGAAGCCACAACACGCACAACCTTGAGATGGATGGGCTACAACAGCAGAAGACCTCACTGGGTATCTCCTCTACAAATACACTCTAAAAAATTATATGTTCAAAAAGTTATGACAACATTTTTTTACATTGTTTTAACTCATCAAAATAAGTTAAGAAATGATAAACCTTTTTTAATTAGTTATACAAGATGTAACTCATTTTTTAAAGCCAGCTTAACATAATTTAAGTTGAAATAACTTAAACATCCAAGTTGATTCTACTGCAAAAGTTCAAATTTGCCTTTTTTTTACAGTGTAGGAAAAAGAGGCTACAATTTGCACAAGCTAACCAAAATTGGACAGTTGAAGACTGGAAAAATGTTGCCTGGTCTGAAGAGTCTCGATTTCTGCCTGGTCTGATGAGAACAAGGATCTATCATGCCTTGTTACCACAGTGAAGGCTGGTGGTGGTGGTGTAATGGTGTGGGGGATGTTTTCTTGGCACACTTTAGACCCCTTAGTGGCAATTGGGCATCGTTTAAATGTCAAGGCCTACCTGAGCATTGTTTCTGACCATGTCCATTTTGTGACCACCATGTACCCATCCTCTGATGGCTACTTCCAGCAGGATAATGCACCATGTCACAAAGCTTGAATCATTTCAAATTGGTTTCTTGAACATGACAATGAGTTCACTGTACTAAAATGCCCCTCACAGTCACCAGATCTCAACCCAATAGAGCACCTTTGAGATGTGGTGGAACGGGAGCTTTGTGCCCTGGATGTGCATCCCACAAATCTCCATCAACTGCAAGATGCTATCCAAGGTGCAACTTCCCGCGATCTCTCTTGAAGCCAATATGGAAGTAATGTAAGCTGCAATTCATCAAGTGGCCACTAGGGACAGGCTCCAGAAGGGAGGAGAATCTCATTGAGCCCCATGTTAAAATTCCCAACTTTACAGCAGAAAATACCATGTTTACAGCCTGGTACAAATTCTGGTTTTAGCCTATATGGATAATTTTGACCTTCATGACAACTGTGAGAGGGGTGCATTTTTTTATAACTCATTCGTTTACGTAATATAAAGCCTTAAAGTTCCGCTTAATTAAGGGAATGGTTACTTTGAGTGGTTAGGTGGTTAGCCATTTATCGCCCTCTATAGTCATTGTGTCAGCTAAGCTCCGCCCACATCCCGCCCTTTTGCCCATTTTTTGTTTTCTGGGAGTGACACGCGATGACGCGCTCGCAAAATGGCAACGCCCAGCTCGCCCCTACTTTAAGCTTCAGAATGGCTTATTGGAATCCTATGGGTCACGTCACTGTCCATATTTTTTACAGTATATGATGCTATCCTATCAATATGGGCCAACATTTCTAAAGAATGATTTTAGCAACTTGTTAAATAAATCTGCAAAAATATCAACAAATCTGTGTTTTTCTGTCAATATGGGGTGCTGTGTGTACATTAATCGGAAAAAAAATGAACTTAAATTATTTAAGCAAATGACTGGAACAAGAGTGAAAATTTTAAGGGAGCCTGAATACTTCCCGTATATATATATATAAATATATATATATATATATATATATATATATATATATATATATATATATATATATATATATATATATATATATATATATATATATATAGTAAGAGTAGTGAAAAGCAAATTTTTCTTAAGGGGTGCCTTTAACCCTGTTGTATATAGTCCACTTCACTAACTATAGGTTATTTGGATAAGACTTTATCAGAGGTGTAAAGTACTATAGTAATTTTACTTGATTACTGTACTTAAGTGTTATTTTGGGGGATTTTTTGCTTTAATTGAGCACAATTAAAAATCAATACTTTTAGTTAATTACATTTGTTAAGAATTTTTTTAAAGAAAAATTATTAATAATAATAATAATAATAGATTTTATTTTTAACACACTTTTCATTCCAAAAAATCTCAAAATGCTACATGGGAAAATGACAAAAATGAATTAAAAAAAGTACAAAATATATTATAATAATAATTTTAAAAAAAAATCAACACATAAAAGTCTTTCTGAACAGAAAAGTCTTCAGTTCAGCTTTAAACTGGTCCAGGCTCTGTCCTGCTCTCAGCTCACTGGGGATGTGGTTCCAAAGCCACGGTGCAGCCGAGCAGAAAGCTCGATCTCCCATGGTACGAAGCCTGGTGATGGGGACTTGAAGAAGCAGGTGGCCTGATGATATGAGGCTGCAGGTGGATGATTTCAGAGTGATGAGTTCCTGAATATATTTGGTGGTACATGTCCGGTGATGCATTTATGTGTGAGCATGAGGATTTTGTAGTCAATTCGGGATGAAACAGGGAGCCAGTGCAATGAGTGTATGATGGGAGTTATGTGATCGTATTTACTGACTCTCATAAGGACTCTGGCAGCGCTGTTCTGAGCATCTGGATATTTCTCCAAGAAATCCCACTGAAGAGTCCGTTGCAGTAGTCCAGCCTGGTGGAGATAAAGGCATGGACAAGTTTCTCTGCATCTGGAAAGGTTAGAAGTTTGGAGATGTTTTGAAGGTGTTGGAAGGAGGTTTTGCAGATGTGTTTAATGTGGTCATTCAAGGTCAGCTGAGGGTCAAACCGAACCCTTAGATTTATGACTGAGGAGGAGAGAGTGATGACATGACCGTCAAAGATGAGCTAGGATAAGGGAGAGGAGTGCATCTGATGAGGGGTGCCAACCAGTAGTGCCTCAGTTTTACTGGAGTTCAGCTAGAGGAAGTTACTTCCCATCCACGCCTTTATCTCCTCAAGACATGTGGTAAGTTGTGGCAGAGCAGAGGGGTTCGGACAGTTTTGATATAAAGTTGCATATAATCAGCAGAACAATGAAAGGATAGTCCATGTCTGTTGATGACAGGACCAAGGGGAAGCATATGTAGAGGATGAATAAGATTGGGCCAAGAACTGACCTCTGCGGAGCACCACATGTAACAGGGAGCAGTCTGGACTCGCATTAAGGACATGTTCATTGGTCGTTTGGAAGTGACATCATATTGCATCAATTACCACAATGCACAGCACCTTGACCTGGAAATCAGATTGAGAGGCTTTTCAGCACACTT
The DNA here is from genome assembly GCF_024679245.1 of Pseudorasbora parva. Classification (NCBI taxonomy): domain Eukaryota; kingdom Metazoa; phylum Chordata; class Actinopteri; order Cypriniformes; family Gobionidae; genus Pseudorasbora; species Pseudorasbora parva. The sequence goes on along the minus strand of NC_090173.1, from coordinate 43,839,417 downwards.
AAAAAAAAAAAAGATTGTATGATTGTTACGCCCAAGGATGCATGCTTATTTATTATTGCAGTGTGTGTTTCGCTCTCTTTGTCTCGTTCTCTTTCGTCATTCTGACAGGTATAACAGCCAGCTGCATTCAATCTAATGATGCTTGAGGTGAATGGAGATAAGGGGAGGAGCCGAGATATAGCAGAAGCAGATTGATTGAGAAAGAAGAGAGACTTCTTTTGCCAGGATGAATTCCTCCTCCTGTCTGCCCAGACTGTTGTTGATTTGATTCTGATTGAGTGAGCTCAGGATCTTGTTGTGAGTTCTTTAGTGGGAAAATAACTAAAGTGTTATTGTTGACTTAATTACCTTTATGTCTATATGTTACGTATGTATATGTCTCTTAATTCATTTGTAATTTGGGGATTGCAGGTGGAGGGTGCCATTTATGTTAGTACTTCTCTTTTCTCCTGTTTATGGGGGGGAGTAAGGGAAGTTTGATGTATTTTATTTCTATCACCTTTTTCTAGGACATTTATTGATATTCTTAGGTTAGTGATCTTATGTTTTGTTTGTTTTTTTTTTTGGCCTAGCTCTCGCCTGATGTATTATCGCCTGTATTTGATTATTTGCACTCTAAAAAATGCTGGGTTAAAAACAACCCAAGTTGGGTTGATAATGGACAAACCCAGAAATTGGGTTGTTTGAATGGGTCCATTCACTGGGTTCAAACAACCCAATTTCTGGGTTTGTCCATTTTCAACCCAACCTGGGATATTTTTAACCCCGCATTTTTTAGAGTGTGTTATTCTTTGAATTGTATTTCTGTACTTCTTTGATGGGATTAATTATTATACTTTATCTTTTCAAATTAAAAGATGTTCATTTGAATTGGTTGTGTTGATTCTGGGAAAGGAGGTTGAATGATCTTGGTTCTCTCTCCAAGATTTCTTTTCATTATTACATTTTTACTTTTTATTTTTGTTTTATTGTTACTGACTACCAACCTAGACGGGTGGTTATGTAACATGATTCTGTCCACTTTATTTAAGCAATTCATCTCAATTTAACACCATTATATCAGGGTTTTAAAAAATATTTTATTGTTAGATAACTTTTGTAATTTAACTGGATTAGTTGTTATGGTATTTGCTTGATGTTTATTTTAAAATAATTAAACTTAATACTTGTACAACATTATGAATGTTAACATGATTTAACTGATGGCATTGAATTAACCTTACGTAAAAAACTTAAAGGGTTACTTCAGCGATTAGCATATGGCTTTGTATCAGTAGAAACCCTGGAGTATATTCAAATTATTGTGCTTTCCCCCCTCATATCTCCCTGAGACGAGAGATTTATGCATTTTATTTCTGGAAAAATTCCTCCTATGATGCAAAATGACGATTTTTGCATCATAGGAGGAATGTTTGCCCAGAGGCTAAAGACTACAGCCAGCAGAGGGAGCTATTTCCGCATGTTTTGAATCTGCGCATGGGGGATGGGAGATTACACTCAGCTGGCAGGGAGAGCTCAGCTCAGCTACAGGATCATTTAAACGGAGCTATGGTGAGCAATGTAAGTCTTTTAACTTCTCAAATTCATTTCTATGAAAGTTAAGCTTGCAAAGGCATGAACTGAAACGCGCCAGACTGAACTCGTGTTGTGAATGAATGCCGCGAATGTAGTCGCGATTACCTCAGCTCTCATCACTCGTGCAGTTAGTGCTCAGGGCTGTGACACTCGCGCGGTCACTCACTCATTATATTGAACAGACACGTTCAGTTTTTAATTGTAATGTCTTCTCTAACTCAGTCACAGTAATGAAGCTGGTGGTGTTGGGAATGGCCTCACAGGGCAGCGAAGCATTCTGGGAATTGTAGTCTTTCATCCCCATGGGACAAAAATACATTTTCTGTCTTTTCTCAGTCTAGAAGACACCAAATTCAAAAATAATTTCACATTTCTACTGCATTGATGACCCAGTTTAAATACAGATTCATCTTCCCAGCGCTGAAGTACCCCTTTAAGTTCCCTTTCGAGAGAGGTTCCTCGTATTACGTATGGGAAAACTCCTTTTCTCGAGAATATGAAGCAAAACTTTATTAATAAAGGTATCATGTAAAGCGTAGTGCCGCTGTACGGCCATAGACCAGCGCGAGGAGCGCTCTGATTGGCCGGGCCGCGGCAACTGCAGGAACCTATGGTGAGGCGGCTGAGAGGAACGAACCACTGGGGGGCGTTCCAGAAAGCCCGCCGTAAAAGGTGCTTATATTTGCATACAGGAGGCTATATAAGACCCTAATTCGCCATAGGTGTCAGATTTTATCTCCTTCAGCGACACCTTCGCTGACCTCCGGAAGAAGCACCGCCGTCGAACAAGCACCAGCGGAACCTGCAGCTGAGGACGACGGATTCCCCCGGTCTCCGCCTTCTCTGCCGTTCCAGCTACGCCATCCGGCGCCAGTATCCTTTTATTCTCTCTTCTTTCTAAAAGAGCGCGAGGCGTTGTTGCAAATGCCTCGCATTTCCTGCAGCTCGTGCAGAGCCCCTCTCCTCGGCGACGACCGTCACATCATCTGTGTGACATGCCTCGGATGGGACCACGCGCAGCTCGCGCTTTCCAGGGGCGGCTGCCCCGAGTGTGATATGATGGCGCTGCAGACCCTTCGGGCTCGCCTTGCCACCTTCGACCAGGTCCCTCCTCCTGCCGCTGGGCCGCGGCGTAAGAAACGCCGCGACCAGAGGCTGCCAGAGCGGTCGGGCGACTGCACGCCGGATGATTCCCCGCGTGCCTCGCCTTCGCCGGTCACCTTCACTCAGGAGGAACAGCGCCCCTCTCATGCAGCGGCCTGTTCGGTTTCCTTCTGTGGCCCTTCGCCAGAGGAAGATGAGGACAGCCTCTCCACTGCCGCTTCGGGTAGCGAGTGGTCAGTTTCCGTCTCGGAGCCCCCCGCTTCGACGCAGACCGCCACGAGCTCCAAAACCAACGCTGACGCGGAGCTTATCCGCGTGCTCTCTAAGGCCGTGGAAGACCTCGGACTCGAGTGGTCCCAGCCCGAAGAGCCAACGCGCAGCAGACTGGACGAGTGGTACCTAGAAAGCCGCCGCCTCTCTTCTCCTCAGAAGCCCGCGCCTTTCTTCCCTGAGGTACACGACGAGCTTACTAAGTCTTGGAAGTCTCCCTACTCTGCTCGCGCAAGATCCGCCTTTTCCTCAGCGCTCTCTACCGTCGACGGCGCCAAGGAAAAAGGCTACGAGTCTCTTCCCCCCCTCGAAGAGGCTGTCGCCGCGCACCTCTGCCCGCCCGCCTCCAGAGGATGGCAGGCCAGGGCGCAGCACGCTTCCAAGCCCTGCCGCACCACCTCTGCTCTCGCTGGCCGAGCGTATGCCTCCGCTGGCCAGGCTTCCGCGGCCCTTCATACCATGGCTGTCCTTCAGGTGTTCCAGGCCAGACTTCTCCGCTCTTTGGACGAGTCTGTCCCCGACTCCGAAGTTTTGAAGGACCTTCGCAGCGCGACGGACTTGGCCCTTCGTGCTACTAAAGCCACCGCGCAAGCCATTGGAAAGAATATGGCTAACCTGACGGTCTTAGAGAGGCAACTTTGGCTGAATTTGACCGAGATGAAGGACGCGGATAAAGCCTCCTTCTTGGACGCCCCTATCTCTACTACCGGTCTCTTCGGTCCGTCAGTCGTGGGCGTTTCACCGAAACGCGAAGCCTACCTCGGTTTCACCGAAGCGCAAAAGGCTTCTCAGGCTATGAGGCACTTCCTACCTAAGCGCTCCAGCTCTTCTTCAGGCCGGGGACGCCCTCAAGGTAGACCGCCACCCTCTCAACCCGCTAAGCCGGCTGCGCCACCTTCTCGGCCTCGCTCCTCTTCTGGAACGCGCCAACGCTCCCACTCCACGAACCGCAGCAGGCAGCCTGTATGCCGGGGACCTCGACCCAAGCTTGTGTTGAACCCCGAGCCTCCGAAGCCGTCCTAGCCGCAAGGAAAAAGAGGAGATGGTCAGGTCTTGCCTCGGCCGGACTTCCATCTCTCCCTCCCGGTCTCCCAGTTCCCTGCACCCAGGTGACTGCCGACCTCAGTTTCGCAGCCAACGAGCCTGTTGTCAAAACGCACTCGCCTGCACACAAACGCCGTTATCACGGCGACCCAAATAAATCTCAAAAAGAGCTTTTTCTCTGTAGTAAATGTGCCCACATATCAGTCTGCACTCCTACACTCATATACCCCTCCCACCCATGCTATAAATGTCCCGGCGCCCACTCCACAGTGCACGCCGCCATGCATAAGCATTACCCCCTCTATGTCACAAGCACAAAATGGCAGCGCTACCGAGTTCCCTCCAGTAGGCGACCCTTATCCGTGCCAGCTCCAGCCACTATCGCGTCGGGCTCAGGCCTGGCAAGCCATGCCCGGTGTATCAAATTGGGTTGTGAACATAGTAAAAAGAGGCTACACGCTACAGTTCGCTCGCAGGCCCCCGCACTTTCGCGCCGTGGTCGAGACCTCGGTGAAAAACAGCGTCAGTCACGTGCTTCACACCGAGATTTCGAAACTGTTAGAGAAGGGAGCGGTGGAGCCCGTTCCCCCATCCCGAAGCGAGTCGGGCTTCTACGGCCGATACTTTCTCGTTCCGAAGATGGACGGAGGGCTCAGGCCAATCCTAGATCTAAGGCATTTGAACAAAGCTCTAATGTCTCGCTCTTTCAAAATGCTGACGGTGAAACAGATCCTCGCGCACATTCGCCCCGGGGACTGGTTTTTCATGATAGATCTGAAAGATGCATACTTTCACGTGCAGGTAGCCCCCCACCACAGGCCATTCTTGAGATTCGCCTTCGAGGGGCAGGCTTATCAGTACACGGTCCTGCCATTCGGGTTATCCCTGGTGCCCCGCACGTTTACGAAATGCATGGACGCGGCATTAGCCCCGCTCAGGCTGAAAGGGATGCGGGTGCTCAACTACCTCGACGACTGGCTAGTGATAGCCCAGTCTCGAGCACAACTACTAACACACAGATCCTGGCTCCTCAACCATTTAGACTGTTTGGGTCTCAGGATCAATATCGCCAAGAGCTCGCTGTCCCCCACTCAAAAGATATCTTTTCTGGGCATAATTCTAGACTCGAGACTCATGAACGCGCGGCTAACGACACAGCGCGCGCTATCCGTCCAGAACATGGCGGCTTCATTCAAAGCCAGGACTCGTGTTCCCCTGAAACATTTTCAGAGGATGCTCGGCCTTATGGCCTCGGCATTGTCAGTGCTCAGGCTGGGACTGTTACACATGCGTCCCCTCCAGCGTTGGCTATACGCCCGTGTCCCTCCTTATGCATGGAAATGGGGCCGTCTTCCCGTCAAAGTGAACCACAGCGTTGTCAAAGCTTTGGCTCCTTGGACGGGGACAGAGTGGTATCGGAGGGGCGTGCTTATGGGCACGGTTACGAGGTTGAAAGTGGTCTCGACAGATGCCTCCACTCGAGGGTGGGGAGCCCTACACGAGGGCAAGCCGATCTCTGGCCTGTGGACAGAAACAGAGAAACGGCTGCACATAAACTGTCTAGAGATGAAAGCGGTCTCCTTATCGCTGAGAGCTTTCCTTCCACATATAAAGAGAGACAACATACAGACAACATGTCGGTGGTAGCGTATATAAATCGCCAGGGCGGCCTGAGATCACATTCTCTTCACCGCATGGCGAAGCATCTCCTTTTATGGGCAGAGCACAACCTGAGCTCCCTGAGGGCGGCTCACGTGCCAGGTATTCTGAATCTGGGTCCGGATATGTTACCCCAGGGGAATGGTCTCTTCACCTGCAAACGGTTCTCTTAATTTGGAACACCTTCGGCAGAGCGAAGGTGGATCTCTTCGCCTCAGAAGACAACACTCACTGCCCAATATTTTTCTCCAAACGCAGGGACGCCCTGGCCCATGTCTGGCCCAGTCTCCCGCTATATGCTTTCCCCCCGATCGCGATGCTGTCGCAAACTATCAAGAAAATCAGGGAGACAGCATCCACGGTGCTTTTAATACCCCCGCTCTGGAGGAACCGAACGTGGTTCTCCGATCTGATCCAGCTGTCAGACACAGCCCCATGGCCCATTCCGCTGAGGAAAGACCTCCTCACGCAGGCGAAGGGGAAGATCTGGCATCCCAGTCCCGAACTATGGGCCCTCCACATATGGCCAATCAACTGGTATCGGGAAACCTCTCTGACAGAGTTATGAACACTATTGCGGAAGCTAGAGCCCCCGCGACTAGGCGGCTCTATACTCTGAAGTGGTCGGTGTTTTCTAACTGGTGTGCCGTCCGAAATATCGACGCACGCTCATGCGAAATAGCAGAAGTGCTCGCTTTTCTCCAAGAGCTACTGGACGCGGGTCGTTCCCCCTCCACGCTGTCCGGTCAGAGCTTTGAGACTGTATCTGGAGCGCTCCTCCCCCTTCAGGCAGTCGGACCAGCTGTTTGTCTGCTTCAGCGGCCGCACTAAAGGTTGTGCTGTCACGAAGCAAAGACTCTCACACTGGATAGTGGACGTGATCTCGCTGGCATATGAGTCTAAAAACCTGACTTGCCCTATAGGCGTTAAAGCCCACTCCACTAGAGGCATGGTCTCATCTTGGGCTTGGTCGTGTGGCATTTCTTTGGAAGATATCTGTGCGGCGGCAGGCTGGGCCTCTCCGTCCACTTTTATCAGATTCTACAAATTGGAGGTTCCAGCTCTACAAGCAGGGCTTCTCTCCATCTAGGCTCTATCTTGACCCTGACAAACAGATTGCCTTGCGTCTTGGCCTGTACACATTAGCCCTTAAGCACTTATTCATTCATCATAAGATCCGACTATGTCCGATCAGCCGTTCAAACGAACCGACTCTTCCGGTTCTTCATTCCCCTTATAAGCCGCCTCTGTCGGTCTATCGGGGTTTATTAACATGTGCTTTGGGTATACTGGGTCAGTCAGCACACACACGGCGCTTTACATTGTGTTCCCCATACGTAATATGAGGAACCTCTCTCGAAAGGGAACGTACTCGGTTACTTTCGTAACCTCGGTTCCCTGAGAGAGAGGAACGAGTATTACGTTCCGTGCCGTGTTTATGCTTCTCAGGTATCGCTTCAGTCGATCTTAAAACCTGACACCAATGGCGAATTAGGGTCTTATATAGCCTCCTGTATGCAAATATAAGCACCTTTTACGGTGGGCTTTCTGGAACGCCCCCCATTGGTTCGTTCCTCTCAGCCGCCTCACCATAGGTTCCTGCAGTTGCCGTGGCCCGGCCAATCAGAGCGCTCCTCGCGCTGGGCTATGGCCGTACAGCGGCACTACGCTTTACATAGATACCTTTATTAATAAAGTTTTGCTTCATATTCTCGAGAAAAGGAGTTTTCCCATACGTAATACTCGTTCTTCTCTCTCAGGGAACCGAGGTTACGAAAGTAACCGAGTACGTTTACTGAAATAAATGTTAATTAAATTCAACATGAACCTGTTGACATAAAAAAAAAATGTTCCAACACATCATTTTTTTGAGTGCAAGATTGCTTTTCAGCCCGAAAAGAGGCTTAACAATCACAATAATAATGTTTTAAAAAAAATCAGCTTCTGCTTAAATTAAAGCTGAGGATTTACAACTTTGAGTAGCATTTAGCATAATGGAATTAGTCTTATAGTTTGATAATTAAAGCTGCTGTCCATAACTTTTTTGTGGTTAAGATTTGCAAAAATTATATGAGAATGTACAAAATGAATCCTTTTTCCAAATCGTGTTTTTGTCTTACCCTGAATCATTATGCTACATAATAAGTGTTTATTTTGGGACTATTTCAGATGGGTCTGGTAGGAACCGCTGCGGAGGAGTACGGTCACTGTGTGACTTGCCATTGACATAAACAGAGAGAAGTAGCTCCGGCTGCAATGTTATTCAGCATGCATTTCTGTTTATTAACCGCTAGAGCGCAAAAAGTTACAGACTGCAGCTTTAAATACAAAGTTCTAAAGCAGGATAAAACATTGTATGTGGTCCGTTCACTTCATGTTTTTAGAGATTAAAAGCTTAAACAAGAATCTCTAGTTTTCATTCTTGCTGTTCTTGCTTGCTTTTACTTTTTTATGCTTTTACTCAAGTAAGATTCTGGGCGGATAGCCTACTTTTACTTTTAATTGAGGAAAATGTTCACCCAGTAAGCCTACTTGTAGGGTAGACTTACTTTTACTTGAGTAACATTTTTGAGTAGTTTTACACCTCTTGGACTTTATTTTACAGTCCTTGTTTATGTTAGCCTACATGTTTATGCATAATTACATGCAACTAACCCTAAACCAAATATATTAAGAAGTCTACATGCTGTTAATTATTATTAGCCAGTAATGAAATATAATTACAATGATAGTAGGCTAATTTCTATTTTTATTAAGTGTAGTGTGAGGTAGGCCTATGTTTACGGGCAGAAACAAACAATCAAAAAAAATAAAGAGATTTTCAAACCCCAAAAAAAGAGCAGAAAAAAAGCTTGATTTCATAAATTCAATTTTATTTTCATTCTCATTAAGGCGAATACAGTGTCGCGTCGGAGATGAATGCAGCGTCGAAAGCTGCGTCGAGTTTAGCGGTACTTCTCGGCCAGAGCCAGGCTGACCTGAGCGAGGAACTTATCCACAGAAACATGAACCTCAGGAGTGAAGTCCTCAGGAAACATCAGCGCGAGAGACACCAGGAGATTGTGATTGATGATCTGGACAAAATAAAACCCCAAAAATGTTTATACAGACGGTGTTTAATTTACATGGGAAATTAAATAAGACCCTCAGACGAATGCTTTCAGCAAAACGAACCTTGAAGTTAGCGGGGTCCACGCGAAGCATGAAGGCATGGAGCTCGCTGAGGGTGAGCAGACCGCCCTTGAGATCATCCATCAACTCGACAGCTTTAAGCACCCCGCCCACAACTGTCAGTCCATGTTTCTTCACCTGAGGTGAGCCAGGGCTCAGGTCTGCCCAGTGGGCGAAATACGTCTTCGTTTGAGGGTAAACGAACAGAGTCCTGAAATAATTCAAAAAGATTAGATAGGCTACAATAGCAGCGTACGCTATAAATGCACATTTATGCATAAACATTACACATTACCTGGACAGAGTCTCGTTGCCAATGTCTTCAGCCTTGGGGGCAACTTTAGTAAAGAAGGTCTTGACCGCCAATTTGTCCTTTGCAGAGAGACTCATGGTTACTCTATTAGCTGTGCACAGGCTGACAGAAAAACTCAACCAACCTCTGGTTCTTGGCAGGGCTTTTTAAAGCAGAGAAGGGCATTGTTTTTGAACGTATTTTTGACTCCACCTCCCAAGCAGACCAAATCTTGATCAGCAAGATCCAGTTGTTTTAGTGTGAATCAACTTTTTTAAGTTTTTATTATCCAAAGCCTATAAAACAACTAAATAGCAGTGCATTTTTTTTTAGCCCAACAAGGGCTTCATAAACAGGGGCACTGTTTGATTATAGCCGACTTAAACTAAACTATTGTTTAAAATGGTATTACATTAAATTAATTTAGCTTAAGAAAGTTTTTTTTACCCACTTTAGCACATCTTTATACATAGCCTAATTTCAAAATTATATTGTCTTTGAAATATGATATACCAACAAGCATTTAGGATAAACTTTAATGTAGGCTACTTTAAAAAAAAAAATTGTCATTGAAATTAATAATTTTTCATAGGCCTATATGTGATTATTAGGCCTATATTTGTAACGATATTTCATTTGAAATATATTAACTTCAAATGGAATGTCAAATACCAGACTATACTTCAAATTTACATTTAAGCTTCTTTAAAGACGTTCTGTAAAGCATGACAAACGATTATTAAAAATGGATGCATTGATCAGGTAATATATTTTAAACCATGTGTTAAAACATTGTCTGATGAGAATGATAGATACTTAGTGCCATAGTGTTACATTTTTTAAAACGTATAGACATTCTAAAAAAACGCTCGTTTTAAAATAAAAAGTTTGTATGTGCTGTCGTCTTTACATTGTAGTGTCGAAACAAAGAACACCTACAACCATTTATTTTACTCTGGTTAAAGATTGTTGAGTAGCCTATAATCACATTTCATAGTCAATATTAACTCGGTAGTTATAGTCAATTGATTCGGTTTTATATAGTCAATATAAACATTCAAAGGTGTTAAAACAACTGGGCCCATGAAACGCTTTCAAAGTGTTGAAATAAACTCGTGTTTTGTATTTTGAAAACTTTTTAAGAAATAGTGTGTTTAAGAAATGGTGTCTTTGTAGGCCTTTTAGTATCATTAAGTACAATTATTTAAGTTTAATTACGCACACTTCTTTTCACACTTTCTTTCTTCTATATTTAGGCTACCGGAAGATATAGGCTAATAAAGTGTTTGAAACATTTTCATAAAATAAAGAAATAGTTAAGACATTCTCTATGTTTAAGCTTTTTTTTTTTTTTTTGAGTCACTATATGGGCACTTTTTGGAGTGCTGGCACCTAGCCAATAAATTATGTATTTCTAGAATGGCGCATTGATTTGTGTTCATAATATTGACATTTGATTAAAGACTTATCAGAATGTCTGTGAGTGATAAAACCATTTAATATGACCAAAATACCATTGCTGTAGAGAGAGGGTGAGGTTGGATTACAAGTCTTATCTTCTGGAAACATACTAACATATTATCAGTAGGTACGGCAGGGGGTCCACCCAAAGTTGGCACTGATCTCGATTACGACGAATTTCTTCAGGCAGACTTACTCCTGGGTTTTGCTGAAGCAGGTTACAAATATAGGCTACTTCTGAGAAAGCAAGATGTTTCATGATGAATGTGTAACTCCTGGAGCATGTGCTGAAGGTGTGCAAAAGACAGATTAGGCTATATGATGGAGAGACCCGGCAACAAAATGATAGGCCTACTTTGGATCATCTGTAAAATGCACTGCATAGGTTACATTATGGTCAATATATCGTTATTGTATGAATGTTGAACATAAATATTTATTTTTAATACATAAATGCAATAAAAGCGGAGTAACCTATAACAGAGGTGCAGGAAACTCAACTTCTATATAATTTTCATTAGCCTATACACAAAAATTTAATTCTAGAAAGCCGCCAATTAGAAACAATTAGGCCTATAATAGTACACAAATTATTTATTTTTTAAACAGTTTGATTTACCTAATGGAAACGCTTTACCAAAACCCCACTGGAAACATAACAGCTAATAGGCCTACCTAGGTCATTGTCGTCGAAGGATAATTAATAATAGCCTAATAAAAAATACAAATAAAGCAAATATGGTATAAACTGCTCAATAAAAGTGGATTTGCTTGGACTTGAACAATGCTTTAGAAAATCATTTAATTTTTCACTGGATAATAGGCCTATATACGCAACATGGTTGGGAATATTGTAGGCTATGTTGTTTTCTATTGGTAACCTATGGTTTCCGTTACTAAAGTATTTCTATTTATTATTTACTTAACAGTTCGATGTTGGTAGTCTAAACACAGTGAGAAGAAAATACTGTTCGACTAGGCTATATGTTTACGCAACGTCTAGCCTACACTTTTAAAACACATTTTTAGTAGGCTATTCTGCAATTCGAAAATATTTGAATAAATAAATCCGTCGACGACAATGACCCCCATAGTTTGTTCCATTCTGTACAAAGGTCAATCAAATTGTGTTAAATGGATGTGCAGGTGCCAGAACATAATAAAAAAGTTTCCATGTTAATAAGATGTTACTTCCGATAATAATTTAAAAAAAAAAAAAAAAAAAAAAAAACATCTATTGTTGACATAGACAGAACATGGGTGCAGATGAGAGCCGTTTTCACCATCGATGTATTATTGCGCCCTCTGGCGTGCAATAAAAGAAAGTCACTTTTCTATTTTAAAGTTACTGCATTGTCCAGTAGCTCCATAACCTCAAATAAATAAATACATGTGACCACTCCAAGCGACACACGTCCTTCTATCCAAATTTATTTTTTCCAAAAAAAAAAAAAAAAAAATAGGGAAACAAACAAACACATTTAAATGGGAGCACTTTACATAAAGGTACGTGGTCGGCAAATGTGCCAAACGATATACAAAGCTGTGAACAGATATTACAAAATTTGAAGATATTGCAAGAGTGTTAAATAATACAAAAGTGTATAAAACTAATTAGGTACTAGTAATAAGAAAGCACGTGTGGGTAAACCAAAAGGTTCAATCTACCTCTCAAATGAAACCAGACTCTTTCATTTAAAATATTAAAATCCAAACAACTTGTGTGGTTAAAAAGCTTTAAAAAAAATTCTATAGTCTTTGTACTAAAACTTTGGAGATGATATATATTATTTTCATTTTGGAAAACATCTTACATTCGTTGTAGACAATACCAAGCCTTCCCCCCCACATTCTGGACCCTATAAGAATCAGCGACGTGCCAGTACCAATATGTGCACAACATCTGGTCTTATCCACTAAAAAAAAACTTACGTACCTTCATATTTCCTTCACTGGCTATGTATCATTGAAACTGGGCATTTGCAAGAAAACAGAAGAAAACAAAAAATGATTAGCTCTGCAACATTATTTTATATCTATATTGTTTTTGGAGAGCCCTTTAATAAACCTTCAATACATTTTTTTTACATTAACAAAATGACAAAAACATGCAGTCCTCCACAAATCAGAGTAAACAAGGAACAATCTCAAAAGACCTTTATACTGCATCGGCTGTCAACTAAATCAAGGGTGGTCATGAGAACGGGTACTGTACGGTCGCCATGATTTTGCCATGCAAGGAATGTTCCTTGATCCTGGAACAACATTCCTGTTCAAAAACAAAGTCCTAACCTTAACCCTGCCCATAAGTTATCCCTAAAATCAGAAGGAGATGATAGGTGAATAGCAATGATGTAGAAGCACCCAATCCTAATTGTAAGCCTTAAACTTGAAATTTCTCACTTAAATCTATCTGATTGTTTGATTGGAATGTTCTTCCTCAGTCAATAAACACGCTGATTCAGGAACATGTTGCACTTGGTGAAATCACGCTCATCTAATGGGTGATGTACAGTCGACATGATTTTGGTAAGACAGACAAGTTCCTGGATCAAAATATTTAGTTGATCCTGAATCAACATTCCTGTCCAAAAACATAGTCCTAACCCTATGGGAAATGCTAGGTGAATAACACTGATGTAGTATCCCTTGTTGTAAGCCTAAACTTGACATTAAAGGTGCAGTGTGTAAATTTTAGCGGCATTCAGTGGTGAGGTTGCAAACTGCTCACCTCTCCCTTTCAAAGCACACAGAGAAGCTACAGTGGCCTAGCCTAAAAATCTAGACGTACCCTTGCGGCAGCAAATCTAATTTGCACCAGTGTCATCCAGCAACTCTCCATAGACTTGCGAGCTGAAAAAAAAAAAAACTCTGGTCAGGCCAATCACATCATGTATACAGTCAGGGGGCGGTCTTAACATAATGATGGCAGATTGCGTGCTACTTGTAAACAAAGAAGCTGGCTTTGGTAGACATGGAGTTAAGCTTTCTTTGAGAAAAGAACACACATGTTCAGAGTTTTGCGGATCAGATACGGCTAAAGTTTAATTATCAACTAGCTCCGCTTCAAGTTGCTCTGGTTGGTTGTAGCTCTATCCAATTGAGTGCAGAGGGAATATGAAAGACAACCGTTTATCCTGCCCCTCGGATTGAGCCCTGTCAATGGTGAGTTTCCAGACCAAACATCTTGGTGTGGGTCTGGCTTGTCAGGCTAACGGTGGCCGACAAAGGACAAAGATGTTGTTGTCTGAGAGAAGTTTGTCCGTTTAGGGCTACTGTAGAAACATGACGGCACAAAATGGAGACTTCACTGTAAGGGGACCCGCGGTGTATGTAGATACAATTGGCTCATTCTAGTGTAATAAAAACATAAAAGCTCATTATATAAGGTTTTTGTACACCACTGAAAACATAGTTATGTATATTATATTGCATTTCTGTCAATAGACCCTCATAAATACTACACACTGCACCTTTAACTGTAAACCCTATCCCTCAAATCTGAATCTGATTGGAACCTGTACAGCCAGACAATATATAGTAAAACAGGATGACATTTCACTATGTGAATTCATTCAGTAAAAAATGCTAAAATATCACACGTGTATTACCTGTAAAAGATAGTATTACAAATCTCCAAGAGAAGTGAGTGGAGTATTTAGTTTCTCGTTGTAGGGTAAGACAACTTCACTGTATAATCAAATATTGAAAATCACCATGTAAAAGCTATCAAACATTGTCCTGAAAACAGCTGGTGTGGAAACTCAGAATGTGTTTTTCGCAATTACTGAGAATAGTCAAAAATGTAAAAGGACACTTGGATCAAGATAAACTTTTTTAAAGTTGTTTGCACAATGCTCTTATAAATGTAATCAGTTACTGTATGACTGGATGATTGTTAAATGTGGCTGGGTGGTTAAAAGTAAATGCACTTATATAATTTGACTGTATATGGTAACACTTGTTTCATGTCAACAAACAGACAGCTAGATAAATGATATTGCTCTTACACGCTCGTTGTTATTCTTTTTTAAGTGAGCTCTTTTCTGCTTATGACGGAAACTGCTACAAAAGGAACAGAAATCAACAGATAAGGGCCGAAGGCGTCAAGTGCTAGTTTTCATTTTTAAGAGTGCACAATTTTTATATATATATAAAAGTTGCACATGCTAAATTGTGGGTACACATACTGTACACAAACACACAAAAACTCTCTCTCACACACACAGACAGTGGAATGGATGAGGAACGTTTGCTGGAAGAGGAGACATCTAATTCATGGCATCCATTTACTTCAGTTCAGAGGAGGGAGGAGAAGATCCCAGAATAGGAGACTTTGGTGACACCTGTTGGAAAAGGAAAAACATTGTGACTCAACTCACAGGGCAGGGTTATTTTGAAATTGTTTAACTTTGGCTATAGGTAAAAACAGACCAAGCACACTTACAGGGGAAGGCGGCTTAGCAAAATTGAGGTGCGCATACAGAAGAACAGCAATGTCATTCTGACTGGCCTCCAGTGCGATGGAGAGAGCCGTGCTGCCATCCTGTAAAACAGCAACAGAAAATAAACAGCATTAAGGGTGGAGTGTGTGTGTGATGCTATTTAATGCATTAAGGGGGGAGTGTGTGGGGTCTAATGTTTTTTAATGCATTCTGACTGATTTACACGGTTAAAGAGTTGGGTGATCATGCTAAACATGGCCAAAATATGTGTTGGACGTATGACCAAATACACACCTTCATGATTCGATCAAATTTCAGAAAAGTTTTTTTTCCAAATATGACCCTGTATGATGTCATAAAGGGTGGAATTCCTTGTATGGGCACTACTTCTCCCGGATGAGCGTATGCACACATTAACCCAAGCAAGAGCAGGAGCACGCCCGTCAACGTGCTTCGTTCTGGTTACGAAAGCCGTCGGCAGCGCTGCCATTTTTTTCACCACAAAAATAATGTCACTAGAGAAGGGTGTTTTGGGTTGTAAGGGAAAGATAACCTTGTTCAGCTTCCCAAATAACCCAGCGTTAATGAAACAGTGAATGCAAATTGTTTTTCGAGAGCACCAACACAGATCTGTCAGCGTGTTTGTTTATTCCCGGTCACCAATCGAAACTGCAGGTAGACAGTGAAACAGCATTAAATGTCTGTAATCGGCACGTAAGTGCATATAATGTAAACCATACAAATGTATGAATCCAGATTTATCCAGGGATAATGCCATTATGTAGTGTGTGTGTGTGTGTGTGTGTGTGTGTGTGTGTCTGTGTGTGTGTGTGTGTGTGTGTGACTCTTTAGCTCTGTCTATTGCATGCCTTCATGAGTTCAGCTGTTTTTGGAAAGAATCGGTACAGCGTATCTGTCTTTTATAAATAAGATAAAACTAAAGACTCTTCAGAGATATGAAGGATGCAATACTCTATAGGTACTCAAGATTAACATGAAATTAGTCAAAGTAAAATGTGTGACACAAAGTAAAAGGCATGACAATATTAGTTTATGAATTACCTAAAACTAACTGATGACTAGCAATTTGTCACAGTATATGTTAACATTAAATAAATAAAGTGAAACAGTCTACCCAACTTTTTTAGGTGAAAAGGGGAGAAGGCCAAGTTAATGTTTATAAAATTCCCAGTTATTCGTGTCTCAGAATGTGCATTTCTGCAATCGTTCAGCAAGTCTGAGGGGATAGAGAAGAGGAAGGAGAGGCAAATCCATAGCAGGAGACTTTTGCCTCTTTAATCTACATCAAGTATTTCACTTTCATCGATTAGTGTGTTGAGAACTGTGTGTTGAAACATCACAGAGGAGGCTGACCTCTCTTGGAATATTAACCAGATGAATAAAATGCTATTGCTAAAAATGTACCAACCTTAATAATGGAGAGTAGAGATATTACATATTACTAAGCTACCATTCCAATATCGAAAATTAAGGAAGACCCTATGCCTAAATTGTACATAGGCTACAGCAATCAGCTTTACTAAACGGCATTTGAAAGGACAGAAGGATGGATTTTTGCTACAAGTGATAGGCTAGGTTTTGCTGTTTATGTGTCATTTCACTAAAAGTGACCAAACAAGCCATCTTAAAGCAGTTAAGCAAATAAAAAAAAGCTTTGGAGCAGATGGACTGCATTTAAATGGACTGCATTTATATAGCGCTTTTATCCAAAGCGCTTTACATTTTTGCCTCACATTCACCCATTCATACACCGACGGCGATGTCAGCCATGTAAGGCGCCATCCAGCTCGTCGGGAGCAGCTGGGGTTAGGTGTCTTGCTCATGGACACCTCGACACTTGGTCAAGTGGAACCGGGGATTGAACCACCAACCTTCTGGTTTGTAGACAACCTACATGAACCACTGAGCCACTGCCGCCCCAGTGGAGAGCAGATCTCTAGACCAGATCAGAGCAGATCTCTAGACCACTACAATTTAGTGTGCCTCTTCTATTTTACAATCCTGTGTCACTGATTTAAATATTCTATTATTAAATGCTGAAATTAAGATGAACAAAGATTAATGACTGATTTAGAAGTATACGTCATTGTTAGCGCAGTTACTTCTAATGTTAATGAAATGTAAATTAACAAAAAAAAAAATCTTAAACATAAAAAAAGGAAAGAAGTGTATGTAAGATTGTGGCCAAAACTGGTACTCAATTACTTTCAAATGACTATAGAGCGGCGGTGTATGCCTCTCCCCCTGACTTGAGATTGCCTGATAGGCTGCAGGATCCAGCAGGAACGTTTGAACCTTTAGCTGTGGTAACTAGAGTAGATCTGGCAAATAGATAATTTATTTATTTATTTATTTATTTATTTATTTATTTATTTATTTATTTATTTATTTATGTATTTATGTATTTATTTATTTATTTATTTATTATTAAAAGCAGAGGCCCTGTACTTTCTTTTTATATAATGTATGTTCAGATATTCATACAACAAAATATTATGGTGGTCATGAAATGTTTTGCACTTTGATTTGGCAAAGAAACGTTTTGCAGATATTATTATAATTGTGTGTGTACTTTTATAATATATAGTATGTAAATTCATTGAAAGTGCTTAATTGTTATTTTTTTCTTTCTAAGAAATAAAAAAGGACTTTGCTTGATAGCATACCACCCTTAAGATGCAAAATATGATAGATAAAAGCGGTAATAAAAATGATGGTATTATGCTTGATAAACAAAGAAATAATCACATTATCAGTGAGCGTGGCATCACAGCCTGGTACAGACAGCAGCTGCCTCACAATATCCACGTGACCGTGTTCACAGGCACACATGAGCGCTGTGGAGCCGTCGTCATCACGCAGGTTCACCTGAGCTCCACAGGACAGCAGAGCTTTCACCATGTCCCCTCTGCCATGACTGACCGCCAGCATCAGTGCCGTCTGCCCTGCCTACCACACACACACACACAAGCATCAGTACAATACAGATCACACAGGGTCTGACACATATTGAAGTACACCGATTGACCAGGAGAGGGCGCACCTGGCTGGCTTTGGCATTGACGTCGCCTGTGCGGAGCAGCTGTAGGACGGTTTGAAGGTCACTGTCAGAGTTGAAGGCAGCCAGAGCTGTCAACATGATAGCTGTGTAACCAGCCTTGTTCTGCTTGTCAGCATTACAGAGACCTACAAAACAAGGACAGCTGATAAAGAAGAGGTACAGATATAGCTCAGTCACATGCTAAATAAAAGGTACGGACATATTTTTGGACAGACTACTGTTTAAAAGTTGGGAGTCAGTAAGAATTTCTTTTAAATAAATTAATACTTTTATTCCATCATTTTAAATTGATGATTTCTGAAGAATCGCACGACACTCAATGCTGGAGAAATTATGCTGATAATTCAACTTTACCATGACAGGAATAAATTACATATTAAAATATATCCACATAGTTATTTTAAATTGTAATAATATTTCACAATATTACTGTTTTTATTGTATTTTTGATCAAATAAATGCAGCCTTGATGAGCATGAGAGGCTTCTTTTAAAAAAAAAAAAAAACATTTAAACTATTCATGACATAAATGTTGTCTATAATTAATTTAAAGAAGTGTAAACAACCTTATATATTAAATATGAATAATGAAATATTGCTACTTTTTTTTGTAGTGTATTAAATATTGCACATTGCACTGACTAAAGGATGCAAAGTAAGGGTAATTATTTTAGCTAAAGAAAGTTTTTACACAATTCATTTAATTCAAAGTAAATCAGTTGGGTCAACACAATTTAGCTGGTTTAGGTCAAATTAATTTACTGTAGCCTGTTTATTGTGTTAGCCAAACAATGGCTTTTTTATTATGTGAAAGAATGGTGTCAGTACTGACATTATTATTAATATTACTCATTGAGTGAAGCCAATAATAATCATAAAGCTGCACACAGTCTAAACACAAGCACCACTTTTCAGCACTATGGTATTAACAAAATTCAAAAACATTACAGAAGCTCTTCTAAACGTCCACTATAACTGAACATTAACATGTCTTTCTCTTAACTGAAAAACACATAACATGACACCTAATGTACTATTGCAAAGCATGCTGGGAACTACAGGTTCACCGCCTTGGGAGAGAAAAGACATAATGTGACAAAGCACGTGCGCTACCTTTGAAAGCACGCGTCAGCAGAATTGCTCGGAGATATGAGAAGAGTCACTCACCGGTATCCAGCAGTAGTTTGACTACAGGGAAGTTGGAATGAGAGACAGTGTAGTGCAGAGCTGTGTTTCCATTGCCGTCAGCCATGTTGATGACAAACTCCATTAGCTGCGGGGAAATGGAGGCAAATGTGTCCATGTATGCCTTGACTACTGCAGTGTCGGCAGCCTTATGACAGGACACTCTGAGCCACTCCTGCAGCACGCTGGTGTAGGCCGTCCTCTGTCCACACAAGAGAAGACAGAAACAGACTTCAAAGCTTCCTCTTGTAATAAACAGGTCGTGTTCAATTGGTCAAGTGTGTCATTTCTGTAGCACCAAATGGAAATGGAAATAACTGGATTTTTTTGGATTGTCCATGCACAATTTGCCCTCCAAAATGTCAGAACTGGAATTACAACTGCATGCCAAAATGACTAAACTATTTGCTATGGTATTATGTGTGGTTACTATGGTGTTACAAGACTGTTGTGTTGCTAAAGTGTTGCTAATAGGGATGCCACAATACTCCATATAATATTGAACCTTTCGGTACGGCATTCACGGTTCAATATCCGCTGGTGAATTGCGGTTTTGCATTTAATTAATTATTTCCATTTCTCTCCGTTTGAAATATTTCTCTCAGTTTATTTCGGCTCTTTTTGAGTGTGCCTGTGAGTCTACGTGCTAATATGAGCAAATATCAAATCATATGTACTAAAGTTAGGGTTTTAAAGCCTTGCCGGTTAAACGTTTTGCATTGAGCGCGCACACTAAACGTTTGTCAAACACAACATTACTGGACAGTCTTACTGCAGTACTGTCAAATACACACAAATTTTGCCTAAAGTGAAAGTAAAATCGTGTGTATATGAGACGTGACCAGGTCTTCAATTAACAGCAGCACAGCCTATAGTGAACATGCTGTCCTTAAAGGGACAGTTCACCTCTAAAATTATGTTATTAAAAAAACAAAAAACCTTTAATACAGTAGCGTTTAATCAATGTTGTATATTGAAGACTATGTCGTTTTAATTTTAGCCTACATTCATTAATTTAATTTCATACTTAAATGCTACTGAACATCTCTGAGCTGCCACTGTAAATCTTTATATATATATTTATTTTATATTATACAATACACTAGGAATATGTACAAGGATTTTTAAAGTAAAGTTTTCAGTGAGGGTTTTCAAGTCTTTTAAGTGAAATAAAGAAAGAGTATTGCAATAAAAACATTTTCTCCCTAACCTTTTTCTAACAAATCAAACCGAAAAACCGTGTTTAAAAAACGAGGTATGTATTGAACCGTGGACTAACTGTATTGTTGCATCACTAGTTGCTAAGGTGTTGAGAGTAGTTGAAAGTCATAAGAGCCTAAACCTTTATGATATTCTGATCCGGTATTATATTTTTATGACTGGATTCTGCGCTTCACAACGAGGCCAAATAATTGCATGCATTACTTTCTTTTAAATCTTTTAAAACCACCTTAAATATATTTTGAAGATATGAACTATGGCATCGATCGTTTATAATCTTAAAAACACAACTGATGAACATACCGCAGCTTGTTGGCTAAATGCATTTGGTTCACTGAGGGCCTTCTGCAAGGTGTGGAGAGCTGTCATGAGACTGCCACTCAGTTCCAGCCTGAAAAGAAGGAGAAGATACTTGCCAACTTATATAAATCAACAGTGAATCTCATAATAGCTTGTGTTATTAATTTGTGTCAAACTACCTGCTTGCTTGTGTAATAGTGAGGGTGGTGCTTGTATTTGCTGCTGTATCAGTGGCGGAGGATATGGCTATGTCCTGTTTCGCTGAGGCATCGGTAGATTGTAAATGCGTCGCTCCCTGTTGGCAGGTGAGGTCAGCGGTTTTTGATTGGCTAAAATCTTGCTGAGGTTTGGCACCGGTGGATTGTGACTGAGTGGTTGTCTGTTGAGCAGCGAAGTCTGACACTGCCTGGACATTTGGATCAGTGGCTTTGGACTGCTGCACTGCAATGCTGGTGGATGATAACTGGACAGAGTTTTGTTCAAGAGAAACGGCAGTGCTTTCAGAGGTATGCCCTTGGAAAGCGCATTTGGCCTCTGTGGACTGAACGACACCCGCCGGATGAGCCGTGGTGGTCACTGACGATTGGCTTACACAATGCTGTATGTCTGCCTCCGCTGCTGGTGACTGGGTGACCTGTTGCTGGGTAGCTGCATCCGTATCATGTGATTGGCTGGTGCTTTGCTGTGCTGCAGTGTGATTGGCTGGTTGCTGGGCAGTGCTGTGCGGAGGTGTTTGGGCAGCTGTTGTCTGAGAGATGGGCTGCAGGCTGCAGGAGGTCACCAGAGACGGCTGTGTCACAGATTCTGGCAGTTTCTCTGTAGCCTCGTGGTATTCGCTTGCATCGCTTTCATCTTCTGAACTTTCCGAGCTGCTTTCTTCAGAGGATGTCGACTCATACCTGCAGAGAATAATAGTGCTGTTTTTATACTAGATTGTGGCAAAATACTCACATAAAACCCTCTGATCTTATGAAATGGATCCTAAATAGATCATTTAAACTAGATGTGTAGTCACTGATGGAAACAAAATTGTTGCAAGGCAAAACAATAGATTCTAAGTACTGTGCAAATGACACTTTGTTTTTAGTTTAATCTAAAACTTATAAAGTATGAAGTTTCCAAAAAAAACAACTATAAAGTCAATAGCACATCCACATTAAATTATCCACAAAAAGTCAAATTCTGAGTCTGTATGCTGAAAAAATTATCAATTATTCTTAAAGCATTAGGAAACACGTTTCTTGAGATGTTAATAGATATGTGCAGGCTGCACATCAGTGAAAACAATGATAGCAATCATTGGGACCTATTTTAACGACCTGAGCGAATGGTCTGAAGCACATGGCGCAGGTGCACTTAGGATGTGTCCAAATACACTTTTGGACGTGCGTGTCCCTGTGTGTAATAAGCTGAGCATATGCTCATTTGGCACCCACCTATAGGCACATATTACTAATGCGCCCTTTAATAACACAAAAATACTGCGCTATTGACTTTAGACCAGGTGTTTTGTTTTCAGTTGCCTCAAAATAGCAACTCGCCAACAACGCGTCTGAACACACCACCTTTTTAGACCAGCCTGCCCATGAACGAACAGATGGCCATGGGTGCATTTGCCATTTAAACAACGTGGAACTGGACATGAAAATGATAACTGTTTTGGGCTGAAATTAGCAAAAAAAAAAAAAAACTTGCAAGCTGCCAGGTGTCGTATTGCACCAGGCGTATGATAGTAAGGGCCCATTATGTTTAGTATTAAAGGGAAAGTGTTTTTTTTCAGAGCCATTTCATTCTTCAAAAGTAAAAACCAAATTTAAACCAATGTCACAATATGTGATTTAGAAGAATAGAGAGTTAAGTGCTAATACTGTTCCAAGACAAACATCTGCAACATATCCTATTGTTTATTTAATAAGCCTAAATCTGTATTTACCCTCCATTGACTCCTATGAATTGCAGGTTCTTTTTAGTGGACGGAGAGCCAGGTTCCCCATCAGCCTTTCTCTTCATGATTGACCTCAGTGTGGACTGAGGAGAGGCTGGCCAATACAAACAAGGTTGACAGTTTGAGAATCACTAGTTCAAATACATGGAAGGATGTATGATTCATTTTTATCACCAGTTACTCAAAGCAAACCTGGTTTTGATGGATCGATTTGGATGGCTTCTTCTGCTGGTTGCTGGTAAATCTCTCCCTCATTTAGCCGTTGGCAGACAGCAGCACCCTGGCTGCACTTTGTCTCCATAGCAGTTGCCTGGTTGGTCACTGGAACTGATTTGGACACTTCACTTCTCAAGACCTCCCGCACCTGCTTAGAGCTTATTGCAATGGGAAATTCACGTGGTAATTCTGAGGACAAAACAGAAACAGTCTAAATTAGCACAACTGCTCAAATAATTTAAGGGATTTTAGGGATTATTGTTTGATCTGTGGTCCACAAAAAAAGAAAAAAGGCAGAATATCCATGCTCCTATTTTAAAGCCTAAATTAACATTATCTTTTCCATATCTGAATATACGTAGAAAATATAGATAGCCTCAATATAAGGTAGCAAACAGGAAGACTTTGGTGTGAATAATGACAAGCAACGCTAACATACGGTGTCACTAATATAGGAAATTATTGACCACTTTCATGGTGCTTTATGATGCTTTCTTTGTAATTTCAGTTTCTGTCCCAATTTCCTAAATTGTACAGGAAAGAGCAACAAAATTATTCAGCCTCCTTTCATGTTTCATGAAAGAAATCGATCAGTCAATCGGTTTGGAACATCATGAAGGTCAGTAAATGCTTCTTGTTTACTTTATGTGAATGCATATTTGGATGCCATTTCATACACACCCTCTGCTGCTGATGAGTCTGCATGTCTTCTGTGGGACCCCTCCGGTGGAGGCACAGGCTGAGCGGGAGAACTGCAACTCTGGGCTCTTAGCAGCTTCCCCACACCCACCACTGTGGGCTGCTCCAATGTGTACACTTGGATCCCCACGGTCCTCTGCTGATGAGGTTGCTGGGTAAAACTGACAACAGTGTGCAGGCCGGCACCCGCCTGACCCTGCTGCTCCTGCCAGCCGAGACTAGTGGCTCTCACTGCATGGTCTACCTGAGGGGAAAGAGCCTGCCTCTCTCTCTGAGCCACTTCGACTTGCTGCTGGGCACTCTGTAGCTCTTGCATTGTTTTCCTCAGTTGAACTTCTAAAAGCCCCACCTTAGTCTTGAGGGCTTCAGTTTCAGGCAAAAGCCCTAAGTCCTCCTCACGCACCCCTACTCCCACTTGACGATATCCCCTTTCTTCTGCTTCAGGCCCCACACCAACGGTTCGCACCTCCCGCCTTGCACCCGGACGAGCTCCACCTACAATTACCGTCTCCTCGATTTCACATCCTGAATCCTGGAGGGAGCCCGGAGTAGTAGGTGAAAGACTCCCTGTGGCTCTGTTCGTGGCTCCTGCCCCATTTCCTGCCTCCTCCTCAGGTATGTCGATGTAAAGCTCTCCTCGTGGACGGCTACGACTGAACCCCAGCGTGTGGCCCAGGAACTTCTGGCTCTTTAGTTGCACACTGAGCTGCCTCTTCTCCTCTTGAAGCACGGAGATCTTCACTTGCAGCACCGGGATGGTCTTTACCTGCTCTTCCAGCTCTCTGATCTTTCGCAAGGCCACGGCCATCTGCTCACGTACATGCTGCAGATGGGCAGGCGTTGGTGAGACGGGTGTGGACAAGCCAGAGCTTATTGGTGTATAAGTGCCACCTCCCTGGGCACGATTGAAGCTATGCGCACTGGACAGGGAGCTGTTGGAGCCAGCAACGCTACTGTGCATGCTGCCCAGGTTCGAGAAACGACGGCCATCCTTTTCTTCCTCCAGCTTGCGGCGAGCATCCAGCAAGGTCTTCTCCACACGTGCCGTACTGAAGTTGGGCCGCTGTGAGCTGTGGAAGCCCGGCGCACAGTAAGAGTATGACGAGTGGCGGCTGTCCATGCTGGTGTTGGAGCAGAGTGACTCAGTGGAGGTCCACCAGGAGCCCGTGTAGCCATAGCCCCGTGGAAGTGAGCCGTAACGTGGCCGCCGCTGCACTGGAACTTTCTTAATAGTGTTGCCTTTCTCAATATCATTGACATACTTGAGGAAGTCCAGGTCCAGACGGTAGCCGTAGGGGGTCTCTACTGAGTATGGAGCCTCTTGGTCCTTTCCATGCAAGGAGGGGGGTGCTGGGGGGTTAATCTTCCCTAAAGACAGAGGAAACAACTTTGAACTGCAGGAAATCTTAGTCTAATCTCAAAATCAGACAACAGGAAAAATAATAAACGTTACGGTATGATCAGATCAAGGTTTAACTTTACTAGTTAGCCTCTTAAATACCAATATATAACGTTATATTATGTGCAGTATCTAGCTTAAAAATGGGACCTTACCAGGGAAACTGGAGTCCATATGAAGCACCTGAGCCATGATTGTCATTCACCAGCCAATCTCTCCTGGATACGAAAAAATATTGTAAGTATTTCACATTTAACTAATGATTAAATGATAAAAATCTTTAAAGTCTCCATGAAATTAAAATGGCCATTTTTAATGGAATATTGCAGAATTTATTAGGAATGATTTATCTATGCACATTATTATTTTTTAATTAATGTGCCCTCCTGAACTTGATGATGACATGTTTACCGGTGCAAAAGCGGGACAATAGCCTTTCCTCTACAGCAAGATGTCACTCACATGAGCAATAACATGCATCAATAATACTATCAATTCCTGATGGACAAAATCCCATCCCATCCAACATTTTTTTTTTCAAGAAGTTGTATTACTCTGACATATGTCACAAGAAAACACCCCATAGTGATGAAACATCACAAGAAAAGACCAGTAAAACTTTTGTTTCATGACGACTTTAAATCAGAAATCAAGCAGCTGTGTACAAAAATACTCTGCAGCCCAGCAGGGGACAAGTTCAAGTCAATTCAGTTGCCTTTGTTAGATTCACTAATGTTTATATGTTAGATCGGAAACTGAAATTTTGAAAATACTGTTAAAATTTGACTGAAATATGCACTAATCAGTTGTTCCACAAGGTGCCAACACTGGCCTGGGACGGTACAGTAGAAAATGAAACTAATGAAATGGAACAACAACAAGAAAATACCAAAGACTGCAACAAAAACAAAACATGGCCGGAGTGACGGGCGCATTCGTTTAAAATAATACAAATACACTTTTATCGGTCATAACTTCTTTATCGGTCATAAGAAAAATCGTATGGACACTGGACCAAGTATAGAGTGCATGTGTCACTATTTGACGGGCTACATGCTCAACCTTATGCATATGCAAGCATACATGTAAAAAACTAAGTATACTTTGGGCTTTAGACTATTCAGTTTCTATTTGTTTCTAGTTCTCTTGTTTGGAGGAGAGGGGAAAAAGAGGGGAAAGTTCTCTGGCAGGCGACAACAGGAGAAAGAGCGTCTAGTTACAGCCTTATTAGGAATCTTCTGAATACGCTCTCTGTGATTCTCAGAATTGAGATACTGTAAAAAACACAGACACAGGCACTATTGCTCTGCCTTTCTCTCCCACACTTTTTCCATGATTTTTATCTCGCTTTCTCTCCCTTATTTTTCCTCACTCTGTCAGCTGATGATCAGGAGATAGCAACTGACCTCTGCCGGCTCTTTCTTCTTCCGCTCTATCAGTTGCCTATTTCAAGTTTAGAAAGGAAGTCCGCCTTAAATCAATTAGATAAAATGGAACCGATGCATTACATGTATAGGCCTTTCTTTAACCATTTTTTCACTATTTTTATCTAGTTCTTTATATCTTGTGCTTTCAGACTGCTCTCTTTTTCCACTTAGCATTGCATCTTTCCAGGCTAATGTGCCTTTTTGCCAAAAATTAACTTTCTAGGTCATTAGTTAGTGGGGGTTGTGGTACTGTATGCTTTAGCAATCTTTAGCACTGGCAGTGCCATTGGCTATCTCTGTTCCTAACATAAACAACATTTTAGACCATAAGGTCTTCACCACGGACCACAGAACTGGGCTTCACAGACATCTCAAAGAGCACTGCTGACTACTACAGTCATTTTGGTTCATAATGGGAAATTGCTTCTCCCTTGCTGCCTCACACAAATCCTTCCCCTCTTTCTAATCTCATGACCCGCTCTGTCTGTTTATGTTCTTGCCTGTTTCAGGGGAAAAGTAGGGCATACGGAAACTGACTGAACTGATTTGGTATTTTGTAGACCGTAAGTCGACAAAATGAGCTCTTTTGCCCACTATCCATCCTGTGTGCTTTTGCTCACTTTCTTACAATTGAAATCTCACTCATTTAACAGGCCTATTAACTGTTTCAGCTGTTGTGCCTGTTGTATTTATTTTCTCTTATTCGTATTGAGCTATATCTACCATTCAGGGCTAATATGTTTAAAGCAACTAACATACTAGTTTTCACAGCAGTTTCCCCTGTATAATTTTAAAATGTATCAGCATGTAATATTGTAAAGAATTTCCAAATAAACCATGTATTTTTAGTGAAGTATAGTATCAAAGAGTTGTATGATTGATGAGAAGTTATAATTTTTGAAAAACATGTTCAACCAAAGGGTTGAGTTATATATAAATGGCACCTTTAAGGTTAATGAATATCTCAAAGAGCTGTTTATCGCTGATTTTACTTTAAACCAGTCAATTAAGATTTTATTAAAACATGCAGAGATGCTTAAGTGTTCTGTGTACCTCCGGATAATCCCTGACTCGCAGCATATCATTCATTCCTGAGTCTTTGAATGAATCGGTTAAAGGAGTGATTCAATGACCCATATAAGCTGTGTCCCAATTCAGAGGCTGCATCTTTTGAATGCCACAAAGGTCGGCCCAAGCATTGTTAAAAGGGACGGGCTTGCCTACGGAGGATCCTGTCGTCACTGGCATAATGAATTCTGGGGTAAGCAAGGTCATGAAGAATCCATCTGTTGTATCGCATTTCTAGACTACATTTGAAGGAGCCTCTGAATTGAATGAATTAATGAATGAGTCATTTATATAGCGCTTTCATATGTACTACTGTACACCCAAAGCGCTTTACACTCATGACCAAGATCTCTCCTCAACCACCACCAGTGTGCAGGGTCCACTTGGATGATGCGACGGCAGCCACAGTACAACGGCGCCAGTTCACTCACCACACACCAGCGATAGGTGGAGAGGAGAGAGGGTGATAGAGCCAGTTCAGTGGATGAGGATTATTAGGAGGCCATGACTGGTAAGGGCCAATCGAGGGAATTTGGCCAGGACACCGGGGTTACTCTTTTACGAGAAGTGCCATGGGATTTTTAATGACCACAGAGAGTCAGGACCTCAGTTTAACGTCTCCGAAGCATCCGAAGGACGGTGCTCTTTGACAGTATAGTGTCCCCATCACTATACTGGGGTGTTAGTACCCACACAGACCACAGGGTGAGCACCCCCTGCTGGCCTCACTAACACCTCTACCAGCAGCTACCTGGTTTTCCCAGTTGGTCTCCCATCCAGGTACTGACCAGGCTCAGCCCTGCTTAGCTTCAGTGGGAAACCAATCTTGGGCTACTGGGTGATATGGCTGCTGGCTTTTGAATTGGGTCAGACAGACTGCATCAGCCATGTTTTTTTGGTTTTGTAGTAAAACCATGGTTAATATATCATAATGCATCGCACAGCTTCGCCATACAGATTTTGATAGTCAGTTTAATAAGTGTGCCAGATATGTAGGTAATGGTTAGTTGTGTGTAAAGATGCAAAGTAAATTAAAAGTTATGAGACAAACTAATATTTCATGGCACGCGCAGGTGAATTTATGCCTACAGAGAAGAAAGCTCTGCTTAAGCTCTGCTCTGGGTACAGTTTGTTCCAAGCCATTATTTATTTTGGTTGTTTGACGAGAAAGATGAAAATGCTTTAAAAATCTGCAGAACTGTAGCAGCAAATGACTATTACTCTGTTGCGTGAAATTGAGGAACAACTGATGATGAAAGGATTTTATGTTTAGTTGAACAATCAGTGGAATGAAGTATTTATTTCCCACCGATGTAAAAATGTTATATTCAAGCTATTTAATTATCCATATTGGTTTCATTGTGTTTCATATGTGATAGATATATATGTGATATATATATATATATATATATATATATATATATATATATATATATATATGTGATATATATATATATATATATATATATATATATATATATATATATATACATACATATACACGAGTAATTATGTAAAGAAAAAAACGAGAAAACAAATGATCCAAAGGCACACTGACTTCAAGTCAATAGCATCTTAATTAGTGGGTTTTTCATTCCCCTGCCACAGCCACAGATGAATGGTGAGTACGCTTGTGAAATTGTTAGTGTGTGTGAACACACAAACACAGATTTGTGTGTGTACGTGTGAAAAGTGAATGTCAGTGCTGTGGTAAGTGCTGACAGTGAGTGCTCATGAGCCATAATTAGAGACTCCAGTAAAGGCACACAGCATGACAAACATCCAGCCCTACAGACTTCTCTGTCTCTTTCAATATGTCATAAAATGCTCTCTTCCAACCCGTCTCACACTCTTATTTATCTGCTTTACTATTATATCTCTATTACTATTGTTCATATTTAGAGTTAAGATTTGTAAAATGAAAAATGAGCTACATGTGAGTAAATTTACAGTGCGGCGCTTCGCTCTGAAACACGCTGTGCATACATTTATTTTATTTAGTCGCAGCCTTTGCGATTAATCACGCCTGTTTCACACCGCAAGCGTGAGCAGCGCGTGAGCAGCACTTCAGCGTAACTACACCGTGACTGCAGCTGCAGACACGCGAGAGTATTCACACTGGAAGCGTCGGTGCAGCTCCCACAATGCTAGAGCCTATACCTGTCTGAGTATTACATACTAAACTAAAATAAATTATTATATTTTCAGACTAGCTTACTTTACTTTTTACAATACTTTCACCCAAACTGAATAATTAAAACAAGTTTAAATGGGTAAATCTTCTACAGATGATTTTTATTCTTCGTTTTCTTTAATGACATCCAGTTATTGTAAAAACACACCACACGTGCTTCTTGTGTGCATTTTGAGTGTTTTTTTGTGATATTATATTTATTTTGTCCATCAAAGGTGTGCTTTCACTTTACACCGTGACTGCAGCTGCAGACCGAGAGCCTATACCTGTCGGAGTATTAAATACTAACTAAAGTTTATTATATTTTCTGGCTAGCTTACTTTACTTTTTCTAATACTTTCACCCAAACTGAATAATTAAAACAAGTTTAAATGGGTTAATCTTCAACAGATATTTTTTATTCTTCGTTTTCTTCTCTGACATACTCCAGTTATTGTTCAAATGCACTACACGTGCTTCTTGTGTGCATTTTAAGCATTTTTTTGTGTGAAATCATATTTATTTTGTGCATTAAAAGTGTGCTTTCACTTTAATTAAGCGTCAGGAGCGCGTCAGCAGCGCAGCAAAAATAGGCTCGCTGCAGAAACGCCCGCTTCACGCGACGCTCCTGCTTGACGCTCACGCGCTGCTCCTGCTCCCGCTCCCGGTGTGAATGCACCCAATGATTAACATGGGCGCCAAAAAAAATACGCGCTGCTCACGCGCCGCTCACGCTTGCGGTGTGAAATGGCCGTCACACTTAGCCAATATCACAATTTAAATTGTATTCGATGAATCCTTCAGCTCTATCTAAGATACACATAGCAACATGCATGAACACTTTATAAGTCACATATCACTGCTCTAGCAACCATCCAGAAAACTGGAGCACAACAAAACTTAAAACCATTTAAAACACAATGTCTAAAAGCTGCTGTGTGATAGGGTGTACAATAATCTAAAAACACAGAATTACATTTTTATAAGCTACCGAATATAAAAGCCAGCTTTTAAGGAGACAAAAGTGGATACAGGCAATAATATATGAAGCATCAGCGTGAAAAATGGGTAAATTGTGGGACCCTGACACTCAATATGCCTACATGTGCCACTCAGATTGGTAAAATAATCCCTGGACATGGTTAAAAATAATGAATGTTTTTTTTGTTTTTTTTTTAGCATATGCTTTAACCGATGGCGTTCCCTTCAAGTGGGCGTATTTCTCATTTTATCTTGTAATATGACACGCTGCGCTCTATCTTAATTGCTTGTTTCCACTAGCCTGACAAGCCAGACCCACATCAAGATGAAGTTGTGTCTGAGAACACACTGTTGGCAGGGCTCAATCCGAGGGGCGGGATAAGCAGTTATCTTTTAAAGTCCCTCTGCATGGAATAGGATAGCGCTACAACCAACCAGAGCAGCAAAGAATGTGAAGCGGAGCAAGTTGATAGATTAAACTTTTACCGTATGCGGTCGGCAAAACTTCCTTTTTTTTAAGGAAGTGTATGTACGATTGTGGCCAACTATCACTATCACTATCAAATTACTGTAGAGCGGTGTATGCCGCTCCCCCTCCCCCTGACTCGAGGTTGCCAGATAGGCTGCAGGATCCAGCAGGAATGTTTGTACTGCAGCTGTGGTAACTAGAGCAGAGTTGGCAACCCTGATGCTGAAACACTACTGACTTTGTGATTGGTAGATCGGTGGAGGGTGGAGCTTAAGGCCAAAACACAACATCAGTTGAGGGCTGCAACAACAAGTTTTAAATGACACCCTTAATGACTATCCTGGCCGGACTACTGTTGTCAGTGATACAAGAATTTGAAATTAACATGATTTCTTAATGTCTAGTGACATATCAGGGTCATTTTATGATTAATTAAAAAACATTTTACATACAGTTCCTTTAAGAATGACATCAGTGCCGTTCTTTGTTCTTTTCTCAAAGAAAAGCTTAACTTCAGGTCTTCCAGAATCGCGGCCAAAGATGATTCGAAAAGCAGCTTCTTTGTTTTCAAGCAGCTCGCAGAACCGTCACAACTCTGCCGTCATCATGTTAAGCCCGTCCACCAACTGAAGTTTTGGTTTTCCAGCTCTCAAACCAAAGCAGATTTGCTAGAGGCCCTGGATGCAAATTAGATTTGCTGCCGCTAGGCTATATTTTCACTTTTGTGTCCTTAAACTCGCTCGTTTTTTTGTGTCAATAACTTGTAAAAACTCTGTTCTGGCTCTATGATCTAGTTTGCTGTATACCCTGTCACAGCAGCTTTTAGGTATTGTTCTGTTTTTTGCTATAAGTCAGAAATGAGAAGAAGGCAGCTTCACACAATACAAAGTCAGTGGAGAGGGTTGGACTCTTGTCATTTCAGCGCTGTGCCTTATGCTCCCAAACAATCCTCTTTC
The DNA here is from genome assembly GCF_024679245.1 of Pseudorasbora parva. Lineage (NCBI taxonomy): Eukaryota > Metazoa > Chordata > Actinopteri > Cypriniformes > Gobionidae > Pseudorasbora > Pseudorasbora parva. The sequence continues at coordinate 43,807,275 of NC_090173.1, read as the reverse complement.
TCCAGCCCACCACAATCACCCTCTCCTTCTGAAGAACAGGGCTGCACCGGCTACTACTGCGGAGAGGCATGCGTGCATGTATGGCGGTGACCTTCCTCCCTCTTTGTCTGCTCATGAACAGTGTCTCATTGAGATGACGGTGAACAGAGCACAGTGTGCCCCCCTCCCCAACGGCGCCCTGCCATTTCTCAGTGGCATGCTGATCTCTACCCTCCTCTAGAAGGAATGTGTTGCCCTAAACCCATGCCCCCTTCTCCATACCTCTCTCCCAACTTCCCTCGCTTTACATTCCAGAGCAGCGGAAGTTGACATCTCCTGCCACCAGGGTCTCCCCCACCCACCGCCACATTATGAAGATTAGCAATCAAGGGAAAGAGGATGGAGGGAAATCTTACATCAGCCTACATTTTGGTGGATATTAGGAGTGATTTTACCATGTTCGCTGAGTCGGGGAAAACTGAATTCCTCTAAGCTTGTTTCATATTATGAAAACATGTCAAGGAGAATGTCTGGTCATTAGTTTCACTCAAGCGAGCATTCTGTGGAACGGATAAACATTAAGGGGCGTTTGGTTTTGATGCTTCAAAGGTCCCTTTATCACTGTGTGAATTTCAAGTTCCGTTCGCAACAAGCTGCTTAATTATTCTTGGCTATGACGTGGAATTTGGGATCCTTATCTACAAACCAGGACTAAATTGACTCCTTAAACTCAAGGGAGTAATTTGTATCTTGTCTAAAGACAGCAGTTAGAGTTAAATAACTCACTGTAGAAATCTGCAATTTTTAGTCCCGCTCCCGCTAAAATTAAGATTTATTTATTCTCGTTCACAATTTTTGCATTTTGTCCTGATCCCGCCCGCACCATACCACAGGTAGAGAGCTATGGTGATTTTTCAATACCTGTCTGTATGATTCTGTCTTTCTTTTTCGATTTCAATAAAAGACAGAACATCTCTGATCTCACTTGTTGCATTTGTCGGAGCAGGCAAAAGGAAGGTGCTTTACCTCGTTCTCGCATAAAACCGAAAACAAGAATGCAGGACCTCTAACTCACTGTGCTGCAATGATGGTCTCTCTTCCCCGACCTCCTCGCTCTCCTCTTTCGATTCCTGTGACTCTCTTATGGGTGCCACCAAAAACCTGAAGAAAAAAAAATGCTTTATTTAAAGAACGGCTCAAATCGTGACTAACATTGGCAGATTCTTTGCATGATTCTGGTCACACCCTTCGTTTTAGACGCTCAATATCATCTCAAGCACTAGACAAGCCACTCCTCACGACTGTCGATCCAAAAAAAACTCCTCTGTCAGAGACTAATTTGTCTTGGCTCTGTATCATCATTGCTTACCACCACAACACACCCTTCATCTTCCTCAACCACAACAACATGTTACTTGGCATACCGTCCTGAGCCTGGGAAAGCTCTGCGCTGTGAGCAATGTTTTTTAGTTCGAGTTCTACTGAGTCAAACCCAGAGAGACGGACACACCCCTGCCGGACACCAGACGGCACCCAGAAACATTCCAGAACGTCGTGGACCTTCACAAACACTCCTACACTTCAAATACTTCATCAACAGCAGGGCACAATGACTTTATTTAATATACATGACTGGAAAATTATCCTCAAAATCTCATCCAGACATTACATTTCTGGTCATAGAAGCCATTATGTCAAGTGTCAAGTGCAAGTTCTTCAATAGCTCAACATCCAAAATGCATGTCTGCAGTCTTAGTGAATTGATATGTTTTTACAGAGTAACAATGTAAAAGCGGGAACATTAGGTTACATTGTTCCAACACTTTTGTCATGCCAGTATCTAGAGGGAGAAAGAAACAGAGCTTTACACAGAAGTGACAGCCAAATCACAAAGAGCCATTCATTCAGCCTCAAACTCCACAGCTGGTTCTAATATAGAGCTGGGAGGAGCATGGAGAAGAGAGAGATTGCCTTTAAAACACACGTAATGCTTCTCATTTGCCCACTGCTGAGAAAGTCTCATTCTTTCTGGAAAACAAAACTGACTGTAATCATAAACTGGTTAAACTAGGTCCTGTTTTTGGATATTCTCACTACTGGTTTACGAGTAAATATGTAATGAATTTATGGAAATATGTATTTGATTTGACCACAAAAAACAAAAACAAAAAATATATAAATAAAAATAAATAAATACAGAGTTAATAAAGTTAAGATTAAAAATCGAATTTAAATCTGAAATAAACAAAAGTTATAGGATAAAAAATTGTAAAGCAAAGAAACAAAAATGTAAACCTTATATGTGCCCTTTTTGATCATAGAGTGCAGATTATTGCTAAAGTGAAAGGAAAAATATTATAATAGTTTAAGTTTACTGTAAATAAATGTTCTCTGCTAAACTTTTGATGTATGTTTTTATATAAGATATATATTTTACAATGTATGTATTTTTATTTATTTGTACTCTAAGATTAAATTCTAAGATAAAATGAAAGCCATATGTCTAACCAAGTTGTGTTCCAAATTTTAAGTTGATATCACAAAAAATGAAAGCTGCACTATGCAATTTAGGACGCCTATTCAAAACAAAGGCTTCACCTCACAGCCAGCGAAAAAAAGAATCGGGATAGGACTTATGTTAATGGATGCGGTTATTAATGTTACTGTAGTATGAAGCAGAGCAGGACCGAGTGTTGTGGAGCTGAGCGAGGCCGCTGGAGCGATTGTTGAGCAACACATGCCTCATGAGCAGCGGGACTTTTATTATGACTGAACGGGACACAATGTTAAGGGTACCATTTCCGCTTTTCCGGTCATGATTATGAGGTAACGCAGCTCTGTTTATCATATTAGATAGATTTAAGAGTTTAAAATGATGTTATGACGTTACTCTGTACGTTCGCTCAGCGGCTGCTGTGACACTTGTTCACACTGCTAAGAGTAAAGCGTTTCTGCCAAACAAAACCGGAAACCGAGGGGAACGCAGATATGACTCAATTGAAAGGTGACTCCCTCAGACTCCTTGGTTAAATAGCAATTTTCTCACAGTTTACAAATAGTTGGAAACATTTGGGATATTGTAAGAACTTAACTGAACAAAATATATAAACACTGGCACGGTGGTTTTTTGATATTTTAATAAAATATTTAGTACAAAAATACTACATAGTGCACCTTTAAATTCCTAATGGATTTTGTTTAGGCGCTGTAACAAGAATTCCATTTAATGTTTTTAATGCATTCTCCTGAAACAAATGAATACATTTCTGTCACATTTTCGCTTCTATTGCAAAGCAATAGCCATATAAAACCTTGAGTCTGTTATTATTGAATTTAATTGATTGTTTTGTCAAGATTATAATTTTTTTATTTTGATAATAAAATAGTTAAAATCACCATAAAATCTAAACTGTTTTTTTTCTTATAGTATGAATGTTAGTCTTGTCATCTATAAGATTGTGTGTTTCAAAACATTTTCATCCGATATTCTGTCCAATTAAATGCTCTCTAGAATCTAGTCCCGCCCCCTGTACCATAAATAGACGCTGAAGCTGTAGCTGAAATCAGTCACTTGTTCACATGTTACTATACGTGCGAATGGCACATAATGAACTATATAGGTGATAGGGAACAATTCAGACCGTGTAAATATGCTTTCCATTGGGGTGAATGAAGTCTGATTTTACATTTGTGTCACGCGAACTGCTGCAGTGCCCACACAGTCTGCTCTGGTCCAGAGATAAGATAGCACAGAAATCGAATAGAAACGGTTAGATATTAAGTGGAAACTGCCGCATTACTGGCAGAGCAATGATAGAAACTAAATGCTATTGGTTATTTTAGAAAAGGGGAGGAGCTGTCCCGCTCTGTCTTCCTATTTCAGTGCAAATTACATTAACACATTAAATAATGATGCCTAATTTATGATGTTTGAAAATATGGCAATGAAAAAAGCGGGTAGCAAAGAAACATTTTGATATGAAATTTATTTGAAATATTACACAAACCTATGGAGTCCATGCAGCTATCAGGAAAGAAACATTGTTAATTTTCAGTTCAACTTTTCATTGTAATTGTTAGATGAAAACATACAATTGATTTTGTAAAGTGATTTACAAAGATTGGCAAGTCTCTTATGCTCATCAAGGCTGCATTTATTTGATTCATAATAAAGTAAAAACAATAATATAAAAAAAAGATTACATCAAATATTACAACAATATAAAATATCTGTCTTCTATTTATAATATTTTCATTAATATTATTATAATTATTATTAATGTAGAAAACAGTTGTGCTGCAAGTGAACAGGATTTTCTTATCAATATTAAGTTCAAAAGAACAGCATTTATTTGAGATTATAAATGTCTTTATGTTCACGTTTTATTTTTTTAATATTTTTTTTATTGCTGAGTAAAAGTTTTCAATTTCTAAAAAAAATTATCTTAATGACCACAAACTTTTGAATGCTAGAGTGATTAGCAAAGATAAAAAAAACTTTTATTTTTCATTTATTTATTAGTGGCCTCAGACTGTATATACAGTAGACCACACTGTAGTATACTTTAAAGTCCTTCTTAATAAAACTGCAAAGAGTGATTCATGTTAAATAGGCTAATCATGCACAATAGCTAACTTTGACGTGATGCCCAAAAGACTGACATCTGAAAAACTACAAGAGTATGACTAAGGCCAACAATAAAAATGTCCACTTCCAACCCACACATAAAGCCACACAATGTCAAGCACGTACTCAACAAAAGTTCACAACCTTTAGATATATGAGGATGATAATGTGCACTAAATACTTGAGGGTAGTTATAAGGGTAATGGTTCATTGAGAACCGTTGTGTACAAACAGCACATGAGTTCAGGTTCAGAAAGAGTTACAGGAAAGGGAGCTGCAGTTCCCCAAAGACCCAGAAACTAGTCGGTCACTTCCTCCCAGCCGAGGAGAAGGGGAGCCTTAAAAATTAGAGAGGGAGAGAAACCAGAAAAGAATAAAATAGTAACAGAGTAAAAAACAGCTAATTTATCAGGAAGGAGAGCAGAAAGACACCGATGGAGTAGGTCCAGGACGGACACCAGGAGAGGGTGATATTTAAATGGAAATGTCTAGAGCAAAAATACTTTAGCGGCAAAGGCAGCTTTCAGACTAAGAAACCCAGCGTGAGTCATTTCAAATACCATTGGCTTTACGTTTTGTGCTATTTGATGACCATATGTTGCAAAAAAGCACAGCAGGACAAGATGAGGCTTAAGGAAAACTTATCTAAGTCTCAGGACTATGGGGTGAAAAATGAACTGAGTCTCAAGTCGGTCCCAATTGCGATTGTATGCAGTGCATTCCTCTGACCACTCAAGAAAACACACGAGACAAAGAGGGAACTGTGCCATGTCTTTGATCTATGGAAGTTCAACAACTCTTATGGCCTGTTCACAAGAATGATAACTATAAATGAAAACTTTAATGATAATTATATAAGCGTCCACATCAACGGATGATAACAGTATGTTTATTTTAAGTGTGTGCTGTAGTTTTGTCTACACATACGGCACAATAAGACCAGGGTCAGAAATGTACTTTTCAATTAAGGGGCCATACAGTGGCAGGAACAAGTGTGATTCCCTTGCAAAATTGGAGGGATCATAGAAAATGCATGTTCTTTATATACATGTAAACATCTTTTACCCTATCTTTTAGACAAAAGACCACAATCTTTATTTGCCACTTTTTTGCCCCCCAAAAAGAAAAGAAAATCTTCTGAATTTGTCAATTGTACTTGATTTGTTTTCTGGGAAACATGTAATTATCTTCTGTTGCTTCCGAAAGTACAGTACTAAATGAAAATTGTCCTCTGTGTGAAAAGACAGATCTCCAAATTACTGCTGGAGAGGGTTCAAATATGCAAAAGATGCTGGAAAACTGAAGAATTTTCAAGACCTGGAGGTTTTTCTGAAGAACATTAGACAGTTTAACTCCTCAGGACAAACAAGGGACTCAAAAACAAGCATCACAAAACAAACAAAAACAGCCGTGGATCATCCAGTAATGGGAATCAAGGCTTCATAAACTTTTAAACAAGGTAATTTTTTTTAATAAATTCTGCTATTTTTTATCTTGTGGGTTATGTCTTAACATCTTTCATTTAAAATATCTTATTTAGGGCAGTGCTAAATAAAACAAAATTCATTTTGTATGAGCCCTCTTATTTTCTTAAAATTATTCCCATTTTCTGCAAGGTTTTCTTCTAACTGCATTTGTCTCCTGGTATTGATTTCCATTGGTGTTTTGTACCCTTGTATGGGCAATTTGTATGAATTATTTTCATTGATTTAATTGGTTACATTTAATTATTTTCAATAAAAAGACACCGCATGTAATTATAGAAATTGCCCTTATTAAAGGTAAAAAAACGCCTGACTCTCACTGAACAAACTCTGATTGGCTATTGCATTCATACCCTCAGCAGAAACGCTGAAAACTAACACATAAAAAGAAATCTGATGCAGCATGAGCAGACCTAATTGTAATGCCGCAATCAACACATTCATTTTCACATTAATTGAGACAGTCGTACAAGGGGCAATTTTTGGCATTTTTGTTCATTTTGTTGGAATTTTGTCCCTTTTAATTGCTGACCCAGTGTAAGCTGATCTGTAAGAAATACTTCTCCACTGGTGGTCGAAGGCTGTTATTGTGTGAACCAAACTGATGTCCGATCATGGAAGAATAACATGCAGAACTGACTCAGTTTATCTCATTTTGTGGACCTTTTGGGGACGTCTTTGCTGGGTTGGGTGTTATGTAATGGACCTGCTATCTATGTATATATGGGCGGCTGCAATGTTCCAACCAGGACCTTATGAAGAGTTATGAGCAATGCTGGAAAGCGTCTGCATGCCCTAAACATACAGGGCTGTTTTTTACATTAGGGAGTGGTATATGGAGAAAACTACGGCATCTACAGAAACACCAGAGCCCGAAGCCAAAGCTCAAGGTCCAGGGAGGGGCCTCTCCCCGCTCACGTCACCGCTGGGGCAGGAGCAGAACAAACACACGCCGCAACACCATTGGTCATTGCCCTGACCTCCGACAGGAAACGGCCTGCGGGGTGGAGCTGGGCAACAGGAATCACCACAGACATCCAAATTTATCCCTCCAAATGAGAATTAACGGCAAAATCCTGCGAGAACCAGGATTACGGGCTATGAAAGGAACGGAGAAACTGGGGAGAAGGTAAATTATTAAAAGCAGAAAGAAAACAACAAAAGAGACACTTTGTAAGTGTAGTGTCATGCAGCAGCAATAAGGTCACAAGTATGTAAGGGGTGCCTATTCATCACTGTTGTCGGGACAGCTGTGGTGGGGAGACTTAAGGGGTTAGTCAGACTCTGCTCGCTAATGTAAACAAAGAGTAAGGGGAGGCAGATTTCATGGGGAACATTCACAGCCTCTGCCATTTCCAGGATCAAGCCCTCTCGTGTGGAAACCAAAACTTTTCCAGAGTGCAACTGTGGAATACATCCTGACAGAGCTGACTATAACACAACTATGAAACGACGAGTGTGCTTGGAAAGTGAAGTTTGTGCAGGACTTTTCTAGGTTAGAAGAGCAGGACCGTCAGCAGCACACACCCCAGAACACATGTCCCACACATGCAGCAGACAAACACTGAGACACACCTTCGCTCTCGGGACTCAAATCTGTTCTAAAATTTCCATCCTGCCCTTGAGATTAATGTCTTCTCTGGATTAGAACGGTTCTTCACTTTCTGGTGGGCAAAATATACGGCACATACATTACACAAAGGAGCAAGTCCCTTCCAAAACTATACTTGTGCAATCAGCCACATTAGAACTAAATGTTCTAAACTGATTATGTCTTAAAGTCTGCATAAAATGAGAGCTGCGATTGTCTTTTCTTCCCTATTGTGACGTATGAAATGGCTTCTTGAATAAGAAAAAAAGTACATCATTAGGGAACTGACTGGATGGTTGTGGTTTGCTATTGCTATGATGGCATGTGAGTGACAGGTTGTCCAGCCCTCACGCCAGTAAACACATCAGAGAAGAGATGACACTGAAGGAGGGGAAATTATTTTTGAAAATTGCGAGGGCAAATTAATTAAAAAAAAAAGCTGCTGAGCATAGAACAATAATTTATAATAAAAGCTGCATCATTCAGAAAAAAAATCGATTTGATAGTGACTTTAAGGTAAATGTAACCAAAACTAGTGTGTTTTCACATGGCAATGTATTACTTCACAGCTTCATATACTATAATTTCTGCGCAAAAGTTGCAAATTGTAAAATAGAGTTTAATGTCACAATGTAACAGAAATAGTGACAGATAATTTCTCACATATTGTGACACTTGTCTCAGTGAAATGGATTGTTGAAAAATAAAAAAACTTGGAACTATCCAGTGGTTGTTGATCAGATGGAGGCAAAGACAAAAGCTTGCACCTGATTTTAAGAAAAGAGCGGAGTTTATGAGGACAAAATGATTGGAGATGCCCAGCATGTTACCAGTCTTTTCACTGGAAGGTCCAATAGACCTTTATATAAAATACAGAAAAATATATGATGATTTGTGCTTTCCTATGCCAACAAGCACGTTTAATTTCATAATTTTAGATTTATAAAAAATTCTGAGAGCCATGACACAACTATGGTTTGTGCCACAATGTTCGCATTGTTCATATTTTTTTAGTATTAGTCTGAATGAGATATAGGCCTGTGTGATAGATAGTTTTATTCTAATTTTAGAATTTTATTTACAATAAAAAAAGTAAAAATATAAGGCTCACGTTTTGGTTGATGGTGCCTGTGTGCATGCTTGATTATTGTGGCCACTGACAATTAACGTCACATTTAAAATGACAGACAGATTTACACAGCTATCAAGCAGAATAAGGCTTGCTTGAGGGTAAGTTAAAGTGGACATGACAAGCCATAACATTGCTGAGGATCATTTTTAGAGGCAAAAGGCTGCACATACTGGCAGAGATCCATATAGAAATAATGGAGTTACGCTTCAAAGTATTAGACGCATTTCCCAAAACCCCTTAGGACAGAAGAGACACAAATTACAAGACAATTGCCATAGACATAGAGTGAGCTTTAAATGCTATACAATGATTGTGGAGAGCAAAGGCTGGTGTCTTAGCAAATCTGAGCACAGTTAGAGACATTGAGCTACTTGGGAAACTCTAGAGGAGATTTGTGTGAGATTAGTGTAGTCTTTACCTCAGAAAGAAAAAAAGACTTTCAATACTGTCAAAGAGAAACCATCGAGCTCCCATTTGTGATTTGTCTTTCCTATGGGAAGGGAATGTCGTTGAGTGATGTATGAGAAACAGCGACAGTTAGGCTACTAAAGGAAATTAAAAGAGCTCGAGATTCACGTAGTCCTGTGGCTTAATTTCATTAGTCTCGCAAACATCATTTAGACGCCCAGCGTGTGGTCCACCGTACAAATGGGGTTTATAACCACGCATTCCTGCGCGAGGAATTCCACGACTTGACCCATCGCGCCAAACGCGGCGCGCGCGTCTCAAGAGCTCCGGAGACTGCGCACTACGATAAGACTACACGAGCGCGTGCGGCGATCACTTCAAAACGCAAACGAGGTGTTAGATACGACTGCATGGCGAGAAAGAATGAAAGTAACAAAGTCGCGTGGCGTGACTGAAACAATATTAACTTTTTACCCAAGTTTCAAACATATAGTTTCAATTTACCCAAGGGCCAAAGAATTAACTCCGTGAACTACAACTAAAACACAAGTTTTCGTATTAATTTCAACTAAAACTTAAACTGAGTTGAAAATGTGTCATTCCCTTCTTTTTTCACACGTTTCCCATTCCAAGAGGTGTTTCACAATCAATAACATGCTAATTTACATCAGACTTGCACATTAAAACGCACGTGTAAAACCCAACGGTTCCTGGCCAACCAAATCAAGGCCCATGATTTCAAAGCCAAAGTGATGAACATCTGGAAGTCATGAAAAACTCCAGCAGTCCCACCCTCTCCCCAGAGTCACAGCAGTCACGGGGCTTTTATTTAATGGAGAATTTACCCCAAACCGCCATCAGCACTCATTTAACCATAATATACGTCGAGCCCGTTTAAATGATATAGTTAAAAGAGCAATAGTCAGATATAACGCATAAAAGGTGTTTTTATGTCGACTAATAAAATGAGCGCGCGACAAAATAACTCTTTAAAAACCCAAATGCTTTCTTAAACACTTCAATCAGTTTATCATATTCATAATGAATGTAATATAATTCTTCTGCGCATGTAGCCTATCTGAACTCTTCGGACCACACTATTTAAAGGCATTGTGCGCGCTTCCTAAAGATGCCGTTTAATTTCCATATGCATGTAATAACTGAAATCAACCAATAAAACGAGCATTTTTTTTAAATGAATGCACCATTAACCTCTGTAAGAATAATTCATATAATAGCAAGGGTAACAATAAGTCCGTTTTTAAAAGATGAATGTGAATCCCCATCAGGGTACCGTTACTTTGAAACTCAAAGTAAAATCGGGCTGAACAAAGACCGAAGCATCACAACCATGAAAGCAAATGGAAAACGACAATGCGCATGTATACTGTATTATTGCATGCTTTTATTATAATATTTTTTTTAAATAAAAAAGCACAAGGTTGACCAGACATAGCATGTGTGTATTGTCACCTACCCCCTTTCCAGTCCCCTCACTCGATAAGGCCAGCAGTCTCACTGACAGAGACAAAAACACCGCAGCCAAGCCATGAAGCGAACCCCTCCCTCTGCTCTTAAAGAGCCAACGCACGCATCCACTCGCCATTTAATCCCGTTAACTTCCTCAAATATTTGCTCTTTTTATTTTTCACTTTAAAAATCCTTGCAATATAGAGCCAATCGGTTCTAGAAACAACATTATTGCTCATAATTGTTAATTGCAACATGCACCTGGAAACACATAAAAAATAATTCAACAGTGTTGGATTCATTTGATGCCGTTATACGGAATCGCAGCATTGCAATTTGTAATTTGATAACTCTGATATTATGGGGACATGACGTCATAATGGCCTCACGTCACAAGAGCGATATATGGCAATGACGAGCGCATATTCGTCGTCCATATGGTCTGTAAAGTAACATTAAGGTAATATTAATTTGTTATTAGGTCGCAGATGGACAAGCACGGGTTTTCCTTTGTCTCGTTACATGTCAATAACACGCTGAACATATGGAGGTCGTTTTGAGCAGCAGACAGTCAAGCTGTGACGAGATTAGAGCTGCATGTGAAGAGAAAAGAGAATCATTTACAATATATTTACTATATATAACAAAAAGTGAAAATTATATGATTTATAATATAATACACATTTTTTATTTATAGTTAATGTGTTTAAATGTGTTAGTGTGTAAAAACGACTATAAAATAGGAGAAATGTATTTTAATATAAAAGTAAAAATAAAAAATAATACAGTATTTAGAACAGCAGTTTGTACAGTATAGTGTCGAGAAAGACAGTAGGTCATACAAACATTAAAATGTTACTTAAATATTATTTAGAATATATTTACTTTATAGGTTATAAATATATTGAAAATTATATTATTTATAATATAATACACATTTATTATTTATATTTAATGTGTCTATCGGTGTTATTTTGTCTAAAAAAACTACTATAAAAATTAGGAGAAATTTCTTTTAATATAAAAAGTTAAATTGGAAAAGAAAGAAGCAAACAAATAAATAAAAGAAACATTTTGTAATTAAAAATACAGTATTTAGACCAGCAGTTTGCACAGTATAGTGTCGAGACAGCAGAGGTCATACAAAAATTAAAATAGTGCAAGACAGATATTACAGCAGTCCAACAATGTAAGAAAGGTGAAAGTATTGCTAGTTCAGGTTCAATATCTACATTTCATTCGGCATCGTCACAAAATGGTAACAACCTAAATCATTCTCCTTTTTTTTTTCCAGTTTACATACTTGTGCATAACATTGAGAGCATACATTACATTAATGTGCATTTACAATAACATGAACGTTAAAACGTCTTCGTGTCTGAAAGTAGGATTTGGTGTAGCAGTGGCAGTCAAAATTCATAGCAGTCAGTGCATAACGATTAGTGTGCTCTTTTGCTCGTGCGGTGTGGAACTTTTTCCACAGTAAATGACTATATTAATGCCTTATGCTTCCGTCCTCTTCTTCAGTTACCTAAGGGGACACGCATCAAGGGATCTCCACTATACATTCAACAGTCTTGAAACAAATCCAGCTTTTCTTTGCTTATCAACATCAGTGCTTGAGCCAACATCCGAATTAGTTTTAAAAACAGTTTGCGCAAAGGATGTGATAGATTAAACGAGTCTCCTCTGAGTGAGCTAGTCTCTGGCCGTGGCCTGTCAGTCGTTCGTCTTGGAAAAGACATGAAGCTTTCACAAATGCTTTAATCCACTGAATGCAAGCAGATAAATCAGACAGCACTACAAGGTTTTATGAGGCAACACGTTCACGCACACACTCACAAATGTCTGGAAGTACTGTGGCTCGTATAGTCGCCCTCTTTCTCACACTCACACAAGCGCACGAGACAAGAAAGACAGCACGAACAAACAAAAGGAGGAAGTGCAGAGGAGCATCTGAATGCCGTGTGCTGGTTAGAACCTAAAATTACCTCTGTAGTTGAGCAAGAAGCTCATTTTTTCTACTGATGACTACTTAGAGCAGTTCTGCTGCTGTGCCCATGAAGATCATAATGACTCTGTTTACAGCAGATAACCTCAGAGTAAACAGACTGAAGAGAGAGGGGCTGGCTCAGGAGGGCTTGTGCCTGAGAGAGGAATGTGCAGTGTGTTAGTGTGCGGTTGGGGGGTGGTTAAATGATGGAGCGGCGGATCACGTCTGGCTTTACATCCACCCGCGCTCAGCTCCACCACACCTCAGCACTCCACCCGCCGAAAACTGGACCGACTGAGGGAATTCCTGCAAAGATGAGCAAGAGCAGATCCATGATTTGAACCAGTCCTCGGGTGACTCATGCTGGTCATGGCTCTGATAGTCAGTGAATATTCACAACAGGAAATGTAAATATTTAGGATATAAACACTGATGTGTACGGTAGCGTTGAACATTGCGCTTCAAATAACAATTGTATCGACTACATTGTTACACCATTAGGTGACGACAAGTGACTATTAAAAAAGGCATTTGTCATTGAATCATTCTTTCAAGAAATTTGTTCAAAAACATTGATTCATCCAGTAATGAAACATGTAAAGTATTTAATAAAAAAATTGGATTAATTAAACATTTCAAATAGACTGCAGCAATTAACAATTTGTCAGAACTTCTAGTAAATGACGTTATTTTGTTTAGTTGTGTTCAGAATAGTGATCTCTGTTTAAAAAAATATATATTGTGCAGTTACCATATCAACTTCAAATTTGAAGAACAATAATTATATAAAAAAATATTTAGTACAGTTTTTTTAATTTACAGTAAATTTAAACTTTCACAAGGTTTCATACTTTCATCTATTGAATTGCTTTCACTTAATCCGAGTGTCTTCATTAAAACAAGACCAAACTTAGGCAATTGTTGATTTAAGTTTGGATAGTGCATTTTTATGTCTATTCCCAAAAGGAGGGGCATTTAAGGGGTTATATAATAATGTAACAATTACATTTAACAACAAATGTGAATATTTATTATAGATGTTATTCATATTTATGTAACGCAGTCATCTTTATATTACTACACAGTTGGTGAACATGCTGTTCAAGGCTAAGACAGTCTCATAATGTACACATTAAATGGTTAGTGATTGGCTGCTACGCAATTTGCATGAGTCAGGATGCAGATATATAATTAGTCTGTTGGGTTTAGTTTACAAGCAACCAGGCAGTGATAATCTGCTCTTTTATTGTGCTGTCACCAATTTAAGATAAAACCGCAAAATGTTACAAATGAGTGTACAGGCTTGAAGGGTTTTTGGGCAAATGAGGAGTATGTGGCGTCACCTCTGTGTTGGTGTCGGTGTGGTCGGCAGAGGCAGTGGTCTATACAGTTGAGGAATTTTCCGGTTGATAAGGGGAAACAGAGCTTCTCTCAGTTTAGTGTAGTTCCGCTCCATCTCTCGATGGTATTCCTTCTGATCTGGACCGATCAGAGACTTGTTCTTCCTCAGAGCATCCTCACACCTGAGTCAAGAATACTGCATGTTAGTAGGTAAAACACAAAACAGCACCCTCATGAGACCCAGACGTGTCAACCCAAGAATCAGGCTGTCAACGAACTAAAATTCAGAAAATGTAATTTTAGAAACTATTTCAAACACTGAATCACTTTGTCCAGTATTTGTTCAGAGCCTGAACATATATATAGATACCATGGTGATTTGTGGTTTAGGTAATTGTGAGCTTTAGCATGATGGAAATAGACTGTGGCCATCTAGGACCATAAACATCCAAACCAAGGTCATATTCTGTAGGACTAGGAGTGTGAAACTTTGGGTTGACAGCAAATAAATATTGGATGTTTTATTTTACTTGATTCAAAAGCAAATTTTCTAAATTCAGAAATATTGCATTTGATTTGATACACTGAAAAGAGGTTTCCCTTTAGCAACATCTTCAAATGTCAAAAAAAAGAAGAAGAAAAACACCCCTGCCTTAGGACTTTATAGAGTGCCGGTCTCTTACAAGTCCATAAAAGTGCATCCATCAATTATAAAAGTAATCTAGCCTAGAAATCTAGACGCACCCTAGCGGCAGCAAATCTAATCTGCCCGCGAGTGTCATCTAGCAACTCTTAATTCCCCTCAGAGCTGTAATCGCCAAACTCTTGCCGGGCCAATCACATCGTGTATATAGAGTCGGTGGGCGGGGCCATAATGACGACGGCCAAGTTACGTTTGCGTGCTTCTAGTAAACACAGAAGCTGGCGAACGGCGGCCTTTCGAATCAGCTTTGACCATGACTCTGGAAGACTTTAAGGAGTTAAGCTTTTCTCTGAGAAAAGAACGGCACTGAAGTCATTCTTAAGAAGGGAAAAAGGGAAAATGTAACTATATTGTATTTGTCTGAAAGATGATGACTTGGATGACTTGAGAGTAAATCATGGGGTTATTTTCATGAATCATTACCTAAACGCTTCCAATTCTGCTAAAAAGTGAGCATGCTTGCGTGCAGGAAAGTGTGCATAAAAGTCAGTCCACCTTTTAGTGAAGTCTTTGAAGCAGAGGCGCAGTTTATTGTGATGACGGAAGAGTTTGGGGTCCTCAGGAATTTCAGACAGGAAGACCTGAGCCACCTCCAGTGGACCCTGAAGAGACAACATTTACAGGTTGTTCACATCCACAAACAAGCTTACATAATGGAAAGAAAAGAAAAAAACGATTCAGTATAATGGTTACCTGATTAACAGTGGTGCCAACACTGCCTTGAAGCACCATCTGGAGCATCTTTGGGTCTGCAGGGTCCTGATGGGTGGCGAAGGCCAGTTCCTGCGTTTTCTTCTGCATATCCTCAATCGCCACCTCCATTGGCATCAGAATGATCTGTAGCAAAGGAGGAAATGCAGTTAGACGAGTCAGTCTTGTAGCAATTTACAAATCTTTAAAACAAAACCATCCCACACCTCCTCTTTGTGGATGACATTGATGCGGGTCTTGATGTAGGGGAAGGCGTGGGAGGTAGTGAGAATGGTCTTGCGTTTGTACTGCTCATGCAGGTCGCCGTGGGCCCGACCGTCCAGAGTGAACGGTGTACAGTACATGAACGTGCGCAGGTTATAGTTCTTGTCAAAGTATGTGATGCGCTCCTTCAGCTCGTAAGTGTCAAAGAAGGGCTCCACATATGTGATCTGAAGGTATGCCTGAGAAACAAACACACAGGACTGTTCAACATGGAGACCATATGTACAAAACTGCAGTTATAGCAGTCTTATATGAAAAGGCCTTCAGTCCTGCAATAATGTTCATTTCTAACCTTATTGGGGTCCAGTTTGGTCTTGTCAACAGGGCTAGAATCCTTGATGATAGCCACCACGTCATCACCAAATCGTTCAGAGTAAAATTCCTATGAAGGAAATCAGCATAAACCTTACAAATAATCATATTATTATTACCATTGTTTGAGATGCACAAAACAACTAAGAAAACCAATTGGTTGACCACAGTTGTATTATAAAAAGGGGCAGTTCTTTACCTCCACGTTGTGGATTAAAACAATTTAATAAATAGCTAGCCATGGATTATCCCTTACTTTAATTACCACTAATATATTAGTAAACATAAACCATTATTATTGTATTATTATTATTTTCTACAAAAAACATATTATAATTTCTCTAGACCAGAAACAAACCTCCAGTCTATGCGAGATCTCGGCCAGCTTGGTGATAGAAGGCTCTTTATAGACAAACTCCTGCTCATCCAGATCTCCAAAGCGGCATCCATAGAAGCCCACGCGGAAGTAGGTGCCAAACATCCTCTATGGCCTGAACATTGAGGACAGGAACAATGGAGAGACACATAAAAAGAGAGAGAGAGAGAGAGAGAGAGAGAGAGAGAGAAGAGCATTGTTTGTCATATAAAAGCCTAAATAACATCACTTTATTCTGCTTTGGACACATCATGCCTAAGGACACAACACTGATGGCATAAGGTCTGGATCTGAATGCGTACACCCGTGCCCTAGGACAACACTGGCTTGTGCCATTCTTGTGAAATGGCCTTATGTAAGTGTGTCAGAGATGGTGAACCTCAGAGTGAGATGGAATGGCTTGAATTTTATGTTGGGTAACAAAGTTCATGTTCACTCACCAGGAAAGCATCCAGACCGCACAGGCGGAGACGGATGGAGAAATAAAAAAGAGATAAAGACCAGAGACAGTTAGTTTCTGAGGAGGAGAGAATTCCTTCTAACATAAACTGCAACATATGGTACTGATAAATACAGGAGCACAAGTGTGATCAGCCTTACCTCCCATCCTGAACTCTGTGTGCGGACACAGCAGGAGACACATCATCACCGACAAGACAGAGAAGACATCAATCAAACCACATACACACACACACAACATTACAATAACAGAGAGCTTTGCACCAAAAGTCTGCAATCAGTGTTTGTGGTCCAGATCCCTTACCAAAGACTGGTTCCAACTGGAGCACATAACTTTTAAAGCTGTCAATTACAATTCTTAGTTTGATTTGATACATAACTATTCAGTTAATCAAATTAAAATATAAACATACCTGCATAACACACTGTAAAATGACCACAAAACTACTAGTTTAAAGTTCATATAATAAATCATTGTACTAAAATAAGATGTATAAAATAATAAATCTCACATTTCAGCCTAATAAATGATTGCATGCTTAATATAATTAGTCAGACAAAAACAGCAGACGCTGATTCATGCAAATTCAATTTGACAGTAGGTAGCGCTTATGGAAAAGTAGAAATGCAGGGGTTACCATGGTCCCGCGCGCAAGGATAATAACTAACATCACGAAGGAATATTTTGTCAAAAGTGAAGTTTGCAGGTATGATGAAGATTCAAATTAAAAAGCATGATTGCATACATAACACTGGAATACAGAATTTTCCCACCATCTGAGCAATTCAATTTTCTAATAAAATTTACTTGATCACATAATTTCGTAAAAAAAAAAAACTATTATTACCAATTCATTTATTGCTTACTACTGTAGTTTGAATACTGGATGAAACAGCACACAATTTAACTACAAAAGGACTTTATTTATAAGTCCTATTTAAGAATGTACAATGAATATTACCAAAATAGCCATTTAACATTTCGACTCCCAAAACCGTCTAAGATTGTTTGGAAGTTGTTGTAGACATGACTTCCTGTGTCAACAAACCTGATTGTATACTTTGTTGAAGGCGTCCTGCAGTTTGCCATGGACGGAAGCAAGCTTCTTAAAGTCTCTGTTGGCCTCGTGAATGGGACAGAGGATCTTATAAACCTCATTTATGGCCTCGTACATGGCAGCCTAGAAGAGAGACAGAAACTAGTCAGCATTCACTTGTGCTAACAGTTAATAATCCCACAAAAATGTGTGGCGCTGACTTAAATACAAGTCTAAATCTCTTTGATTGCGCTGGATGCTCTCGATTTCCACAACTGATGGGGGAGTGATATGACGCGAGCTCTCACCATGTTGAAGGAGGCAGCTGCTTGCTCCAGAAGTCCCACGAGCCCAGACTCACTGAAGTACTTCCCTGAACAGATGCCCTCCTCTTCTGGGGACAGGATATCATCAGACACTGCAGACTCCTCCAGCACATTTGACGAAATACTCTGGGAAATGCAATTATTGAATGCAATTACTCTGGGAAATGTGTCAAAGAGACTAAAAAGCTATTTTGATCGATTTTGTCTTAAATTTATTCCTCTCAATATATACAATATTTGATTGAATATTAATTTATAAAACATTATTATAACAAAATATAAATTTGCATCTCACATAATATAATGTTTGCAAATAAATATGGTGTTATTAGTATAAATACTGCTGTGAGATTATAACAGTAATTATACATTTTCATTTAAGTAAAATGGTATTAATCTTACTTTTTTTATTTGTGTATAAACATAAAACATTTTACTGTATTTTTTTCATGACTCAGTTCTTAATGAATACTGAAAAAAGTGCTGTACCAAATTACACATTTTAGAGCAAACCTAAACTATAAAAATGTATATTTGCTACAGAAATGTTGTGACCACGGGAATATACCGGTAGACAAGATAAAACCACTGAGCCCAGATCAGTGTTATCGTCATATTTTAGTTAAAAGTTATGTGCTTTTGTCATTTTTATATTTCTATATAGCGTATTTTTTTATTTATTTCAGTTATAGTAAATTTATTATTAACTTAATTTCGGTTAGTTGGAAAGGCAACATTTGAAATGTAAAGCTCAAAAACTTTCAATAGTTTTAGTTAAAAATAGTTTTAGTTTACAAGAACAACACTGGCCCAGATTAAATATATTTGAGATAATTTAAAACAAATTCCTGTAAGCATCTGTTTATATACAAGCCTAATACTAATACTACATACACAAACAAAGAGCATTTACCTGGAAGGACACACAGCCGATGGGGAGGTAGCGGCAATCTTCAAGCATGTTGAGGTATTCGGCCACCAGGGCGGCGCTATGCACCAGGCAGTGTGCTGCCTCTGCGTGGTTCCCTCTCTCCGAGTGCTTCCCTGCCATGTTCTGCAGCCAGGTGAGTCTCAGATCTGGAGAGTTCTGATAGCCCTTAGCAATCCTACGCAAAGAGAAGAGCCACTTTCACAAACAGCACAGGAGTCACATTAGACGTAAAGAGAAAGCACTGACCTGTACATGAGGTCTAAGAGCATCTCTGGGTCCTGCTGGTGCTCCTTCATCTTTACAGTGTCAGTGAGAATCATGTGGAGGTTGAAGACGAGATCCTGTACCTACAGAGATGACAGCAGAACATAGCATCGCTTAAGTGACTTCCCTAGAATAGCATCATTTTTTGCAGATATAAAGTGTAAAGCATGACATTTAAAACAATAATCGTCTAACATTTTTTAAAATTTTAAATGAAATAGTTTATTCAAACTTTAGACAAAACCATTAAAAAAATATGTATACAATAACGTTTTTGCATATATTTAATAATAATAATGCATTGTATTTAATGGCGCCTTTCATAACACCCAAGGTCATCTCACAATAAAAATGCAAATCACTACACAAAACAAAACACAACGAACTCCACATATACAGAAAAAGTGCAGTCAAGACTCAATAAAACACATTATAAAAAAGCCTGTATAAAAAGATATGTCTTAAGACGCGTTTTAAAAGTCAATAAACAATCACTATTGCGAACATCAAGAGGAAGGGAGATCCATAAGTGAGCGGCAGCATAACTAAACGATATGGCACGATATGGTAGTTAGTCGAATCCAAGGTACCACAAGAGAAATTGAAGATGAAGATCTGAGAGCACATGAAGGAGTGTAAACTGGAAAAAGTTGAGTAAGGTATTGGAGTGCAAGATTATGTTGTGCCTTATAAGCAAGTAGCAAGATCTTAAATTCAACTTGATATTTTACCGGAAGCCAGTGCAATTGCTGAAGAACTGGAGAAATGTGCTCAGTATAAGGTGATCTAGAAAGAGGTCATCAAAAATGCTGCAGAATTTTGAACCAACTGTAGCTTATGTAGCAATTTCAAGGGAACACCTGTGAGAAGAGCATTGCAATAGTCTATATGTGAAGTGACTAATGCATGAATAAGAACTGCTGCATTGTTGGTTGAAAGAAAGGGACAGAGACGGTTAATATTACGCAAGTGGAAGTATGCAGTCTGCGTGATATTATTAATTTGAGTTTCAAAGGATAATGTGCTATCCATGATAACACCCAAACTTTTAACCTGTGAGGAAGGACAGATCGCATTATTGTCAATGTACAAAGAATAACAATTAGATTTTGATTAAACTGATCTATTGATAACAAGTAAAGCCCCAGGTTAGTTGCTATTTAGCTTCAAGAAGTTAGCTGAAAGCCAATCTTTAATTTCAGCTAAACAGCTGGTCTTCAGCAAAGATTGTGGGGGAAAAGAATCAGTTTGTTTGGCAGACAGGTAAAGTTGGGTGTCATCCGCAAAGCAATGAAAATTAATACCATGTTTTCTCAAAATGGAACCAAGAGGAAGCATATAAATAACAAAAAGCAGTGGGCCCAAAACAGAACCCTGGGGAACACCAGAGGTGACTGTAGATGTTCTTGATTTAAAACTTTTTAATTGAATACACTGAGTGCGTCCAGATTGATATGACCCAAACCAAGACAGAGCCGTGCCAGCAATCTCAATAGACGCTAACCTATCGAGAAGAATCTTGTGTGAAACAGTATCAAAGGCAGCGCTTAAGTCAAGAAGGACAAGAATGGTTAAAAGCCCAAAGTCAGCTGCCAGCAAAACATTTTCTATGTTTTGTTTCATATTTGATAAATTGTCCGTTTATGGCTAATATAGTCTGATAGAGGAAAATATGGAGCTCATATTTGGGGAGGAAAAAGTGAATATGCAATTTGGTTGTTGACATTTATATGGGCCAAAAAAGTTAAATGAAATTCTAATTGCTTGTACTGTAAATCCATGATTTCATAACAGTTCTTTATAAATTTCAGCTGTCACTCTTTATCTCCCTAAAACAAAACATATAATGCAATGCAATATAACGATAATTTAGAAATGTACAAATAAACTTCCCTCAAAAGCCTTTTTAAAGACATTACAAAAAGGGATGGATAATCAAGTTAACCTATGCTGCTTCAGTCCAGTAAACGTCCATATTGAAATATGAGAAAAGACATGTAGTAGACTGTGCAACAAAGTTTAGATCATGTTTATAACTTAGAGGCCTTAGAAGTTTAGTTATTAAGTATGATACAGTAAAGACGGCATATTTAATTGAACACAGATGAAAGTGAGGCTGTGAGGGATAGACATACAATCTTTACAATGGCATGCACTGACTAAAGTCCTGGATCAAGTCTTTTCATTCGTAACAACTTTTTTTCAACTGAACAATTGGTATGTTGCAACAATACGATCTTTTACTGTAATACAATCCAATGTATTGTAATTCTATTCCTCAGTCTCGTTTTTCTTCCCGTCAAAAATTAAATATAGTGCTGCCTTGACTAAGGTCTACTAAAGGCTTTATTGGGTTAAATTTCACAGCAGTGGTGGCTGTTGGCTTGTCATCCCCTGTGGGATTTGAACCAACAACCTTTTTTTAGCTGCCCAACCAGATTCAAGTGTTTGATACCTGCTCAGGGAACGGGGAATCTCTGAGCTCCAGGTCATCCTCGGCATATGTGAGGATAGTTTTTAAAGAGCGCCGCAAATGCTCTTCATTGAAGGTCTGAGAGGTGCCCACGAGTGAAGACAGAGACATGGTGACCTGCATCTTAACACGAGCAAAATTCTACAGATTGGGAGGAAAGAAACAGAATTTGATTGGGTTTATCATGTTTCTTCTTTTTATATAGGAAAAGGTGAATGAAGCATCAGAGTTTAATGTGATATGCCTTACGTTGCCGATCTCAAAGTTCTGTCTCATGAGCAGGTAGAGGGAGGCGCTGGCGTGGCTGCGAACAGAGCTCACGCTGCTGCTGCAGTGACGCAGTAACCGCAAACACAGATCTGCACAGAGCTCAGTGTCCTCCTCAAACAACATCTCTGGGAACTGCAGAAACACATGCAAAGTTTAGCATCTTCTACAATTCCTTTGTGATCCATGTACTATAAAATAACAGGTCATATGTACACAGAGCTGACCAGAAAAACTAAGAAAAGTTTTATTTCATGACAATGATTTTCAAAGACAAACATAAACAGCATGAATATCTAGAGTCAATCCCTCCTTCATGTGAGCTGAACTGACAGGGAAGCTAAAGCTCATTAAATATGCAAATCTTATCCAATCCTATCCGTGGACATTTACTTCCAAGTCTCCAGTGCCCATTGTTCAGAAGACAGCCTCAAAACCAGTGTAGAAAATAGCCTATTATTTATTAGTTATGTTTTTGAATGTAAAGACCACACAAACATCATTAGTTGACCTCAGACAACAGTATAAAAGAATTTAAAAGGCCAGTTAATGACACCTTTAATTAACAAATAAGCCTGAGCTCAAGGTAAGACTTAACCGTGGGTTGCCATTTGTGGGTCATTATGGGGCAGCAGTGGTTCATGTAGGTTGTCTACAAACCGGAAGGTTTGTGGTTTAATCCCCGGTTTCACGAGCAAGACACATAACCCAAGCCTTGCATGGCTGACCCCGGCGTCGTGTATGAATGGGTGAATGTGAGGCAGTATGTAAAGCGCTTTGGATGGCCATATGTCTGTTAAAAGCGCTACTTAAATGCAGTCCATTTACCATTTATCATATTTATCACAGATTGCTGCTTTTTCTAAATCAAATACAGATACACTAGCACAGTAAATATAACATTTATATTAAATGTATTAGTGAGAGAGCAATTGCATGCGAATTTATTCTACCTGGAAGCATTTCTCTACTAATAGTGGCTCTACTAATAGCTGTGGGTTTTAGTTACTAAGAATTATAAGCTAGAACTTTTCAGTTTCTTAACTATTTTATTTTGATAAAAATCACAGAACAGTTTTGGCAAAACATTTATGCATTAGTGAATGTTTCTATGTGCGTGCAATCTGCTCATGATGTGCATGCTACTGTCTATATGTGTATTGCAATCCAGCAGAGCATTCATTTAGAATGGCTATTAACTTATGTGTACAATTAGCTGTTTAAAATGTGCACTCACCTAATCCATTTTGAGCATCTAGATGGTATAATCAAACATATCTTGTGGAGACCTCTCATTATATATTTATCATTTAGACCTTTGGAAACGTCCTTTGCGGTGTCCTCTATAGGCCATAATCAGCGACTAGTCAACATCAAGCTTAAAGTGTCGACCAGATTAGTCTGAGCAACCTCTACTAATAACCGATAAATGGCTGACATACAAATAGTATTTGGCCTAATTCCCCTGGCGCAGAAAGGGTTTTGCACCAATGTTCAATACTCAGGGTTTAGGGCTATCCAGTGCTGCTAACAGCAGATACAAACCTTATAGACCAAAGCTCTCTGTGTGCTGAAGCAGTGCTGCAGGAAGAGGGCGCTCTGGTTTCCTGCCATACTGTGGAGAAGGACTCTCAGCACACCACTCAACACACTCTCCTTCAGCTCTGACATCACCACCGTCTAATACAAACACACAAACACTTGTAAATTATGTAAAAGACACACATGTAATCTCTTGAAACTGCATTCAAATGTGGGCAGCAATGTCTCCTTTACTTTAACAATTATCTCCAGTGTGTCCAGGGCTATGAGAGCAGCTTCTGTTGCCAAGTTTCCATCCACTACAGACTCCTGCTCCACCTCTGCCTTGGTTCTGCGCAGAGACAGTGTTTACAGTAAGCTATTCATAGTGCCCATCTGACACACACACACACACACACACACACACACACACACACACACACACACACACACACACACACACACACACACACACACACACACACACACACACACACACACACACACACACACACACACACACACCCTGTGATTATGTGCTTCATTAAGGCGACAGACAGTTAGAGTAACGGCATTCAGAAATTCAATTAAACTTAACAGCAATAGAAAGATACTCAAATACTGAGAGAAGGAGAAAAGAGACACACTTATCCACTCTGTCTGCATTCTGTCTCCAGTGAGTGACGTTTTTCCTCCAGCGGACATTCTCCTGACCTCCGTAAGGACTCCGCTCTGAGGAACGCACAGGACCAGTGACAAATTTAAAGCTTCATCATTTACTTTGGCACAAATTCCAACAGAGCATCTGCCGTACCTCTGCAGCGGCGGACCATCTCCTGTCTTGCTCCAATGGTGCCGAGTATGGCCTCCTCCAGACGGGCCTTCATGTCCTGAGACTTCTTAAAGGTCAGACTGTTGATTCTCTCCAGGGTCTTCTTCCCCTGAGATGAGGCACAATGAAGAGGATGGTCAAAACATCCAACACAAAAATCTACAGTAGAAAGTCAAAATTCCAGTGGTTTAAGCTATTTTTAAGGGGTCATGCTATATTTTAGTCTCCTTATTTTCCCTCTGTGGTCCAATTACAATGATTTTGCACCAAAATAGTTTTTCCTGATAATTGTCCACCTTTTCTCTGGCCATTGGAATTAAACAGAATGTTCAGACAAATATAGTTTTAAACTGGCCCAGCCTTAATAACAGCCTCTTTGTAAAACAGTACATTCTGGCAGATTCCCTGCAATATATAAAACATTAACTTGCTTTTATTTTACATAATATGTTTTCAAATAAATATGGTATTGTTAGCATAAATACTAGCCTGGTCTTACCGGACTCTCATACATTTCATTAGTACATAGAGTCTGGCCACTCTCCATTGACAAGCGTTTATTTCCGCAAAGGCGGGTACTCTGTTGAAGTTTAAAACTATTGGATGTGCTCAGAGCCACTCTGGATTTGCCATAACCAATTGCTAAAGTTTGGTGGAGGAGAGTTTTGTGATCGGGAATGTGCCGCTCATGTGGTCCGTATCATGATGATTGTATGTTGTAAATAAAATGTCAAATGCTTGGTATGAAAATAAATGCTGCTATAAATAACGGACCAGTTCAAATGTTTACGTGCTTTTATTGTAAATACTTGCCAGCATTTTAAAGAAATAAAAGTCAAGAAATGCGTCCAAATAACAGCAAAGAGCAACCGTACGGTGCTCTGCAGTGGTCAAAAATGATTATCACACTGAATTTTGAAGTGATATATTCTTGAAAACTCAGAGATGTGGATTCGGACAGCTTACATCACCACACGACCTTGGTGTTTGTCAAAAGCAGTAGCTAACTCGGCCGGGGATTTTTAAGCGGGTGGTGGGAAACGGACAGCAATAAAATCACTGACTAACATCTGTAAATGATGGCAATACCTTCCGACCCCACAAGGAACTGTACAGTCCGAATAAGGCTTCAGCCAACTCCTTCACCTCTAATTCCCCCTGTTGGGGAGGAGGGCCACAAGATCATGGCCACCAACAAACCCCAGCAAAGATTTTTATTGCTCCGGCTTTAACTTCTGGATATTCGGCAGCGGTGCCACAACGGAATAAATGGTTTTGTTTGCATCTTTCTCCGCCGCCATTACTGAACTACAACTCAAACTAGCGCACAACATCAACATCATAGTTCTCAGCCACTCCCTCTGTTTGCTGACTGGGCCGGTAAAAATTTGTTCGGAGAAAACGTAACAATACACCACAGTCCCAGACGAAGTACTGAAGGAAAATGAAAATTGAGCAGAAGTACGTAGGAGGGAAGAGCCAGGCTATATAAATACACTTTTTGGGGCTTCACATTTTAGACTCCCATTCACTGACATTATAAAGCTTGCATTAGCCAGGATTTTTTAATATCACTCTGATTGTATTTGTCTGAAAGAAGAATGTCATATACACCTAGGATGGTTAGAGGGTGAGTAAATCATGGGGTTATTTTCATTTTTGGGTAAACTATCCGTTTAAAAGGACGAGAGGGGAATGTGGATGTACCTTGTATTCGAAACAGGACAGACAGACGTGAAGAAGATCAAGCAAGCGGTTAATTTGTGGCACAGACAGGTCTGACACCCATCGTTCCAACAGCCCTGCGTCTGCATTCTTCAACACCCACAAGAAACAAACCAGCAGTGTCCTGCTGCACTCTGCAGAGAGGGCGCTACACTGACGGCCCGCCTGTCGGAGAAACAAACAAAAACACATTTACACTACACTAATACACTCCCACAGAAAAACACAACACAGCCAGGCTTGATTAGACATCACATCCGGCAGCCTGTTAGGGACAGGCATATACAGAGGATGTCCTTACACACCCATATGTATAATAAACACTCACACACATGACACTCATTTCCTCAGCCATATGCTAGTCATTAATATTCACCAATGGACAGGAAACATTGTTGTACACCTTCAGGGGAAAGAGTACATAATAATTCCCCCTCTGGTGGAGGACAGCAGTACTGTAGCAGACAGAATGAGCAGGATGTGAATGGCTCACCCTAGTGGTGATATCAGTGGTCACAGCTGCTGTGACCTCATTCACCTGAATGTGAGGGAAATTTCCAGAAGACCATGAAGTAAATTTATTTCTGTTGTTTGTCTTTTCTATTTATTCAACTAGAGCAGCGGCAAGGGACAAATATGTGGACTTAAAAAATAAACTGCATGTGCATAAATATAGCTTATTTCTGAAAAAAGAGAGATAATATTATATTTTTAGCAATGCAACAAAATGAAAATTCTGGGTTAATTACTTTTTGGTAACACTTTACAATAAGGTCTCATTTGTTAACCATGAGCAATATACAGCTCTTGACAACATTAAGAAACCACTTACAATTGAAAAATCAATGTTAGGTGGTCTCTTAATTTTTTCCAGAGCTGTATTTGTTAGTATTTATCCATCTTTGTTAACATTAGTTAATAAAAATGTACTTATCCATTGTTTGTTCCTGTTAGTTCAACACAACTTTTGATTTTAATAATGTATTAGTAAAAATTAATTAATATTAGTAATTAGTAGTAGTAGTCTAGAGAGGTGGAGGTTTGCTCTGGAGAGAAGAGGAATGAAGGTTAGTCGCAGCAAGACAGAATACATGTGTGTGAATGACAGAGAACCAAGTGGAACAGTGACATTACAGGGAGAAGAGTGCAGGATTTTAAGTACTTAGGGTCAACAGTCCAGAGCAATGGGGGGTGTGGAAAACAGGTGAAGAAGTGTGTGCAGGCAGGTTGGAATGGGTGGAGAAAAGTGTCAGGTCTGTTGTGTGATAAAAGTGTACCAGCAAGAATGAAAGAAAATGTGTACAGGACAGTAGTGAAACCAGCGATGTTGTATGGTTTGGAGACAGTTGCACTGAGGAAAAGACAGGAGGAAGAGCTAGAGGTAGCAGAGCTGAAGATTTTGAGGTTCTCTTTGGGAGTGACGAGGATGGATAGGATCAGGAATGAGTATATCAGAGGGACAGCACATGTGAGATGTTTTGGAGACAAAGTTAGAGAGGCCAGGTTGAGATGGTTTGGACATTTTCAGAGTTGGGAGAGTGAATATAATCGGTAAAAGGATGATGAGGTTAGAACTGCCAGACAGGAGGTCAAGAGGAAGACCAAAGAGGAGGTTTATGGATGTAGTGAAGAAAGAGGATAGCAATAGATGGAGGCAGATGATTCGCTGAAGCGACCCCTGAAGGGAACAGCCGAAAGAAAAATAATAAGAAGTAATTAATATGAACTAATATTAATAAATGCTGTAGAAGTATTGCTCATTCTGGGTTCATATTAACTAATGGCAATAAATGAAAGTGTTACCTACTTTATTTTAATAACGACTCATTTCTTATATATATTTTTGGTAACACTTTAGCATGGGGAACACATATTCACTATTAACTATGACTTTTGCCTCAATTACTCCCAATTCACTGGTTATTAATAGTTAGTAAGGTAGTTTTTGTAGCATTTAAGTTTAGGTATTGGGTAGGATTAAGGGATGTAGAATAAGGTCATGAAGAATAAGGCATTAATATGTGCTTTATAAGTTCTAATAAACAGCCAATATCCTTGTAATATGCATTCAAATTACTAGTTAATAGTTAATAACTGAACCTTAAAATGAAGTGTTACCAATTTTTTTTATTCATAGTTGGATTCATATTTTTTTATTACATTAAATAATAATTTTATTGCATCGGAATTGAAAAAAAAAAACTATATACAATAAAATAAAAAAATAACTACACTTTCATTTAAAATAACACCAAAATCAGACAGATACATTATATAATAATCAATAAATTATTATTTATTCAGTTCTATCTAACAGAATCAGAATTAACAGATTAATGTTGACCAATTGCAAGGGCAGTGAGCGCTGTGACGCTGTCCTTTTGAACTTTCATCAAAGAGTCAAAAAGTTCAAATAAATTTCACAAATATTAAAAAGCACAACTGTTTTTAACATTGATAAAAATAATACATGTTTCTTGAGAAGCAAATCACCATATTATATTGATTTCTGGACGTAATGATGCTGCAAATTCAGCTTTGATCACAGAAAGTGCAAAATAACATTACAAAGTGTGAAACACTTTTACGAAGCTCCTGCCGCGGCTGTATAATTTCTGTATGTAATGATTGACATGTCTTGTCCAATCAGCTGTCAGTATTCCATTCACTGTGTCACTTCCGGTGTGGTATATTCCCTTTCCGTTAAGAATTGGTCATTGTAAATTTGTTTTGGGACTGGTAAAAGTTTTTTGCGTCTTGTTAATTTGTTTTCCTAAATATAAATTTGTTTCATCCTTGGTAAAAGTGTTTTGCCAATGTAATAGGGTTTTATTTGTGTTTTATAAAATTTGTCTACAGCTTCGTAAAAGTGTTTCACACTTTGTAATGTTGTTTTGCACTTCCCGGCCACCGTACATATCAAAGCATATTACAATAAAAAAAAAAAAAATCATATGTTTTAAAACGTTTTACAATAGTGTATAAAAACAATAATATTTCACAATATTTCCATTTACTGATTTTTATCAATAAATGCAGTAAGCATAAAAGACTTCTTTCAAAAAACATTACAAATTCTGAAAAGTGTTGTATGTTCACAATCTTTCTTCATATTCATAACCAGATTAATGGTGATCAGTAAGCAGGTACTCACCACTGATGGCAGAGTGAAGGGGTTGGCTTTGGAATGTGGGAGTGGGGAGCCAGCTATCGCCATGGCAACAGACTGGCTGATGGTGCCGTTGTCTGGGTCGTTATCGTCGACGAGCGCCGAGGCGTGACGTACACGCTGTGGGGACATGTCTGGGACATACAAAGGTGGAGAGATACAGATCTTGGCTGAAATGGGACTTTTGTTCAGTTTTAATGACTCTCTGGAGGTCTGACCTTTGAAAAACTATTCAAGTTATAAACAGCGTTCATATAAATAACCCAAAGAGATAAGCAGCCTGCTCTATTGTGGGCACTCGGCCCAAAGGGTCTCACTAACCAGTGAAGTCGTGGAGAAGGGGCAGCCCCTCCATGACGATGGGGATGAGTGGCAGGTAGAGCTGGGCGATGTGCGAGCGGACCTGGGGGTCTGTGTAACGGGGGTCCGCATCGTGACTGCACAGCAGAGAATGCAGCGCACTAATGGCCTTCTTGTGTAGGAAGAACACACTGAGAGAGAGCGAGAGCGAGAGCGAGAGAGAGAGCGAGAGCGAGAGAGAGAGAGTATGTATAGTGTTAGATTCGTATTTATAAAGTCTTATTTATAAGAGTGTCTTAAAGAGGTAGTTGTCATCAATTACTCACCCTCATGTTGTACCAACCCTGTATAAAATTCTTTCTTCTGTTGAACACATTAGAAGACATTTTAAAACGTGGAAAATCAAAACGTTGACAGTAGCCATTGACTTTCATAGTAGGAAGTGAGTCAATGGGTCCTCATAAACTCTGGTTACCAAACATTCTTCAAAATATCTTCTTTTGTGTTCAACAGAAGAAATACATTCATACAGGTTGGTAACAAAATGAGGGTGAGTAAATGATGACAACATTTGCATTACTGGATGAACTATCCTTTTAATAACAGGTCAAAAATATGTATTCTCTGTGCTAAATTAAGGGTGACATATGAAACTAAATTGATTCAAACATGGTAAAATATGCTCATACTTGGATAAAATTAATTTGTTCCATAGCTGCTGGATTTTTTTCTCATGACAGCGTTAAACAGTGGTGGAGGAAGTACTGAATGTCAGTACTGAAGTAAAAGTACAAATAACCAGAGCCATATTTACTTAAGTAAAAGTAGAAGTACTACAACGACAATCCTACTGAAGTAAAAGTAAAAAAGTACTTGATTTTAAATGTACTTTTAGTATTAAAAGTAAAAGTACTTGTATAACAATTTATTCTCCTAATGTCTATATTCTAATAATTAAAAAGAAGAAAACAGTATTGGCTGTGGCGTTTTAATTACGTTAGTTTTGGGTTAATGTAGGTTAATTGTGCGTATCATCTGTTGCCCAGTTTACATTCTGACTCACAATATCAGGGTGATCTGCAGAGTTAAATATCAATATTCAGAAGTAACATTTTCATCAGCTTTGATGTATTTAAATCTTCATATTTATGAGGATTAATCTTAAATATAGGATATGCGTCAGCTTTCCTTTTATATTCTTAAATTTGATCAATAAATTAAATGAGAATAACACTATATGGTTGTTAAATTAAATAATTTACACTAATAAATTACAACTGCATTAAATAATGTTATAAGATTGTTTTAAATATGTATTTTTAATACAATAAGAAATGTTGGAAAGAATGTTTAAACATGAAACTAAACTACCAGTAGGTGGCGGCAGGTCTTAATGAGTGAGTCATTGAGTCGGTTCGTTCAAACGGCTGATTCGTTCATGAATGAGGCAGTCGTTAAGTCATTACATTTATTTTAAAGCTGGAAGACACTACAGAGTTTTTACATGAACAGATTTTAAAACAGTAAGCATCACTTAATGGCACTAAACAACAGGATCAGACACACAATAAAAACTCAAGTAATTCTGAACACAACAAACTGCAAAAACAGGCACCATGCTAGGAGATCCGGGACAAATGAAAACAATCATATAGTGTCTTGAGTAGGTACTACATTTTGAATTTGAACTTGCTTTGCAATGTTTTATATATTAAAGCTACACTGTGTGATATTTTCCCCCATCTAGCGGTGAAAAGTTATATGACCATGCAGGAAATAATAGTTTCTGTTCCTCTCAATTCTGATTTCGTTTTAACTCCTACGGTGGCTGATTTAGTCCAAGATTAATATGGCAATCCCCCTCTTCACATTCGACACGGTGCCATCGAGTGTTAAAACGCGAAAGGCGAAGCTTCAATTTATGGGTATGTCCCTCTTTGGCTAATGTACTTTCAAGATGGAGGGGCAACATGGCGACCGACATTCAAAACCCTCACCCGTAGGTATTTTCAATGGACTATTATAAACTTACGAGAATACTTTATTACTCGAAAGAATTAAATATACATTAATGAGCACATATATTTTTGAAACAACTAAGTGTTTTTAGCTAAGAAGAAACTAAAAAGGTTACACAATGTAGCTTTAAGTGTGTGTGCAGTATGAATTAAGTTTGAATGTACTACATCAGCGATGATGTTATGGTGATGTGACCTACCAGCATCTGTTTCGTCAATTCACTGCCATTCATAAAAGCTCTCCAGTGGACTAGTAAAGCGCCCACTAAATGCGCACTTCAGATTCTCAGCGAATGTTGCAAGTCGTCCGGGTACTTCTCGTCTTCTCGTTTTTTTGCATACTATATATAGTAGGGAATTATTCCATTTATGACTCCACGAATGTGTTTAACAAATTAACAAATATGTTTGATCCCTGGCTAGATGGAACCATATAAAGGTAAAAAAAAATCCTGAAAAAGAGTCTGTGCACATCACACACTACACAATTTTATGTTATATCTGTCAAGTCCATTGCACACTGACTATGGCTGTGTCCTAAATTGCCGAGACACCCCTCGCTGCAGCCTGTAGCACGATGACGTTGCTGGATCAGATCCAACACGTACTGGATGGTGGATCGTTATGGCAATGTCATTCATACAGATCAGAGTTAATTTATCATGCGTATGTGCTAGTCTTAATGTATGATCATTATTGTATATAGATGATGTTCTAAACTGTGTCGTTGTAGTAGCCTACTGATAAATATTATTAAGTAATTATTGATTAATAAATCATCTTTTCATAAATGTGATGCTTAAATTATCCTAGTTTCGCTGTACATGCATGTACAGAACAGTTAATTTTTATATATTCTGATCATACTTGCTGTTGAGTGGAAGGAAAAATGAGTCAAGTAGCCTAATTGTCTCTGTAATTTTAATGCAACACGATCTGTAAAGAACTTTAAAATACCAGTACCCTACACATTCAAGGGAAAATGCAAAACGTGTGTCCTGATTAATCGTTATTTTTGCGCGAGCGGTTTGAGTATTTATCTATCCAGCAAAACTCTCCTGTGCATTCAATGATGTCCCCAAAACTCTTTTGCGCATGCGTATATGACGTCATCGAATTGTGAATGAAACCACCGCGCATGCGCGTCCAGTACGCGTTGGATCTGATCCAGTACGTCATCGTACTACAGGCTGCAGCGAGGACTTCTTGAAATTGCCCCCTATACACTTAAATAGTGCACTATTTGAAGGAATAGCCAATTGTAGTGGTATCCGAAACCACAGTGGACGTTATTGAGTGCACTCATCCAATCCCACAATGCACCACAATAATGAGTGTACAACTGATGTAAACTTAACGGCTAGAGAATACACTATGCTCTGTGAGAGTCGCGCATCAATTGAATTTCCACATCTCGCCAGAAGACTGAATCGCCCAGAGCTGAATCATCTATCCATCCATCCATTTTCCACTGGTCCAATGTGGCTACAGCATAATATCATACAGGTATAAATTTATTTTAATCAATTATTAAATAGTTTAATTAAGGTTTATACATAGCAAACTGGCACCTCTAGTAGTAATGAAATTATTTATCATGAACTCTGTCATGGAAGCAAAGTTTCAAATAATTATTTGCCCTTTCCAGCACACTCATGTCTGAATTCACTAGTTTTCATTCACTCCTTCAAGTGAACTATATTAGTGAGCTAATAGTGAATGAGGGTATGGGGAGGATTGAACTAGTGTTGACTCTTCCAGTATGCAAAATGGGACTAAACTCATTAAATGTATTCCAGTCCTAAATTTCACCTGTATATTGGTACAGATTTTAGGTTTTAGTTAGAACACAATTTTGTTTAATTGAACATATTATAAATACATTTTTAATGCCTATTTTTATTGACCATAGCTATTGTAATGAAAATGTCTAAATGTGTAAGTAAAATACTAATACTTGAGTAAAGGAACATTTCTCACCCCTCTCCGTCTGGCTCAAGGATGAGTGACAGTTCAGCCAACAGAAGGCCAGATAGAAAATGCTGCTGGCGGAACGGCACCGACAGTTCGAACATGCTGACCACACCCTGATCCTGAACATGACAGGAGAACGCTGAGCTCTACGAAAGAAGAGACAGAGAAAGTCTGCTTTAGTACTGCCATACTATAGTGAAGTGTGGTTTATTTTCTAAGGGAACTCCTTTGACCATGTCCAGCTTGATATAATGTGGCAGACAGCAACATAACATCCATGACGAGATTTATGCACCACAGTGAGAAACACTTTACCACACAATTACAACAACAAAAAAAAATCAAGAAACTCTACAGCACTGACACAACATTTCTAAGGATTATGTAAATGTGGTCAGTTGTAGAAAAGCACTGTCTCTAATCCATGCAAGAGGTCACGAACACCCAGCTCTCAAGAGCAGAACTAAACAAAATGTAGTTATAGTCACTCAAGCTTGAGGAGTGAATTAAATTTGTCTGCATGGTCTACTAACATCCCTCACACTTCATTTGAAAAATCTTACTGACCCCTTTTAAAGCATTACAGAGTGTTATTCTGAAGAACAAGAAGAAGAATGAAAAAGCTCGGCTTTACAGATAGTTACATAATTTCCCTGTCTGATACACTTCCATGTATTGTGCGAATGTTATCAGATTTTACTGCAGCTCTGTGATCATGACATGAAAGAAGACATATAAATAGGTCTTCATAAAATCTGCACAGTACACAGAAAGTGCTGCACATTTACGATAAAAGCAATTTCTGTTTTAGTGTGTTTTTTTCCAACTGTGTTAGTGTGTGTGTTACCTGCGAGGTAGTGGAGGATGTGGAGGGAGAGGGGGATGCTGGAGGACTGAGGGTGGCACAGGGCAGGTTCAGCGTGACGTAGTGCTCATGACTGCAGACGATCCGGATGAAGTCCATCCTCAGTGCTGTCAGAGAGCTGGGGTTCTGCGCTGTGTGGAGCTTATTGTTGATCTGCAGACACAAATGCACCAAACTGTCATCTGAAATGTTCTAGCGCAAATTCATACTAACAGCTGCACCACAGTCATATGTAGTGTTTTCGTCTTGTTCACTAAAACACCAGCAATCCATTTTAACCAGGCATTTTGAGTGCTAGTATAACTATTAAAATTAAAGGCCACTGAAGTGCCTTGAAACGCAGCATTATTCAGTGTGTCGACGTAATTTCCACTGAAACAGGAAGACAGGGTGGGATATATCGATCAGCTCCTCCCCTTTTTTAAAGAGAAATCAACTTTCCCTTGAGCTTTTGATATATAAAAGGTCATGGTAATATAAGATTATCCTGTAAGTTTCAGAGCTGAAAACGTCCTTGTTTATTCAAAGCAAAGCTTTTATAAACACCAGGCCCAGAAAACGATCAATCTCAGAATGTGCCTCATCTTGATCTCATTGTGTGGCGAAAAACCGCCTCTGCAGAATAATAAGCACGTCTAGTTCAGTAGCCCCACCCACAAACTCATGTAGCTTCTCTGAAAGTAGGGGTATAGAGAGACTGAATCTTCAAATTAACCGTTTTCAGACTTGAGGCCATGTGCAATGCAGATTATGAAACAAGTGTTTTTTGACCTTTGATGCTTCTATTG
This sequence comes from Pseudorasbora parva, assembly GCF_024679245.1. Lineage (NCBI taxonomy): Eukaryota > Metazoa > Chordata > Actinopteri > Cypriniformes > Gobionidae > Pseudorasbora > Pseudorasbora parva. The sequence goes on along the minus strand of NC_090173.1, from coordinate 43,771,935 downwards.
TAGAAGACCTCCAAAACAAAATAGGCAATCTTTAAAATAGCATTATAGGGGCACTTTAACTCAGGTGTATTGACCATAATGGTGCAGCTACACTGTAAAGTATATGAAGAATGCATGCTTCTGTGTCTGTGCACGTACCTGTTTATAATATGAGCGGATAAGGTTGAAAATAAAGCCTCTGTCCATGAGAGACAGCAGGTCATTGAGGAAAAAGGCCAAGCTGCTGTTTAACCTCTCCACAAGCTCGACATCCTGAAACACACATGGATATTGGCTCAGAACGAGATAAGCATACTTCCTGATGATAATGATGTTCATAACAAAAGTAAAGTCATAAAGTCTCAAACTTCCTCTTATCTACACTAGGTCTCTGTTCCTTCAACAGTAAAATGAGATCTACTGCTCTTTTACCTTTTGATATCTGCTGGCTATGTCTGCGCTGATGGCACATACTAAAGCAGCAATGTCATCTACAAAGCGGTCCGGGAAGCGCTGGCGTCGGGGCATGTCCAGGCGTGAGGACAGGAACAGATGATGGGACATGCTCTTCACCTGTTGTCACACATAGAATAATGAGGGATGCCATCCTTTTTTATTCAAAACTCACTAAAATAATTCAGTTGAAATAATTCTCTCGAACTATAAAAGGGATAGTTCCCCAAAAACATTTTAATTCTGTCATTAATCATTTTTAAATAACATGAAGTTAACACAGTTTAATTTTAGGTGAACCCTATTTAAAAGACAATTAAAAGACAAATATTAATTATCGATTTAATGGCACCGACACAATTGGATAAAAAATATGAAAAGAACAGAGCAGAAAAATGGCATTAACTGAACTGAATCCACACTGAACTGACTTGAACTGAATAATAGCACTACTCTAATCTGAACTAGTTTTCACAACTGATTAACTTTGCACCACTGAAACATTACAATCAAATGAAAGGCATTGAACTAAATTAGCTGAAATAATAACAAGCTGTGTCTTGTTTTGAAGACTGCGTTCTCTGGAGGTTGTATACGTTGTGCCGGCGATGTCTTATGTCCAGAAAAGTAACTTTGGAATATAATGGTTACTTTACTGAAATGAGGCAGGCTCAATGACATGCAACTGACAAATGTGACTTAGAGCCTTCAAAATGAGACACAACAAATTTAATCTTCTCTACAGAAGATAGCAGTAGTTTATAAATTGATGAATTTTGTAACATTAACTGTCATTTTCCTGTTCATTACTGAGAAGCTACTTCAATCTGCATTGTACAAAGTGCTATATAAAGACATGTGACGACATTTGATGCAAATAATGTGCTAGGCTGGAGGGTTTGCAAGGACTGACCATGAGCTGGAAGAAAAACCAGGCCTGCTGCAGAGACGCCTCTCTCACGGTACTGGTGCTCACCACCCACTGTAGAGCCAACTCTTCATGAAGTAACTGAATGCAGAGAGCATTATTGCAAAACATGACCCCATTAAAGATTCTCTGAACCACACACATGCGCACACACAATAAATGCAGGATCACAACTTTGAAACGGTAATAATATGTAGTATAAGATAAAGTGGCTCTATGAATGGGTGAGTAATAAATGAACAAATAAAGGAATGAATAAACAAGAGTGAGCACGGGTGAGAAAATGAATACATGCTCTACCTTCTTGGCGATCTGCCTGGAGGGAGGACAGAGAATGGAGGAAGTCTCGATGAAGGCGGACATGCGATTACAGGCACGCTCACTGGCCTGTAGACCAGTGGGTGAACACAGAAGAATGGTGGTGGTGGTGGTGGTGGTGATGATAATAAAGATGATGATGAAGAATTGAAGACAGAAAGATGAGAGACAAGGAGAGAAGAGGGATAAGAATGCCTGCTGGATGCACCAACCCAGATTATTTGAAAAACTCAAAATAATCAAAACTAAATCCAAACTGTGTTAGGGATAGGCTAGTACAGACAGCTGGTCATTAATACAAAATAAACCCAGACAGGGTGATTGATGTCTTCTATAATCTAGAGGGGTTTTATTTTATGGATAAGAAGACTTTAACTGATAAGTATATAGTAAGTATACTATCCATCTTATTACATACATAGCATAGTATAACATAACATAACTAAATTAATATTAAACATTGGTTGACATGAGAACGGTCAGACAAATTTTGAATTTTTATTAAAAAAATCTAACCACACAGAATGTAACAACTGCACAATCAGAATCAAGCACTCAATAATAATAATAATAAATAATATCAAAAATTTAAGAATGGATATCAGCATCTAGATGAGACACTGTAGTAGTTAATTGCATTGGGTTCCACTACATTTATATGTTGGTATTGTTGGTAACTACACTTCAACCAAGGCAGGAGAAACACAGCAGACAAAGGAAAGAGAGATTGTTGAAGTTGAAGAGGAGGCGACATGAACACACAAACTTCTAGACAAATGCTCACACACCCTCAGACACAAACACATTTACAAAGACAAGAGCCAACTGGGCACAATATTATGAAGTACGATTAGAGAAGTAATACCAGAGTGGAGGCAATGAGAGCGTACAGGATGATATGGTGTAGGGCTGGAAGACTGGGGCTTGTTGACATGTAAATGTTGGGAATGAGGGCAATAAAGGTGTAGGCTTTAAGACCCTAAAATATGTTTGGGTCATGCTATAGTTTAAGGATTGACACAACAAGAATTATTTTTATGGTTAAGGGTTTGAGACAATAATGAGTAGGGATTGGAGACAGTAAAAAGTAAAGGGATCGTTCACCTTTAAAAAAAAGAAAATTAGCCCATAATTTACTCATGCTAAAGTCATTCTAAGTGTATATGACAATTTTTTTTTTTGACAGACGCTGGAAAGGCAGTTTCTCATGAACGCGCATAAGACAGTAAGCTGAAGTCAGAGATCATAGTTTGTAAAATATTTTTTTTTTAAATATGGATATTTTAATTTAAAAAACACATCACTTCACTTCAGAAAGCCTTGTGGCCCCCCAGAGATGTGTAAAGTACTTTTATAATGGATGGATACACTTTTATGGACTTCAAAACAGAAACATCCATTTACTGCAATTATAAAACTAAGAAGAGCCAGGACATTTTTTAATATAACTCGGATTGTATTCGTCTGAAAGAAGAATGTGATATACCTAGGATGACTTGAGTAATTTGGTGAGTAAATCATGGGGTTATTTTCATTTTAGGGTGAACTATCCCATTAAGGGTTTGAGACATTAACAAGTAACAACATGGTTAAGGGTTTGAGACACTGACAAGTAACAATAGGGTTAAGGGTTTGAGACAGTAACAATTAACAACATGGTTAAGGGTTTGAGACACTGACAAGTAACAATAGGGTTAAGGGTTTGAGACAGTAACAATTAACAACATGGTTAAGGGTTTGAGACTCTAACAAGTCCCATTAGGGTTAAGGGTTTGAGGCAGTACCACATAACGATAGTGTTAAGGGTTTGAGACAGTAATAAGTACCGATAGGGTTAAGGGTTTGAGACAGTAACAAGTACCGATAGGGTTAAGGGTTTGAGACAGTAATAATTAACAACATGGTTAAGGGTTTGAGAAACTAACAAGTCACATTAGGGTTAAGGGTTTGAGGCAGTACCACATACAAGTGTTAAGGGTTTGAGAGACTAACAAGTCACATTAGGGTTAAGGGTTTGAGGCAGTACCACATAACGATAGTGTTAAGGGTTTGAGACAGTAACAAGTACCGATAGGGTTAAGGGTTTGAGACAGTAATAATTAACAACATGGTTAAGGGTTTGAGAAACTAACAAGTCACATTAGGGTTAAGGGTTTGAGGCAGTACCACATAACGATAGTGTTAAGGGTTTGAGACAGTAACAAGTACCGATAGGGTTAAGGGTTTGAGGCAGTACCACATAACGATAGTGTTAAGGGTTTGAGACCCGTAAAAAGTAACAATAGGGTTAAGGGTTTGAGACACTAAAAACTAACAATAGGGTTAAGGGTTTGAGAACGTAACAAGTAACAATAGGGTTAAGAGTTTGAGACCGTAACAAGTAAGAATAGGGTTTAGGGATTGAGAACGTAAAAAGCAACAGTAGGGTTAAGGGTTTGAGACAGTAACAAGTAATGATAGAGTTAAGGGTTTGAGACCGTAACAAGTAAGAATAGGGTTAAGGGTTTGACTGAGTAATGATAGAGTGAAGGGTTTGAGACCGTAACAAGTAAGAATAGGGTTAAGGGTTTGAGAACGTAAAAAGCAACAGTAGGGTTAAGGGTTTGAGACAGTAACAAGTAATGATAGAGTTAAGGGTTTGAGACCGTAACAAGTAAGAATAGGGTTAAGGGTTTGACTGAGTAATGATAGAGTGAAGGGTTTGAGACCGTAACAAGTAAGAATAGGGTTAAGGGTTTGACTGAGTAGCAAGTAACGACAGTGTTAAGGGTTTGAAGCAGTACCAAGTAACAATAGGGTTGAGACCTTAACAAGTAAACAGTAGTGTTAAGGGTTTGAGGCAGTACCAAGTAACGATTGTGTTAAGGATTTGAGGCAGTACCAAGTAATGATTGTGTTAAGGGTTTGAGGCAGTAACAAGTAACGATAGGGTTAAGGATTAGTTCACCCAAAAATGAAATTGATGCCATTAATGACTCTATGTCTATGTCAACAGCCTAATGCAGTGTTGCCCACTCTCACGCATTTAACTTGAGAGAAGCTTTCAGGCTCTGTTTCACGCTCTCTCTCTGCCCAACTTAATCTCACGCCAAATTGCCAAACCTGCTTTTGATACTAAACAAAGTTATAATACGAAATTCAAACAATAAATAGCATTTTGGCGCTAATGTGGCATAATGTTAAAGCCGGAGGCATTGAAAAACAGTTGCAACAGGCTCTCGTCTCCCGGCGGCACGCGCAGTCATGGTGTTCATGGAGTGCTCAATATTTCTAGCGCTGTGTCAATGCATTTGAATGGCTAATTAAGCGGATACACAACAGTTTCACTATACAAATGTTTGCAGCAAGTTTTGGTACAGCATAGTACAGTGCATTGTGTGCATAGTGTGCATTGATTATTAAATCAACCATATTTACAGGATCATTTCATTATGGAGAGTGATAGAGATGCAACATTAACATTAATGTTATTCTTGTATTTAGCCCTCAGGTTTCCCTTACTAATTGGTCACACTCATACTCATTGAAGGTCAAATGTGCAGTACACAATAACTCATTTTCAATTAAGTAAATGTTCTATATTTTAGTTCAATAATACTTATTGAATATTTTGAGGAGATATTTTGGTACCAAATGCTATTTGGGCAGTAATTATTGTCAATTATTACACGGCTCTGTGAAATACTTGATTCTGATTGGTCAATCGCGCATTCCAGCGGTACGTTATTTCCAGATAACACCCGCTCATACGGGTACTACGAGTTATCTTGACCGGTACTACTTCTATGCTTAACGCTGGCGCCATCTTGTGGCTTAAACAGCCGTGGGTTACAATGGAAGACTTCAAGGCAGGTTTCCTTTATAATGTTTTTAATATAGATATTTTTACACAAACGCATCGATTCGAATCAGAAGGCTCTATTAACCCATCGGAGCCGTGTGGAGCACGTTATTTGACGGACAGCTGCATTTTTATGGACTTCAAACACAACTACAACTAGGCTACTGCTTGGATTAACGTTAGCCTGGACTTTTTAAATATAACTCCGATTGTATTTGTCTGAAAGAAGAATGTCATATACACCTATAATGACTTGAGGGTGAGTAAATCATTGGCTTGGTTTCATTTTTGGGTTAACTAACCCTTTCAGCATTCATTTTCAACATTTAGCAGCAATAGATAAAGGCTTAAAGCAGGTTGGAACTGTTTTTCTTCGCGGAAGCTTTGCGTAAGAACTAATAAAATATTTAATCTCAAGACAATATTTTGTGTCTAATAATTATTTATTTGAGAATAGTAGCCGTGTAATAAGCGGGATAATGTACGCCCAGCCGGTTGTTATCGCAGAATAAACCCCTTCAGAGTGATTCCTGATCACTCTGTCGGGGTTTATTCTGCGATAACAACCGGCTGGGTGTATATTATCCCTTACTTAATGACCACTTAAATAATTTTTTCTAATATTTGTATTATTTATATTACAATTAGTGTAGTAATTAAGGTTAAAATAGAGAATTCCAATTCAAAGGGGCAAATTAGAGCCTTTTTTTGGCTGAAAAATAAATGTTTATTTTTAATGCCATTACCCAGTAGGTGCCTTAAGGGTCTTTAATAAATATACATGTATCTAATCGTGTTGCTCAAAAAAGTATTGCAGTCTTTGCGTTTCAATAAATATTTAAATATGATCAAACACTAGATTTCTTTAAATGTGAAATTTTAAAACGTTAATAACTTGCATCCTAATATTTACAATGAATGATGATACTTATATAGGCACACACAAGTGAAGTGTGTCGGAGATACACTTTAGTCCAAGAGCATATGCAAATGTATGCACACTATACTGTCCATGTCCAGAAAGGGAATAAAAACATCATCAAAGTAGTCCATATGTGACATCAGTTAGTTCATTAGAATCTCTTGAAGCATCGAAAATACATTTTGGTCCAAAAATAACAAAAAATATGACTATTCAGCATTGTCTACTCCTCCCTGTTTGTTTTCAATCCTCAAATAAAGATTCAAATGGTTCTGAATCAGCTTTTTGATTCATGATTCAGATCACGTGTCAAACTGCCAAACTGCTGACATTACGTGACATTGGCGATCCAAATCATAAATCAATACGCTGATCCATAACAGTTCTAATCTTTGTTTGCGAATTGAAAACCAACACAGAAGAGAAGACAATGCTGAATAAAGCCGTAGTTTTTTGTTATTTTTTGACCAAAATGTATTTTCGATGCTTCAAGAGATTTTAATTAACTAACTGATGTCACATATGGACTACTTTGATGATGTTTTTATTCCCTTTCTGGACATGGACAGTATAGTGCGCATACACTTGGATACGCTCTCGGACTAAATATAAAATATCATTAACTGTGCTCTGAAGATGAACGGAGGTCTTACAGGTGTGGAACGACATTAGGGTGAGTCATTAATGACATCATTTACATTTTTGGGTGAACTAACCCTTTAAGGGTTTGACAGTAACAAGTAACGTTAGGGTTAAGGGTTTGAGAAAGTAACAAGTAAAGATAGGGTTGAGACAGTAACAATTAACGATAGGGTTAAAGTAGGGTAAAGTTTTATTGAGACAGGAAGAGTTACAGGTACAGTTAGGTTGTAAGTTTTCAGAGGTCATATTAGGTTAGAGCAGCCTTTCTCAAACTTTTTTCAGTCAGGGCACCTTTCAAAAGTGCATTCAATTTCAAGGCACCCCAGTTTAAAATATAATTTAAAAACACTGCATAACCCAAATATAAATGCAAATGTCCTGTTTATTTGGACAGGACAGTAATGAACAGAGTATAATCCGCTAATATGTTTAACCCTTTCACACGTAAATTTAAAACATTCTGGCTGACCCACCCCCAGCGTGAGTTTTTCAAAGCGACTGTTATCAATGTGTCACTTTATGGTTTCCATGGTGACGCGTCATTGCTTGTCACGTGACACACCGCAGCAACAACAGAGAATGAATGATGATCTGCTTTTATGTCATTTTTCCTTTTTTATTCAAAATATTCACACATTTTTTAGATATGGCCTGAAATATCTGATATTCCGATTGTCAAATATATACAAGTGGCAGTGTTTTGTCGTTTAAACAACTTTATAATGATCGCGTTAGTTGAGCTGTATGCACGATGGGCGGCGCCATCACCGCCGCAGGCGCAGTTCAGAAAATCGGATCTGTTAGATTGAGGTTACAAGACGTGAATTCATCCACTTCTCCCAAAATACATAAAAGTAAGTGGCAGAAGAATAGAGTAAACTTTAAAGTTACTTACACAATGTGTATCTGATATGAATAAAACGAATTATAATGGAAATTATTATTATTGCCTCTTCATTTTTCATCATTGTGTATTTTACAAACTGTAAATGTATTTTTTTTTAGTACGTATACGTTTGAAACCTAAAATAAACATTATGTGGCTGAAAACACTGAAAAGTTGTGATATATGACAGCTCTGAGCGCGCCTGTCTCTGACTCAGTGCAAGCCAACGCAAAAGCACATTTGAATGAACGTGATGCACCACTGACCGTTCTTCTAATCACGAATGTGTGATCATACGTGCGAAAGGGTTAAATAGAAGAAGAATGTATTTATGTAAATTCAAATATATTCTATATATGAAATTTCAGATTATTATTATTATTTATTTTTAGCCAACGTAATTTTTTGGCGGCACCACTGACACAGTCACGGGGCACCCCAGTGTGCCGCGGCACCCACTTTGAGAAAGGCTGGGTTAGAGAGTTGGGGATGGTAACGAATAATGTTATAGTTTAATGTGAGGTCAAAGGATTTGAGGCGGTTACAGGTTATATTAGGGTGTATGGTTAGAGGCAGCTGGGAAGGACATTAGGGTATAGGGTTTGACTGGCACCTGCTTGAGCTCACAGCTGGAGTTGGGGTTCCGGCGGAGCACAGCCCTCGAGCCCCCTGGAGCGTAAGCAGAGTTTACCCAGGAATGCGAGCGGTCTATTCCCTGCTTATCCACCGACGACACAAACACAAACCACAGTGCCACACAGGGGAGGCAGAAAAGCCACATACAGGTGTCACAGGGAGGGGACAAAGTGCAGGAACAGAATTAAGAGGAGGGTGGGAAAAAGTCAGGGGCACAGTAAAGGAGGGTACCACAGCAAAAAAAACATAGCACAGTTATTAGCACAGGGATCGACAGATGCCACAGTAAACATCTCACAGTCAATCTTTAAGCATCTAGCTCCAGCACATGACAATGAGAGTAGGGGCTGCAAATAAAAAATTTTAATGAATCAATTAATCAATCAGTTATTCTCTCAATAATTAAAATATAGAGGCAATATTTGAGAGCATTTTATTTGAAAGATTTTTAATGTTACAACTATATTCTTATGACCTTTTTCCTTTCATAGAAATAGCTTTGTTTTGCAAAGTGATGTGACTGATTAATCAATCAGATTTGTTGTTAAATATCTTTATTATTGGCCTAATTAATAGCCTTAAATGTTCCCAAAGATTGTAATAAAGAAAAGAGAGAAAATTATAACAAAAATCCCTTATAGTGCTTTTTTAAACTCTCAGTTCTTTGTAGCTGCCATGTCAAAGTAGAAAAAAAAAACGAAGACAGAGCAGGCAAAATGCAGTAGCTAACAACCAGTCGGAAGCCATAGGAAGAGCTGCCTACCTTGCTGCTGATGATTCTCTGAACCTCCTCATCAGGGGTGGCTGGTGTTGAGGCCAGGTCAGGGTTCGAGTTACTAATGCTCTTGGAGCGAGACAGGAGCAGGGTGCTGGGTCTTGCCATAGCTCTAGAGAGCGTGGCATACTGGATGGGGAGTTCATATGATGCGCCTCCCACTTTAAGAGGAAAAGGGGCACTCAATGATTTTACTTAAGCATTCTGCTCTTGAGGTCAAATGAGAGCAAGTATAAACGCTAGCGGATCAGTTACTAACAATACATAAACAGAGCTCTAGAGGAATTAATTAGCATGACTTAAAGGTTAAATACCATTGACAGTTTTAGCAACGATTTAATAACTTGGAGCATTTTCAATACTTAAAATCCCTCAAATCTCATATGTAAATATGATGTGGCACCATTGTTGTGGTTTGTGAGCTGTAGTTTTCACTCACCAGCAGGGGGAGATACGGGCTCTGTTGTGGGCAGGTGGAAGCAGTAGTGGATGTAGGAGGACAGCAGATTGTTACGACCATGATGGTCTTGGTTTCCGTCCAAATTCTTATGGATCTGGTTTACCAGCAGGGCCATGGCTTCAAAGGCAGCTCGGCCAAGATTTACTGCATTTGGAGGAACGAGAGGAAATGGATTACACAAGGAAACACCAAAATATTTGTGTATGAAAAAAGTCAATGTTAGTGACTAGATCCAGTGTTACTAACCAATCTGTCCTGCTATAACAGGAGGGTGTACAATCAGCAGTATGAGCTTGCTCATCAGTTGGTGCAGGAAGCTCACACAAGTGTCCAGCAGCGCCCCCTTAAGAGCGGCCATGCTGGCCTTCAGCTCCGCCTCTATATTCGCCTCTGTGATTATAACATCCTTCAGCCGAAAAGGAAAGGAGTATTCCTCCAGGACATACACAAGTGTGAAGAACTTATCCAGGTGTGGATCCTATATCCAGCAGGAAAAAACATGTAATTCCAATTACATTGATATGTGTGTTGATGTGTGATATGTTTTTTCCCGTTATTTCATTACCTGTGTGTGAACTGAGGAGGCTGCCGTTACTTCCACATTAAAGACTCCTTTGTGGTTGTCCACCCATTTCATTCCTGGTAGCTGTACCTGAAATATACACAGGCCACAACATATCCTCATTCCTTCTGAGATTTTACAGCCAAGCAGATGTTGCAGCTTGCTCTAAATAATTATCTATGTAAGACTGAAAAAAAACTAGTATATGCCGAAATGTCTGAATGAAGAACAAGGACTCTCTGAGAAAATAAAGGAAATTAACAATCTGAACTGTCCCTCACACACCACTGGAGACTCAAGTCTCACCTCACTATCAGCTAATGTACATCTTTCCCTGTTGACCCCCTCTCCCCCAATTCCTTCCCTCTCTCATGCTGAGAGCACTGAAAATACACACAAAATCTCTCTCTTACAATGTCAGTCCACACGATACAGTATTATATGGGTTTGATATCGTTTGAAATGTCTCAGTGCGACTGGTACAAATATCTCTACTCCACAGAAGTTAACCAAAAGATAATCAATGTTTTAAGAGTTTAGAGATATCTTGTCTTAGTTTGGTGTGTGGGCTTTCAGCCATTTGGCCTTTACATCAATACAAATCTTGATCAATGCAAATTCCCATTGTGAACTCGTGTTTACACTTTAAAGAGTTTGTGCATTTGTTTCTGGGTATTTAAGGGAATGTTGCAAAGAGCTCAGGGCTTGACACTTTAAACAGGTCAGCCCATAATGTTGGATGTCTCAAGATAGCCAGCATTATGTAGTTTTCAGAAGTCAGGTATATATTTCATTCTTTACTTCAGAGTATTTGATGTTATATATGGATTACCTTTGAATTGACTATGTAATTGGCGTTATACATTTACCTGACTGTTAATAAATTGTTACACTTTGATTGATTCTGACTTGCTCTGGAATTATTCAGGTTGGGTATAATTTCAACAAAGGGTTAAACGGAATAATTAAATGTGTAGTTTAAAAATTAAATATAAATGACCAAATAACCAATTGGCATTCTAACCGAAATTCTAAATTATGATTAAATGGAGTCAGATAACAAGGAATTGGAATAAATCCCCTTTTTCCCGCTGAAAAGACCGAACGCGCAGCGACCTTCACCCGCCGATCGTTAGCCTCCATTGGGACGATTTGGGCAGCCTTACATCTATAACTTGGATAACTATGTTGCATGATTATTATTGTTGGTAAACATTTTTTTTTTGCCTATAATACTATTCTATAAATGGTATAAAGCGGGATAAATGGTTGTCTTTCAAACTCCCTCAGCACGACGTGCACGCAATTGGATAGCGCTACACCAACCAGAGCAACGAAGGTGAGAAAGAGCTTGTTTATAGATTAAACATTCACCGTATCCGGTCTGCAAAACTCAGAACACATCTTCCCTTTTTAAGAATGACTTCAGTGCCGTTCTTTGTTCTTTTCTCAGAGAAAAGCTTAACTCCAAGTCTTCCAGAGTCGCGGTCAAAGCTGATTCGAAAGACCGCCGTTCACCAGTTTCTGTGTTTACTAGAAGCACGCAAACACAACTCGGCCGTCGTCATTATGGCCCCGTCCACCGACTCTATACACGATGTGATTGGCCCGGCAAGAGTTTGGCGTTTACAGCTCAGAAGGGTATTGAGATGTGCTAGACGACACTCGCGGGCAGATTAGATTTGCTGCCGCTAGGGTGCATCTAGATTTCTATGCTACACTTTACCACTTTTGTCGTTCATAATTTTTTGAACAAAAACATTTTCAGAATTTTAAGATTAACTATAACCTATACCACATTTCAATGACTTTAAAATATACATTTCCACAATGTTTCCAGGCCTGAAAATCACAATTTTAAAATTCCCTCACTAGGTCCTGACTCTCTGTGGTCATTAAAAATCCCATGGCACCTCTCGTAAAGAGTAGGGGTGTAACCCCGGTGTCCTGGCCAAATTCCCTCGATTGGCCCTTACCAATCATGGCCTCCTAATAATCCTCATCCACTGAACTGGCTCTATCACCCTCTCTCCTCTCCACCTAACGCTGGTGTGTGGTGAGCGCACTGGCGCCGTTGTACTGTGGCTGCCATCGCATCATCCAAGTGGATGCTGCACACTGGTGGTGGTTGAGGAGAGATCTTGGTCATGAGTGTAAAGTTTTTCGGGTGTACAGTAGTACATATAAAAGCGCTATATAAATGCTTCATTCATTCATTTAAGGTGTTCCATGAATTTGGTCACACCTTCTGCAGATAATTCTCTTATCATCTGCCACTTTATGTGGCTCCAAACTTGAATGACTTTTGTCACATGGAACACAAAATATGTAATTATTAAAAATGTCAGAGCCGCTCTTTTCCATACAGTGAAAAAGCATAGTCATCATCTCTAGCTGCATTTACAAGCACCTTAATAACCCGATTGTAATCAAACTACTACCACAGTCAGAATAAAAAAAGGACACAAGTAACCACGTCAATCAGAATGAATTGGCCAAATCCGATTAAAATTTAATTTGGATTGTAAGGATTGTATTTAAACCTCTTCTGATCCAATTGGGGTGATATGTATACAATTGATTGGATTTGGAGAAAGCTTAATGTGCTCGTCGTCTCCTAAATAGGTCCCAAAATAGATAAATATCAAGTCTGCTCTTTAAAATACCAAAGCAATTTAGGATAATAGTATGTGCAAAAAGGGTGACACACTATATTCGTGCATGTCAGAAAAATCTATTCCAATTTGAAGTTTGTGGCATATAATTGCTCACATTAACCCGATCAGCTATGTTCGGACTCATCAATGGAATAAATTAATGAAACAAAAGGTGTCCATGTAAACATAGCTGCTGACTGTCAAGTTAAGTAAGATTTTGCTTGGTTTATAATATATATAAAAAAAAAAAAAATTACAAGATACCAAGCAACAAAACAATAGCTTAAGACTAGCTAGAATCAGATCTACTTCTCAGTATTTTACTGTTCTGCCATGGGCATTCCCAAGCTCAGTCAGATTGTGCCACAGCATGAATCTACAAATCCTACCAAGGCTTATACTTGGCTCATGAATATCATTAATTACATAATGTGAAGCTTGCCCAGTAGGCTTAACTAAATTGCTAAAAGGCGGACTCATGAATATTAATTAGGACTTGCAACTGGAGGCACAAGGAATGTTATGAAGCATCAACATGTGAAAATTGAGCTGTTATGTGCAATATAAGTTGTTATTTGCAAAAAAAGAAAGGCATTATTATTGCATGGGCACCCTAATGTAATTATTATTTTTAATGTTAAGATGGACTTGGTGTAGGGGAGACCATGTGCTAAAATTCTTCAGTCACAAATAACCGTCCAAGAGTGATGACACATTTTACTTTGACAAAACAAATTATTTTGAGAAAAAATACTACTTTGATGTACAATGTTTTTCCTTAGCTGTCGTAAGTACTGATGCCTTTGAATTAAATTAATATTTTGCCTTGGTTGTTGAAAAGATAATTGCAGGGGTGATTGTAACAATTACTTCTTATATAAAATTTGCTATTATGTAAAATATTAGTCCAATAATCACCATTATTATTTAAGTGATAGTTACTTTTTAACAATTAAATATTTATAATAGCATCATTTGGAATATATCCAAATATAATTTAAAAACTAAATTTGAGATTTTATCATTTCGAAAAATATGTTACAAATAATAACAATAATAATACTTTTTTTTTTAAATGACACAAATGTAAAGTTACCCCAGGTTTGCCATACTACACTTCTACATTGATTGTCACATGCACAAACAAACAACCACCAGGATACACAAACATCCAATGCAGGATAAATGTCTTACATCAGGAGTGAGGACTGAGTAGCTGGGTGGAGGTTTCTCCACAGAGACGGGCAGACTGAAGGACCCGGTGCGCAGGCGGCCATGCTGCATGAGGGGGATCCACTGTGGGGAGCAACATGAACTCTGATTAACCCCAAGTTATCTAGACAGCCTATGTGCAGTTTAAAAGCATTAGACGGCCTACAATCACATGACGCTACAACTTCAAGCGTCATAAGGAGAATCAGGGGTGGGTGCTACTGTGGTGACATATAAGTGACGCTTCAGGTGTCTCTGAGGGGGGACAGGGTCACAAGGAGGTGAGTATTACATCAGATAGCCTGGAGTGCTTCTCCAGCGCTGCGGGAGCATGACTGTCAGGAGAGGGAGGACAGGAAGAGGAGGGGGGGGGGGGGGGGGGGGGGGGGGGGGGTCCTTCTCTCACCGTGTAGCCTACAGGCGTCTCCAAGGGGGTATTCTGCTTGGGTTGGCAGCTGATGTGATAGAAGGTGAAGAGCAGGTGGTGGTTGTCGGTGAGGTTGGTGGGAATCTTCATCTTTACCTCCTCGTAGAACTCCGGGGACCTGCAGAGATGGAGGGAGGAGACTAAAATAGTGTTGTCAGCCAAGGTACTAGGACCAACTATGGGACCTCAACAAACTTCTACATAAGGCAACTGGGTAAATTGGTTAAGTTAATATATTATTAATATAATTAATATTAATGTATTTAATATAACTAATGTTAATATTATTACTATACTCAAATAAATCTAAATAACTTAATATACAAAGTATAGTTTTTGAAACTTCTCACAAAATGAACACATTCAAATGATTAAAATTGACAGTAAAAATGTTTGTTACAAGCATTTATATCTTTAAATTGACAAGATTAATAATTACATGCAATAATTAATATTTGCATATGATGCAAATCAGATTTACATGATTCCTGAAAGATCATGTTTTCAAAGTTCACAAAAAAGCAACAAAAAAAAGAAGCTAATTATGTGCCTTTCCATCAAGTTGTTTGAGCAGATGATGGTGGTATTGATAACCTTGTAAAGAGTAAATAAAACACCATCAGTGGAAACAGCGGATCAATCATGTGGGGTTAATGTTCGCAACGTCAGAATTTCTTTGGCAAATGCGTTTCCATCCATTAATTTTCACAAAATCAAAAGTCAAAACCCACCTCAAGCGAGTTTAAAAAAAAAAATAATTCCCTGAAATTTGGCCTTGGAGTCAAAATGAGCCACTGCTGTAGGTAAAGAGTGAATGCAATGCAATTCTGAAAATGATTAAAATGAATACAAAATTGTTGATTCTGTAATGAATAGTGAATGAGACATGGGTTCGTACTTGTTATGGTAGATCACTGGGGTGTACGCCTCCTTGTAAAACTCTGCACAGCTTGACTTTCCAAAGATGACCTGTTCAGGGGTTGGAAATCACATTACATTGGTGAATAACAGCTCAACGGCTCCACTAGATGTCACTGGGGAGTTAAATTTCAGCCATGATGTTGCCCTCGCTAATCATAAAGCCGTGGGTGGATTTTCTAATTATTACAAAATGAATTTAGCCTCTAATGTACCTGCACTGCATATGGCCTCACACGAGCCTTAAATAAATTACTGATGCTTTAGATTGAGCAACCGGTGTGCGAATGCAGCACTAACATTATTAGGGAGTTTCTAAAATCCATGATTAGATTAACAAAACATAAAAGGTTCAGTGTCTGTAAGTTCACTGAAATCTCCTAAATTTCCCAGAGCGCTTCTTAATACATCTAGAGACTGAATTTGGTTTGAGTGACTAATGTAACCTGTGTATTTAGTTGGAGCTAAAATACTGTGGTGTGTAATGTGGATCGATGTGTTTTAGGGAGGCGCTGTCATATTCTTGGCACAGATCTGGAGAGCTCTATTGTGCACAATTAGGTTTATCCAAGCGATGAGATCATCGTATCAGATGTACTTCCATAATTCCAAGTGTATTTTTTTTGTTTGCCTTTTCATGAGAATATGCTTTGACAGTGTGACTGGAGCCGTGAGCGAGTACAGGGTGAGGGTGTGATCGGTGACTCACAGGCATGGCCTGGCTGGGATCCTCTCCTGCCATGAACTGCACCTTCACTGCAATGTTCCTCACCGAACCCTGCCGGCTACTGAAGTTAACAGTCTGAGGGTAAATGTACAACAGGTTCCTGAGGGGGAGAGAGATGGAAATAGATTAAATCATAAACCCCTTTCAATCAGAGCAGCAATGGTTTATGAGAGGCCTGTAGATGAGGTAAACTTCAAAATATTCTGTAGTGTACACTCCCGTTTTAAAGTATGTAAAGACTATGAAACTCAATCTTCATTTTCAGTCCACTTTTCTCACTTTACTGGCTAGACACAGTTTGCTTTCTTCTTTCAACACAGTGTTACACACTCAACCATGGCCTGCATTTATAAGAAAAACAGAGTGAGTCATTAAAGTGAGTTTCTCGAGAAAGGTACTTCCATGTGGCCATTTCTGAAACCAAGTCCTCAATTTGGCAACTGAAAAAGACAATGCTTTGTGACTCACACTTCCTTGAGCAGCAAAAGCATTTCAACTATACTGAGATAATGATTTGGGGACTCAAAATTAAGCTTTAAAATAATTGCAAAACTTATTCATTCATTCCTATCTTAGTCATTCAAACAGCAATGATTATAAGCAACATTATTAATTGTTTATGTTTGTGAGGATTAACTTCTAAGAGATTCATATTTTTTTTTTTCAGAATTGGTACCATGTCTTAGTGATTTCAAACTTTTGAATGACAGTGTAAAGGCCAAGTTTACAGCTACTTTTGAAAATGGTTAAGTTCACAATTACTAAGATTATTACACCTTAAATCATGTCTACTACTCATTTAAACGTTTCAAAATATAAATGTTATTTGTCAACATTTAATGTAAATGGTTAAACTTCAATTCCCACGGTAAACAGTCCAGTTTATAACTAATATAAATGTTACAACTAATATAATGTTTCAGCTCATAATATAAAAGGTGAAGTTAACAGCTACTATTTGAAACGGTTAAGATTCAGCACAAATTGTAAATGGTCAAGTTCCCTTAGTATTCTATTCCCTCCCCATCCCCTCCCTGTTCCCTCCCTATTCTAGCTTATGCAACTCTGAGTAATATCCAAAACTTTGCATTGGCACTTTTTACGTTTCTTCACCTCTTCACGACAGATCGCTTCCTGTACTCATCAGTTGTAAGTGTTTGGATAAAAGCATCTGCTAAATGCAAATGTCAAGTTTACAATTACTAATAAAAATGGTTAAATTTACATTTCTATTGTAAACGGTCAAGTTTTACAAATGTAAATGGTTGTATTTCAACTCCTAATATAAATGGTCAAGTTTTATAACTACTAAAATAAATGGTTAAGCTTCAATCCCTGTTGTAAATGATCAATGTTTCCATTTGTCACAATCATGTCTTTGAATTATCTTCATTTTGAGGCTTCTGACACATCTACTTTCATCTGCATGTTTGAGGAACAGGGACAGAAATAGACATGAAAGGCACTACAAATCACTTGACTTGACCCCAAAGTAAAACACTGAACAAGTAGCAGCATGAACATATATGCGCCTATCTCTTAGACCTCCTGTGACCCTAAATATGACCTTCAGATAAGTTTAAAAACTCTTATTATATAGTTCTTATTATAAAGGCACAGTTTCCATTTTATAATGTGACAGGGTTCACTGGATGCTCTGAGCACCTCTGAGGTTAAAGGAGAAGAGTGCATTGGCATACAGGCTGCTCAGCACGTCTCTGGTTCAATACCACTAAACATCTCTCTGGCCAACATAAGTCAAGGTCTCAATCTCTCACACACAACTGGAAGCGGAGCTCTGATTGGCCTGTGTCTCAGCTGATTTCCCAATGTCCAACATACACAGTCACAGCTTATAAAAGTAGAACCATTTTGAAAAGCATGCACATCAAAATAGCCTGTTTCCTTGCACCTGTGGCCGTCACAGTTTGTTTTTTAAGGAGAGAACAGTATGCAGGCAGCTTTATGCCTGCTGTTTGCGACTCTGTGTGTGGACGGGGTCTCCGCATCTCCACTGAAGTCTTTCCAAGTAGGGGGAAACCTGGCCTCCATGGATGAAGTGAACATCCTTATGTATGGCGTGCTGCAGTTCAGCGAGTCCATGCACCACATTTACCAGAGCACAGAGGCCAGGCTGACCCGCGTCATGAAAGCCATCAGCCGAACCGAGAGCAAGGTGAAGAGACTGGGGCACGACACAGAAGAGGCTGCACAAACCGAGCGACAGATCAAAGAGAAACTTCAAATCATTCAAGTAAGCCTACGAGTCACTTGATCATACACACATATATATTTTATATATATATATATATATATATATATATATATATATATATATATATATATATATATATATATATATATATATATATATATATATATATATATATGGCTATAGACATCAGCCAGTGACAACGAACAATGACATTCAACTTGGTTCAAACGGAGCTGGTGTGCTCAACAGCTGGTCTGTTTGCAGGCTCAGATGAAAGCACTGCAGAATCAGGTCCAAGAGAACAAAGGAACGGTCACCAGGGTGGAGCTGGAGGGGGCAGAGCTAAGGAAAAAACTAACCAGCCTGGAGGAAAACCTGAACAACTCCGTCCCAGACATGACCAAGGTAGCCAAGATGAAAAACTGCCTTTCAATTAACACTTACAGTTTTATCTGTAAATAACCATTTATCTCCTTCTGACAGGGCACAACATTTAAAAACATCTCTCTCCTGAAGGATCTGATGAAGTGGACACAAGAACAGAAACTGAAATTAGAGAATCAAAACCAGCAACTGGCTGATTTACAGAAACAGGTAAGCCTGAGATCAGACTTACTAGTAAACATGTGATTACCAGCAGATCATCGGTTTATGTCAGTACTTGCTTCTCATTTCAGAATATGGTGTAACCACTAACAACCGACGAGAAGGAACTGCAATCCTCATCAACACTCCATTCATGGCACGGCAAAGGGATCTCACCTATTACATGTTCATTAATATGACAGATTTCCAATTTGCCAGTCACTTTATACACACTTTGGGCCTCATGAAACTGTGTAAAATATTTGTAAAAACTGTGCGAATACATGTTTATATTAGCACAAAACATAATTATCTTAATATATATGTATTTGTGGTTTGTAGCATTCGTTTTCTTTCAAAAGTAAAAATATATATTTTTTAAATAAAAGTATGAGTCATTTGCTGTCAAATACATGAAAAAAAACACTTTTTTTAACACAAACACGAATTAGATTTTTTTTTAACTATGGCAAAGGGAGGATGATCGATGGATAATAGCATTTTTAAGCACCCCGCCGGTCTCTCTTTCCATCTAGCTCAGTTGAAGATTGACATCTCCTGGCTCCAGAGGGGGATAGACTGAGTTACAATTTTGTCTGTTCCTCACATAAGGGGTTCTCACCAAAGACTTGTAGATATAAAAAGACAGTGCACTCACATTACATATTACTGAAAAAAGAAAGTGCTACGTGCAATATGTCGGAATAAGTCCCGCCTTCTAAATAAAAGAGCCAATCTGCAAAGTCATTGCATCTCCCTGGCTGCCGTTAGAAGCTCTGGTTGCCTTAAAGGGACTTTGGTTCTCACCTATCATTTGAGTTTAGACTCAGAACATACTTGTATAATACTTTATGATAATTATGGCACTTTTAAGATACATTATCTGCTCCTAGACATGACTGTGTGTGGACTGACCTGTAGGTAGTGTGTGGGGTGTAGACGAAGCGAGCGGGAAACTCCAGCACTTCTTTGGTAGGGCGCACGCGTGGGTCGGGATAAGGCTTCACATGAAGCAGCTCTGGAGAAAGACAGTAGTGAGGGGCCTCTGGAGCTGGGGAGATGTCAATCTTCAATTGAGCTAGACGGAGAAAGAGACTGTCTTTAGAGAGAGAAATAATAGAATTGAGGTAAAATAAAAAGTTTAGACAGGTACCCGTCACAGGTCTGAGTCGACGCAGGACAGATGACGGTCTCCTCATGTCTGCCAAGAACTTATATAAGTCTTCATCACTCAGTCTGTCCCCCTCCTGTAGTGCCACAGAAACACCCAGCATTCATTAAGAGAGGGAAACAATACATCATTCTAATACACTACATCAGCAAAACACAGACACAAAAATCGAGAACTGACCTGTTTGAAAAAATTGGTGACAGTGAGAGTGGCTGGCCGGAAGTTTGTGAAGTTGCACATGTCCTCTCCTAAACTCATCCTCTCAAAACCTTTTTTCTTCCTCTCATTCCACGTCCCCTTGCGCTCTGTAAGGAATGACAAAATGCTGTTTGCTATATAACTGAGTCATGCTACTAGGGCTGGGCGACATTTATAATAAATATAAAATATTTAAATTCAATATTAAGTCACAATTTATATTAGGAGTCTTTATTACTGTGTACGGTAAAGGTATGGACACAATACCAACGGCAAAGAACTAGCGCTAATGAAACGTGTTGTCGTGTCGCCTGCGTCAGAAAAATAATCTGAACTTGAACTCCCCGAGAGAACTACGGCCGTCTGTGAACTAGCATGCATGTTCTGGGCCTGGATGTCAATGAGACAACTGTCCATTTCTGCAGATATACTTGTCTATATTCGTCCTGTCAATCAAAAAGGGAAACCGACATTACAGGCTGCAGAAAATGTTACACAAACGGTGACTTTGCTACCGACTAATCTACTAAACTGAACAGCCAATTAGAGTTCTCTCTCTCTCACTGGTGGCCTAGTGTATGTATGTATGTATGTATATATATATATGATACTGGCATCACTGGCCATTGGCAGTTAATTTTAGTTCCTAGTTGTAAACATAATGCTCATCCCTTGTGTGTTAATTTCAGGGACATTTTCAAGGTGACTGCCTACAAGAAATCAATAAAAGGTAAACTCTAAAACAAAAAGTGTGTGAACTGTGGTTTATACCCGTGTCTGAGTCTGAATCGGAGCGTTCCAATCCTCCAACGCTGCTGACAATGTTCAGCAAGTGAATTGCCGTCCAGGCAAAGGGCATCCGGAAACAGCCCAGCCTTGAGCACATCTGCTCGGCCTGACTCTTCAGCTTCTCTAGCTTCTCCTTATGCTGCATATACATACACACACACAAAGGTGAAATCCAGTGAATCAATTCAGAGCAACCATATGGGTTTCACAAGTTAATGTGTGAGCAGTATTTATCATGCCATTTCAAACAACAAAAAAAAGCAACTTGGCAGCAGAATTATACAGTGGCAGTCACAGGCTCCAGCATCTACTGGACCTTGCTCATATTGAAGAAGAATGACAAATATTGCGGCAGTCCAGATCAAGTTGAGAAATTCTCCGATGATACCATAATCATGCCAGATGTGTCTGATGAAATACTCATGCATAAACTCATGGTACACTCGTACCTTAGTAGAGTCAGATTCCTTCATGACCATGTACGGCTCACAGCAT
This sequence comes from Pseudorasbora parva, assembly GCF_024679245.1. Taxonomy (NCBI): domain Eukaryota; kingdom Metazoa; phylum Chordata; class Actinopteri; order Cypriniformes; family Gobionidae; genus Pseudorasbora; species Pseudorasbora parva. The sequence goes on along the minus strand of NC_090173.1, from coordinate 43,750,139 downwards.
TCGCCAATATCTCCCTGTTGAAGGACTTTCTCCAGCTGAAACACAAATACAGCAGAGCTCAACAATAAGGATATCCCAAAGCCCAACGAGTATATTTATATATTTAGTCAGCCCTTTTCTGTTTGTTTAGTCAAGTATTAGTTGACAATGTATGGGCAATTTTAGACTAGTTTTAGTCAATTAAAATAAATCTTTCATTAAATCGATTTTTTTTTCTTCATATTTACAAAACACAATGATTGCTGTCATTTGAGAAATGTATTTTTACAATTAAGCAGAATCACCTATAAGCAGAAATATAGAGAATGGTTTATTTCACCTTATCTAGTTGTACTGATTTATCATAGGCTATTTATCACATAAATTAACATTATAAAAACTGGTGAAACAAGAAATTTCTCACAAAAATGAAAACAATAAAATTCCAATTCCTAATGACACGAATGTTTTTTATTACAAAAACAGCAAAAATGCTTGTCACACAGAGGTGCATCTAAATAAGTTCATTTATTCAGAAACAACATTTGCAAACAATTTAGTCGAGATCCATGTTTGGATTTATAACTTTATCACTTACTGTTTTTGGACGAAAAACTAAAATTTTAGTAATGATTTTAGTAACGTTTTTATTATTTAACTATATTTTAGTCTTGTCTTTTGCATGCTGACATGCTAACAGTGATTAATTAATGACCTTGGTGTTGTCTCATCATCATCTCATCTTAGTCATGAAAAAAAGGTTTTTATTAACAAAATGAACACTATTTTTACATAATATGGTGTGATCTTTATTTAACTTAAAATTATAAACAATCTGACTAAACTACTAGGACACTCAAAACTGTACTTTTTTAATAAAAGACAATTTTTATTAAATTAACCCAGTAATTATTCAAAATGAAGGGTGAAATGAAGTAAAACCTTGAATTCCTAAGCTTCGTAACATCCTTCAGTGGCAAATCCTCCAAACGTTTTTGTTAGCTGCTTACAATACTTTGACCAATTTTGGACAATTCCTACCCACATGCTCATCAATAATAATCAATATCTATGGATTTTCTTGATAATACAACACCATTTCCACACCCTGCCACACCATTTGATCTGGCTTAAAAGGTCAGGACTCAAGAAAACAAGCATTTTCTTCCTTCTCAGACATTCTTTAGTCAATAAAACTTGTGAGATTTAGTTCCTTGTCTTGTTGCCTCATCCAACCTCTCTAAAGCTTAAAGTGACATTCTCATGAAATGTATCTATACAAAGACAGATAGATAGAAATCTTTTGTAACATTATAAATGTCTTTAATATTATTTTTGATCAGTTTAATGTATTATTGCTGAATAGTAAGGTATTGTATATAGAAATATATAAAAAATTCACTAGCACTAGTAAAAATGTTTTAGTATTTGTAACTCCTAACTTAATAAAACAGGCTGTGTAACTATAAGGAACGATTACCTCATAATGTATGTCCGTGTGCAAGTTTGAGGGACTTTATTTTAAATCAAACACATACACCTCTTTAGCTACACGTGCCATAGGTTGCCATCCCCTAGAGTTCCTAATGTACCCTCTCTAGGACACGTGGCACTGCGCCCCCTGCTGGTCATACCTTAATGACTAGAAAGATGTCAGGAGATGGGTATGTGATGGAGAAGATAGCAGATCGGGCCAGGGTGGAGATGGCTACATGGGGGTTGTGGGGTCGAAGCAAGCCCTTTATCTGATCCGAATTCAGGTCAAAGTGAAAATCCTCAGAAATCTGAGAGAGGAAAGGAGCATGGATGAAAGTGATACAGTATATAAATGATCATGAACCGATCAGCCATCACAGGATTTGAACCCACAACATTTGATGTAACAAACATTTAAAAGGTTAAGAATATTTGGTCATACCTTTTTCTTTTCTCTGACATCATACAGGGCCAGGGAACCAAATATTGGCTCGATTTCAATCTCAAATCTGGAAGAACCACAGTGAGTCAGATCACACTGCAGATGGCTTAACTGTTCAGGGTGGATGTGTAATCAGAAGGTGTGTTAAATCACATTCAATGAATACAGTTACCAACTGAAGAAAACTGGGCTGTTTACACTGATTTATGGTTATTGTAAAACAATCAACAATGCAGCCAATTGTTGACCTCAGCAATAAAATGCTTGATGATTGGATGGCTGGATGAGAGCCTTACTTGAGCGACAAACACTTGACCATGATCCTCTGGCCGGTGTGCTCTTTGGGAACCTCTGGGATTGCACACCTCTCGACGGCCTCGTCCTGTCAGAAACAAAGAACTGTCATCATGACTACAGCGCAGTCAGCACCATGGCAACGTTTGCTCAGTCATCAGAAACAATGTGTACACAGACAAAAAGCGAGAGGATGAGCAGCGACGATGCGGAGGAGCAAGAGACGGAGGAAAAACAAAGAAAACGTTCGACAAGATCAAACAAAATCACAGATGGATCATTAGAGAGACGTCTCTGCTTTTGAACTTCAGCGTTTGACAGCTCTCCTACATAAAAGTATTACTCATCGTCTCCTACACAGAAGACTCTACTTTCCTTTTCTACTTTTTTTCCACACACAGTCTCGCACTGACTTTAATGATTTCAGACCTCATCCGGTGCAGGGTAAAGTCCCAGCAGATCAGTGTGGCGGCACTGCTGGCGGTTCTCAGCATTGCGGCGGTCCATGTCCTCCGCAGCCGTGCGCTCCAGCACAGAAGGGAGCAGCGCATCAGGTGTGGAGTTTTTCAGGTCAAATATACTGGAAGCCCAGCTCCCCCGCGGCGTCTCATCTAGTGACACGGAGTGCCTCTTGGAGTCATCCTGCTACAGACAGAAACTTTTAGGCCACGGCTCCCACCACTGGTGTGATTTTATGTAGTGTCTGAGTTTAGTTCATCAGACAGTCACCTGCTCATCCTGACGATCAATGACTGCCTCATCCAGCTCAAATGTCTGTTTGATGAGTCCTTTCTGCTTCTCCCGCTGCCGCTCAGAGTTATGAGGCGTCTGTGTCGTGCTGTATCGTTGATACCTGAGAGAGCACGAAGCAGAATGTTTCTACTCTCTAAACAACTTGTTCTCCAGTAAGCATCCATGTCAAAGTATAAACAAATTTTAAGACCTTTGAAAACGTAAAGTCTTTTAAGTAAAATCTCTTTATTATTTGAGTTTTGTAGACAACATAAACTGTACCTATGTCTGAACTTCTTTACAAAACAACATTTTGATTTGAACTGAAGATGTGCCTATTATACACTACTGTTCAAAAGTTTGGGGTCAATAAGTTGTTTTGTGTGTGTTTTTAATAAATTAATACTTTTCTTCAGAAAGTATGCAGTACATTGATGAAAAGTGTCTGTAAAAGGCATTTATAAGGTTTAAAATAAATGCTATTTTTCAAAGAAGCTGCAATAAATATTTCACAAATGTTATTAAAGGAACTGTTTTTACTGTATTTTCGCTCAAATAAATGCAGCCTAGGTGAGCATGAGGAAGAAAAAAATATATACTCTAATTTTTGAACAGTACAAAGACACTCCTTCAATACTGATTAAAAAGCATCCCTGAGATGATGATTGAATGTTCTGATTAGTTGAATGTTATTTTTTGGTCACTATACTCCTGAAAAAGCATGTATGTCCAAACTTTTGACTGGTACTGGGTGTGTATTTTACACTCCAAGTTCATATATGAGAAAGAATACTCACTTCCTCTGGATAATGAGCCAGTCATCAGTGTAGACCCCCAGGGCATCCCTCACTCTGGGGTCCAGCGAGCTATCAAAAATGAGTGCAAAAAGAGAAACCATCAAAAGCCAAATACCCTCACACCCTTTTTCCACACTTGTTCTCAGCCAGGCGAACCGGAGCCTGTCAAAAGCTGGCCACATGTTTCCACACAGACTTGAGGATGGTGAGGTAACAATGCTACATGTTGCTTACCTGACTATAAACAGGCTAAAATCAAATGGTGCACATCCCTGTGTTTGTGCAGGCTATGTGGCACTTCTGTTTTGCTGTTCATAGTCCCTGGAATGTTTCTAGTGAACTGGCAACACCTCAAAAACTCTTGATACTGTCATGTGTCCTTTTTGGAGATATATTGGAACTGAAACCGTTGATTCAATTGCTCTCTCACACGTTGAGTCTTTCTCAAGTGCACAGTTTTATATATTTAGATATGGCAATGTAGTGCAACATTACTTCATTGCTCAACGAGAATGACAGCGACAGCATTTCTCGGCCTTCCCACAATCCATTCAAGACGAACAAAGTTTTAGGGTCTGAGTTGAACCAATCTGCATTGGAAATGCACAGAACGGTTAGAGAATGGGCAAAGGCTGGGAATCCGTACTGGAACTGGGTCGGTGGAAAAGGGGTATTAGTGCACTCAAAGGCAGCATAGCATGGCTTATCCAAGATGATGAGATTACCTGACTAGCAGTGAGGGCGTGAGGAAGGGCAAGGTTCATTACAGTGTGTGTGTGTGTGTGTGTGTGTGTGTGTGAGTGTGTGTGTGATGGGCAACTCACTCCTCCTCAGGGACTGGTGGCTCTATGGTAGCACACTCTCTCTCCTGCAGCAGCAGCTCGAGGTCATCGCTGGGGAACTCCAGCAGCTGTCTGAGGGGTCCGGCCTCTGCTCCTGGTGGATGGCTGCTAACATACTCCTCATAGTCCACTGGCTCCACCACCTCAGTCAGAGGCACCTATTGAAGGTTACAAGCGTCAACCCTGGACCTGACTCAGTCTGAACAATCAAAATTAATAAATATTATTTTGATCAAATTCAAAACTGTTGCTTGAAATACTTTATGGGACCACAGCATTTTCTTTAAGTATGTATATGTGTATATGACTGTATACTATTTATGTACGCTACTAATATATAAGGTTTGATGTCATTAAAAGAAGTCTCTAGAAGACCCTATTCCTTGTCTGGTATCGTAAGCTTTTAGAAAATGCCTTGATTTGAACCTTCAACATTTTGGTTGCCATTGAAGACCATAATGTGAAGAAAAATCCTGTAATGTTTTCCCTAAAAAAAACCTTAATTTCTTTTTGACTGAAGAAAGACATGAACATCTTGGATGAGATGGGTGTGATTAAATTATCAGGAAATTTTAATTTTGAAGTAAATTAATCCTTTCAGTGTCACATGATCCTTCTATTTAAGAAACATTATTATTATTATTATTATTATTATTATTATCAATGTTGAAAGCAGTTGTGCTGCTTAATATTTTTGTGGAAACCATGACAACATCTATTTTCAAAACTCTGATAAATACAAAGTTCAAAAGAACAGCATTTATTTCAAATACAAATCTAATTTAATGCATTCTTGCTCAACAAATTAATTTATTTCAGTAAACCATCTTACGGACTCATTTACAGTGTCAAAAAGTTGTGGAAATTTTTGCATAGTACAATGAACTCTTTATCTGTAAAATTTGACTGTGTAATATGACCCATTTCAATAGCTTCAGTGCAGTTATCCACTTGCTGTTGTAACATACAAAATGAAGGCTTGACTGTAGTTTATCTACTTTATTTGGATACTGTATGAGACACATAGTTTCTCAAGGTAGAGTTTTACCAACACTGCAATAACAAAGTACAGAGAAACAAAAACTTAAAATAACTTGTTAGGGGAAATGCGGGGGGAAGTGATTGTGGCTTGTGGTCAATTCCACTTCCCCTTTCTTTATATTCCCATCTTTAAATCCCATACAGTGCTCCAAAACACAATTTCAGCACTCATCATAATAACAGTTAAAAAATGCTTAGTATCTTTTATGGAAACAATTTTTACAGGTCACACACACACACGCACGCACGCACGCACGTAAAAATGTACCTGCATTTATTTGAAATATAAATCTTTTGTAACATTATACATGTACTTACTGTCAGTGTCAAAAGTATTGATTTCTTTAAAAAAAGAAGAAAAAAAAAATATGTCTGAATGGAAATACATTAATACACTTAAGTAAAACCATTCCAAACACATGACATTGTAAATATTTACATATTACACTTAGTGCTGCTGAATTCCAGAAGAACAAGAGTACCCAATATCACATTCAAGTCTTGTACCCCCAGGTTTGTTTTCAAAGCAAACATTCTGCAAACTGTTAAATTACGCCCTCAGTCTTACTCAAGACCTGGCAGGAGCCCACAGGACTGTGCAGACAAGCAGAAATACATAAACACAAATACACACTAACCGGTTGATGAGCCCCAGCACGTTTTTTGGACAGCTGTGGAGAGCCATATTCCCGAGAAACCTGCTTCCTGACCTCAGACGCTACTGTCCTATGAGAGACACAAACCAAGACAGAAAGAGACCTTTATTAGATTTACAAGATTTTATATAAATCGCATCAGGAGCTCATATGCAATGACAAAATATCACAAAGATCATCAAGAGCATCACAACGAATCAGACACAGACAGCGAGATGAGTTCATATCAGATCATATTATTGCTGCCAGAGCCGGCAGCTGCTTAGATGGCGACGGTCAAACTCGACATTTGAAGAGATGCTGAGCCGCTGGCAGAGAGCAGGCAGGACGCCACAGCTCTGCCAATTTGAGAACTAAAAGCAAATGAGAGGCTTTAATGCCCCACAAAGCCCAATAACCCAGTAACCCCTCATCCACTCAGAGATAGCCTGCAGCTGCTCTCTAACAAACTCAAACTGCCTCGCTCTCACAGACAAATATATGAACACACAGCTGCAGATGCTCCAGTTCCCTTCAAAACACACACACACACACACACACACACACACACACACACACACACACACACACACACACACACACACACACACACACCCACCCCATAGTGAAGCATTCTAAGGCAAGTATCCCTATTACTATAGCTCAAACTCAAGAGATAAGGACTTAAAGAACATTTCAGCATGTATGTAATATGTAGGAGTGTTGCAATATACCACTATTGATGATACAAATGAAAATTATATAATATTTAAGACTACACATATATGATAATATTATACATAATCCAAAGACAGTATTAGTTTGATCTTCAATCATAGTAGGTGGTTATATGCTGGTTTCCTCTCATCATAAATCCAAAAACAATGACGGCTGCATCTGAAATGTCGGAGTCTCTCTGAGTCATGATTCTTTTCAAGAAGTAATAGCTTCGCAATCGTAAAAAAAAAAAAAAAAAAAAAAAGTGTGTTCTATTATATAGTATTCATGCAAGGTAAATCTGTCAGGCTGTCAGCGTCACGAGACCTACAGCATCAGTTGTGTCGCTTCGCTCTCATTTATAAATCTTCTTCAGTGGCCTCACGGGATAGCAAAATGTCCATTGGATGCACACTTCTCACCGCGATTATTTTTTTCCACCTGAATAATTCAGACATATAGTACTTTGGCGCACTGTTTTTCAAACTATACACATTATTTTGAGTGCAATTTATTGGCTAATAAAGAGAATGCACAAAAGAAACCAAGTTAAGATGAATTTGATTGATAACGTTGTTTTTAATTACTTAATATAATTGTGAAAGTTACTGTGAATTAGTTTGGTTAGGATAATCATGTAGTGATATATATTATAGTGACAATTGCATGCATTTCAGCAGTTTGTTCTTCATTGTTCAACAGAAAATAAATGTATGGCCACATTTACACTGCAAGCCTTAAATGGATAGTTCACAAAAAAACAAAAAAAAAACAAAAAAACATTTGGTTATCATTTACTCACCTCAAACCTGTAGTTTCTTTTTTGGTTGAACACCAAATAATATATTTCGAAGAGTGTTGGTAACCAGACAGTTAATGGTACAATTGACTTCCATAGTATTTATTTTATTCTACTATGGAAGTCCATGGCAACCTTCAACTGTTTGATTACAAACATTATTTGAAATATCTTCTCTCGTGTTAAACGGAGGAAAGAAATTCATACAGGTTTGGAACAACTTGAGCGTGAGAGTGTGTAAATTATGACAATTTTCATCTTTATTGCTTAATAATATATTTGGGGCTGTTTTTAAATGTGGCCAATATCAGATTTGAGTGTGAACTGGACCACATGCACAATATAACGATAAGTATTGTACACACTACACGATCAGAAGTAAACTGTCAGCATTGACATTTCCATTTATAAGCTGACGTGCAGGAACAAACAGGGGGGAAAAATATTCAATAATGCAAACACAAATCAATTCTGCTGTAAAGCAGCTCTAACATTAAACACTAAACAGTCATTATTCATTTGAAATCAGTTTGGATTCATTTCGATTCAGTAACTGTATGTAACTGTGTAATAACTGTGGTTCAATAACCACGATGTGGTGGCGAGTCCTGCAAAGGCAAACACTTTTACATTTTCTAACCTTAACCACCGCTGCCGCTTAACGAACCCAGACTTTGAGCTGCTAACAAAACCCTGCCGACTACAGCATCAGGCCCTGTCATTCAACCAACCCCGATGTGGTGTAAAGAGCGGATGTGACCTCCTCCCAGGGGTCAAGCCACTTCACTGACTAACCATTTCCTGAAATTATGAAGCTATGACTGTGAAGGAAAAGACTGTTAGGGCAAACTAAGCATGGCTGGCCATCGGGGTCAAGCTGAAGTAATAATAACATGCCGTTTGTTTTACAGTGTACTGCAAAGAGAATTAAGAGCTTTCATAAGTGCATGTTAATGTGTGACCTTTAGGTGTTGCACGCTTCTTCAAGACAAAATATATATATATATATATATATATATATATATATATATATATATATATATATATATATATATCAGAGCCCTGCACCGGGGTTTCCTATTTCCTGCTTCAAAAGGAAAGAGGAAAACTAGTCTGCTCTAAAAGCAATGTACGGAATGGAGCGCACCACCCTTTCCTACATCCTGCAGGGAAACAATGAGTCCTGTCTCACAGAGGTGAAGACAGAGAAAGATAATAACTATGAAATATAAGCCTATGCACAAGTTTCATGCCTTTTGGGCAGAAGAGACATATATTTACATTGCAAGTCTGAGATTGTGCAGCAGTACAAACAGCGCCATACAAACCAACAGAATTGTGTTCATATGAAAGTACCACGGTATTAGCATCTCCTTAAAGTGCTTTTGTAAGGGAACACTACTCAAGACACTCTCCGAAGGCTTGTCTACTTCCGCATTGAAAGATTTAACTTAGGACCCATACATTTTTTAACATGTCCATTAATTTGGATTGATTTTAATCTCAAATTGTCATTGTTTCTCTAGTCTATGTCGAAGAATAAAAAACATTATTTATCAACAACTGTCAACAAATAGAAAAACAATAAATAGCTGAATTAATCCAGACAAACTGCGTAGTATCTGCATGTTTTTATGAACCCATCGAACAAGTTCCAGAAATGCTTCACCAGCAAAAAACGTGTTGATTTCCATCAACTCCTGATGAGCAGCATAAATAAGATACATATCCTGACTCATACATTAACACTTGTAGAAAAGCAGTACTGCCTCACGTACAATAATTATTGATTTGTATGAAAATTTTGACATCTGTATGATAATTTATCATCCCATAATGTATGAAAATGTCTAAATTGTGTGACACTTCAAATAATGGTTGTTGTAATCATAGGGCTTCTATACTCATTGAGCTAGCTGTGGATCCTACGTCTACCGTCATGATTGTGAGAAGGTGAACGTGGTGTTAAGCATGTCTTCCATCTCATCTCACATTAAATCTTCTTGGCAAGTCATTGTTGAGAATGACTCTCTCTCACGAGCACAAGTTAATGTTCCTGCCGTGGCACTTAGGTCAGTTGTTTCCGATAGTTTAGCAAAAAAGTATAGAAATGAGTGCTGAAAAAGAAGGTGAAGGGGAAGGCAGACTCTATGGAGCAGGGTGTGAAAAAAATAGTTGTTGGTCTAAATAAATGGTTGTATTACGTACATTTGACTCGTGTATGATAATTACCAATTTGGCAACACTGAATTAAAGTTTTTTTTTTTTTAAATAGTGTTGTCAAATAGATTAAACTCATCTAACAAAAGTTTGTAAAGGATTACAGGATTATTAGGATATTTAGAATAATCCTAAAACATTATTAGGATCACCTTCAGAACTGCCTTAATTCTATGTGGCACTGATTCAACAAGTTGCTGAAAGCATTCTTTAGAAATGTTGGCCCATATTGATAGGATAGCATCTTGCAGTAGATGGAGATTTGTGGAATGCACATCCAGGGCACAAAGCTCCCATTCCACCAAATCCCAAAGATGCTCTATTGGGTTGAGATCTGGTGACTGTGGGGGCCATTTTAGTTCAGTGAATTCATTGTCATGTTCAAGAAACCAATTTGAAATGATTCGAGCTTTGTGACATGGTGCATTATCCTGCTGGAAGTAGCCATCAGAGGATGGGTACATGGTGGTCATAAAGGGATGGACATGGTCAGAACATTGTTCAGGTAGGCCGTGAAATTTAAACGATGCCCAATTGGCACTAAGTGGCCTCAAGTGTGTTAAGAAAACATCCTCCACAGCATTACACCACCACCACCAGCCTGCACAGTGGTAACAAGGCATGATGGATCCATGTCCTCATTCTGTTTACGCCAAATTCTGACTCTACCATCTGAATGTCTCAACAGAATTCAAGACTCATCAGGCCAGACGGTGGTGTCTTCTGCTGTTGTAGCCCATTCGCCTCAAGGTTGTGCGTGTTGTGGCTTCACAAATGCTTTGCTGCATACCTCGGTTGTAACGAGTGGTTATTTCAGTCAAAGTTGCTCTTCTATCAGCTTGAATCAGTCGGCCCATTCTCCTCTGACCTCTAGCATCAACAAGGCATTTTCACCCACAGGACTGCTGCATGTTTTTCCCTTTTCACACCATTCTTTGTAAACCCTAGAAATGGTTGTGCGTGAAAATCCCAGTAACTGAGCAGATTGTGAAATACTCAGACCAGCCCATCTGGAACCAACAACCTTGCCACGCTCAAAATTGCTTAAATCACCTTTCTTTACCATTCTGACATTCAGTTTGGAGTTCAGGAGATTGTCTTGACCAGGACCACTCCCCTAATTGCATTGAAGCAACTTTCATGTGATTGGTTGATTAGATAATTGCACTAATGAGAAAATGAACAGGTGTTACTAATAATCCTTTAGGTAAGTGTGTGTGTGTGTATGTATATATATATATATATATATATATATATATATATATATATATATATATATATATATATATAAAACACACAAACGTTTGTTACATATGCGATTAATCGATTTGACAATACTACTACTAAAAAAAAAGTTCTCCTGTGCTTCTAAAGTAATACTGACAATCAATTACGTTAACCTGTCAAATATTTTACATGGCTGGTGTACACAGTCACATGATCAGAGTTGTTTAATTTCGGTTTGCCCCTTTGACAGATTATGTCTGTGTCAAAGCTCCTTACAAGTCATTATACAGATACAACTACCATATTTAATATATAGGCTAATTTTAGAAAGGTCTAATACTAATATATTACATTGCCCTAGGGCCTAGGCCTAGTCTCATATAAATTATGATCATAACTTGTAAACATGTCAGTGGTACCATCTGTGACCAGAGGGAAAATACATAACACCAAATTATAATAAAATATAGGAGCTATATTTATATAGGCCTAATATTATATGCATTCATATATTTTTGACCAGACTGATTTACAATATAAAATTTAGATTTCAAAGTTTTATATTAAATGTAACAAGAATAATACATGCAATTATTCTATTACAATTACAATCAATTATTTCTGGATTATAGCCTTCTTATTACAAATAAATCATTGTTACTTTATTATTAGCAACTTTGGGACTGAGGAAATTATACATTCTCACTTTGCAGTTTCTCATTCTTTACTGTTTTAATTACATCAAATTAAAGTGGAAAAAACGTTAATTCCGTATCATTGCGCTAGCCGAGGTGTAAATTACATATACAGACTTTAATGTTTTAAAAGGGACAGCCTTGAGCGCATTCCCAAGTGATATGTTTGAATAGATAAAAGAGCAGTTCAGATTTCACTAGCCACCATCACATTACAGTTCATGGTGTTAAATGAATAATCTTTTCAGATTTAAAGACACCATGTAACTAATTAATTGAAAAGTACTTCATCAGTTACTATAGTAAAACAGAAGTTAGTTGCAGTGTCACACTGTTTCGAAGTACGGCGAGTTGAACTAAACAAAAGGTTCATCCCTCTGTAACTCGTGGCGGATCTCTTTATCTCTCCCATTCCCGTGAATCCCGATGCGCGGGACAACTATTGTACTGCACAACACATCTCACGTTACTGTTCAACAGTCGGTAAAGTTCACTTACCTGTTAATCTTGTGCGCAAAAGCCCTCCGTTCGCTCGTTAAGTTTGCCATCCCATCTAAACAGGGAGAGCTCCCGTACAGTTTCCCTGTACTTTGGTAATATTATTATGGAGTGGAGTCATTAGCTTCCTTGTGTCACTTTGGCGCATAATAGCGCCTCCTTCCGGTCTGGGGGCGAATCGCGCTGTTGACCAAGCTCACCAAACCGGTTTACAATGACGCACCTGTCTTTATCTTTGGGGATCTGCGATGTTTATCGTTTCTGGAATAGATAATGAAAGAAGATTAATGTTTTCCCTACTTAAAAAGTAACACTTTTAGCAGATTATCAAGAATACCACAACAAGCCAATTTCGTATCCTACTTAACTGTTAATGTAAGCCTACATCTTTTCACTTGAATAAAACGACAAACACTGTAACGTTACATAATTTCACTGTTAAGTAGGCTATAGTTATATCTCATAGTATAATAGTAGGCTAAGCTCTTTACGAACGCCAGACACATATGTTTATATTGTACAATAGGTGGCTAGTGTTTTTACGTGCTGATAAGTTGTGTTATGTCGCCTGAGGTGGTAATTTTTTAACCGTTAGAATCTAACCGTTAGTTGTTTTGTTGTGGAGTGGATAAGCTAGTTCTCGCATGGGGAGATAAAAAAAAAACCCGGAGTAGCGCTCGAGCGGAGTGATTACAGAACTCTTTGATTTGGGAAGGGAAATTTCTCTGTCGGATCCGCTCCATTTATTTACGTTGATCCAGTCCGGGTTTCAGTGTGTTGTATTGTCGCCTGCGCTAAGTAACAAGCTACTATCGATGTTTCGGCTAAGAAAGAAACGAAATGGAAGAAAAAGAAATGCGAAATAATTGATCTGTTTTTGTCTGAAACGTAAGTTGCTCGATGAATTACTTAGTTAAATTTATTTTGCTGTCTGCTGACCCCACCACCAAAAAACAAACAAACAATAGAACCCACATAGAATTTGTAATGGTTTTAATGGTTGTTATTATAGCCTAATGGAAATTGTATTGGTTTTAATGGAAACTGTAATGGTCCCTGTGAGTCTCATGGCAATTTGTTGCCTCCTGGCATGTTAAAACCACTAAATCCTAATGGATGAGCACAAAAAAACACTACTGAACAGGATTGCCAGGTCTGTGTATCAAAACAAGCCGCCCCCCCCCCCCCAAAAAAAGCTTTAATGACCCAATCCAAATGTCAAAACTCAACATATTCCATCACTAAATAAATAAATGCATTACATTAACCAAATATTTCACTAAATATATTAATTCATATATTAATCTGGATAATAATAATTTAATTTAATAATTTAATTAATCTGAAACCCTTTGATGATATTTTAATTCAAAGCATGTAAACATATCCATAGATTCAGTGTTACACCGACTTATACATATGCTGCATCTTTTTTTGCGCATTACTTGTCTTCCCTCATATTTTCGCACCATTTACAGTACTTTGTATCCCTGCCTTTTCTTTATTGTATTTACTCAGACTCATATTATTCTGTCCCTGTGTTTCATGTTTAATGCAGCAGTGCCTCAGTTTCCCCCATGGGGATCACTGAAGTTATATTATCTTATCTTTTAAACAGGTCCACACGTTTATGTAGGCCTATGCTATATTGTTGTATGGCCACCAGAGAGCGATGTACTCCACAAGTGCTGGAGACACAGAGCCTGAAAAGGCGGTGGCCAGGAAATAATGACTCAACCCTCCACCTTATTGTCTAGATGCAGCACCGTCCAGAAGTAAAATATCACATAGCCAGACTTAATCTTTTGACATAAGCTGAATAATTTTACAAATAACCAAATATTGCAATAATATAGAGATACAAGTTGAGTATCCTTTTGTTTAACAATAGCTCCGATACAAAGACATTTGAAAGTCATTGTTGCATGCCAGACTTCTTTAAATCTCACACTTCTTTCGCTGTTAGTTGAATGGAGGTAGTTTCAGCAGTGCTAAAAAAAATCTCCTAATAATACATCAAATAGCAAGACATCTATGTTTATTTCCCATAAATCAAGTTCCACACGCAAAAGCAGATTACGGGGGGACATTTATTGACGTTTTCCTTCGCCCAAGGACACACATTTATCAGTTTAGAGCGAAGCCATCACTCCTCTCTCCTTCTCCTCGCTGTAACCTCTCCCCATCCCCCACGGTCAGTGAGGTATGACCATACAGTGCAGGCTGCCTCCTCCCTATAGCTCAGCTCAGCTCAGCACCATGCCCCATTAATTCAGCACCAAGGAGAGCTGCTAGTGCAGGTACAACAAGCCAGCACTGACCTAAGGAATGATGCTCATAGCGTGTGTGTGTGTGTGTGTGTTTTCAGATTTGTTGAGTGAACAAGGGCATTTCAGGAGACACTCCTGCCATGTATGTTGTGTGCTTTATGTGTTTTTGTGCAGTCTATTCCCCTCACAGCAGCCTGTACTCCAGGGCTGATACCATGCTAATGAAGATTAATGAATCTCTCTCCTCTCTTTGGCTTTAGACACCGTGCAGTACTAAAAGCTGATGCTTGGTATCACAAGGAATAAATATAGATCGGTGTTGTGAAGCTTTAGGGGTTTTTCTGCCGCAGACTTACTGGGGATTTTCGTGTCATTTGTTAGGAAGTGTGTGTTGCGCTGGTTTTGAAGGATGAGCAGCCTGTACCGATGGGAGTGGACTGGCTCGGAGATGTAATGGACCATCATTCGAGCAATTACATTAAGAGAATTACCGCATTGCGACTGTCATACAAACCTAGTACATACATCCATGGAGTGGTGTGCAGTTGAGATTGGTGCACTGAAAACATGCATCCTTGAACTCTATGGCACTTTGTTGGCAGTGATGCAACATGTGACATCCAGATGGAGAATGAAAAATAGTTCTGCATATTGCGTTGTAAATTGATTGCATTTACTGTAGGCAGGCAGTGTTTCCATCATGTCTTTCTTTTCTTCCCTTTCCCTTTGCCTCTTCACGTCGAAGGCTTTCAGTTCCTCGACCAGCACTATTGTTTGGCTGCCCCTCCCCCCACGGGCAGGAGAGCACCCCTCATCCCTTGCTGCATTACCGAAGAACAAAAGAGAGAGTGTCAGACGCCACCCTCTAGATCTCTTTCACGCCCCAGCCCCCACCCTGCTTCCAGATGGGGCTGCCTTTTTTTCCAGGGTCTCTCTGAACCCCAAGAGTCCTCCAAAATGGACGTGCCCCTCCCCCTCTCCCCACTCTTCAGCTGCCCGTCATCCACCTGCTCTCTCTGCCACGCGCCTGTGCCCAGAGCACGCCCCCTTCCCCGTCCCACCCTCGCAGCCAGCTCCATTAAAATCTTTAACCACTTGCTTGCTATGGCCTTGCTCCAGGACATTACTTTTGCAGCTGTAAACCTTCTTTTTATATGTGCTCCTCTGAGGCCTGCAGAGAAAAAAAAGAAAAGATGGCTGCATATAATGACGTAAAACGTTGTGTGCAAAAGTAACATATTACCATGGACTGCATAGACCTAACAGCATGCAAAATCTTATAGAGATAGTTCACTCAAAACACAAAAGAAAATATTACAAAGAAAAACTATCTGTGTCTGTACAAAGAGTCCAAAATAAGGCTGTCACCATATCAGATTTTAATTAAACATCCATTATGGCAAAAAATAACTTCACAATAACATTATTAGAGCTGTTACTAATAATTGTTTTGGTAGCTAGTAAAATTACTTAAAATACATAGGTTTAATAACAGGCAATAATAATTGTTTCGGATAAAGTGTCAAAAGCAAGTAATCATTTACTGTTAAAATGCATAATATAACATGCATAATAGAGTGGTGCAGGTATGACATAATTTCTAGACCAAAATGCGGAAGTGAGTTAGCATTTTAGCATATCGTCCCGAAGCCAATGGGTTTTTTAAAATGGGATTTTGGTGGAAAATATGTATTTTGCTGAAATAAGGTCTGTAATGTACACAAGCTCAAGACACGTTCATGTTTTATTCTATGAGATAAAATATATCAGTATTACCCTACTCGTGATTTTTGGAAGCTGTTACGCATCTTGAAAAAAGCGGTTGCTAACAAGTAGCTAAATGAGACTACAGAGGCTGTCGAAATTAAACTTCAACACGGCGAACAGATAAACTCTGCTTTCACAGCCTCATTGTGGTCATAATTGTGCTCTTATAAATTATAAAACTCAAACTTTATTGATTATATTGTTTGTTTGATGCTAATTAATTGAATGCAGATCCATGTGTGAGATGACAATCAAATATATTTGAATTGCATTAACATTTAAACTTAATTTTATTTATTTGTATTATAATTCTTTAAAATTAATATATAATATTGTATATTATAACTGAAGCAAATTTGGTTATATTAATAACAATATACCTCTTAACTTATGCAACTAATACCTCTTAAGAAAGCTAACCAGGAACATGATCTACTCCGAAGCAGGTTATGTTCAGAGAGTGAGTTGCCATGGTTACTTGCATACCCTGAAAGTTACCTCTGTTTTTGGAACCGAAAGCTGAGATTATCAGCTAACTTATTCTTTAACATACCCGGGTATGTCACAACCTGCTTTCTGACAAGGTTGTCATAACAATCCTTGTTCACACAGAACTGTGTTTTGTAGTGTACACATGGTGACAATATTGGTATTGTTTTAAAAAAAACTTGCACTTTGAAACCTGTTTTCAAAAGTTTGAAAACAAGACAGAAAAAACGGCCAAAACGTATAAAAGTTGAAAACAGTGTTGTGGTTATCTTTATTTGTGTTTGGAAGATGAGTGAAAGTCTTACGGGTTTGGAATTATATTTTATATATAATTTCATAATTACTTTTATTTGTCTTTGGAATTAAAATGTACTGCTGAATGTACTGATAACCATTTATGGTAAGCTAAAATATACTTTAATGTAACTTATTAAATTTATGTATCATTTGTGATGAATTTACTGCATTTAAAATATTAACCTTCAATACGCCTACATATACACTTTTTGCATCGTATTATTTGAATTAGCATAGTTTATCATTATTGTTTTTTCATTGTTACACACAACTGCACTAAAGGACAGGATAATATGAAAACTGCAAAGAGTACTCGTAGACATAGTGAGATCAGAACATCACAAAAAATGCTTGACATAATCAGTACACTTATTTTGGAAGGGAATGATTTCAGAATGAGTCACTAAGTCTGCAGTAAGATCACGGTTTGCGTCTTCAGGTCTGCAGCGGTAAGCGGTGATGTTGGCTCATGCGCGTAAAGGGGGCAGATGCTCATTTGATTGTGTTTCTTGGAAAGCTTTGAGATGTTACATCCTCCGAGCCATATTTGCTTATGCCTTCCCCCCACAGTGCACTCCTGAGCCCCCAAGGGAATGGTGGAGAGGAGCGGCACTGGCCCGCATCTGTCACGGGGCAGCTGTTGGTCACTTAATGGAATTTGTCCTGTTGCTGATGGGCCAGGGGCAGTGGGAGGTTAAGATAATGACTCCCAAATCTGTTAAAATCTTGCCAATTATTCAGAGATGGTGAAATCTATACCGCCATTTTACCTTCTACGGTCACATTCTTCCTAAAAGCTGATTAGTGATAAATCATGACTGATAATATTGTCCACTGCAGTCACACATTCCTGCATTTAACTTTCAATCATATTTGCAGTAAATTAATTTCTGATTCAGATTTCTGTGGATCCCTGCCCTTGCCAACTGAATTATAATTCTTCTGTATTATCGGAATTTTGTAACTTCACAGCAAAGACAACAGTGTTCAAAAGCTCCAGAAATTGGATATAGTCATTGGTATATCCACTATAGCTTAAATGGGAATGTGTATAGATGGACACCTTATTTAACTATAGTCAATTTATTCACTAAACAATGTTGCTGTATATTTTGAACCTTGTCTGTGTGTAGATCATACGACTCACTTGAAATAGTCTCGTTAACCCTGGGTCACACTAAACCCTGGAGTTTTTCATTCTAAACCCTCTATAAAATGAAAACTGGGTTATCTTTATTCACGTCTCACACTGCTCATACTATACCCCGGCTTAACAATTAATCCTTGGTATTCATGAGCTAATGTTCCACATTGTACATTAACCCTGGGTTAATGTTTTTATTTGCATATCTGCAGTGTCACTGTCACGGATTGGATGAATATGGAACGATATGTTTACATAAAGGCTAGAGTATTACGCATCCTTATGCTATATATTGCCGACTGTACTATCAGGATTTATTATAAAGGTAACAATAAAATGGTCCCTTCTTACACTCTAAGAAGAAAAGGTTCTATCGGCGGTACGTATTTGGAACCCTTAAAAGGTTATATATAGAAGTATAGTTGAGTATACTACTTTAGCATCCCTTTTATGCTAAAAGGGTTCTATAATGAGGAGAAAGAACCCCTTTGGCACTAAAAAAGGGTTCTATATAGAACACTGCAAAAAAATGCATTTCTTATCAAAGAAAAAAATGCATTTCTTATCTTAGCAAAAACTCTCTTAATTTTGAGTTATTTTTCCCCAAAATAAGACAATTACTTTTGCTTGTCTAGTAAATACTTCTTGTTTTAAAGCTACACTGTGTGATATTTTCCCCCATCTAGCGGTGAAAATGTATATGACCATCCAGTGAATAATAGTTTCTGTTCCTCTCAATTCTGATTTCGTTTTAACTGCTACGGTGGCTGATTTAGTCCAAGATTAACATGGCAATCCCCCTCTTCACATTCGACACGGTGCCATCGAGTGTTAAAACGCGAAAGGCAAAGCTTGAATTTACGGGTATGTCCCTCTTTGGCTAATGTACTTTCAAGATGGAGGGGCAACATGGCGACCGGCATTTGAACCCCTAACCCGTATGTATTTTCAGAGGACTATTATAAACTTATGAGAATACTTTATTACTTGAAAGAAGTAAATATACATTAATGAGCACATATTTTTGAAAGAACTAAGTGTTTTTAGCTAAGAATAAACTAAAAAAGTTTCACAGTGTAGCTTTAAGAATGTTTAGATGTTTGGACTAGAAACAAGACAAAAATACTAAGTAAGAAAAGCATTTTTTTGCAGTGAACTTTTTAGGGGTTCCAACTACGTAGCGCCGAAAGAACCTTTTAAGGTTCTATAAGGTTCTTCTAAGAGTGTAACTTCATTTGTCACTTTTTCTGTTACAATTGGACAATTTTCCCCTCAAATGCTGAAACTATGAAACATCTACGAACTATTTAGACTATGAAATGCCTAAATTGCAAGAATCTAATTTTCGCCAGGGTTGAATGCAATATTACCACAACGATTCTGAACTATAAAAAGCTTGCACATGCTTGTAGAGCATGTAAGCTATTATGTGTTAGCTATTCCTTGTACCACCTGGCCACTGCAGATTTAAGGTGTGTTCGACTCAAAGTACGGCGAGAGCGATCCATAAGCATATGGAGCTTGCTTTATTAATGGTAATTACAACGTGACATGAACGCATCAGAACTGCGATAACCAAGCAGTAGGAAAAGCCCTGATCTTGTCACAACACCAGTTAGAGTCCCGCTATCGGTATTAAATATACTGACCCTAATGTCGTTCCTCACCCGTAAGACCTCCGTTCATCTTCAGAACACAGTTTAAGATATATTTTATATTTAGTCAAAGAGCTTTTCTGTGCCTCCAATAAAGGTGTGTGCACACTATACTGTCCATGTCCAGAAAGGGAATAAAAACATCATCAAAGTAGTCCATATGTGACATCAGTTAGTTAGTTAGAATCTCTTGAAGCATCGAAAATACATTTTGATCCAAAAATAACAAAAACTACGACTTTATTCAGCATTGTCTTCTCTTTTGTGTTTATTTTTAAAATCCACAAACAAAGATTCAAACGGTTATGAATCAGCGTATAGATTCATGATTAGGATCGCGTGTCAAACTGCTAAACTGCTGCGTGACATTGGCGATCCAAATCATGAATCAATACGCTGATTCATAACCGCTTGAATCTTTGTTTGCGGATTGAAAACAAACACAGAAGAGAAGACAATGCAGAATAAAGTTTGAATAAAAATTTGTTATTTTTGGACCAAAATGTATTTTCGATGCTTCAAGAGATTCTAATGAACTAACTGATGTCCCATATGGACTACTTTGATGATGTTTTTATTCCCTTTCTGGACATGGACAGTATAGTGTGCATACACTTGGATACGCTCTCAGACTAAATATAAAATATCTTAAACTGTGTTCTGAAGATGAACGGAGGTCTTACTGGTGTGGAACAACATTAGGGTGAGTCATTAATGACATTTACATTTTAGGATTATTAAACTAATCCTTTAATATTTAGAATCCATCCAACATAAGTTATATCTATGAATATGTATAAGTATGTTAAGTTTAAGGTTTAATGAAAAGGATAATGTATAAATAAACAAATATATACATCCCGTTTTATTTTTTATTAAATACATTTACCAGAATGGGTACAGATTTGCTAGTTTATAGTTATTCATAAACATTACATTTTCAGTAAATAAAATAAAAATATAACGACACTGCTGCTTTGATCAATATATCTGGAATGTTTTTGTAATTTATTTTCCTTTTGGTGATATAATTCTTTGTTATTTGGTTATTGTTTGTTTTATTGGAAAATCAATTATTTTTTTTATTTTTTTTACAAAATAAATAAAAAAAGAACAATCATTTGTAATATTTTTAGTGTAATATCAGTTCAACCGATTATGTAAAAATAATGACGTATGATTTAATAAAATAGAGCCCAAAATAAATAACGCACCATACATGTGACAGGCTGATGCGATTATTTAAGTAATGGGTTCCTTTGCAATTAAGCCACCATAAGTGTCTTCTCATGCCTTCATTCCAAGACATTGTGTTTTGGAAAGCTTTCGTATGTAACTCTTTGACTGTAAGACAATAAGCATTAAGCCCAATAAGCATTACTCTGATTTGCATGACTCTGATTTTTCCCCCCTGACCTGCAGGAAACACCAACCCCCACAGCCCTGCTCGCCATCCACGCGAGTTCAAGCAGCCAAATCAATGAGAAGAAAGAGAAGTGAGCCCTGTTCCTCCCTCTGCATCTGTCAAGAAGCAGGAGAAGGAGGGGTTCACTCGTGGGATGGGGAAGGGAACAATATCAGTCCATCTGTCACAAACAGCCTCATCTCTGCTAAGATGAAATGTAGCTCCAAAGTAAATCAAACAACATGTTACTTCAGCACATTTGTGAATTATTGATGGCTTAAGCCATAAAACTGATCAAAGCCGCGCAGTGTTCAATTTACAGAGTGCCCTGCGCGGACCAATCCACTTAAATGACTGTCTACCACATATATATATAAATAAATGGCACTCAGTGCGCGCTAAAATATGAAGCATGTTAACCTTTTCCCCCGACTTTTCCTTGATAAAGACTCGACAGCATTCTTCAAATAAAACCTCGGCAGCATGTAACACGCCCCTGCCTGATGGTTCGTCTCATAAGTGGGATATTTACGGTTTCCCTTCCCCCTCTGAGGCCTCATCCTGCGCTCTCAGTGGCAGGTAGAGCTGCAATCTCAGTCATTCATATTTAATTCCAGCAGAGTTTCCGGCCAGACTAATGTGCTATTGATTGCAAGTCTCCCATTACAGTAGGGTGAGAGGAAAGCGGGAAGGGAAAAAGAAAGGAAAAGAACACTGAAGACCAAACGCGGGCAGCCTGGAAGGAGAAAGATGAGGTGGTTTGGGACTGACGATAAATCAGACACGAGCGGGGGTAGCGAGCAATCTGACATTTAAGAAATATGACCGTTCATTTAATAAATAGAAAATGTATGGTTTATGTGCAGTGTTGTGGAGTTTTTGTCTCTCAAATCCTCAAACACATTTATGTTTAGGGCCGAAACATTTTCGAGGAACCCAGATTCCATTAAGTCTGGAGTCCATCAGCGGTGCATGCATTGAATGCAAAAGTGTGGAAATGCATTTAGGTGTAATTAAAGGCAAGTACGCTGACATGTTAGAGAAGGGCTTTGCTTTGCTTTCTTTAGTACAAGCTGCATCTAGATGTGCTCATTTATGTGTTATGAGAGAGAGACTGAATGCTTGTGCAAGTGGAAGAGATGGAAAAGCGAGAGAAAAGGAAGAGAAAGAGGGCATTCTGGTGCTTTGTGTATTTAAGGTTTTCTCCCTGGATACCAACGCAGACGAGTCAAGATGAAAGATTAAAAACAGAATCTCTATATTTAACAAGATCGGGTGTAAAACATGCTCCCTAGAAGCTATGAGGCCTTCACTCCTACCCACAGCCACCACCGTCATATGACCAAATGTATAGATGAGGAACTGGGAAATATCTTCCATGTTTATTGCGCCTCACACACTAGCGTGTGCGTGCCAACACATGCATGCGGCGCATGGCAAGCTGAAGAGAATCAATAAGTAAAAAGATGACAAGCAATGTCTATGTCAGATTCTTCCTCCCACCAGCCTGTCTGCTCTAATAATAGCCTGGAGAAAACACAGAAAGGCAGAAGAGGAAAAACAAAGTGAGGGGAGAAAATGCCAAATAATGCATGTGAGGCCGAATTAGGCCAATATCCATTACTCGAAAATGGCCCAGAACTATGTGGAAAGGCTGTAGGAACCACCATACCAACCCAGCTGCGACCCCCACCCTTCTGCTTCTACAAGCCCTTGCCACCTGAGGGGCTGGGAGTGTTACCCTGAGGCTCAGAGCCCACTAAACGATGGAAGCACAAGCCCAAAGCGCCCATCTCTCACTGCTCTAATCCAATCAGACTCAGCAGCTCTGACTCTCTCCTAAAAGCCCAGCAAAATCACATCAGCCTCTGAAACGCAAAAACGCTCCACATGAAAGCCACTGTGTTGTTTGTAATGCATGAATGTTAGTAGGTTATATGTGGTCAATACAAATGAGTTGTAGAGAAAATGAAGGGAGATCGTGGACAAGTGAATTATTCTTTATTAATTATTTGTGTTTAGTGTGACTGCCTAATCTTGTAAGCATTCTTATCACACCTTATCATGAATGTGCTGAAGTGCTAAAGAGAAAGCCAACAAACATGTCCAAATCCCTCCTTCATTTTGCAAGTTGTTACTTGTGAAATTGGATAAGCAAATACATATAATCTAATCAAGCTTTGGTTATCATTTAAAATTTCACAGAAAACTATCACAGAACACCGTCGGTGTGCCTCGAATTTGATTAATTATTTATAATGGGTTCCAAAAATAGATAATGATAGTGAAAAATTACTTTCTAATTTCCTTCCAAATATAGTTTTTTTTAAATACACTTGACAGGTAAAGCGAATTACGCTGATTATCTCCATCACGGCACCTGTTAGTGGTTGTGATATATTAGGCAGCAAGTGAACATTTCGTCCTCAAAGTTGATGTGTTAGAAGTAGGGAAAATTGGCAGGTGTAAGGATTTGAGCGAGTTTGAGAAGGGCCAAATTGGGATGGGTCTGCAGTGGTCAGTGTCGATCAAAAGCGGTCCAAGGAAGGAACAGTGGTGAACTGGCGACAGGGTGCTGGGCAGCCAAGGCTCATTGATGTATGTGGGGAGCGAAGGCTGGCCCGTGTGATCCAATCAAACAGACGAGCTCAAATTCCTCAAGTTAATGCTGGCTCTGATAGAAAGGTCTCAGAGTGCGTCGCAGTTTGTTGTGGATAAGGCTGCATAGCCACAGACCAGTCAGGCTGCCCATGCTGACCCCTGTCCACAACCAAAAGCACCAACAGTGGACACATGAGCATCAGAACTGGACCAACTGAAGAAGATGGCGTGGTCTGATAAAGCACATTTTCTTTTACACCACTGGATGGCTAGGTTCATGTGCATCGCTTACCTGGGGAACACATGGCACCAACATGCACTATAGGAAGAAGGCAAGCTGTGTGATGCTTTGGGTGATGTTCCCCTGGGTTTGCCTGGGAATCCTTGGGTCCTGCCATCCATGCGGATAGTACTTTGACATGTACCACCTACCTAAGCACAGACCATGTACAATCTTTCATGGAAACTGTATTCCCTGGTGACTGTGGCCTCTTTCCGCATGATAATGCACCCTGCCACAAAGCAAAAATGGTTCAGAAATTGCTTGAGAAGCACAATGAGTTTGAGATGTTTACAATCCAATAGAGCATCCAATAGAGCATCTAGAATTACAATTCAAATTTGAATTAAAGGAAGCAGAATTGAAATTCAAGAAAAAGTAAAAGATATTCATATCCTGTTGAGAGAATCTTTAGTGTTGCAGGAAAGATATTCAGACTCGAATAGTGCAGACTGACAGTAACGTCTGCTCTGAGACAGAAGGGTTGGAGATCCAAATGCAGTATTTATTGAAGAGTAATCCAAAGTCGTAGTCCATAAAACAGGCAAAAGGTCATACACAGGTAAGCAGTCCGAAAAGGCAAACAAAACAGTAGGAACAGGCAAAAGGGTAATCCACAATGCAGTTATTACACAAAACAAAGACTTTACAATGAATGGCAGAGATAACCAGGCTTATATAGGGTGAGGTAAACAGGATAATGAGACATAAGTGTAAACAGTGTGTGGTAATGAGTCTGGGCAAAGGACTATGGGTAATGTAGTTTATGATAGAGTGACAGTCCGGGGTGGAGTGCCTTCTCATGGTAATCATGGGCACTCACACTGGTGAATCATGACATGACCCACTCCAAGGAGCGGCTTTCAAATTGTCATGGAGGGAGGTGGAGCAGAGGCGGACTCAGGGGAGTAATGGAGGGCCAGGCCTGTGGAGCTGAAGAGGGCCTGGAGACTCAGGCAGAGCAGACAGACATGGTAGAGGATGCTGGGCTGATGACCAGGGCGAAGCAGGCTGGGCAGATGACCAGGGTGGCGCAGACCAGACAGATGACAACAGTGAGGAAGACCGGACAGATGAACATAGTGAGGAAGACCGGACAGATGACCAGGGTGGCACAGACGGGACAGATGACCAGAGTGGAACAGACCGGACAGATGACCACAGTGAGGAAGACCGGACAGATGATCAGGGTGGCACAGACTGGACAGATGACCAGAGTGGAACAGACCGGACAGATGACCACAGTGAGGAAGACCGGACAGATGACCAGGGTGGCACAGACGGGACAGATGACCAGAGTGGAACAGACCGGACAGATGACCACAGTGAGGAAGACCGGACAGATGATCAGGGTGGCACAGACTGGACAGATGACCAGAGTGGAACAGACCGGACAGATGACCACAGTGAGGAAGACCGGACAGATGATCAGGGTGGCACAGACTGGACAGATGACCAGAGTGGAACAGACCGGACAGATGACCACAGTGAGGAAGACCGGACAGATGATCAGGGTGGCACAGACTGAACAGATGACCAGAGTGGAACAGACCGGACAGATGACCACAGTGAGGAAGACCGGACAGATGACCAGGGTGGCACAGACGGGACAGATGACCGGAGTGGAACAGACCGGACAGATGACCACAGTGAGGAAGACCGGACAGATGATCAGGGTGGCACAGACTGGACAGATGACCAGAGTGGAACAGACCGGACAGATGACCACAGTGAGGAAGACCGGACAGATGACCAGGGTGGCGCAGACCGGACAGATGACCACAGTGAGGAAGACTGGACAGATGACCAGGGTGGCACAGACCGGACAGATGACCAGAGTGGCACAGACCGGATAGATGACCAGAGTGGCGCAGACCGGACAGATGACCAGAGTGGCGCAGACCGGACAGATGACCAGAGTGGCGCAGACCGGACAGATGACCACAGCAAGGAAGACCGGACTGATGACCAGAGTGGTGCAGGCGACCATGGTGGAGCCAGCGACCACCACAGCAGTGTAGACTGTGGAGCAGACGACCACCACAGCAGCACAGGCATGGTTGAAGACCCCCAAGGTGGAGCAGATGACCACCACAGTGGAGCAGGTGAGGTTGAAGACCCCCACAGAAAAGCAGACGAGGTTGAAGCCACCCACGGTGGAGCAGATGACCACCACAGCAGCGCAGGCATGGTTGAAGACCCCCACGGCGGAGCAGGTGGTCGAGGCGGAGCCCTCTCTGGACTCGGCACACGGACCGGAGACCTTTCTGGACTCGGCACACGGACCGGAGCCCTCTCTGGACTCGGCACACTGGGCTCTGGATAGTGACTGGAGATGTCGCTGGTCTCTGGACTGGCGGGTATTGCGGGAGTGCAGTGTTCCTCTTCTGAAACTTCCACAGTGAATGCAGAACCGCTCAGATGTAGTGCCAAATCAATATAATGTTCTACGGCCCAACTGGAATTGTGCAGTGGCATGTAGGAGTGGCTCAGCAAGTCCTCCTCGAAAAAATATCATCAGACATTCTGTGTCCATCGTGGAGAGATGTGCCACTTCAATAAAGTCTTGCACATAATCCTCAATTGGTCTGTCTCCCTGACGGAGACGCATTATCTGTGCAGCTGGACTCCTTTGTGGACTGACATTCACTTGGCTGCTGGATCTGTGCATGGTGAAGTCTTCTGTAACGACTGCTCTGAGACAGAAGGGTTGGAGATCCAAATGCAGTATTTATTGAAGAGTAATCCAAAGTCATAGTTCACAAAACAGGCAAAAGGTCATACACAGGCAAGCAGTCCGAAAAGGCAAACAAAACAGAAGGGACAGGCAAAAGGGTAATCCATGAAGAAGGCAAAGAAAAACCAAGACCAAGAAACATGAAACCAGGGAAACGCTCAGAAATGCAGTTATTGCACAAAACAAGACTTAGTAATGAATGGCAGAGATAACCAGGCTTATATAGGGTGAGGTAAACAGGGTAATGAGACATAGGTGTAAACAGTGAGTGGTAATGAGTCCGGGCAAAGGATTATGGGTAATGTAGTTTATGATAGAGTGACAGTCCAGGGTGAGTGCCCTCTCATGGTCTAATCATGGGCACTCACACTGGTGAATCATGACAGTGATAAAACATTTGAGGACCTATTGAGAATTAGATGCATCAGTGTTGCTCAGTGAGTTTGGCATTGGAATTAATGATAACTGCATTTACAACAACTTTGTGTTATTTGATTACTTTGAAATTAAAATAAAACGGGAACAAAACTAATTAAAAATTGAGGGGTAATGTATTTCAATTGATCATTATCTATATTTTAGAACAAAATGTATGCAGGTTTGAGGAGTGACTACCCTGTAAAAAAAAAAAAAAAAAAAACCAAGGGCCTTGTAATTTTCACACAAAAAAATTAAGGCGATAATTAAAAATAATTTGTATATTTTCTTCAGAAAATTGTGGTTCAGTGTTGTATAGAAATATAAAAACAAGAGATACGCTTTCCTAATTTTTTTAAGGAAATGTAAGCAATTTTGAGGCTTGAATTGAGGAACTGATTAAGCTGATAAAGTTAGGGAAAATAAGGTTACTTGTTTATTTTAAGAGAATTAGCTCAATTGTGCAGTTTTATTTAGAGACACCCTTGTTAGTTTCCAGCATGTTTGCATATGGCTGAATAAAGAGATTAATATTGAAATTAAGTGTTGTTTAATGTGTTTTTGAGTTAGGGGAAAGATTTGTTAATGTATAATGTTCATTTATGTTTGACATTTGAAAGAGTTTCTGTTATGTTGAAGTTTTGACCGTTACATTGTGCAGAAGAGTAGAGCTTATGGTTAGGTTGTGATGTGAATACCTGCAAGTATTTATATTATTATGAAGAATGTTGCTTTGTCTATGAGCAATAACTTTGCTTCTGTGCCAGCATCAAACTATTAATTGAATAACATAACTGAAAGTCAAATATAACAGGTCATTTCCATTTACTCAAATTTATATATTTTTTAAAAAGTAAACTTAAATAAAAAAATGCAAATTCCACTAATAATATTTAATTATCATAAAAACTACTAAAATATTGTTATCATATTTTTTTTAAACGCACACCATAGATTGCATGCTCCATTGATAAATTAACTAACGTTATACACGATCGTGTTGTTTACTGATGTTTACTCACACGACGATAGCCAACAGCACAGACATTTGAAGCAGGTTTACTCACCGCCTGCTTCCAAAGCAGGACCGAACCTTTATCGCTGGGACCGCTCCGTCAAAAACACACCTTCTTTGGAAACTGTTGATTTCGTGAAGTTCTGTGACAGCAGTGACCGTGGAGATCCACTTTTGCGTTCAAATCGGATCAAATGCAGCGCTGCCTTCCCCGGAATGCTATGCGGACACGTTGAAGTCGCTTGACGTCACCCATAGGAATAAAGTGGAGTACGGCGCCACAGAAGTGTTGCACTG
Source organism: Pseudorasbora parva (assembly GCF_024679245.1). Classification (NCBI taxonomy): domain Eukaryota; kingdom Metazoa; phylum Chordata; class Actinopteri; order Cypriniformes; family Gobionidae; genus Pseudorasbora; species Pseudorasbora parva. Next base: position 43,721,371 of record NC_090173.1, on the reverse strand, counting down.
ACAAGTGGATCTGCAGCTGAGAGTGTTTATGGGCGTGCATTTGCTTTCTCGCCTCTAGTCGCGCGCGCGTACCCTACCGGGAGAAGAGCCCGTGCGGCTCATTCAAGGACCTTCCACTCTATCGACGTCAAGCCGACCCATACTCGAAAAAAAACTCTCCAAAACTTGTGAGAAACCGGAAGGAGTATTTTTGACACAGAAATACTCCATCAAATGTCCAACATTAGTTTTTGAAACTTTGTCTATGTTTAGGATGGGAATCCAAGTCTTTAACAGTGTAAAAAGCTCAGTATGCATGAAACAGCATTTCACCCCCCAGATTTTTTTTCATTAATTTAACATCATAACATTTCTTTGTTTTAAATACTTTAGAATTCTCTGATATTAACAAATAAGTTTAAGTAAAAAGTATCTCAGATTTTCAAGTGGACTCTTTTGGAACCCACTGTATATATTTAAGTAGTGCACTTTGACTATTGCAATTTACAGATTGCACATATTTTTGTAGGTGTCACCAAGTTACACTCATTGGCCCTCATTTATCAATCTTGCGTAGAAACGGGTGTATATGTTGGCGTAAGATTATGCTTACACTCCTCTCACCGCCTGATTTATGAAACTGTGCGCACCTCTGCAATTCAGGTGTACGCAATACTTGCCCTTGATAAATCCCGCGGCTGAAAACGATCGTCATTAGAATAACACGCCCCTATATATTCAAGTCTCCGCCTCCCCCACGCCCTCATTTTACGTCATGGACAAACAGAAGACGGCAAAGAAACGAAACTTCTCCGACGTGGAGATCGGGCGCGCTCAATCATCTCTTTAGTCCACTTAGTCAGGGCACTGATTAGGACATAAGTCAACGGGCTGACTCCCTGATCAGTGCTCTGACTACTGAACTATTGAGATGATTGAGATGCGCCCATCGAGACCATCACCAGGGAAGTGGAAAAAAACCCGAAATTGTTTTATTTGGGAGTTTAAAGAGTGGGATTAAAGGCGCTTACAAAAACAAAATATGGACCCAAATTACGAGTAGCTACTGTTAGTGTGGGGGTTGAGAAGCGCACTCCAGCAGTTTAAATAGCTGTTTGGATGATAAATTACCATCACAATGCATTATTTTACAGCACGTTTTGAAACAATTAGCATTTAATTTCGTATCACGGCACATGTATTGGGGTGTACAATAGTGATGATGATGTGATGTGGAGTAAGATTCATTCACATTAATAATTAGGCTACATGACAATTTGTAAGATTCTTCTTCTTATTATTATGATTATTATTCTTAATGACGCTTGTTATTTAGAAGAAAATGCCGTTTTTATTGATTTTATTATTATTTAAAAGAAGAAGGCCATTTTTATTATTTTGTCAGTCTGAATTATTTTCAGTCCCAGTCCGTGCGCAGCTGCTGGGCCAGGCGCGGGCCTGAAACGTCAGATAAAGCGCACAGGCTCGCGACTGGAGGAATACATATGCCTACAGATCAAACGCTTTGGTAAAGTCACACAAATTAAACATTGACGTTCATGTTATACAAAAATAAACACTAAATGTTGTTGTTGTGGTTTTTAACAGTGGGTCATATAGCATATCTTGTCAGTGCGTTTTGTGGTGTTAGGAATTGTTTTTCTGCGCATTTTCGCACTAACTCAAACGTGCGTACACCACCTCCTGAGCTGGCGTAGGATTTGAGCGTGCCGTACGCCAACGTCCATATTGATAAATCTCAAAGTCACCGTGGGTTTGGGTGTACGCAAGGTGTACGCTGGAAATTTGGTGTACGCACTTTTGATAAATGAGGGCCAATATAACAGCATTCTATAAGTCATGACCCTTCATGATATGCTGTCATAACAAATGCAAAACTTTGTATTGACTATGATTATATGAGCCGTCACGCTCAGCACTGATTCCTCTTCATTATGTTCTTACATCCTGTGCTACCGCTTTCAGTATGTGAGCAGGAGTTATGTATGTGAGCAAATTATGCTGAAATGTTGTACTCAAGTAGAGTCTTACTATTAATTCATAAGACGTCTGTAAAAGAGCTAGAACTAATATTGAAGCACTGGAATAAATATTTGAGAATATTCAAGAGTATTCTGCAGTGGTCATGATGCAGATATTGTAGAAAATCAAATTGTAATCATTAAAATTATTAATAATTAAACTGAGCCGTGTCTGGTGAGGGATATTAGTTTTTCATTTACATGCATTTTATGCATTTGCCTGACATTTTTATCCATAGAGACCTAATGTGCATACATGGTATTATTTCAACTATATACATGTATTTATTATGTATTACACTGCCTGGCCAAAAAAGGTCACTGATTTGAATTAAATAGGCAATTGCTTAAAGGTGTCATGAACTGGCTTTTTTATTCTTTTTTTACTGTTGTCTGAGGTCAACTAATGACGTTTGTGTGGTTTTTACATTTGAAAACATCATGAATAAGCAAGAGGCTATTTATTACACTGGCTTTGGTTTCTACACTCTTTTCTGAATGCTGGGTTTTGATGGGTGTGCCGCACTGGAGACTTGGAAGTAAACGCCCACGGCTAGGATTGGATAAGATTTGCATATTTAAGGAGCTTCTGCTCCCCTGTCAGCTCACATGAGGGAGGGGTTGTTTTGAAAGCGATCAAAACAATGATTCAATGATTCTCTCGATCACAGGGCTCGTAAACGTATTTATCAAACAAACACAATGATTTCTATTATCCACCCGCAATTGATTGGAATATAATTTTTGTATTACTTGGCCCGCACGATCGGTAGATATAAGCGTGAGACACACATGCTTCAAATATCAAGTCAAGAGAGTTAACAACGCAGATCGAGAAAGGATGATTATTATTCTTTATTTAAGATTCACTGGCCTGCCGACGGGCTTCCGTTTTGGTAGCCAGTCTGGAAAACACAGCTCCGTTGGACTTGCCGGGTGTGATCCCAAATCGTAATGAACCAAGAAATAAAGGATTCTCCAGCCTGTGACATTGTGCTAAGGTATAGTCTGTTAGACATTTTCACATAATCAATACGATCTGTAACAATGCAATTATATCACATATAAAAAAAATGCGGTTTACTCATATAGGTGTGTTGCAACATTTCTGTGGGATCCAAGAAACAGCATTGTGTTTTAATCTGCAAATACAGTGTCCACCTGAGACTTGTTTACAAACGATTCCGAAGTGATATGAAGCAAACACACATATAGTGTCTTCCCCACGTGAGCTGGAACTTCATTAAATATAAAGTTCAACAACACATTCCAAAGGAAGCTTTTGCAGCGATTGTGTTCTTCCACAACCAGGAATAGTGCAATATCTTGCTATCTTCTGTATTTTATTGCTGCTGGCTTGCGATCCGGATAGCTCCATGAGTCGGTGGGCAAGGCTACTCAACTACACATGCTTATAATTCTGCAGAGGCGTGTTTCGCCACACAATGACGTCAAGATGAAGCATATTCTGAAAACCATCATTTGCTGGGCCTGGTATCAATAAAAGCTTTTCTTTGACTAACAAGGAAGTTTTCAGCTCTGAAACATACAGGGCATTTTTATATTACCATGACATTTAATATATCAAAAGCTCAAGGGAAAGTTGATTTCTCAATTCATGACCCTTTAAGGGTAAATGATTGGATCATTATTGCAGTGATTATGGTTAGGGTAATGTTTAGGGTTTCTAGTATGTTATATGTTTGGCAACAGTTCTAAGAAATTAAAAGCTACACGCTCCATCAATTAGGGTTATACTATTTGCTTATTATACTAAGAACTTATTATACTAACTTTGTTTTGGGTCTGACGAATCGACACGCATATTTGGCGTCAACGTATTTTTGTTTCGACGTCATCGGCGTTGTCCCAGCCCTAGTTAGAAGAACTGTTGCCAAACATATAACATGCTACTAATGTAATAGAGGCCAGCAAGTAGTTGCTTTGTGAGTAAACCTCACTCCTCTGATCTCATGCGACTGACGCTAGGGGTTGCAGACTTTAACCTCCTTGTTAGAGCGTTTGACTCTTATGCAACCAGACCCAGGTTTGAGTCCCACTAGGAACAGGCGGTTCGAACAGGAGGGTTTACACAAACATAATAATCACTGCAATAATGATTTAATCATTGACTCTTAAGCATTTGCCTATTTAAATCCAAGCAGTCTGTTTTGGCCAGGCAGTGTAGGCTATTATTACTGTACCATAAGCACATTTTTAAGTAATGTATACCATTATAGCTTATATAGTGATATACAAGTGAATATATTTTTAAATACTGCCAATTGGCAAAACATATCCAGAAAAAATCTTCTTTAGCACAGACATTTGAGCCATTCTAATCCATCACCTCAGAACATAATAAGGGGGATAACACTAGCTGTAGCAATGGAACACATCTGTTTCACACAATCATATCTCCTGCACTGGTGCTAAGCAGATTCAGTGCGATCATAACATGCTTTCTTCCCATAAATGTAAATCCACAATTTGCAAATGTAAAACACAGTTATTAGAGTGATAACTCAAAAGAGTGTATAGTTCTCCGTTTCCTCCACCAGCGATCTCCACAACAACCACGTTTGGATGGCCATAAAAGTAGTAACTAAAATCAATGATCTTTGAAAGAGCAAAAGAGAGCCGTAGAATCTCTCATGCTTTAATACTACAGAGGACAAAGGCACCTGTCTCTTAATCGGCTCTTCTGAACATTTGAAATCAGGGAAATTACTGAAAGAGCTTCAAGCAACTGCCATGCTTGATCCTCTAAATCAGGTTTGTGAATAGGTGCTTCAGATGCCCCCTTACCCACGGGCTGGATGCAGTCGCGCCACTGCCAGCGAAGACCCCTATTGAGCCTCAGCAATTAAGGTGGTTTATAGTCACGTTAAGTGTGAACGGGGTGTGTGTAGAACTGTAGGCAGCTAACAGACCTGTTCTCTTTGTGCCACAAGTGCTGCTTTTATTCAGCTCACAAAGCAGAAAACAACACCCGCACCTATAATGGCACAATCTTTCCCTCTCACTTGGTCGCCCTCAGTACAGTCTGAGGAAAGTCGCGACTTGACAGAGCGGAGTGGGCGGGGTTAAGACAGACTGACAGCGGGGCCCATCTCGAGCCTCTTATTAACGCTTAACGAGTGCCTTCCTCATGCAATATTCATCGCCACTAATATCATCCAAGCTCTGAGCTGAGCTGGCTACTTATGTAAGGCAATTATGTAAAATATCAGACAGGGCCCACACTCAGAATCTGACTGGGGTAGAGATGCGGGACAAGAACCGAGAGGAAGAAGAACTGAAAGTGAAAGGGAGCATGAGAGAGGAGGACGGAGGGCAGCAGCGCGAGGCATCGCAATCCGTGCCAGAGCCCCCAATTGAGTCAAGATTACTGGAGAATGCTTGGCCTCAACTGTTAACCCCTAACCCATAAATGCACAACGTTCGACGCTCCCGAGATTATCGGAAGGTTAATGAGTTTGAACGCATCTGCCCACTCGCCCATCTCAGATGATTTTCTAAGAACTCATCAGCCAAAATATATATAATTGTGTATATTACTCACAGTAGACACATCGAGAAAATGCTGTTTTTCTGATCTGCATTACAGCGCATTTACCCGCCAACGACAATACCACCCACTCAGTACCTCTCTGACTCCTGATGCCTGATACCTGTGCTGTGACTGTCTATAATCTGCATAACTCACAGAGAACTTCTTCTGAAGACGCGCGCACACAATGATTTCCACAAGGTCACCCAAGGCCGATGCAGATGTAGGTGAGTTTCAGCGACCCGTGGTCTCCGGCGCGCATATAAACAGACTAAAATAAACACATCCTCTAGAGGGAATGACAACCCCCTCACACCTCATCAGCGAAGCGTATATTTCCATAAGCCTACATGCTCTGCAACCATCTCCTCCAACTTCACCCATACAGACATGATAGAGACTTGCACCTATGAAACTGCCAACAACATCCGCATAACAGAGATATACCGCGCGTGCTCCCTCAGGTCAAGGCCCTGTGGGGGTCTGTGCAGAAATAGGTCATTTGTCACACATCAAGTCCTGGGGCAGGAGATGCATTATAGATGAGACCAAACAGCCTGTCTCAGTGAGCTCTACCCACTCCGAGACTGGAAATGGGGGGAAGGGAGCTTGAGATAACAACCGCTGCAATCAGTGTGTCGATGTTTAATATCAGCACCAATGAGGAACAATAAGGAGACATGTGCATTCATTCTCAAATCTCTGATTTCAACTGTTGCTGGACATTGTCATTGTTTGTGCGCGTTATTATACTACAGCATTAATAATGTGTGACATCGATATGACACCAACACCCAAGATGATGTCAATCCATATTGTATAATAAATAAGATGATTTTTCCCATTTTAGGCAGTGGCCTTTGTGTGATTATGTAATCTACGCATTCAACACGCACCTGACATAATAATATATACGTTTAAATAAGTACAGGCAGGTATTTAAACATTGGGCCGTGCGATGTCCAGAAATGACCTTCACAGCTCTGCATTCTTGGTATTGAACAAACAGCAGACTTATTCACACCATTTACTCAGCTTTCTTAGAAATGCAGCGCGCCAGACTACAGAACAGGATTTGAGAAGCTGCGCTACAAGGACAAATAATGTGAAATCAAGAAAGAAAAAAACTGAGGCATGAGTAAGGGGATGAGAGAGAAAGAGAGAGAGGGGCAAAGAGAAGGAGAAAGCATGGCTCCTGTCTTTTTCTGCACCCATCTGTTCGGAGTGCAGGTGGAGCTCTATTCACTCAGCTCTGCATGCGTATTGGGGGGGGGAGGCAGGAAGAAAGGGAGGGTAAAAGGAAGAGTGGAGAGATGGTGGGGAGTAGAGGGAAGGGGGGGCTCTCGGTGATCTCTCCTGAAGGGGATAATGGGAGAGGAGCGCATTGCAATGGCTGCCATGTAGTACCCTCCCTGCGCAATTAGCCAATCAGCAGCAAGCTCTGCCAGCCAGAAGGACACATAAAAGAAGAACATTGCAGCAGAGGCACAGAAGGAGCCTGCGAGGAGCTGGGAAATACACACACAACAGCAGATCCACAACACCCTCCCCTGGACACACCCTACTGGGGATCACTGCTTCTCTTTTTTTCTGAACCATCGCCCACGCCACACGGAGAGAAATCTCTCTCTCATCATCATCCTGAAGAAAACCCCCTTCTCCTCATTTTCACACTACTGAGGAAACCTACAATCGCACGGGCTGAGATTTCCTGGCGAAGACTGTCGGTTTTTCCTTTTTCTTTTTTTTTTCTTTTCGTTTGGAAACTGACATTTGCATTTCTCGAGCCACACCACAGCGTGATATCTGCGAGTCGGCCTGAAGACCTGCAAATCGAAGGACCTAGATCACTATCATCTTTGTACATCAAGAATGGTTACTGTACGTATGCCTTCTCTTTTCGGTCTGTCTCATAAAAACTATAACAGCACCACCAGAAAGTCTATCTTAACAGCCTCACAGCATGTACTACAATCTGTGGAAGACATTCACATTGAGAAAGCAAATATATACAGGCTAATTAGACATAAACCACATTTTAAAATATGGGCTACTTACAAGCTAATCAAAAAATATACACAGCATTTGGTCAAAACGCAAACACACTAATGCACGTCTAATCGCGGATTCCGTAAACAAGATTAACGATTAGCCCAGGGTATAAGTAATGTGATACAGGCATGCGCGAGCAGCCGAGCTCGCTTCGTTTTATGAGGAGAATCAAAACATTGCTTTCTCCAGCCGTACGAGAATCGTTCGCCATGAGTCGTAATGCGTAATACGCAAAACCCTTCGCAACATACATTTATTTCTACATCCGTTAATTAAACGCATTCAAGCGATAATTAGCCATTATTAACAGAGCGCTGAGGAATTCCTCAGGAATAGCTGAGGTGCGGCGGAGGCAGAAGGGCGTGAAGAGGGCAGATGCCTCGTTCAGAAAGGATGCTCGAGACTGAGTCTCTGAGACAAAACACGATGCCTCGGAGGCTGAGAGCCCATCGAGAGCAAAGGCAAAGAAAAGGGTCGAGTCACTCGGAGGGGGAGGGGAGATATCATGCATCCACTGGTTTGGATTGAATCAGGCAGGACAAAATTCCTAAGGCTTGCGATGCTACAGAAGAAAAGAGAACGCGCGAGAGGAAACGGCGAAATGTCATATATGGAAAAGGCTGAATGTCATCGATTTCTTCTCGAGATGCGTTTTCTCTCCGACACTATAAAGACACCGAGGGTGTAAATAAGCACTATGAGGGGAATACAAAGGCCTGAGGGAAAGCGTTTTGGGCGTGTCTTCTCGAGAAGAAGACAGCGATGGCACGAGCTCAGAATCACCATCTTCACGTACATTTGCTGTGAAAACAATAACAAAGCAGCTCATTTAAATACGAACAGGTGTTTGAAACACATCCATGAATGAATTATTCAAATGGTCAGATTAATTGATGACGTTTAACTCTTCAGGCCTGCTCTACATGAAGCGTTTTGTCAGGTTATCGTCTTTGTTTCTGGCCAGAGATGCTAGCTACTTAATGCTACAATGGAGGCTCACTTTGTTATTGTGAATTTAATAACATTAAAAATTACACTAAAACCCCTTTCAGCTCCACGACATTTTGCGTTAAGGTTAGAGGCCTCTTGGTCCTGACAAACAGCCTAAGTAATGTTCTGATATGAAGGACAGCCTGCCCTGTTTTATAGTGGCATCAAACAAAAGACGATACGAAACGACGCGCTTCCCTTTAATTTAAATTCTCAATAGATGGTGTGATGAATGAATGACGGCCCCTTCGGCATGTTGTTCCGCAGTCCTCCGTGAGCACGAGCCTCTACCGCAGTGCCAAGCACATAAAACCGTTGAGTCAGATAACCTTCTCCAGGCGCGTACACAATTCAAGGACAAGGACATCACAACGATACACAGCACAACAGTATAACATACGAGCTCCTCACAAACCGATAATAAAGAGGGTTGTCAATAAAAGAAAAAGACGGTGTTTAAAAAAAAAAAACGAAAAAAAAAAAAAAAAAAAAAAAAAAAAAAACGTTATGCTGGACAGTATTTAAACTTCCAGGGCCGTTACGCACGTTATATGATCTCCAGGCCTCGTCTATTGTGAATCGAAACGCTCATTATTTTGAACAGTTACAGTACAAAACTGATTTTATAGGCAAAATAATTAATTTAACTGCTATATATTTCGACCAGGCCATTTAAGTACCGGTGTGTGGGTATAAGAAAAAAAAGAGAAACGGTGTGTGAGTATAAAAAACAAACCCACACACACACACACATTATATATATATATATATATATATATATATATATATATATATATATATATATATATATATATATATATATATATATATATATAGGCCTATTATATATATATATTATATATTTAGCTCTATTAATAATAATAATAATAAATAGTCTTAGAATAGAGTAAAAGTGAAGGTTTTCAATGTTCATTGTTCCCGGAGAGTCCCGCAGCCTCTGGCCTCGACACAAAGCGCTACTGTTTACATTAATATTCATAGTGCTGCCATGGTCTCTGTAGAGGAGGAACGGGTGGCTCTTTTGTTCGCTTGTGTCAATACGTTTATTCAGCAAAAAGGAGCTCGGATTTGTGAATGCCCACAGAGCACACGCGCACTTGTCCAATCAAAGGACGAGAGGATAACGATTTTAAGCGATTCGTAAACGTGTTTATTTGTAAAGATGACATCAAGAGCTTAATGTCCACTTGATAAAATGAAGCCCGCGGCACCAAAGATATGAAGGTAGAAGCTAGTTTGAAGGTAGTTATCCATGTTGAGCCACTCCCGAATTCAGCACTCTGGATAGCGACCAAGGAGAGGAATACAGAAATACTGCTAGCGCCTTGTCATTCTGTTAAACGTTTTTGCCGTTCTTGCAAACTGACTAATTTAAAATAGTAAATAAATTGGTAAGGAAAAGGCGCTATTAGGGAAACTATCATAAATAATTGTGTTTTCGCGCGAAAAAATTAACGATCTTTAGGGCTGCAAATTTCACGAGCGAAATTAACCCAATTCTCCGGAAGAAAAAAAAAGAAGAAAAAAACAAAGAGAAGGTTTTATCCGTTCAGTTTTGACTTGTGTCCTGTTGTTTTACAGCTGCCACAGTGATCCCTTAAGCTGCAGTGAGAGTGTGGCTAATGCCTTTTGTTTAAGATAATCCTGTAATCTGTTACTGAAACGGCCTATTGGCAATTCAGCATTCACATTTCAGTCAGGAGGCTCGTCCAGACACGTACGTTTATGCATTACAAATGGTAAAATTAAGGTCTGCATTTGGCATCAGAAATGTCACGAACACAGATTCATTTTTCCCTATCGCTGGCTGCCCCTGCAAGACAGTCTGAAAATTAATGTCTGACATGATGCATACAGCTACAGATTAGATCAGCCTTATGCTTTATTTGTTTACCTCACCGGATCTTGTGCGAGACTGTGTTTATTTTAAGAAAATGGCTTCCTCACTCACTGCACAAGGACATTAAGGAAGTGACGTGAATAGTCTTCGCAGTCAAATTGCTTTTTATCTCATGCTGCTTTCAGGCCTGTTTGTAAATAGCGTTCCCTGGCATGATGCGTTTATGACTGCAGATAATGGAAATGCATTTGAACGTATCATGATTTTATTATGATAGATATATATATATATATATATATATATATATATATATATATATATATATATATATATATATATATATATATATATATCACTATTTCTCTTAAGAACAAATAAGGCAGCAGTTAAACCAAGTGACTTCTTACATTTGTGTATTATGACATTCAACAGGACATTTTTTCAAAAAAGTCGACTGAAATTTCCCCTTATGAGATTAGAGGCAAGGCTTGACGGTCATTTCAGCAGACTCTAATTACAGACTTACTAAGAGGAATCTTGCCAGTCATTTATCCTTATTGTGCGCTGGTGGGAAGGTAATAGGTTTTGCGTATAAGATGCAGGGCTCCTGTTTGCGTGCGAGTCTGGGTCCCTGTGTAGGCGATGCTGATGCAGTGCATTAAATATTGAGGGAGAACTCTCCCAGAAATAGAAAAGTGCAGGCTGGGACAGGAATGTCAAAGCTGGCTCCATGGCCACGTTTTGTTTTATAAGCCCCGTTTTTAATATAATGAAAAAATTCAGGGACAGTTGATAAGGTTTGTGATGCTTAAGGAGCGCAATGGAAGGAACTCCAGCAGTAAGCAGTCTCTCGCCTGTCTCTGCGAGTCATGTATTTTGGGATGAAGCGCTCATCCACCTCTACCTCTGCTGTGCTGGCGCCAGTATCTGGGTTTTAAGATAGCGTACGTGTCAGTTTGTGTGACCGAAGTGCCTGTGCGTTGTGTAACTCACTACATTCGTCGCTGAGGATGGGTGGCTTGCCATAGGGAGGTTTACTTCAGTTCACGAATCACATTTGCCCTGATCCTGTCACATTGTGTCAAGACTTGCTCTGTTTGTGTCAACGCTTAGACAGTGCCTGTTTGAGTAGTTTTACATTCTGAACCAGAGATATTTACTGGGCTACACAGGCTATGGGCTAAACTGCCACAGCACAAAGCAAAATATGCCATTTTATTGCCAATTGGTTGATCAAACGAAAAACCTTTTCTTAGAAAATTCCTGCTCGGGTGACAGTGAAATTGTCAGTTTTTGCCTAGATCCATGTTTGGAGATTGGAGTGCTTTAATATCTCGCCTCTCGGAGCTTTCTCTTTGTCAGTGTCAATTTGCCTGAGATATAAATTCTGGCTGCCCCGAAAGCTTATTTTATTAATGCGAGACAAAAAGTGAATTTAACCGAGCGCTAGTTCTCCAACATCCCTCTCTCCAAGTGCGCATACAACATGCACACATATGTGCGAGGTTTGCTAAAAGTCAAGAAGCCAGCCAATAGCAACAGTCGTCAAGCTGCTGTTACCTGGGCAACCTGGTTAGAGGTAAGGCTCAAGGCAAGAATAAATCATTCCACTGAAGAGACAGAGCGTTACAGAGAGATGAGAGAAAGAGGCCATACTGAAGGGAGAAAAAATTAACAGACTAGCCACACTATTATGAATTCACCTGTTTGCGCATCTGATCATTAACTCTTAATTAGATACCAAACATTTAATTTATTTCCAGTTGCATTTCTAAAATGATTTGAATTATACTCTATAAAAGCTGTCACTGTGCTGGCACCTAAAGGGTGCATATTAGTACTTTTTGAAAAGGTACCACCCCAGTGACAGATTTTGGAGGGTTTTTTCTGAGTGTAAAAACATAGAGGGACACTTGTGGCATACGATTGTGCCTGTTGATTTCGGGGATCAAATAAAAACATAACGGATGCATTGTTAATCAAGTTGGAGAGACACCCTGTTTCACCCCAGGGGCAGTTCTGAGGGAAGAGAGCTTTCAGTCAACTTCGGATGACTAATACATGAACATATATTACACATGCCAATTTGTAGATAGATTCTGGAGAGTACCAGCCTTGGGGAATAATATATATAAGCAACATAAGTCACTAAAACAATTAAAAAGGACAGATTGCTTACGGTACAATGCAGAGAATTCCAGTCGAGCATTGTGACAGAAAGTAACCGTTAAAGACAGAAGCAACGTCTACAACCTGCATACATCTGTTCTTTGAAAATCCCCTATAGGCCAAATTAAGCATCATGCTGTGTTCCTCAGTAACACAGATGAACCGAAGATCCAGACACACGCGCGCACACGCTCTTGGTCTCTCTCACACGCTTTTCACATAAACAAGGTTCTAACACCATCTCGAACTTTTGAAATGATTAAAAAACTCACTTTACTGTTAGCAAAGTTGAAATGAAAACTATTTACGTGCATTTTCATGCCCACACCGCCATTCTCTCAGAGGCTAGTGATGTAACGCTGTTTGACCCTGGATGGCATAAAGGGGGGCTGGGAAAGAGTGAAAGGACTGTGACATCTGCAGGGCCAGGGGCTGATGGAAAGAGTTGATGTGAGGGAGGACGTCATAGGAGGAGGGGAGATGGGATATTCTTCTCCTCCAGCCCTCTACCCCTCAGACATATCGATTTTTAACCTCTCAATGAGGACGCCCCTCAAATTATATGTTTTCACCCAAGCTGCACCATCTTAGGGTGTAATTTGTCATTTTTCCACCTGCAGATAATTAGCACCATGGAAACTCAGGTGTCCAATGGTCCAAGCGGAACCAGCCTGCCAAACGGCCCCGTCATTAGCACTAACGGTGCCACGGACGACAGCAAAACCAACCTGATTGTCAACTACCTGCCTCAGAACATGACCCAGGAGGAGTTCAAGAGCCTGTTCGGCAGTATTGGAGAAATCGAGTCCTGCAAATTAGTCAGAGACAAGATCACAGGTAACCATGCGGCGGAGAATCTTGATCTGGTAGGAAAAATCTGCATTAAACGTTGTTTTCATGTGCATTCTTGTTTGTCTTATTGCAGGCCAGAGTTTGGGGTACGGCTTTGTAAACTACGTGGATCCCAATGATGCCGACAAGGCCATCAACACGCTCAATGGTCTCAAACTGCAGACCAAAACAATCAAAGTAAGAGAACCGTCCTCACCAAGCCCAATCTCCTCAATCACTCGATAGGGAGGAAATAGAGAATGAAGCAGAGCCCAAAACAGACGTGACAGCAGGAGGGGAGGAGAAAGGGAGGGGCAGGGGGAGGAATCGTGGCAGGGACAAAAGGAGCAAAAGAAAAGAGAAAGTGGAGGTCAGAAAGCAAAGGGTTGTGTACAGAGGTGATTGTGATGGAAATGTAATTAGAGAGACGCAATGTGAGGCTTGGAGGTCAGCGCGGAGAGCCCCATCTGCCTCCAATCTTGGCTAATTAGGGCCTTCTTTGTCCCCAATTCAGCTGGGTTTTCGGGTGGGGAAAGGTCTGCTTGGGCTCCTGAAAGCGAGAGATTAAACAGTCGTCTCTACCTGATCACTGCACATCAAAGATCGCAACAAACCCACAAGAATCAGCAGTTAAGCAGCTTCCGCTGACTTAGCCTGTGTTTGCATGCTTTCATATTTGAGATATACATGTAAATCTTATGACATAGACATAGAGAGTAGTTTCATTCCTTATAGTCTTATTATTCGAAACTAGTTATTCGGTGAATTATGACTGCAGGCCATGGGCGAACATTATTGTCATAGTTATTTAAACCGATTGCTGTTGTCTTAATCATCTTGTTTGTTCAGTGCATTCATCCAGCATCGCCACTGTTCTCTGACATTCAACGTTCATGTGCCCACTGCCCTCAAATCCTTAAGCTGGGCAAATGTCACATTTTCCATGTCAATATGGCATTTTTAGAAAGGTAGCGAGCCGATAGCGAGGAGAGAGGGAGGGAGGTTGACGGGGCACAGTAGCAAAGGCTAGGAGGGAGGCGAATGCCAATGATGGGATTAAGGGCCATATGGGCTACAGGCACCATCTGTACTGTGGGAGAGAGAGGGAGAGGGTTAATTATGGGGCAGCATCCCATCCTTCCAATAGATCTCCCCCTCCAGTCTCTGCTGTACACTCACCCACTCACTGCACAATTACACCCCTACCTCAACAATACCGCTGCTTAGTCATACTGGCCTGCAAGACTGCAAAACACGCATATGGTGGAAAAACACATCATTCTGCCAAGGTCTGATGGCGAAACATGCAATAACTTGACTGGGCGAGCAGTCTTGAACACGTTTGTTAAAAATAGACTCCTATTTATTATAAAACAATTTTACTTGCTTAACATGTTTTTCTGTAATCACACATAAAGGTCAACAGATTTTTTCTTTGTTTGAGTGCATTATTGAAGAAAATGGCTATAGACAGAAATAAATTATATTAGTAAAGAAGTAAAAAGAGCATTGGTAACAGGATTATAATGCATTACACAGATGTATAATTGAGTTACTATATGACAATATGATATAAATGTGATATAATATGATAAAATTAAAAATATATTAGTAAACTGAGGAAAAACAGTAAAAAGATTTAAAAAAATTACAAAACAAAAAATAAAAATAGGTATTAATGATATTAATCATATACAACATTAAATTAATTATAGATATCATCTAAAATTTAGATGAGTAAATAAGTTTAAAAAAACACTATGGCAATATATATTTTTAGAAAAGGAACACAAAATATATTATGTAATTAAAGATTACAAAATGATTAAAAATATTAATCTAAATGTATGGAAAATGTAAAAAAATAAAAATATGTTGTAAGAACATTTTTTAAAACAGAGTTAAGGTAGTATAGTTTTGGATAAGACTAATACATGTAACATATCCACGTATAATTGTATGTGTAATACTGTTGAATGGAAACAAGTTTTTGGAAAGTGAGGATGCTGCTTTTCCATTAGCATAATTTGGTAGAGCTTTTTATTCAATTTGCTTTTTTTTCTTTTCTTGGGTATTTTGTGAGGGCGTGTGTTAGGGAGTTGTCAGGGACTCTGGACATCTTGTAATCTGTTTACTTGGTTCGCCAGTTGCCAGAGGAGCAGTTTCCCCTTGAGAGAGAAGACAAAGGAGAGATAGAGAAGAAGGAGGGGGGCCAATCGCTTTATCTCAAAAAATCACATGTGCGCCGCGCACACACTGACACCATCAATCAAAGTCACTCCCTTTCAACCAGAAACTCATAAATATACATATTTTATGAGAAAAATCTGTTCGCATCTCAAATACGACTAAGACGGCTCGGTGGGGGATTTTTAGGAAATATAAAAATGAGATGAATATTTGAACGTCAAAACAAATGCCTAATTGGACTTGATATTACATGACACATCCCAAAGCGGAACAGGGTCTAAATGCTGCTGTCTTGTGGAAAATCACCAACTAGAAAAACAGCCCATGATATCAAATTTTCCTCACGACTCCCTAAGGGAGCTGGTCTCAAATCAGCGCAGAGGGTGTCGATGTGTCTTGGTTGAGTGTGAATGTCAGAGTGGGTTCGTGTTTCTGCTGTCAGAAGCACTGTGAAGCTGAAGTAGCGTTTAATAAGGGAACCAGGTTTGGTTCGAGTGAAGTGCGCATAAGAGACGTGGATTTCAAGGAAGGGGGGATGAGAGAGAGTGGGCGGATGTCTCGCCTTTGAGCGTGGCACTGCTGTGACATATCTGCTTCGACTACACTTGAAAGTTTTCACTGCCGGGAGTTTTAGGGCTGTCACAGCTGTCTTGATGCATGCTTCTTAATAATATTGGAGATCCTAAACTGCAGCTCCTTGTTTCGTGTGTGTTCGTGCGATGTAGGTGTCCTACGCCAGACCCAGCTCAGCTTCTATACGCGATGCCAACCTGTACGTGAGCGGGCTGCCCAAAACCATGAGTCAGAAAGACATGGAGCAGTTGTTTTCCCAGTATGGAAGAATCATCACTTCACGCATCCTGGTAGACCAGGTCACAGGTAAACGTTACCTCACTTCCACAAACAGCATACACACCCTAGGGGAGGATTAGAAATCTAATTAAAGCTCTGGATGTGACGCAAAAAAGAGGCTACGCTTCACAGTCAACATGAACTCATAATTGACCCCATTTACATTTCTAATGCATGTTCCTGGCAGTGTTCATTTAGTATAATTGAGATGGTATTTTAGTTTTTGATAATATTTTGAATTATATATTTCTTAATTTTAGTTAAAGTTGTAGTAATTTTGTTTTATGATTGTGTCCTATTTTAAAGTCTAAATAGTTTTATTTATTTTAAATTATTAGAGAGAGAGAGAGAGAGAGAGAGAGAGAGAGAGAGAGAGAGAGAGAGAGAGAGAGAGAGAGAGAGAGAGAGAGAGAGAGAGAGAGAGAATGTTTCTTTGGCAGCTGAAAATAAAAATGTATTCCAGTTAACTTCATGAGTAAATGAGTAAAACCACAAATGGATCAAATGACATTTGATTACCTCACAGAGTAGGCTAGGCTATTTAAAACACAATTATGACTATTGTGATTGATTATTTCGGTATTAAAAATACAATCAAAATTCCTGATGGAAGGCCTTCCCATATTTTTTTCTCTTTAAGTTTCACTAGGAGGACGTCACATTATGTATTTATTTTATTTTTACGCATGTGTGTAGGCCTACGTTAACATTGTTCTTTGTCTGCTCTATAAAGTAGATCATAAAGTAGGCTACTATAGTAAAAAGTCTGTTTTAGCCCTGTGTCCACGTGTCTCACTCATCTGCCATTTATTTAATTCACGGTGCTTACATTACTTCGCTTTCTGTCCGGAGCAGGTATATCGCGCGGGGTAGGTTTCATTCGGTTCGACAAACGAAACGAGGCAGAGGAGGCCATCAAAGGCCTGAACGGTCAAAAGCCACTGGGTGCCGCCGAGCCCATCACCGTGAAGTTCGCCAACAACCCCAGTCAGAAGACGGGACAGGCCCTGCTTACCCAGCTTTACCAGACAGCTGCTCGCCGCTACACCGGCCCTCTGCACCACCAGACTCAGCGCTTCAGGTACTGCCCCCACCCGCAGCCATAAGCCCTCACCCCTACTCCCTACCGCTCCTTGCTGTTCCTCTGCCGGTTTTCCTTTAAACCGCAGCACGTTCACGCCATCAGGGGGATTGACGAGTCACAATGGGTCTAACTGAGGCAGTGTGTCAAATTTGAAAAGAACTGCCCTGCTTAAGAGATAAAACACAGCGTGCGTGAATCAGTCGTGGCACGGATGCATTCATCGCGCAGGCAGTACTCTCGATCCATCGCCTGAGGGCTCTGTAAGCACTGCGTCAGTGCGATGGGCGAGCCGCACCTGCTGATTGGTGGAAGCGGTGCTCAGTAAAGAGCTCCCCCTGGTGGCTGAAGTGGCTCCATGAAAACGCTTTGCTCTGGTTGTTGGATCTTGCAACTAATATCTTCACCTCCGTCACTCTCCCTCTTGCATTGCAGACTCGACAATTTACTAAACGCCAGCTACGGAGTCAAGAGGTAATTTCAAACAAAAAAAAGGTGTCCTTTCAAAAGCATCCATGCCTAAACAAGCTCAAACAAAGTGCCCGGAATACCACCTGCTGATTTAAGCATTGACATTAGAGATTTGATTTGAGAAAACACAGTTTCTGTAGACTAGATTGGCATAGCTGACATCACAGCAGGACATTCTGGCATGGCTTTGTTGAACCTTTTTTGTTCTTTTGGTTGATTCCTTGATCGAACTGTATTTCTGTATTGAACTAACATTATTATTTTTTTCAGTTTTGGTTGCTTTAATGTTCTTTTTTCCACCAGCATGGACATACAAGATTCCGTTTGCGTCTCCTCTGTTAGTTCAAATTTTCTGTTGATTTGTTTCTGATTTGCCTTCATCCCTCTCTAGGTTTCTGTTTTGCTAAATATCGTGATTTTGTTGAACATTGTAAATTATGTGTCTTATTTCTAACAGGGAATATGACTAGTTTGGTTTGGACACCAGAGAATATGACTAGTTAATATAATAGCCGTCCATTTTCTTACGTGCTTATAGCTGTGGAGATCGAGTGTCCGTTCCTCAAAGAGACAAAAATGGCAGGAACATGTGGTAATAAGAAGCACACTGTGCTGAACTTCAGAATGACACCCATGGTAGCTCTCCTTCTTTCCTCCCCAGATTCTCCCCAATAACCATTGACAGCATGACCAGTCTAGCCGGCGTCAACCTGACCGGGCCCACTGGAGCTGGCTGGTGCATCTTCGTCTACAACCTGTCCCCGGAAGCTGACGAAAGCGTCCTGTGGCAGCTCTTCGGGCCGTTCGGCGCCGTCACAAACGTCAAGGTCATCCGTGACTTCACCACCAACAAATGTAAGGGCTTTGGCTTTGTCACCATGACCAACTACGATGAAGCAGCCATGGCTATCGCCAGCCTGAACGGCTACCGCTTGGGCGACCGTGTCCTGCAGGTCTCCTTCAAGACCAGCAAGCAGCACAAGGCTTGAAGGAAGGCCTGGTCACTACTGCTCTTTAACATGCAGGGGGAGCTACTGAGCTCCCTGTACATTCACTCTACATGGGCCTGGACTGAGTCTCTCTCTAACACGCATTTGACACATACACACACACGTTTAGTTGTTTTGAACAAAAATACACAAGTAGAGTTGTTTTTCTTTTCTCTTAACACAACATGCTAGTCCTTCCCAATGTTTGCCTGTATTGAATTAGCAGAAGTGTGTGGCAAGGCTGAGGGAAATCCATAAGGAGGGACAGTCTAATGAATGTGACCGAGAATGTCTGCAGAGATTTAATTTAATTCAGGCAAAGTAAGAACTGGTCAAAGAAAAAAAAAGAAAATCAAATATGTGCAATTTACCCAAAATATTGCCCCGGTAACTCTCCTATCTGGCTTCAGAGGATGTAGTCACTTTTTTACACTTGGGCATTTTGAATCAGTGATTTTTTTTAGAGAAAAATGATTAAAAACAGTGTTCTCATATATATTATGATATAACTATATATTCAACATTTAAGGTGGTTATAATAGCCAAAAATGTAAGCATTTTCTAGAACTTTGAATACGGTTTCCTGGCTCTACATTAGGTTGCAACCTTGCCTTATGGCACCAAACACACACCTTACTCAAGGTCCAACCCAACAGCAACTGAACAAACTGTGTGGATGGTAGTCACAAATCGAGAGGTCACCGGGGGGTCATCACAATCACCTCAGCACGCCGAAAGACAACTTTCATCACAGAGACACTCGCACACAACACGCACACGCACGCACATACGTACCTCTACCGGAGGTCATAGCAAACTTCACGAAACATGGCGACCTAGAATCTCCTCGTATCTTTACACTCTGAGTTTTATAGTTAGAATTTAGAATCGATTCCACCACATGCAGTTGTCTGTGTGACTAGGGGCATTTTTGACAGTGTTCCCATGGTGAGTCTTTCAAACCAAATTATTTAAAATCCAGAACTGGTTTTAAACAGGTTTGAATGGCTTGGGAGTAGAAAAGGCTCTGTGTCAGCTCTTTGAGACATAAATGTGAGCTGTTATGGAGGTCAGGGGCCACTGGGATTGGTCGCCCTTGCTCTTCATAACCTCTCAGATACATAAAGCTCCGGAATTACATTATAATTCGCTTTCCCCCGAACCGGTTTTAGCAGTCCCTGCATATCTAAAGCTACATATCAAACATAAAAATCAAATTTTGTGTCCTCAAGTCCCTTTTTTAAACAAGTCGCTGCCACACGAGCTACAAAGAAAAACATATATTTTCTCAAAATATGAAAAATTCCCTAGATACAGTAACGACAATGCCCAAGCTGTCCACAGCCCTGTGATAAAACAAACTAAACTGTCCCATGGGGAGAGACATTGCTGTAAAAATCGCAAAACTTCACATTATATGAAGAAAAGAACTGAAAGATGTAAATGTGTGTTCAAATCAAGTGACATTTTGCTTTTCTAAATAACGCTGTGTTAGCCAAAGAGGACAATGATCTCTTTGAAAGGATTACATTAGAGATTAATATATTTTTATATCTACGGAAAAAAAAACAAGACCTTGTGCGACATTTTTACAGATTCTTAAATCGTGGAAATCTTTGGACACACCGCATGGCTTTTATTTTCAGAGTTTTCAACTTTGGGGAGTGAGGGCCAGTCTGCGGTGTAAAGGGAGGGGATCAGAGGGTTGGGAACTAAGACTTACATGCAGTGAAACCATTTCATTTTCAAAAATACACAAAAAAAAAGAGAAACATGAAACATTAAAAAAAAAAAGATTCAGCAGACAGGTAAATGTATGCATTAAGCGGGGAAAAAGACGCTACGGTTTCTCTAAAGTAAAAAATGTTGCTTCAATGACGGTGCAGTGAAGCGCTAAATGGCGTCACATCGAACACCATGAACACCCAGAGCATTTCATTTCGTATCGACAAAAAGACGAAAAAGAAGAATCACCTTAACGCTTCAGCATTTTCAGTGCACCCAGTAGTTACTGACATAGTAAAAATTGACAAAAATTGACATCGTAATACAATGTAGCTGCACTTATCAATGTAATCAAATCTCACACAATAATCCATAGTGAATTATATTCGCCAGTATGTCACCACACAAGGCAAATGTTATATCATTTAACTGTCTAGACTTTTTGTGTGTGTTTATTTAATTTCTGCTACCCATATCTTATGTATTCCACCATCACCTGATTTTGCTCCTTTGCACAAGCACTAACCAACCAAGGGATCTTAGCTTTGTCACTGATGAAGGGAAAAAAAAGTTTGTCCGAAACATTTAGCAAGAGTGTGACTGCACACACAAACACACATATACACTCACACATACACACACACACACACACACACACATTAGAACATATCAAAGTGTCTCTAAGCTCTTTCCATTAGCATTGTATAAAAACTGTGATACACCTTGAACCCCTCTCAGCTTACAACGCCACATTAACATCGCAACAATTTTTCTTTCGCTAACGCTAATGCAACTCATCGGTGGTGTGCCCTAGAGGGGACAAAAATCTCAAATTTAAGGATCTGCCCACCCTCTAAAATGAGCGACGGGGTAGATACAGTGACCAGGACAACACAGTAGTGCGCCTGGGGGGTGGGCAGGGGGTCTTTAGTGTCGTCCTTCTGGCTGAGTGTCCCAACGAGCCCTTTAGCTACACCACTTCCCCCATTCCCTCAGAGAGCCAAGGACAATGGCAGGAAACAAACATACTGCACCGCTTGAGCAACTACAATAATAATCATTTTAAAAAAAGACAAAAAAACTTTCCTATGGAACAGTAAGTGCAATGTGCTTCGTTTTTATATTGACTGAGAACAAAAGATATATATATTTTTTAAAAAAGAAATTAAACGTCACACTGAAATGGTTTGCAGAGTAGTGAAAGGATCAAATGTAATGAACAACAACAAAATGAAAAAAAAAGTGTTAACTAACAGATTCATTAGAAGTTTCAAACAAGCACCAAGAGCTCTGGTCTCTAAAAATGTCCATTATCCCTTCCTCCGCCCCTTATTAGTGCTCTGACCATGCAAGCTAAAACAAACAGCCGTCTATGGTACCGAAAAGAGCAATTCTAAAAGACCGTGAAAGGAATACCGTCTAAAATATCATCGGTTTTAGCCCATGTTGATTTCAGGATATCATTTTTCCTGTAATTTATTGATTTCCTTTACATATCAGAATCACACGTTAACTTAGCGTATTTGTGTTGTTGATGTTGCCATAGAGGACACACATGTGGGTCGTTTTGTTTCCTTTTACTGGGTACGATTTCTTATATTTGTTTCCATTATTTATAATTAGTTGCCGTTCTTACAGTGTATGCAGGTTTTAGAATTAGTTAGAATTATTTCTTTTCAATCAAAATGTGTTTAATTGTGTTTGTAAAAGTCTGTGGTAGCTTTTGTTGCAACATAAATAATTTAAACTGAAAAAAAATTCAATATAGCGCCAATGAACTTGTATTATTTGGGCGACTTTAAGCTTGTAGTTTTAACTTATTGTTAACTTAAAAACTATTTATTATCATTATTATGATTATTATGATTATTGCCTCGTATGAAAGTATGTTTTGTGTATATTTATGGTTTATTTCATTATATTTGCAAGTTTAAATACTTTTCATTTTGCCAAAATGTGGTTACACCTTTTTGTTTTTCTTTAAAGGGAACAAATAGATTTTAAAAAATAAAATAAAAAAACAAAAACAAAAAAAAAACTGCTTTAGAATTACAATTTGGGAAAAGTTCTCCATAGGCAAAGAATGCACTGCTATATTAAACTAATTGAAGTGTATAAACATACATGCTGTGTGCTAGATGTTATGCCTTTAATGCCTGTGTTTTGTTTGTCTTGTTAAATGAAATCGTTTTGATTATTTAATCTAATCACAGTCTTGTTTTTCCAGCCACGTTCAGAACCCCATAGTGAATCAGGGCCCAGGGCGAGGCCTAGGGCAAGGGGGGAGGGGGGGCCGAGGTGCGGCCCGGTCTACGGTCTGGTCCCACAGCCAGGCCTTAGGCTCAGTGTCCCTCGCCAAGCACCCCTCACTCCGCTGCCATACAGAGCCATGAAACCGACAGAGCTGTCTTCTAAGAAACTCAGTCGTTTGGGGGGTGGGGTGGGAAGGGAGGGGCTCAACGGTTAGCAGAAGGGGCTGGAAAAAGTGCAGCGGGGGAGACGGGACAGGCGAGGCATTGAGCTAGATAAAGGGGTCAGTGGTCACTCTGTTTCTCAACCAGTTGTATTTTGTGTCAGTTAATTTAGGAGGGACACAGAGTTACTTAGCAACGTTCTTCTGAAACCATTTTCCAGGAATAACAAAATAAAACAAACAAACAACAATAATAAAAAAAAGCGATCAAAAGCAGAACTCCTGATCTCAGTGTCTGTGTGTCACGAATAAAAATCTCATACTTCCAAACATGAACAAACGAACAAAGACAAACACACAACAAAGGGGAAAAAATAAATAAACCTTTCAGTTTAGTTTAGGATATTTATTACTGGGATTTCAGCTGAAGACGCTTGAGGACTTTTTCATGGAATTGTTTAATTATTTGTACTTTACATGCCAGAAAAAAATAAACGATATGAATCTCGAACGCTATGAGTGTTTTCTTTGTGCTTGCTCTTTTTTTTTCAAAAGGGTTTTGTACAAGTTCATCTCAGGCTGCTGCATTCATTTATGATACAAATTCAATTCCTTTATCAAATTTGATCACTATCAGCACGGTTAATAAACAGCTTGATATTTAACAGGTCCACAACTTCAATAAGCAACAGATAATGCTAAAGTTCATAGTCAAGTGTAAAACATTAACTTCAGTTAGTCAACTGGTTGTCCATTTCTTACAGTAAAGACAAGTAATTATGTAGTATTCTATGCCATTATGTAGTATAGTATATTTTAGTGTCTGTAGTGTGTTCACTGACAATTCCAACAAGAAAAAGTACACTTTAAATACTCTATTGCCAAGAAGTATTGGGACACCCCTCCACATCATTGAATTCTGGTGTTCAAATCAAGCACCTAGGCATAGACGCTTCTACAAACATTTGTTAAAGAATGCATGGTACTGTGATAGATTGCCACCTGTGCAATAAGTCCATTCGTGAAATTTCCTCACTACTAAATATTAAACGGTCAACTGTAAGTGGTATTAGAACAAAGTGGAAGCAAGTGGGAACAACAGCAACTCAGTCACACAGTGGTAGGCACACGTAAAAACACAGAGCGGGGTCAGCGAATGCTGAGGTCCACATTGTGCAGAAGTCTCCAACTTTCTGCAGAGTAAATAGCAACAGACCTCCTAACTTCATGTGGCCTTCAGATTAGCTCAAGAACAGTGTGTAGAGAGCTTCATAGAATGGGTTTTCATGGTTGAGCAGCTGCATCCAAGCCTTACATTACCAAGTGCAATACAAAGCTTCGGATGCAGTGGTGTAAATCACGCCGCCACTAGAGCACTGGAGACGTGTTCTCTGGAGTGATGAATCACTCTCACCAGTGCACAAAGCATGGTCCATAAAGATATGGATGAGTGAGTTTGGTGTGGAGAAACTTGACTGACCTACACAGAGTCCTGACCTTGACCAGATAGAACACCTTTGGGATGAATTGCAGCGGAGACTGCACAAAATGACCTCAAAAATGCACTTCTAGAAGAATGGTTAAAAAATCCCCATAAACACTCCTAAATTTTGTGGAAAGCCTTCCCAGAAGAGTTGAAGCTCTCATTGCTGCAAAGGGTGGGCCAACTCCATTTTAAACCCTGCGGAGTAACATTGGGATGCCACTTAAGTTCATGTGCATGTAAAGGCATGCGTCCCAAAACTTTTGCCAATATAGTGTACCTGGATAATGCACAACAATAACAGAACAGAGAAACAACATCATTGGAGTCACTTTTTCCACAATTTTTTTTTCTCCAGCTGATTAATGATAAAAAGTCATTCAGAATCAAATGCATACATTAGAGGAGAACTAATATATGCTGGCTTTTGCTTGAATATGCTTGTGTGTTGTGTTCGCTTGTTTGTCCATTTGCTATCGTATTGTGTCTCACATCGGCAATGATATTAATTTCCACACTGCATAAGCCTGGAGTGTCTAAATCTCCTCACTGTCTGTTTCAAGCATCAGCTCACAGAATGTGTCTGACAAGTAAGATATTATACTCCTAATATATGTTTGTTACCTCTTTTCATGATCTATATAACCCTTATCTGGTCATAATTGTAATATGTTGTTAGCTGGACTATCACAGTAACACACAGATTCTGCCATAGTCGTTGCCTGGGTTACGTATATGTGGGGCGGAGCTATCAAAATAAGAGAGAGACCCTTTAGGGCGGTAGGGGCGTGTTTTTTTGGTGATTTGAAATAATAACGGTTAGCACTTACCCCACATTTAAGGCTTTGATTAGGAATTTAATAAGGATATATAGGGTATATTGAAGTGGCAGTGAATTTCAGAATCCCCGTTTTACTAGCATCAGTCACTAGCGCACCTATTGAGATCAAGGGAGTGAGGTTTACATGCACAGCTCTTACTAGTTGGTATCTCAACATGCTTTAAAGGGGGGGTGAAATGCTGTTTCATGCATACTAAGCTTTTTACACTGTTAAAGACTTGGATTCCCATCCTAAACATAGACAAAGTTTCAAAAACTAATGTTGGACGTTTGATGGAGTATTTCTGTGTCAAAAATACTCCTTCCGGTTTCTCACAAGTTTCTGAGAGTTTTTTTTGAGTATGGGTCTGCTTGACGTTAATAAGAGCGGAAGGTCCTTGTATGGGCCGTACGGGCTCTTGTCCCGGTAGGGTGCGCGCGCGTGACTAGAGCGAGAGAGGAAATGCACGGCCGTAAATACTCTCTCAGCTGCAGATCCAGTCGTCCGTGAACACTTATGTCGTTATAGTCCGCAGCGCGCTCCACTTTATTCCTATGGGTGACATCAAGCGACTTCAACGTTTCAGCACAGCATTCCGGGAAGGCAGCGCCAAGGTTATTTTCGTAAACGAAAACTGAAACTAAGACTAAAACTATTGGTCAAAAAACATTTTCGTAAACTGAAATAAAATTAAAAAATCTGAATAAATAAAAAACTAAAACTAAACGAAACTAACTACTCTTACTAAAAAACTAACTGAAATAAAATAATAATTAGCAAAAATAAATATTCGTTTTCGTTATTAATAAGCCCTATTTAATGTGGAGGAAAATCTGACTGTGGCGGTTGAGGGAGTGTCTGTATGCGCTACTGCGCGTGTAGTGATCTGAGTGACGGACACGTGCAGACAGGCAACACATCGCTAAACGGCAGTTCACAAAGAGTCAATGCGTCCGTGGCAGTGAAATGGGAAATAACACAAGGTAATGAGATGCACGTTGAACTTCTTTTAACTTAAGCTCACTGTTTTAGAATGCCGTTTCTTACGCGACGAGAGAGGCAGGCGCAAAAGTCAGCAACTATAGTAGCAGGTACTAGCCTACTGTACGTTTGAGATTTCATGTTTGCATAATATTGACAGGCTCAAAGGTGTTATCATAATCATTTACATTATATTATATTATTATCTGTGTGGAGACATTTCCCCACAAAGTAGGGAATACCAGGATACACACACACACACACACACGTTTGTTTCACTATATAAGTGAGGACATTGCATAGTCTTCCATTGATTTTATATCAGGTTAATGACATTTTATATCCCCTAACCCAACCCCTATCCCTAAACCTACCCATCCCAAGAACGTGCAAAACAATAGATTTAAATAAAAACATGTTTTGGCCGATTTATAAGCCTTTTTAACTATTGAGGACCAGTCAAATGTCCTTATTAGTCAGTTATCATAATATTTTACTAGATAAGTGAGGACATTGGTCCCCTTTACAATTATAGCACAACACACACACACACACACACACACACACACACACACACACACACACACACACACACACACACACACACACACACACACACACACACAGCACAACAGTGTGTGTTGGCTGTATTCAGATGACTTTGTACTACTGAAGAAATTAAAATAAACTTTTAATTGTTTAACTATATTTCATCTTTGTTATGAATGAGTTTGTCTGGAATTTATAATTTTTACTTTTATATTTTACTTTGTATTTATTTTGTTCTTTAAGATAGGCTAATACTCAGAGGATCTATGTCAAAAATATCAAATATAATTTTTTAATATAAAAATATAATTTCTTTCATTTTTAATCTCCAGATCGTTGTTTGTATAGGTCATAGTTTGACTCGAGCTGTTTTGCTCAAAGGTGAAGACCCAACTTTATGCATGTTTTGTAAGACCGTCCTGGGTTTAAACAATAATGCTTGTTTATCAAGTGATTTCACTTAAGGATGTTTAGTAAGATTAAACTCTAATCTGAGCAAACATTAAACTTTGCTGAAATTAAAAACCTTGATTTGGTCTCTACACTTCATTATGGTAACTCTGCCAAACTATAATTACTAAAACTAAAACTGAAACTAAATAAATAAAAACTAAATAGAAATGTATTTGCAAAATAAAAACTAAACTAAAACTAGCAAAACCATTTGTAAAACTAACTAAAACTAAACTGAAATTTGAAGCAAAATTGAAAACGATAATAAAATAAAAACTAATTTCAAAAAGCAAAACTATAATAACCTTGGGCAGCGCTGCATTTGAACCGATTTGAACGCAGAAATGACGGGAAGCTTCACAACATCGCTTCAATCGCGTCTCAAAGTGGATTTCCATGCCACTGCTGTGTCAGGACTTCACCAAATCATACCAAAGAAGTGTGTTTTTGACGGAGCGGTCCCAGCGATAAAGGTTCGGTCCTGCTTTGGAAGCAAATGGTGAGTAAAACTGCTTAAATTGTCTGTGCTGTTGGCTCGTCGCGTGAGTGAACATCAGTAAACGACACGATCGCGTGCTTCGTCATTCAAATGCGCTAAAGGTTAACGTTACTCCATTGCTGTTCTATGTATAACGTTACACTAGTCTGACGTGCAAAACCGTTTTGCTTGCTACTGCTAAGGTTTAGTCGCATACAATAGTCCATAAAAACCGAATCATGTCCTCATAAACTGCAAGTAAACACACACACAAATGTTGACAGTCCACTAAATACAGTACATACCACAGAGACGGACGTCCTGCTGTTGCTGTTTCTCCTGTTCAATTTATTTCAGCCTCAGATTTGATTCTGGATCATATATCTATTAGCTGAGAATCGATAGCCATGGGTTTCTCCATGCTTGAGGATGTCACCGCTTTGTTCGCGATCGTCATTCTTTAGCTCCGCCCACTCTATACGCCTCCAGGCGCTTGGTTTTTTCTGGAAAGACTCAGTACAGCCTATATTTCTTTTATAAACTAAAGACTTTTCGGAGATATGAAGGATGCAATACTACTCTATAGGTACTCAAGATGAGTACAAACTGAGTGTTTCACCCCCGGCCTGATGATTTCCTTGTTCTATGAAGTCCCTCCTTCAGAAACACGTAACGAGTTCTGATTGGGCCAGCGCTTCCCGTGTTGTGATTGGACAGCAGCTTAGCGCACTTTGCCCGGAAAGGTCCCGCCTCTTACCATAACGGGGAGATGCAAGCGCTGAATGCGCGCTCTTCTCCACGTGAGAGAGCAACAAGACCACGCCCCCTATTTTGCGTGTTCTTGTGGGCGAAGGGTTAATCAACAAACGGTTCTAGTGACGTCATTCATGCAAGGAAGTGCAGGGGTGTAATCCAAACCGGCCGTTCAGTCTCACTTGGCATTGAACTTTGAGCTTTATAATTTTACAGGTATTATTTATGCTCTAACAGCAACATTTCACACTATCTAAAGTTTGAAAGCGACATTGGCGACCCGAATCTTTGATCGGTTCACTGATTCATTAGCCGTTTGATTCTTTTAGGAGGCACATGGAGAAGACAATGCTGAATAAAATCGTAGTTTTTGATATTTTTGGAGCAAAATGTATTTTCGATGCTTCAAGAGACTCTTATCAACCAACTCATGTCACATATGGACTACTTTGATGATGTTTTTATTAGCTTTCTGGACATGGACAGTGAAGTGGGCATTGACTGCATTATGCTCTGGGACTAAAATATAAAATATCTTAAACTGTGTTTCGATGATGAACGAAGGTCTTACTGGTGTGGAACGACATTAGGGTGAGTCATTAATGACATCAATTTAATTTTTGGGTGAACCAACCCTTTAAGCAAACTAACCTGGAACATGAACTGCTCCTGAGCAGTTCTGTTCAGTTACTTGCCATGGTTACTTAGCCTAAATACCCAGAAAGTTACCTCCGTTTTGGAACCGAAAACTGAGATTATCTAGCCTGATAAACCAGACCCACATCAAGATGTCTGGTCTGGAAACTCACCATAGACAGGGCTCAATCCGAGGGGCGGGATAAACGGTTGTCTTTCAAACTCCCTCTGCACGCGATAGAATAGCGCTAACGTTACACCAACCAGAGCAACGAAGGTGAAACAGAGCTTGTTGACTGATTAAACATTCACCGTATCCGGTCGGCAAAACTCCGAACCGCTCCGAACACATCTTCCCTCTTTAAGAATGACTTCAGTGCCGTTCTTTGTTCTTTTCTCAGAGAAAAGCTTCCAAGTCTTCCAGAGTCGCGGTCAAAGCAGATTCAAAAGGCCGCCGTTCGCCAGTTGAGTTAACTAGAAGCACGCAAACGCAACTCGGCCGTCGTCATTATGGCCCCGCCCACCGACTCTATACACGATGTGATTGGCCCGACAAGAGTTTGGCGATTACAGGTCAGAAGAGATGTGCTAGCTAGACGACACTCGCGGGCAGATTAGATTTGCTGCCGCTAGGGTGCGCAGAGATTTCTAGGCTAGAGATTATCCACTAATTTACTCTGAAACACACCCGGGTATGGCACATAACTTGTTTTCTGGAATACCCCCCTGGAATGGATGCTAATTTTGTGCCTTGCTGAC
This sequence comes from Pseudorasbora parva, assembly GCF_024679245.1. Taxonomy (NCBI): domain Eukaryota; kingdom Metazoa; phylum Chordata; class Actinopteri; order Cypriniformes; family Gobionidae; genus Pseudorasbora; species Pseudorasbora parva. The sequence continues at coordinate 43,691,260 of NC_090173.1, read as the reverse complement.
TGGACCAAACTTAAGTAATTACCCCATATGGCATTTCTACACATAAAATGTAGAAAACAAAACTAATACAATTTCACTTCTACTGTTTATTACAATTGTTATAAAATTAATGGGCTATATGCATTATTTTTTATGATATACAAAAAAAAGTTTATTTAATGTTATTTTGTACATTTGACCAGTATTTACCACATTAAAGTACAAAAAATGCGTATTGTGAAAATTATTTTCAAACAAAAGCATGTTCTTTATAAAATTAAGATTTGGTCTTAAAAAAGCCTTTGTCCAAAATCTCGAAAAAGGGGCATCTTATTTTCTAAACAACACGATAGTTATCATTCTTGGTGTGAATGGGCCTTTAATTTTAGACAAAAATAATTGTAGAATGTTGGGCACTTCAAAAACTTATAATATTCATACCTTATACACTGGAGTACAAATTGCATAGAATATAGTGTATAATAAGTCATTTGGGACACAACCATTTTTCAGATATAAAGTTGAATTTATTTTCAACATTATTCATGGAATGTGAAGAGATCAGATTTGAATCAACAAAAAACATAATGCTCTACCAATGTCCAACCTCTCTGCTGATCCAAAACTAATGGATGTGGTTTTTAAACAGCTTGAACAGGAAATGAAGCTTCATTAGTTCCCACAGAGCAACAACCTACAGAACAGGAAAGGGAGAGACAAAAAAGTTAATATTGATTTGTGACCGCGCACACAAACATGTAATGCTTTTAAAGAACATAAAATACAATGCACAGCACTTTGTGGTCATTAAGTGATGATAATGCACCATGTAGATGGAAAGGATTTCAGGAAATTTGCAAGCTAGGCTAATTGTATTCTGGAGAAAGTCATAGGCTTTTAAAAACAACTCCAGACAAAACAAGATAATATTTTGTATATAATTCTGGAAACATCCACACTTCATATTAAACAATGTTGCTGATTACAGGGTCGTAGAAATCTTTGGTGGAACAAAGCAATGCTACATCTATATTTTATACAGAATTGCCAGCAGAATAAATCATTTGTTTTTGTACATTCACTCCATGATGTTGCACTCAGCCTAAACAAAGGCTAACTGAATCTTTTAAAGCAGGAAGCAAACTATCATCACAAAGGCAAAACCCAGAACTCATTACAATCAAAGAGTGAAAAATACATCAAAACAATTTGAACCCTATGATAACCCAGGCCTCTTAAACAAAAAAACAAAAAACAAAAAAGAAGCTTTTTTTCCCCCTTATCCTCTCTCTTTCCATTAATAGTGTTTTAAACATCTAAAATAAAGTATGCATTCATTCCGTGGCACACCATGCATCAACAAGCAGAGCGTAGACTCTAGAGCTCCTCGTGGCCATGCGGTGAGAGGTCAGGGTTGGTTGGCTCTTGGCACACTGCAGGAGTGGTGAACTCCATCAGATATTCACAGCGACTCGGTTCCGATGTCGAGGTCACCACCGTCTCCTTCCCACATGTCAGCTTCACCTACCACACAAAGATACACTTTGCACAAAAACTCACCCGTATGAATGGCACAGTGGAAGTAATGAAAGAACTAGTACTTACTGTAGTTGATCTGCTTGGACCTTGCCAGCACCCAGTGCCGTGCTCGTATTTCATCACCAAGTACTTATTATTTTCAGGCCCTGACCAACTTCCCCATGACCTGCAAACATGAGCATCTCTCATTAAAAATGGTCAAAACACTCCTGCCATTACAAAACAAAAAAAACAGTTAAAACCATTGGTTGGTGGTTTACTGGTCTTTGTTCCCTAGCCATACAAATCAGATGTTTAGCTAGATGGTAGAGAAAGCATACACCGTAAATAACCAATTTTAAAACTCATTGTCTTAAAGAGTTCTGTTGTCTGGACATCAGACACTGTGAATCGCAGAGACACAAAATCAAATCATCAAATAAAAATAAAACCCTAAAAATAAAATAAATCAATCAATAAATGCTACATTTGATTTTAGAAAATAGGGGCTTTTGCACTGAAGGAATGTTTTAAAGGTGTCATGAACTGGCTTTTAAAAAAATGTATACTGTTTTCTGAGGTCAACAAATGATGTTCGTGTTTTTTATGTTCAAAAACATCATAACTAATAGGCTATTTTCTACACTGGTTTTGAGGCTATCTTCTGAACGCTGGGTTTTGATGGCTTTTGTTTTACTTACATAAGCTTGCAACATTCCTGTCGGATCCAATATAGAAGACACAACATTGTGTCTGCAAATCCAGCACTTGAGACTTGTTTACAAACGATTCCGCAGTGAAATGAAGCGAACACACGTACGGTGAAACTTACAGGATATTCCCGTGCTAGTTTATATTACCATGACCTTTTATATATCAAAAGCTCAAGGGAAAGTTAATTTCTCAATTCATCACCCCTTTAATCGTTCGTATAACCACTGGCAGAAGCACACAGTTTTTGGCAAGCTTGCACTGCAGGAACTGTGAACCATTTTGGTTATAGGACACTTGTATTGAGGGGACTAAATTAGCTTCTTCTTTAGAGTAGGGTCTAACCCAGCACAATAGGAACTACCAGTGACCTAAGTGTATGTTGATCGGCCAAACATAGGCGAAACAAAGCCATTTTTACATATATCCAAAAAACGAACTCCACGAACACAGAAAACAGCGATACACATAGCATTTACATAGGCTTTGTGTTCTTTTTCTCACCCTTAAGGATAAGTAGCATTGCAAGATCACATTTTTAAAAATGTAGCCTCTCAGTACTCCTTTTTCAATTGTATAACATATGTCTACATTCCATCACCATTATCACAAAACCCACAACACACAGCAAAACCACAGGTCTGATCACAGCATCCTCCATCCTCCAGTTGTTGAATGCTGTAGTTAAATGGCGTTGCTGTCAGGTGGCTTAAGCTTATAGAGGGTTCACTTATACATCTTATAGATTTCCTATTGGCGCGCCGTGAAAGTGCAGCCAGGAAAATGGCCCTAGGGGAACATTTTGTTCTCAGGGGTCTTGATGGCTATTTCCTATAACTGACTTCCTATCACTACCTGATGCAAAAGCCCCCAATGAGGCATCACAACACACTATATAGTATTATATATTAATTTAGAGATTGTCTGGGTTTTACAAATTGCATTTAACAGTGTTGCTAATTTATTTTACATTTTGATTAAGTTTAAATGAGTGTTAGATAGTGACAAATGTAAAGGAAAAGAACATGAACAATTACATATCAAATATCCATCGATGCCAATTGCTAAGAAAATATTGCTAATATCAACTAATAAGCAATATGGCACATACCCTACCTTTCAAAAGTTTGGAGTTGTTAAGACTTTTAAATGTTCTCGGAAGAATGTTCTGAAAATAAGTGTCACTAAAGCCACATTTATTTGACCAAAAACAGTAAACCATTTCTTTTTAAATTATTACAATTTAAAACACCTGTTTTGCATATTAATACATTTTAAAATGTTACTTATTCCTGATGTCAACACTGAATTTTCAGCATCAATATTTAAGTCTTCAGTTGAAATGCATGCCCGGATCAAACTGCTTAATATTTTTGTGGAAACTGACTTTTTTTTTGGATTCATTAAAAGAAGAGTATTTGAAGTCTTTTGTAACATCTTTACTGTTACTTTTGATTAATTGAATGCGTCCTTGCTGACCTTTTCTCTATTTTTTGTACTTCAGTTGAAAAGTGCCCCAAAACCTTCTAAACTACCATGTCTCTAAGATGTTTGTTTTTTTCTTACCCAAGGTTGGTCTCTGAGCCTCCATACTTGGGTTTCTGTGAAACCCGATTGAAAGGACAGAGTCTGTAGATGTACCTGAAGACAAACCGAACACACAAGTCAACATAGAAATATATCACAGCTAGGGCTGCACAATGCATCATTCTAGCATCAATATTGTGATGTGCACAACCGTAGGCGTCACATCGCAGGATAAGCAATGTCAAGTACAGGGATCATAGTTGATCTCTGATCTGTACGGACCAGGCACCACCGTTGCACATGATTTTCTGATTATTTTAAAGTTTAACCATCATAGAGTGAAAGTTTATAATTTGCACCAGTTTTAGGTCCTGTCAGTTTAAACATTCTAGTGATTTTAAGCAATTTAAGCACAATAAGACACGAAAGAGAACCAATTTCAGAACTCACAAGCTGTTTTTTTTGTGCTACACTGCACGGACACTTGACTTCGATTCTCTTCCGCCTCTATTTGTGCTTGAACGGACACACAATAATGTTAAATAACAGTCTCTGTGAGTTTCCTTGTAAAGACAGTCACATATAGCTTGTGTAGAGAACAATTAAATAAAATTAAGGAAGAAAATGGATATTTGTATCAGTGTATTTAGCTCTTAAAGGTGACAGCAGCCTAATAAACCCGCTGCTCATTAATGTTAAGAAAAGAAAAAAATACAAAGAGAGTGTTATTTTACATTTTTCTGTACCTGAATACTTACCTTTAACACATAGGCTAAAGCAGCATTTATATCATTTGAATCTTTGTTCCATTTTATTTATCTAATGAATATAATTGGATCATTATTTTTTATGCAGATTCACTCTCCAACAAAATCACTTCAATCATTCTAGAGTTATTAATTATTTAAAAATGGAACTCATACGGCAAAACTGTATTCATGTAGCAATATATTGCAGATAAATGCAATATTAAAGACTTTTTTTCCAATATCGTGCAGCCCTAAAAACAGCACAAAAAGATAATTCACTTACTCGCTAGTGGTAAGGTCGTAGCACTGGCCATACAGGTAAGTGAACTCTGCATTAGGGCCGCAATCAAAGGACAGCTCTTTTTCAATATTTCTGCAACACAATCAAAGGACAATTCAGCACAATGCTCAGCAGCAGGGCCCCCGCACATCAGCGTCAGAGGCCATTGCAAATGCATCGAATTCAAGGACACAAGAACAAAGGAGACAAACACAAGGGTTTAAGAAAGTGACGCAAACCACATGTCGAGGAAAACGCAGTGCACTCTGTTGTAAGCATTTGATTACCAATGAGAATTGCAGTTCACTACACTTCTTTCAGCCATTTCCTGGAAGACTCTAGTATTGAACAAACCTGATTTGATCGTCCATCTCCCGAAGAGCTTTCTCAGCCTCCTCAAAGTCATCTCTGGCCTTCTGAGCAGCTGTGAACCAGAGAACGGTCAGTCAGCAGAGACAAAGAACCACTGACTCAAAATCGTATTTCTCTGTAATGTATTAACTGGGGATGCCACAATACTCAATATAATATTGAACCGTTTGGTACGGCATTCACAGTTCAATACGCGCTGGTGAATTGCGTTTTTAATCGCTTTTTCATTTAAAGCAGCACTAGGTAACTTTTCAACCTTCATAATATATTTTTTAAGACTCTTGTGATGATAAATCGACTTACAATAGGTTGAATGACACGTCTGCCATAGCCTGATGGGGTCTGTATCGTTTTTAATCGTACTTTTAAACTTCGGGTTTCGGGTAGTAACCCGAGAAAAAAAAAAGAACTACAAAATTCGACTGCTTTACGGCATATACGTCACTTCCACCAACACACACAATTCCTTAAATTCGGACGTGCGAGCCCAACTTTGTTCGTCGGATAATATAGTCATGTCCGAAGCAGCACAGACAAATAAGAAAGAAAAGGTTTTGTTGGAGGAAAGCAATAAGAGGAAACGAGAGAGTGCTGTGATTAAAGGCAGGACGAGGATCAACATGTGACCAGCGTTTGCTCGTCGGCGTGAGCTGAAGGAGGCGTGCCCGACCGATGCTGTCCTGCTTGTTATGGTGATTACCTACCACTCAAACATTGAACTGAAGTATCATATAGATTCTGTAAAACGGTAACCAATAGACTACTATAATGACGCTGGCTTGTAAACGTGAGCATCGTGATTATTTGGCGTTTGAAAAAAATAAAACCCATGAAATTATATTCATATGACATGCTGAAACATGCCACTGACTGTAACGTTACCTGGGATGAAGACATTTCACACACGCCGCCAGAAGAACTCTGAACTCCTCTTGCAGTGTTCAGGGGAACTGTTCGTTTTTATGAAGTTATTTGGCCCGCACCGCACCACTGTATATATTTTTACAACCCGCCGCGCACCCGCGACCATTAAATAGACATACGGGGTCCGCGGGTTATGAGACGACCCGCGCATCACTAGTTCAGGGCTATCAGGGTTGTCATGTCAACAAATGCACGCGCGATGGCATCCCCTGTTGTAGGATGACAGCTCTTACGACAGTAGTTGAGGACATTATTTTTTCCAAACTGTAGGGGGACCCCGAGAGCAAAAGTAGCCAAGTGCGGCTTTAATTCATTATTTCTATTTCTCTTGGTTTGAAATATTTCTCTCAGTTTATTTCGGCTCTGTTTGAGTGTGCCTTTGTGTCTACGTGCTGATATGAGCAAATATCCAGTCATATCAAGTCTGGGGGTGTTAAGCTGCGTTTTAAACCTTGCCAGTTAAACATTTCATTTGCGTATTACATGCGCTGAGCGCGCACGCACCTGTCAGACACGTGATTACAGGACTAAGTAGTCTTACTGCGCTAATGCTGTCAAAACACAACATATATAAACACAGTCGGTTATGTCTAAAGTGAAAGTAAAATCGCATGTCTGTATATGAGATGCAACAGGTCTTAGCAGCGCAGATTAGTGATTGTGAACGCTTGTCCTTAAAGGGACAGTTCACCTTTAAAATTATAGAGGTATTAGAGATATTAAAATAGACAAAGAAAAAAAAGAAAATCACTGCTCTTGAATAAAGTAATAATACAGTAGCTTTCAATCAATGTATATTGTATATTGAAGACTATGTAGTTTTAATTTTAGCCTACATTCATTCAATTTCATACTTAAATGCTACTATACAAGTCTGAGCTGCCAGTGCAAATCTTTATATATTATATATATATTTTATATTATACTAGGAATGTGTACAAGTTTTTTTTTTTAAAGTAAAGTTTTAAGTTTAAGTAAGGTTTTTCAAGTCTTTTTACAATAAAAACCTTTTCTCCTTAAAGGATAACTCCGGTGATTAATTAACAGATGGTTACAGAGTAGATCGTTCTCTGTGATGCGTTTTCATGGAAACTGAATGTAAAGAGTTTTATCTCTAAAAACAGATTAGCTTATAACGCTTGTCTATGGGGCACCGGGTAGTGAAATTAAATCGCTAGTTAATGCCACTAACAAGGCTCAAAATAGCCTCACGCTAACACGGTAGCATAATGAGGGTCCCTGCATGCAAATCGAAGCATTGAGAACTTTGTAAGTGTACAAACAGTTCAAAAAGAAGAAACTTTATAAACATAGCGCATTACGCGTTCACGGACAGGCGCCATCTTGGAAAACAGTCTTGACTCGACGAGCCATGAGCACTGTTCTACTTGATAAACGGTGACTTGGAATATCATATGGTCTGTTGTTTCTGGAAGAAAACACTGAATGCAACAGAGAAAATAAATAAATAAAAATAAAATTTCCATGTTATTACATTTCACAAACTTAATTCCTATCGACCAGCTCACTTAGAACTGCGCTCGTGGATAAATTCGTCGACTGTTTTCCAAGATGGCGCCTGTCCGTGAACGCGTAAGGCACTGTGTTTATAAAGTATCTTCTTATTAAACTGTTTGTAAACTTACAAAGTTCTCAATGCTTCGGTTTGCATATAGGGACCTCATTATGCTACCATGTTAGTGTGAGGCTATTTTGAGCCTTGTTAGTGATATTAACTAGCGATTTAATTTTACCACCCTGTGTCTACCCTGTGCCCCATAGACTAGCGCTATAAGCTAATCTGTTTTTAGAGATAAAACTCTTTACATTCGATTTTCATGAAAACGCATCCCAGAGAACGATCTACACGGTAACCATCTGTTAATTACCCCTAGGTTCATTTCTCACCGGAGTTGTCCTTTAACCTCTTTCTGTTCCTGTCGCCTAAGAATAGAATAGGAATAAACCAAACCGAACCAAAAAAACGTGGTAAAAAAAACCAAGGTATGTATTGAACCATGGACTATCTGTATTGTTGCATCCCTAGTATTAACAAATAGCCTCTAAACTGGTCATTGATGAGGAACCAACCATCGATGAGGACCTGGGTGTCCGTATCGTAGGGTGGCATGGCTTCCTCGTCGTCTTGACTTTTCTCTGGAGTCCTAACTGTGGGTGGTGCCTGCACAACACAAAGCCACGCTCAAATAAAGACATACATTTTTACACCTGCACAGTACGGTGAGCACGAGTTATAACACAATATGTTGCAAGACCTTTGCCATTGTGCCTTAGGACATGAGTTAAATGTTAAGGACGTTAAATGTCAAGCAGAGAAGTGTTAATAGAAGACTCTAAATGTCACAGCCGATGTAAACATCACTGTGGTTAATGCTTGCTCAGGTTTCCTGTGTGATATACCCTCTTACCTTATCGTCCTCTTCATGATAATCATCTTCGTCATCGTCATCGTCGTCCTCTTCATCAGAGACATCTTCTTCTGGGTACGGCTCAGAGTCATTGTCTACAACTGGCTCCTTCACTTCATCTGCAGGTGTTTCCACTGGAGCAGGTTCCTCAGGCTGGGACTGAGAGAGAACACAGGAACAGACATTCAGAATACATGTTAAAGGGCCATTTTATGCTCAAGATTAGTGGATTTATTTTTTTTCCAAAAATCGTTAATAATATTTTATTCTCCAATTTAGGTGATTTTATTATTGTCAAGCAATTAATTCAACATAAAAAAAATACAATATTTATCAAATTAAAAGACATAAGTACAACATATGTAATCTAACCACCACTGTTCAAATGTTTGAGGTCAGTAATATTGTTTGAAAAGAAATTAATTATTTTTTTATACAGCAAGGAGGACACATCAAATTGATTAAAAAAATACAAAGATATTTGTATCCCGAAGAGCGATTTGCACATGGTTGCAAATGATTTATATATTTAAAATGAATGCTTTTCTTTTGAATGTTCCATTCTTCAAATAGACTTGTAAAAATCAAGATCTTCACACAAATATCAAATTAAGTTTTTTTCAACATCGATCATAATCAGAAATGTTTCTTAAGCATCAAATCATCATATCAGAATGAGTTCTGAAGGGCCATGTGACACTGAGTAAAATTTACCATTACAGGAAAAAAACTACATTTAAAAATACATTCTAATTTAAAGTTATTTTAAATTGTAATTTTCCCATTTTTATTGTTTTCACAATATGTTAATTAAATAAATAACACTTTGATGAGCATTATAGACTTGTTTCATATGTATTCATATAGTTTGGGGTCGGACACACACACACACACTAAAAGAGGACACAAATCATGGCATGCCTATTTCTCTTCTACTGACCTCTGAATGGTACTTGTCTTTAATATTGGCCCAAATACTCTCAAATGTTGATGTGTCCACCTGTTCAGTTCCTCCCATCAGTCCCTGAATAAATCACAAAGCACAGATCAGAACTAGTGGAAGATGAGTCAACCCATCTCATTGCATTTAACAGGGTTCCTACACATTTTCCATTTCTAAATCCTATTCTTCTCCAGACTCCAATTTCCAAACCGCTTTCCAAACGATTTTTCATTTACATTTATGCATTTAGCAGACGCTTTTATTCAAAGCGACTTACAGAAGAACAAAGCATTCATCATATAATATGGTTTGTACACAAATATAAGCATTATTTTTGGTATATAGTAGTCATCTGTAAATATTTTTTTTTCCTTTTTCTCATTGCTTTTCAGTGATAACGTGCTTACATGAGAAGAAACCCAAAAATCTCTAATTCTACCTAAAATAACTGCATATATTTACGTCTGGCATATCAGTTTCATACCGTTAATGTGGCTGGATGTTGCACAATCACCCAACAGTACAGTCAAATTTAGAGGACTGTTTTCTATTTTATATGTTGCTGGTTTGAATGGAACACACACCTTAATTTGGCTTTGTGATTAAAACGTGAGACTTGAACTGAGCCATTCGTGTTCGACAATCACTAAACTTTTGCCATGAAAAAACTCTGATCGTATGATACATTTTTTTTTTTTTTTTTTTTTTTAATGATTCATTTTATATTTCTGAGAACTGAATAGGGAAATAGTTTAGAAACACACATTTATTTCCTCCAAAATGCATAGGAACCCTGATTTATTGGCTGATGCATTTTGACTGATAAATGCAAAACTACCTGAGCTTCAGTTTCAGTAAGTGTGCCATCAGCATCTGGGTCCAATTCAGCATGGGTCTGAAGCTCAGAGACAGACACACTGACACACAGAAACAACATGTTATTTTATATTCATTCTCTATACACGATTAGAAAGGGGAAAAACAGTCATTGGGACTTACAAGCCATCTGCATTGTCATCCAGCTCCAAAAACGCTTCTGCCATTTTGGCTTTGTCCTTCTCCAAGCGAATAGCAGCCTTTTGCTCTGGAATGAAGTTAAAACACAGAAGACTTATAATAATGAGGAATTACAGATTAAATGAGCATGCAAACAAAACACCATAAAGTCATTACTTATACTGAGTGGTTTAATAGCATTAAAGTGTGAATGACTTTGTAGGCAAAATACTGTAAATATTAATATCGTAACCATGAGAACTGTCTGGCTTAAAGAGATATGCATTTGATTTGACTATAAACAGCTGCACTCACCTTCCCAGGCCTTAAGGTGGCGCTCTTTAGCTTCCTTCTCAGGCTGCTCTGCGGTCTCTTTTACTGTCCTCAGTGCTTCAACTTTTTCCTCAAGCTGTTTCTTATTTTCCTGCATATTAGTCACTTTATCCTACAAAAGAGAGCATTTTACATTAAAATTCACTGACACAATATGGCTTTTTAAAACTGCAGTATAGAGGTTATGCACGCCCCCATCAGCAGGATTGAATGTGGTTACGCCCAACTGAGTGGCAAAAAGGCAGCATTGGTTTTCAGTGATAATGCTGTGAAAAACAAACAAAACCAGGCCTGGTGCCAGGGGTCTTCCCCATGGACCCCATAGACTCTTTGTGCGCTCTCTAGGCAAATAAGGCGATATAAAAAATAATTAATAGGCCTATAATATATTGAGAATTTGAATAAAAATTTAGTTTTCCATTCTTGACAAGCGGCCACATACATCAATTCAACATTCAATACAATGGCTCATATCCACATATAAATGCAGGATTCAACAAATTGTGATGACTGACAGTGATAAATATTTACGTATCGTAATAAGGCTCATATAAATGTCAGGAAAACACGATTTCTGGCTGCATGTCAATATTCATAACTCACTGGATCTTTGCCAAGTTGTAAGGAACACTATATTGAGTCCAACCTTTAGTTTAAACTGATAACTGTTTGTTCTACTCCTGTTTTCCCCTATTAACTCCAGTCACGCAGCAGCTCTTCTGCCACTCAGCCCCGGGACATATTCCGGCTGGAAATTGTGGGCGATACATATCCTCTATATACAAGATATAATTAAATGCCGGAACTGGATGATTCATGTTGGATGTCAGAGTACAAAAAAAAAGGCTAATATGAGGGCAAAGCATTCTGACATCCTGGACTGATATGTTTGTTCATGCAAAGCAAATCTTACCTGTTTTTCTTGTCGTCCCTTCTTGGCTTCCTCAATGAGCTGCTGTTTCAGGAGAAAGCCCTCTTTGGTGATCTCAGCCATCTTCTGCAGGACTTCCCTCTCTTTACGCCCCAGTTCCCTGAGAACCAATCAGATATTTCAATTTGTTTGTTTATACAGTCTCTGTAAAAAAATTAAATAGTCAATGTAATGTGTAGCTTCTTATGAGCAGTTCTATGTTCTCATACAATTGTGCTCTGTATTTATTTATTTGTAGAAAAAATTCCATTTTCAAAAACTTTTGCAAAACCCCTTCTTATGAGGAGACTATAAGGGCCTGTTCATATAAGATATATACATATAATTTTAAAACTGTTAAAAGTTGTTATTTACCATAGACTGCTAATACATATTATTGTAACACATATTACAATAATACACTTAAGATGCTACTGTGAAAAGCTGGACTATTATTTTAACAAGGCATCTTAAAATCGCTAAAACAATATTGAGATGCGGCACAATGGCCAAGGACATCCGTCTGGTGCACGAGTATGCACTGGAGTGAAAAAACGACTCCTAATGTTCATCTCCCTGGAAAGCAATTAGATTTGGATCAAAACTCACTTGCAGGTATTTTCACATTTGGCTCCACTGTTGTACTCATCGGTAGTATCGCAGCAATCTGCAGAGAGCAAAAATTGTAAATGCGATACCATTTATTTCCATTCGGAGAACACTGCTAAGGAGAAACATTGAGCTGCAGTCATCTTACCACAGATGCCATCATTAATACGGGAGGATGGGATAAAGGTGGGCCTGTAACCAGCATTGGTGCAATGGAAGCTGCCATTCGGACATGCAGCAGTGCCTGATGACAGACATGAATAACATGTACATTATACCATCAAACTTTACTTTATCCCCACTTTCTACCCATCATGGACTTAAGAAGGACAGACAATTCTGACATCTGTTGTACTGTAATGTACTCAACCTCATGTCCCGTAGGCTTTATTCTTACATGGAATACAAAAGAAGATCTATAACAGAATGTCCAAACTGTGTTTTTTCCCCTCACACAATGATAGTGAACGGGGAACACAGTCTCCATTCACTTGTATTGTATGAAAAAAAACAGCTTGTGTATTCTGTTTGAAATAGTTTGTGTTCTGTGCTTAGTTTTTTCTTCTTTCTTAGCATTTTATAACCAATGCGGTTTGTTTTTGCGCGTCACGCAAGCATGTTAGTGTTTATGTTGACTTTTTTTAAATGTGCTTTATGTATGCGTAGTGATCAATTTTTACACAAATAAAAGCCTAAATTAAATGTATTCAACATATAAAGCAATTGTCTCTTCAGAATACTTTGATTACTGCTCAATTCATATATATTATTTTATGATGTCTTTATGAACTTGTCGAAGGTCCAAAGTTTTGGTTGCATCATGGATAGTTAGATATCTTTTCATTATAAACATTTTTATTTTTGATATGATTATTTTCATTTTGGGTTCATTTTTGGGTGAACTAGCCCTAACACTTTCTATAAATAAATAAAAAAGCATTGTTCAGCAAAATTTTTAGGAAAAGATTTCACTGCTGAATGACTATGATCATGAAAATATTTTAATTATAGACTACCGGTAAACTACAATTATAAGCTAAATTTAAAAATGAATTCTGTCAGTACCTGGCTCATCTGAACCATCTTTGCAGTCACAGTAGTCATCATTCACTCGGTCAAATGGAATGGTCCGGGATCCATCGAGACAGGTGAAAGGCTTGTTCTCCTCATAAAACGCTTTCTCTTTATGTATTTAAACAAAATAAAGTAGGAGTTTAACCAGTGAAGGGGGTTAATAGAGAATTTGCAATATTTAACATGACTTTACTTGACAGTGGTACTCCTCGTGGTCGTTGAATCTCTACAGGTGTCCCCAAGCTGACAGCAAAGGCTAAAGTTAACAGCAGGTGCACGCAGGACATGATGCCTCAGGAAATTAAAGAAAAATGCAAACTCCCACTAGAGGCGCGTGACCTTGAAGCACAATAAATACAATGCAGTGTTCAACTGTGCATCTAAACCCATCATATATATACATCTCATGCCAATACTTTACAAAGAAGACTAACTTAATTTTTAAAAATAAATTAAGCCAAATGATTATCGAAGATCAATCCGTCTTTAAAATGTCTTATTCGCATCATCCTAACGTTAGTTAATTCAATCTGAAATGGCTTCCGTACACACGGCCAACTGATACGAAATACTCACTGATCCGAAATGATAAACAATACAGTATCACAATAGCAAGTAATATGATTTAATAAACATCGCGCACATTAAATATGCGATTGTATAATTACTCAAAGAAATCTAAAACAAAACAAAAGATCATCGTACAACAGCAACTCATTACTTACTTCCGTAGAGCGCTCCTACACCCTGTGTGTTACGTCACCAAGATGAGCGGTGTTCTCATATGATTGGTTGATTCGTGTGGTGGAGTACAGCATTGTGGGTAATGGAGTCGTTGAAAAGTACAACCGATTTCCAAGTTTTCTTTTTTTCTTCTTCTTTTGTATCATCAGTAATATGATTCATAATAGATCAATAACCATACATTTAGACAAAAGTGTCCCACCAGTATTTACAGACAAATCATGCTTACAACACTGACAGAAATACATCCCAATAAGCAATTGTAAACATAGCCTAATCATTATCTTGTTAAAATATGGTGTGATAAAACAGACATGTTATGATTTATTAAAAAGCTGGTCTAAATCATAGACTGTAAAAAAAAAAAAAAAAAAAAAAAAAAGGGGGGGGGGGGTCTAAATGTAGCCTAGGTTGAGACGAATGTGTTCACGTGACAAGAAAGCACTTTTCTCAGTCAGTCAGTCAGTCAGAGAGAAATTTAACGTAGAATTCGCTCTTTTAAGCTTGTTATAACTAAAACGTCGTGATTTTGCTTTAAAATAACGTTTGTAAGTAACGTTAGTTAAGTTTATAATATGTTGGGTATTCATATCTGGAAGTGGGATAAGTAGGACTTATCTAAAACACTTTTGTCCAAATTTGTTTAAATTTTCTTTATATGTCAATACATAATTAAAATGTAAGTACTCTGAAAAGGAGAGTATAAAAATCGAGTAACTCTAGACTTTTTAATCGGCAATAAACACCGTTCATTATTTTCGTTCGGGACGAAACAAATGATTGGCTTGGGCGACTGTCACTCTCTCTCGCTACCAATGGCGACCACCGCTTTCGCTACAGGATCTGCCCACATGTGCGCGCTCGTTTGATTTGAGCAGTTCAAGAGGCAAGAAAGAAACCTAGGCAAAATAATGGCAGAGAAAGAGCATTCAAAATTCACAGTGCAGGGTTTTACAGTCAGCGAAGGCAAACAATGCAAAAAAGAAAGACAGTATGAGAAAAGGCAATGCACAGAAAGTCTTTGGATAAACAAAGAAATCAAACGGCAGTAAATATCTGCGTGGCTTTTCAACGATGGTGAGAAGTGAGGGACCTGAAAAACGACTCATTGCTGGCTGTATTTCTGCTGGACAGGTAATCTTTCATTTTGATTTAAAAAAAAATTGGTTTATGTTTTCATGAAGCATGTATCAAAAGCACAAGAAGCTGCCTAATATAGCTAACATAACATTACTTAGCATAAAGTTACAACATTATACACTTAGCCATTAGTAGAGATGATAAATACTCAATATGTTTAGCTCAAGTTGATCGTTGTTGTGTTGAATTTCGCAAAATTTAACTTTAGATAACAAAATGCATTTGTAAAAAGCTAGTAGCCTACACCGCATCCAGGAACTTTTTTTAGAACTAAGTTAGCTTTAGCTGCTACTAATCAATCATGGAAATCATGGAAACTTATCATGGAAACTCTTACATACAAAACACAGTATATGTTATGAATCTTACACGAAATTCATCTTCATTACAGTATAACTGATGTTATTGGAAAAACATGATGCTACCCATTTTCTTTGCCTTATAAATATAACTAGCTCGTTGCCGAATCAAACAAAAATATATTTTAAACTTTACCAGTACCGTTATTCTAGCTTGATAGTGAGTACTAAAAGTCATCTTATTTGTTTATTTGTTGATAAAGTTCGATTTTTTTATTACATGTGATTCTGACATGATGTCACTACATGCTTCTTCCAGCTGAGCGGTTGGTGTAGCGCGTTCATGTGTTTTGGGGGTGTGGCTTTGGAAAGAGCTCAGAAGGGAGAAGGTGGAGTGAATGGAAATAATGAGCTGTCGTGAGAGGTCTACAGACACTCATTTTTTATACTTTTTTTTCAGAGTACTTACATTTTAATTATGTATTGATATATAAAGAAAGTTTAAACAAATTTGGAAAAAAAGTTTTTTAACCAATTCCTACCTATCCTAACAAAAACAGTCAGAAACACTCATGGAAACACTCAGTTTCAGTCCATCTCATGTCTCATGTAAAGAATGACAAACGCGCAGCTACAGCACGAGAGCTTCTGAAAGCTGACATCCTCAAGTGTGGAGATGAAAACGTTACCCTAAATAAACCATGGCTATCAGATTCAACTTATACATATATGATCCAGAATCAGATCCGGAGGCTGAAATAAATTGAACAGGGGAAGCAACAACAGCAGGACGTCCGTCTCTGTGGTATGTACTGTATTTAGTGGCCTGTCAACATTTGTGTGTTTACTCGCAGTTTTTGAGGACATGATTCGGTTTATGGACTATTGTATGCGACTAAACCTTAGCAGTAGCAAGCAAAACGGTTTTGCACGTCAGACTAGTGTAACGTTATACATAGAACAACAATGGAGTATCGTTAGTGCATTTGCATATATAAGACGTGTTGCACGGACTAGTGGATCTGCTGCACCTTGAGAGCAGTGTTTATGGGCGGTGTGCATTTAGTCACGCGCGCGCACCTTTCCGGGAGAAGAGCCCATACGGCCCATACAAGGACCTTCCGCTCTATCGACGTCAAGCGGACCCATACTCGAAAAAAACTCTAGCTCTGATATTTCATATCACGGCACATGTATTGGGGTGTACGATATGATGATGTGATGTGGAGTAAGATTCATTCACATTAATAATTACATGACAATTTGTAAGATTCTTCTTCTTATTATTATGATTTTTATTCTTAATGACGCTTGTTATTTAGAAGAAGAATGTCGTTTTTATTGATTTTATTATTATTTAAAAGAAGAAGGTCATTTTTATTATTTTGTCAGTCTGAATTATTTTAGTCCCAGTCCGTGCGCAGCTGCCGGGCCAGACGGGCCTGAAACGTCAGATAAAGCGCACATGCTCGCGACTGTAGGAATCATTAGCCTACTTATCAAATGCTTTGGTAAAGTCACACAAATTAAACATTGACGTTCATGTTGCACAAAAATAAACACTGAATGTTGTTGTTGTGGTTTTTAACAGTGGGTCATATAGCATATCTTGTCTGTGCGTTTTGTGGTGTTAGGAACTGCTTTTCTGCGCATTTTCCCACTAACTCAAACGTGCGTACACCACCTCCTGAGCTGGCGTAGGATTTGAGCGTGCCGTACGCCAAATGGGATTTGGGTGTACGCAAGGAGTTTGGTTCTTACAGCTTAGACGTGTATTGAGAGATGCTAGACTTGTAAGTTTATACAGTTTTGTAAGGTACGTCGTAAGTTTATAACTCCACTGAAATCGCCGTAAGGTCGTAACGCCACTGAAATCTCCATGCTAAGCAAGCGTTCACAATAAAAAAAATAATCTGCAGTTTTACCCGTTTTTAAACGTATTACATATGAGAAATAATGTAATATTTCCCAGCTAAATTCTCAGCTGTAATATATCAATAATTGCGCACACAGCGCGATTCTACTAGCGGCAGTTAGAGTCTCGTAAACAAACCCACACACATTATGATTGATGTGTACCTTGTAAAATGTTTTATCATTCATGTAAAATGTGTACCTTGAATACAATCTAAGTCGGTTTGGATGAAAGTGTCTGCCAAATGCATAAATGTAAATGATTAATCATATAAAAAAAAGAAAAAAAAGACAAGATTATTGTGGGAATATTTTTGTATTTTCAAAATACTAATTACTTGTATTTTATTTAAATACATTTTTCACATCAGTATTTTACATTTCACGAATCAGTATTTGTAGTTTGTAACAAAATAGGTTTTGTTGTATCTCTGTACCTAGTACCTCTGATTACAACAATATCTATATACCTATCTATCTCCGTCCGTCCAAAACATTTATCCAACTTTATTGTAATGTTGTCCTTATCCACAGGAGTTGTTACTGACGATTCATACTGCATATTTCAGCCAGGTCAAAGGTAGAGAAGGTCATGAGGGCAGGTGACAGCAGGTGAGTGACATTCATGGTAAGAGGAAATATTGGATTCTATACATCTAAGTTACAGTGGTTAGGTAGCGTAATACGTTTAAATAATGTTTAATTATAGCTCAATACCAAACACACACACACACACACACACGTTTGTTTTTGTGAAATGTGGGGACATCCTATAGGCATGCAATGGTTTTTATACCGTATTTTCTATCTATTTTTCTATTTTCACTGCCCCTACCAGAAAATCTACCCATCATAGGAAACATTCTGCATTTTTACTTTCTCCAAAAAAATAAATAAAAAAAATTGTATGATTTATAAGCATTGGGACATGGCCAATGTCCTCATATTTTCACTCTCTTCTTGTCATACCCATGTCATTATATTATATTTCAAAAAACATTAAACTAGTTTATGCAACTGATTTGACAACTAGTTCAACATTTTTGTATGTAATGACTCAAGCAATGAAATGAGGGCTATACATTTTATATGGAATGACTATTCAGCATTCACAAGTATAGTTCATTTTGACTGACATGACATAAGCAAATGATAATGTTATAAAACACCTGAGTTGTATGAAAGCAATTGATGCATGTCCAAAAGTATTTGTATTTGTTGGAAGGAATGAGAAACTGCTACTATGATGTGCACAAATGACTGAATGTTGTGGAGGTTGAACTAACTGTTGTGCAAATGTAAATAGTGATGTAAGAAATGCACCAAAGCGACTGAGACGAACTGTAAAATAAAACTATTGTCTATTTTTAACAATAATGTGCAGTAATTTAGCTGCATATTACAATGTTGTCCCTAAATAATGGCAGTCTGTAGGGGTCAGTAAAGTGTCACAGCAAAACATATATGATAACTTCCAAAATGTCATTGCAGATGTTTGCAAAATATTTTAAATTAGCGTTTACTGTCATGAGTTGTTTAATGATAATACACACAAATCAGCCTCATTATATGCAGCCATTACTGTAATATGAGGCAGGGGGGAAAAAGAAGAAAAATACAGATATTGCTTTTATTAGAAAAATCGTCCTTTATTTGTATTTTCAACACACTTTACAGTACTGAACAGTGAAAGAAAAAAATATACTGGTATATATTTATATATTTGTGTTTTTATATATAGCTGTTTGCTTATTAAATGCATTTTATTCACAAAATGACAACTCAGTTCTCTCAGAAGAAAACCTTTCATAAAAATAATATAATATAAAATAACTTGGACACATTATACACATTACAGCAATATAATGTACAAATATTACAATCATTTTCCTGTGTTTTCTTTTTCATTTATATTATTACCATAACTTGTGAACAAGTAACATATTATTTAAAGCCCAGAGAATAATTTCATTGGAGAGTCTCATGAGGCATGACTTAAAAGTACGAAGAAAAACTATTCTCTGATTAAGCCACGTCATCGTTCTGACTGTCTCTTGGTCATTAACCTCACAGAAGTATTTAAAACCCCTATTAAAAGCCTTTACAGTGCAGATTATTGACACAGAGTAGCTGATGTTACTCAGAGCTTTAGCAGGAAATGGCATTGAGGACCAAAAAGACGACGTTTGGACTGGGCCATTTCAAGTGCTCCCTCTGTGCCATGCTATACCATTACCCTTGATATCAGCCAACACCTTCCATCAGAAAAAAATAAAGTGCTGGTAAAGACACGTTTTAGAAATAACTGATGATTAGTCTGTTTTCCAATACAATTCAAATATTCACATTTAAAGGTGAAGGGGGATAGACTAAAATCCCCCAAATGAATGGCAGGGGAGATGACAGGAGAAAGAAAGGGGAAGGTTGAGGGTGCTTATGAGATTCCACAATTCAACTACAGTTCATTACAACTAAAAGTGATTCATTGTGACAGTGATTGATTCTGAGAGATCTCAAATTTACAATTCAACATTACAGTATATACAAAACAAGCAGTGATTCGTCTACTATTTATATTAGATAGTAGTTTTGATTTTTAAACCGTCAAACCAGAATGATACAAAAATAAAAACTGTACACAAACTGTTCAAAGAAAACACTTGTTTTTTCCTTTTGATATCCAAAAAGAATGGCAGCAAGGAATTAATTTTAATAATTTCTTAATAAGAAACAATTGCTACAGTGTCGTGTTAAAATGGCAAATATTATTTGTTAGTGTAGTGCTCACAACATTAACGAAAAGCCACACAACAAAGCATTCTAAGGTAAGACAGGCAAATGTAATGGGAATGTTATTAGTTTGCACAAACCAGTCGCGTAACCCTGGGTTTTGTGAAAATGCATTTAATTTCCGAACATTTATACCATGACATCCTCTAGTACAGTTATCATACATGTACCGGTATGGCCGCAATTACTGCTCTGACAGACACAGACTTGTGTAAAGCTAAGCTACTGACCAGCAGAAACCAGCTTATCATTTTTCAACAAGGATGCTTGCAAACGCTGCCTCCCAATGTAGCAACAATTGGTTTATTCAACTGAAATTAAACCAAACTAAAAGGTTCTGAGATGAGAGAGAGGCAATATTGCAAATCTAACATCAACCTGAGAACTCTCTCGTTCCCTTACTTTCCGTCTCTCTCTTTCTCCCTTAAAAGTTGGTGAAAAGTCAAATAGACATCACAAAATATGCCGGACATAAAACACATTAGAGCAACAGTTTATTTTTGTGGTATGACCTGCTTTCTCTGTCTGTACTGTCTATAGTGACTTTGCCATGCAGAAAAAACTACCCTACACCTCCAGGTGGAGCTATTGTGTATTCACAGACATTTAGCAAGGCATATAGACATGGAACAAATAGTCTGTGATATAATGCCAACATATTATTATTTCACAATGTGACAGGTGGAAACCCTGCAGTTGACATTAAGGCAAATAAGCATCAAACTCAATATGCTGCATGTGGCTCCCTTTATCTCTCTCCAGCATCTAAACACCAATGTCTTTCTCTCTCAGATCCTTCTCTCACTATCGTCTCTTTTAGCCCACGATTAATGCTTCTCCAACTTATCAGCTAAGCACTCATTCCTTTGGCAAAACATAATGTAGTGTTTTGGTGTAGACAGAGAATGTATTCCCAGCGTGAGTGGGTGAAGGTGAGAGAGTATGTGTGAATATGTGCTGCAATTGAGGAGACTGTTACTTTTACAAATTTGGCAGGAATGGATGTAGCAAAACAAAAAAAAGAAGACAAAACATATGTTTCAAAGCGTCACATGGCTTTTCCTCGGAAAGTGACTATCATTAATTATTCACATGGAAAGTGAGGGCAGTCCATGAGCGGTGGTGACGGCGATAAATCCTAATCTAGGCCCTAAATGCCTCGGTTGGCTTAAAAGCAACTAAGGGAGACTAAAAGATGAGAGCAGAAGTTATCACAAAGACAACGCAAACACTCAGTGCCGGGCCGGCACAAACCATAATCGATGGAGATAGATTGCTTAAAATGAGAAAAGGACAATCAAAAATGAAGACAAAAGCAGACACTCCTGTCCCATTATGCATTGCTTCACAACAGCTCCAGAGTTGAAGCTGGTGGTTCAGAAAGGCACACAGCCATCTTGCACTGGTAGCACTCCTGGGTAAAGGGTAAGAGGGGGTGGGACCAACTAACAAATCGTTTTCGACATCCTTATCCCTCCACAGTTTTTTGGACCGCAGACGTTATCTCATTTCTCCCGGCAGATGCAACTGTGTTCTCGCTATGACAGAAATTGAAAAAAAGTCTCTCAGATTTCTCTCAATACGGGAATTCTGAGGATTTAAGTCCCTGTTAGAAAGCTTTAAAAGCTGATTATTGACACTGATGCTCCTTTTTGAGATGGCTTTTTCCCAAAGAGATTCCTTTCAGATCCAGGCCCCCTGAACACATACACAGACACACAGCCATGTGTTTGCATGTACTTTGTGGTATTGTTATTTTAGACTGAATTTCACGTCCGTCTGTGAATGTGTGTATGCGTATGTGTGAAAATTCCAGAGTGCTACACTGACGTAATGGCCCTTTACAAACCCCACCATAATTCTGTTTCTCCATCAAACTTCAACCTCACTGCTGGATGGACTCCAGCTCACACTCATAATCTACAGTTTCTGTGTTAAATACTTCTCTGATATCAATATTTTTTGTTCCCTTTTTGAAAAATAAAATAAAATGTCTTATTGGGTTGGTACACAAGACTTAATCTGTTTATGGTCTAGCTATCAGAAACAGAAGAGTCCTATGTGAACCGTAGAGCGTAGGGACAGAGTTTCTGAAGCATGGCCCCAACTTGGCCCTCTGGGCCAGACAACTGTTCCCCAAAGTCGTGCGTATTACGTGTCATCGGTAGGAGAGGACGACTTCTCCTCTTCTGTCTCCTCCACAGGGCTCTCATCAGACTGTCTCTCGTCCTCCTCCTCGACTACTGACTGAACCTGCAGTCGCCTCCGTCCCGACCTCTCTACCACTACCTCTGTCACCTCCTCCCCGTCCTCCATTTTTTCTTCTGCCTCGTCCTCCTCAGCTTCCACTGCCTCCTCATCTTCTTTGTTTGCCTCCTGACCATGGCTGCCTATGTGGTTATGACTGGGAGCAACGACCTGTCCTGTTTCTCCCTCCAGCGTTAGTTGAAACTGGAATCTGCTCGTGCATGATTCAAGCTCGTTATCTGGGCCGTCGGGCGGTGGTGACGGGCTCTGGGGAATGGTGCTTTGGTACCAGTCCCGGTTGTCCTCAAGGGTGTCCAAAATTTCCTGAGCATCAGGGTGGACTAAGTCCCCCCAGGTCTCCCACAAAGGATGCACAATATAATCGATAAAGCCCACCTAAATCAGCAAACCAAACATAGAGAGAGACTCTTTAGCAGCAGCTTATGTCAGGTTGAGAATTTATGTTTGTGTGGGTGTTTATATGTGTACCTGACTCTTTTCCACGGACGCAGTGTGTTTGTCACACATGGGGCTGATTTCCATCCCACGCTCTCGCTCTTTATCGCCCTGCCGGAAGAACTCCTCCATAATGCGCTCAGTCCACTGCCTGTACACTGCCAGTGGCTTTGTTGGGTTACTAAGGTCAGCACAGTGCACCATGTTCCTCAGGACCTACACACACACACACACACACACACACACACACACACACACACACACACACACACACACACACACACACACTTATGACTAAGACGTTTCTCTTTTTCTGTTCTACACTTGCAGACCCATGTCATTTTTGACATTATTGTTTAAACTGTTTTGTTGTAAAGAATATTATAAAGAAACACTTTTTTGGTAATCACCTGTATTCGGTCATTATAATGGTCCAGCATCAGCACTCCTGAACTGGTCACTTTCTTGGTCTCCACCATAGTCTTAAGATCGGCCAGTAAGCTCATATGCTTTGACATGTCTGTTGCTAGAACCTAAGAAGACAAGCAGCACCATTTGCACAGGATGTAAATGTGTGGAAATGAAATTGTAAAAAAATATATACATAGAAAAAAAACTGATTTTCAGTGCAGTGTGCTTCTTACCATGTCAATCACCAGCTTGCGCAGACTCTGCCGTTGCCTTTTGGTGAGGTTCTGAAAGATGTCACAGTTCTCCTCATGCAAAAGCTTGAAGCCTACAGCAAGGTGGTGGTTCTCCAGTACAGATTCATCGTTGTACATTAATGCCAGTTCTGAGTCTGTAAAACAGAGCAGATCAGGTTATCACTGGATTTCATGGTTCAGATTGCCCACTGGGCCCTGGCTAGTTTAAAAAAGTTTTTGGCCAATACGGAATACTGAAAAGTAGGGGTGTGATGAGACACTAGGGATGCAACAATACAGTTAGTCCACGATTCAATACATACCTCGGTTTTTAACCACGGTTTTTCGGTTCTGTTTGTTTAGTATTCTATTCTTAGGCGACAGGAACAGAAAAAGTTAAGGAGAAAATGTTTTTATTGCAATACTCTTTCTTTATTTCACTTAAAAGACTTGAAAACAAACCCTTACTTAAACTTAAAACTTTACTTAAAGGGTTGCTTCAGCGATTAGCATATGGCTTTGTATTAGTAGAAACCCTGGAGTATATTCAAATGATTGTGCTTTCTTCCCTCATATCCCTCCTTTGAACCTGCGCATGGGAGATGGGAGATCACACTCAGCTCGCCGGGACAGCTCAGCTCGCAGCTACAGGCACTCATATAAACGGAGCTATGGTGAGCAATGTAAGTCTTTTAACTTCTCAAAATAATTTCTATGAAAGTTAAGCTTGCAAAGACATGAACTGAAACGCGCCAGACTGAACTCGCATTGTGAATGTATGCCGCGAGTGTAGTCGCGATTACCTCAGCTCTCATCAAGAGAGCTCAGCTCATTTATCTGACTCCTGCAGTTAGTGCTCAGTGCTGTGATACAGGGCAGCGAAGCATTCTGGGAATTGTAGTCTTTCATCCCCATGCAGACAAAAATACATTTTCTGTCTTTTCTCAGTCTAGAAGACACCAAATTCAAAAATAATTTCACATTTCTACTACATTGATGACCCGGTTTAAATACAGATTCATCTTCCCAGCGTTGAAGTACCCCTTTAAAAAACCCTTGCACACATTCCCGGCGTATTGTATAATATAAAATAAATATATATAAAGATTTACAGTGGCAGCTCAGAGATGTACAGTAGCATTTAATTATGAATTTGAATGAATAAATGTAGGCTAAAATTAAAACGACATATCCTTCAACAACATTGATTAAAAGCTACTGTATTAAAGGTGTTTTTATTTTATTTATTAAAATCATTTTAGAGGTGAACTGCCCCTTTAAGGACAGCGTGTACGCTGCTGTCAATTGAAGACCTGCTCGCATCTCAAAGACACACACAATTTTACTTTCACTTTAGACATAACCGATTGTGTTTATATGTTAACCTTGTGTGTATTTCACAGTATTAGCACAGTAAGACTGTCCAGTAATCGCATGTGTTTGACAGACGTTTAGTGTGCGCGCTCAATGCAAAACTGAAATGTTTAACCGGCAAGGCTTTAAAACGCGGCTAACTTTAGAGCATATGACTGGTTATTTGCTCATATCAGCGCATAGACTCACAGGCACACTCAAACAGAGCCGAAATAAACTGAAAGAAATATTTCAAACGGAGAGAAATGGAAATAATTAATTAAATGCAAAAACGAAAAGAAAAAAATCGAAATTCACCAGCGGATATTGAACTGTGAATGCCATACCGAACGGTTCAATATTATATTGAGTATTGTGGCATCCCTATGAGACACTAATTTCACGAGACGAGACAAGATAAGATTTTTACATAGTATTTTTAAGAAATCCTCAGTGATGAATTCATGAATAGAAAAATAGTTTGCAGGTGCATTTGAAATGTTTTAACTAATCAGCTTGTAATGAATGTCATTTCATTTCTACTAATTATTGAGTATTAATTATCATACAGTAAAAGACAACAATCACAGTAAAGGTTTTGAAAAAAACTCAACTGACTGGCTTCTCTCCTGTATGATTGAACCTTGGAACTGTACTGAACATCTTCCCACAAATTGTTCATAGATGCATTCATAATGCATTCAAAGATATTAAATGCAAACAATAACCTTAATCAAAGTACTCAATATTCAAAGTGCAAAGAGAGACCAAATACTTATTGCTATATTTGATATTGAGCTAAGAGATGGTTACAACTTACAGTTTTTCTCAATTGCTAAAACACTAAACCCTATTGTCTGAACCAAATGCTCAGTTGCCTGAACCCACTGATTAAATCAATCACTCTTTTGGCAAAATCATAAGCACTTTTCACCTGTTTGGACACAACTTGCAGATTGATCTCATGAAATGGCGTATATATGACACGCCAATTCGTATGCCATTTTGGCGTGCTATCAATACACATAATCGCTTTTAAGCCATTTCGTTCTATCCCCCTATACTGCCCCTACCCCTTAACCTACCCGTCACAAAAAACATTCTGCATTTTTACGTTTCACAAAAACATTATTTAGTATGTTTGTAAATCCATTTACATTGTGGACACACAAACACACAAAAATGGTTCGTTTCGGCGTAGACATACACGCGGAATCACACGGCATAGATATACACGCTGAGATGATATTTCGTTTCAGTGTAGACATTCATACTGAATCACACGGCGTAGACATACACGCGCATAGCTCAAAATGCGTACAGATAACACGCCACTTGGATTTAGAAAGTGCCATGTATGTTTACGCAAAGTCAAAATGTCATGTTGCAACTTGCCAACACATTTTCATTGTGATGCAACCCTGCTGCATAATGGTGAGCACAGGTGACAAAAGTCAAACACAATTAAAGCACAGATGTCACCACTTGAACACAACAACTCAAAATTGATCACACTTCTGGCTAATGATGTGAAGGAACATATACAGTAAGCCAGTTCAGAGAGCACTGGTTTGTGAGGCCCTACAATGGATACAAATCTGAGAGGAGGAGTACTGTACACAAGTGGCAAACACATAAGATTTCTGTTTTGTCTTTTTGTACAAGTGCTAAATGCACAGTTTTTTTTTTTTTTTTTTTTTTTTTTTTTTGCAACAATCATTTAGCCTACGGTGAAGTTTGGTTTTGCAAGAAGACTTGCAAAGTCTTTAAACAAAAAAACAAAACTGTTTAAAACAAAACTGACAACAGTCATGTCTGGTGTAGACACAGTGTTAATTAATTAGTTAAACTAAAATAAAAGACACATGAAAATGGGGTGGCAGAGTAGACAATAAATGGAATGTTTGAGGAACTGCACGTGTCCTCAATTTCTCTTGAACCTTTATTTAAAGGGCATATTGCAGGTTACATTTTTTAAATTAATATATAACCTTTATGGAAATACAAAATTAAAAGTTAATGCAGGATATAAAGTGTTTTAAAAAGACATGAGAGCACAAATGTTGTAGATAAATTGACCGCTTTTTGACGTTTTTTTTTTTACATTGCATCATTTTGCATCACGAGAGGGAGTTGTTTGCTGGGCTCTGCGTTGCCTCAGTGCAGAGTAGTTTGTTATTCAGTAGGAATCTGTGTTTTCTGTATTTTTATAATTTTTAAATTATCATCGTCATGGTAAATTTGGTAAACTCTAGCCTGTCAGGACATAGAGTCCACAGATTTCCCAACAAGAAAAATTACGCTGATATCTTTGTGCCTGGGAGGAGACGGGACATCACTTCTGCATAGGGGTTGAAGGACTTCCGATTTTTTAAAGTCGACATTTATTTGATGAATTCCAAATTGACGTTGACTAGTTGCTGAGAGGCGAACATGGATTTTCTTGTAAACCGGACAGCTATGGCATATGGCACAGCACTGCCCATAAGGTTATTGGTCCTACATAACAGCTTTTGTATCAGTTCTTTTGTCTTATGGTCGTTATATTTCTCACATATTTCTGCTCGTTCTTAATAAGATACAGATAAAGTAGTACTACAAATATTACACGTATATGAATGCATTAGTGAGTGCTTGTGTGTGATTTTGAACTGGCTTTTTAAAAAAAGAAATACTGTTGTCTGAGGTCAATTAATGACATTTGTATGTTTTTTACATTAAAAAAACATCATTAGTAATAGGCTATTTTCTACACTGGTTTTGAGGCTCTCTTCTGAACGCTGGGTTTTGATGGGCGTGCCGCACTGGAGACTTGGAAGTAAACTTAGAAGTCAGTTCCCTTTATCGAGGGAACTCGCACTGCGTCATCGTAGATGACACATCGGGGAACGCCCTCGGCGTGACGCTGCTGAGTTCATATCAAAAAAGTCCAATCTTGATTGGTGTTGCGTAATGACGTAACGAGTGACGGCATACCCGGAGGTATAAAGGGACGCCGGCACAAGCAAACGCAGCTTCCTGCTTTCAGCGGTCGCGCTCTGTGTTCTGTCTGTCTATTTGGTGTTGTTTGTCCCGTAGGGCTTATTATATCATTAGATATGGCGAGCGAGCAGTTCAGACGGTGTGTGCCTCCCTGTCCGCGCTTTATTTCGGGCACGGACACACACCAGCTCTGTGTGCAGTGTCTCGGCGTGCAGCACGCCCGGGCCGCTCTCGAGGGAGCGGCTTGCGGCGAATGTGATAAGCTGCCGCTGAGAGTACTGCGCTCGCGGCTGGCGGTCTTTGACGAGGCCGGTCAGCCTCGCGAGCCTCGCGGTTCTGGTCCCGCTGTTGCCGAGGCAGAGCGGCGCCGCAGGTCGTGGGGCTCGCAGCTGGATCTGTCAGCGGGATTAGGGAATGTTGAGGCATCTCTCTCTTCCTCTGACGATTCAGAGGATCTTCCGCCACGTGTGGAAGCCCGCGCTGCGGCTTCTTCCCGCGAGGCGGAGGATCAGGTGCTCATGCTGTCCGATTCCGAGGGATCGTTGACAATGAGCACCGAAGCAGGCGCAGTGGGGCAGTCGCCACCCCACTCGCAGGCTATGGAGGAGCTCGTGAAGGTCTTGACTCGCGCTGTGGCCAAGCTGAGCTTAGATTGGCCACAAGAGGAAGTGCACGTCCAGCCGCCAAGCAAGCTGGACGAGCGCTTCTTCAAGCGTCGAGCCCAGCCTCCACGCCGGGGTCTGCCGTTTTTCCCCGACCTGCACAGTGAGCTGTGCAGGGCGTGGGAGAAACCCTTCTCAGCACGTTTGACTACGCCCCCTGCACTTGACTTCGCTAACGTGCTGGGAGCGTCTGAGAAGGGATATGTTGCGCTGCCGAGGGTAGAAGAGGCGCTCGCGGGCCACCTCTCTCCCGAGACAGCAGCTTCATTGAAGACCCCGGCATTGCCCTCGAAACCATGCTGAGAGACTTCGAAGCTGGTGGCGAGGGCATATAGTGCGGCTGGTCGCGCTGGTGGGTGCCTGCACACTCTTGCGGTTCTGCAGGCCTACCAAGCGGACGTGCTGAAGGAGCTCGATGAGGGCGAGGGTCCCTCTCCGGAGGATGTGACTGAGCTGAGGAAGGCAGCGGATTTGTCTCTTCGTGTCACCAAACAAGCGGCCCGTGATATCGGCCGCTCCATGGCGGGTTTGGTGTGCGCGGAGAGGCATCTCTGGCTGAACCTGTCGGGGATCAGGGAGAGAGACAGACACTTTCTCCTTGATTCCCCGGTTTCGCCTTCTGGCCTTTTCGGCGGCGCTGTGAGCACCGTCGTCGAGAGGTTTCAGGAGGTGAAAAAGCAGGCTGCCGCTCTCAGCCAGTTCATCCCTCGCCGCTGGGGCTCCTCCAGCAAGGCTGCCTCGAGCGGGCAGTCTCGGCCAGCAGAGGGCTCCTCGCACCGTGAGGTGCAGAAGCAGAGCGTCGCTTCTCGTGCCCCTCCTGAGGGAGCTTGGCAGAAGAAGCGACGCTCTCGCGGGAAGTCTTCAAAGCCGAAGACCGACCTGAGGGAGGTTATTCAGGCCAAGAAGGCTTCCAAGCGGTCCTAGCTGCGGCAGGACCGCTGAGAGCTGTCCCCCACGGGGCGGAGCGACCGAGGTCGTTCTCCCCCCGAGGCTCTCGGGAAATCGATGTTGTGCTCTCGCAGTCAAAAGGGCTCCGGACCACGTCGTTTCCCCATGTTCGCGCGCGGCTCTGGCCAGCACATATAAAATCTGCGGCAGAGCAGCGACTGCGTTCACACACCGAAAATCTGCCTCGATTAGTCCCTGCCGGTTATCCGCTTCAGGGGGTCGAGGCAGAGGTTCGGTTGATACCCCAGACCAGCCTCGAGAGGCTGGTCCCCTTATCAGAGTATCTCGGCGCATGGTCATGCCTTCCGAATATCTCTGTGTGGGCCCTGCGCACTGTAGAACGGGGATACAGACTGCAGTTCAGAGTTCCCCCCCCCGAAATTTGGGGGGATAGTCTGGACAGTGGTCGGTCCCGAGCAGGTGGGGGTAATGGGGCAGGAAGTACGCTCTCTGCTGGAAAAAGGGGCGATAGAAAGGGTCCCCCCGCCAGAAAGGGAGGTCGGGTTCTACAGCCGGTACTTCATAGTCCCCAAGAAGGATGGGGGGTTGCGTCCAATATTAGATCTCAGGCTTCTGAATCGGTCTCTGAGGAGATACAGGTTCAGGATGCTAACCATTCCTGTTATCGTGAGTCAGATCCAGTTCGAGGACTGGTTCGTCACGATAGATCTAAAGGACGCTTACTTCCATATTTCCATCCTTCCCAGTCACAGGAAGTTCCTGAGGTTCGCTTTCGGGGGCGAAGCGTTCCAATATCGGGTCCTTCCCTTTGGCCTAGCCTTGTCACCTCGCACCTTCACGAAGTGCATGGATGCAGCCCTGGCTCCGCTAAGACTCCAGGGCATCCGGGTACTGAATTATATCGACGACTGGTTGATCATGGCCAGGTCGTACGATATGGCAGTTCAGCATCGAGATGCTGTTCTAGCACACATGACGTGTTTGGGGTTGAGACTCAACGCGAAAAAGAGCACGTTGACGCCCTCCCAGAGAATTACGTTCCTGGGAATAGTGTGGGACTCGGTAACGATGCGGGCACACATGTCACCCGCACGTATCGAGACCATACGGGCGGAGGTCTCAAGTATAAGGTTGGGCCACAGCATCACTGTCAAACAGTTCCAGAGACTGGTGGGTCTCATGGCAGCAGCGTCCAGTGTGATTCCGCTCGGCCTGCTCCACATGAGACCGCTACAGTGGTGGCTGAGAACCAAGGGGTTTTCTCCGAAGGGGAATCCCTTTCGTATGATCAGGGTAATGCGCAAATGCATTCGTTCCCTGGTTATATGGAAGAAACCTTGGTTTCTGTCCCTGGGGCTAGTATTGGGAGCATCGTGTTGCCGGAAAACCGTTTCAACAGATGCATCCCTTACTGGTTGGGGCGCGGTCATGGAAGGCCGAGGGGCGAGAGGTCCTTGGACAGCCCAGCATGCTTCATGGCACATCAACTGCCTAGAGATGCTGGCTGTCTGGAAAGCTCTGAGGAGTGTTCTCGAGGACCTTCGCGGCCACCATGTCCTGATACGATCCGACAACACTGCCGTGGTATCGTATCTAAATCATCAGGGGGGTCTGAGATCGCGCCCTCTGTACAGACTGGCGCATCAGGTCCTCCTGTGGTCCCACGGGAAACTGTCTTCTCTCAGGGCAGTTTATATCCCGGGGGACCAGAACCAGGGAGCAGACATCCTGTCGAGGCAGGGGCTGAGGCCCGGGGAGTGGCGTCTCCATCCAGAGGTGGTGGAGGCCATATGCGAGAGGTTTGGCCGAATGGAAGTGGATTTGTTTGCGTCTCGAGAGACGACCCACTGTCCACTTTGGTTCTCCCTCAGGCATCCGGCTCCGTTGGGCCTGGATGCCATGTCACAGGCGTGGCCGAGGCTACGTCTGTACGCATTTCCCCCGATTGCTCTGCTCCCGGGAGTTCTGGAGCGGGTTCGCCGGGAAGGCATTCGCCTGCTTCTGATAGCACCCCGGTGGCCGACCAGGGTATGGTTCTCCGACATTATGGACCTGCTAGACGACCTTCCATGGCAGATTCCTCTGAGGAGGGATCTGTTGACTCAGGCGGGGGGCTCGATATTTCACCCCCAGCCAGAGTTATGGAACCTGTGGGCTTGGCCCCTGAGGGGGCAGAGCTCATAGAGGAAGGGCTGTCAGCAGGTGTCGTGGAGACTATACTCAGCTCCAGGGCTCCTTCCACCAGGAAGCTGTACAACTTGAAGTGGAGAGTGTTCTCCATATGGTGTAGAGACCGTGAAGTAGACCCAGTGAACTGCGCTGTGGCTTCAGTACTGGAGTTTCTGCAAGATCGGTTTTCCGCCGGGCTTACCCCGTCCACACTTAAGGTGTATGTGGCAGCGATAGGAGCTTTCCACGCACCATTAGGTGAAGGACCTCTGGGGAGGCACCATCTGGTTGTACGGTTCCTCCGAGGAGCGCGGAGGATGAGACCTGTGGCTCGTTCTAGGATCCCTGCGTGGGATCTGGCAGTGGTTCTCGAAGGGTTGGTTGAGGCCCCCTTCGAACCGCTGGAGTTGGCCTGGGCCAAGAACCTCACGCTTAAGGTAGCTTTTCTCTTAGCCATCACCTCTCTGAGGAGGGTGGGGGACCTTCAGGCATTGGCAGTAACACCCAATTGCTTGGAGTTTGCCCCAGGCAACGTGAAAGCTATCTTGCGGCCGACCCCGGGATACGTCCCCAAGGTACCGTCTAATGCGGTACGGTCGGTGGTTCTCCAGGCTTTTCATCCCCCGCCTCATGTGACGGCAGATGAGGGCAGGCTTCACCTCCTCTGCCCGGTGCGGGCATTGAGGATTTATTTGGAGAGGTCTGCCCAGTGGAGGAAGTCAGACCAGTTGTTAGTGTGCTTTGGTCCACCTAGGAAGGGGCTGCCTGCAGCGAAACAGACAATTAGTAACTGGATTGTCCAGGCAATAGCCACGGCCTATCAGGTGCGCAACTTGCCTTCACCTATAGCCGTGAGGGCTCATTCTACCAGGGGCATGGCCTCCTCGGTAGCCCTCCTTTCCGGAGCTTCTCTGCAAGAGATTTGCGAGGCGGCTGGGTGGGCCACACCGCATACCTTCGTGAGGTATTATAGTCTGCACCTCCCGGCGACGCCAGGCGCTAGGGTGCTCGCCCCCTGATTATGCACTCCGGTTCATGTCATGGGGTGCAAGATAGGCGAGGACTAGTGGGTACTCGTTCCCCGATGTGTCATCTACGATGACGCAGTGCGAGTTCCCTCGATAAAGGGAACGTCTCGGGTTATGAATATAACCCATGTTCCCTGAGAGGGAACGAGACACTGCGTCTCGTAGCCCCGCCTATCTACAGAGCGGCCCGCTTCATAGCAGTAAGCTGCGTTTGCTTGTGCCGGCATCCCTTTATACCTCCGGGTATGCCGTCACTCGTTACGTCATTACGCAACACCAATCAAGATTGGACTTTTTTGATATGAACTCAGCAGCGTCACGCCGAGGGCGTTCCCCGATGTGTCATCTACGATGACGCAGTGTCTCGTTCCCTCTCAGGGAACATGGGTTATATTCATAACCCGAGACGTTTTCTATACATACATGCACTAACATTTGTATAGAATTTATGTACAAATAGCTTATTTTGTTTACATTTTAAGTGTTTTTATGACAAAAATGCAATACCCCACCCATTGGTAACACTATATGGTATTTGGTACGAGGGCCCAGCAAGATGGTGTGTACCATCTTTATAAAAGATGTTTATAAAAGCTTTTCTTTGACTAACAAGAAAGTTTTCAGCTCTGAAACTTACTGGATATTATTAAATTACTATGACCTTTTATATATCAAAAGCTCAAGGGAAAGTTGATTTCTCAATTCATCACCCCTTTAATTTAACCTGCCAGTGTCTCTACTAATAGTGAAGCTGTGATATTTATAAATAAAAGTGAAAAGTGAATTCTATGAATTCTAGTTTTGAATAGTTATAAAGATATTTATGCCACAACTTTTCAGTTTCTAAACTATTTTATTGATAAATCACAGAACAGTGTTGACAATACATTTCTGTGCTATTGAAAGGTTTTGTGTGTCATTTTTAACTGTTGTAAACAGAGCATGCGTGTCAGGAAATTGCTTATCCTGCTGCGCCCTCTATAGGCCAGTTACTAGTCGACGTCAAGCTTAAAGCGTTATGGCAGAGCATTAAAGTCGACTAGTCGATTAGTCGAATAATCGGTGCAACCCCTACTTCTGCATCTGCTTCAAAAAAACTACGGGAAAAATGCTGTGGTGTGTAACGTTCACTTTAGACCGGAGGATTATCATCCTGGCGTTATGATTGAGTCACATGATGCTATAATAGAGTCAAAATGACGTTGTTCCTGGGAAGTTATTAGGTCATGCAAGACAATGCCAGGCTTCATTCTGCACATGCTATATAACAGAGCGGTTTTGTAGACTGTCTACACCTGCAGTCCATATCTGTCTCCTATTGAAAATAATGCCCATCATGAAAAGAAGAATCAGACATTCGTGCTATCCTAAACCAGTTCTCAGATGTCCAACTTATCAAAATGAACATCATATTGTTTTGACATGTATTTTTCTTTCATACATTTGTCAAATGATCCAGGGCTGCATTTCTCAAAAGCAATGTGAGCTAAATTGATCGTGGAAACCATTGGTGCAAACGGTTCTACAATCTACTTGAGCTTACAATGCTTTTGGGAAACACAGCCCAGGATGAAAAAAATAAAAATAAATGTAGACTTACTGGTGTTGATGAGGAACTGGTTGGAAACTCCAGGGTGGTCTACATCATGAATGGCAGCAGCGAACAATGCAGCCAGGATTTCAAGATCAGTGAAAACAGCCTGGTGGGAAGATGCAGTAGTTAAGTGGTCATTATGTATAGTTTCAGTGCTGACTTTGAAATCTGATTTCAGATTTTGAAACGTTTTGCTTCTGAATGGACACTGACTGTCCCATGTTAGCATATACTCACGTCCAGAGCTGGTGTGGAGAGCAGCACATGTGTTGACTGTGTGACATCAGCAGCATGCAGGCTGTTGTGATAGGCCACGTTGGCATGGTAGTGGTCTTCCAGTGTCATTACATAGGTGATAAACGTCTCCACTGGGATCCGAAATGTCTTCAATAGATCCCTTTCCTTTAAGGCATTAAAGAACGTAGACAGAACATACTGCATGGTCAATATAAAGGATGAAGAGGTTTGCCATTATAACTAGTAGGGCTGGGTAACGATACTGATTTGCTGATTTGGTTAGATTCGGATTGATAAGCTCTCATTTTGATTCCAGTTTCATTTTGATTTGACTGAAATTAGTTAGATATATTTTCGGTTTTAATGTCTATTATGCTCACATATAGTATGATCAAATACTGCTAATGTTTATAAAAGTGCAGTGTACAGATTTTTTTCCACATTACAAGTTTTTTGCATCACATTTATAACAGACTACAAACTCACAATCACAAATCTTCCAACTTAACAAAAAAAATTACATAAAAAAAAAAAAAACTATCTAGTTAAGTGAGTTAGTTCAGCAGAATGCTGTGGCATGTGAAAGATGGGAAGTAAAAACATATTTCCACATAGCCCCTGAAAATAGGCATTGAGTTTAAGATTTGGGGACTTTAAGAATCAATATTGTGATTGTCCAAATGGAGATAATAGAAAAATCAATATTTTTACCCATCCTTAATAATGAGTACACAAAACCACAGTGACATCTTTGCATCTGGAATTTTTCAGAAGAACAGAAACATTTCTATCAAAAAACAGCGACCACACACCTGGAAGATAGCAAACATGATGCAACTTAGAGGTCTGTTATTGGAGTACTCAGCCACATGAAAGATATTAAGGCCCCACTTGTTTAAATCATTCAGCTCCTGTAAAGATAGAGTAAATTCAATTTAAACTAATCGATTCTATAATCAAACTTTTTTAATAGCCATAGTAGTAATGGGGGAGGAAAGTATGAAGGTGTTGGGAAAGTATGAGTGGTGACTGTACCCTAGCCAGTGCATCCTCCTGCTCGGTTTTGACCCCAAAGCGGGGCATGGCTGCACTAGTGAGGCTAGAGCTGTGTGTAAGCTTCTTGACACCGCTGATGTGAGACATTGGTTTCTCTCGCTCCCGGAGCGTAGGAGAGGGAATCTCCACCTCATTCTGCTTGTCTGGGACACAACAAATGCATGAACTTTTAGTAGATGATAGCGGCTTTTCAAATCAGTAAGCATAGATGGTTTCAGAGCAGTGAATGTACTCTACTATAACCTACTGCAATGTTAAAACTTAGTTTCTGCACTTTTGAAAACAAAAACAAGGCTGAGATGTACAAAGCAGAGCCTGAGCAGACTCAGTTACCTAGGAAAGTAGTGGAGATGTATTCGGACACCTGGTTCCCAGAGCGGCTCATCTCAGACAGATGAGACAGTTCCCTGTTTAACATCCTCTTAAACTAGAGATCAGAAAAGGGAAAATAGGGATAGATAGACAGGGAAGAGAGGAGAGTTATAACTATATAGGAGATTGTAATAATGCAGAAAATGGGACATTTTTAGTCTATCTGAAAATAAATTAACATGTATTAGATCATCACATAGTAACATGTCAAAAGGCATAGTTTACCCCAAAATTAAATCACCAAGAATGTTGAGTTCCAAACAACATTAGGCCCCACTGACTTTCATTGTATTGACAAAAACATTTATCAAAATATGTTTCATGTTCCAAAGAAGCAATAATCGTACTGGTTTAAAACGACAGGCGGGTGAATAAATGAGGACAGAATTTACATTTTTGGGTGAACTGTTCTATTAAGGCTTATATTATTAGTTCTGATTGTTACTTTTGCCTTACTGCAAAACTCAACAAAGCATATAGGCATATGACATATGTTGAAAACATCTGAAGTATGTTTATCTTATATAGGTTATATAGAGCTTGTGCTTATAAAGCGTGCAGATATTTACATGCAAATAAACCTAAGGCATTTCTAGTGTTGTAGCTGTAACATTGTGTGGATAGAGGAAGGGCCTGTCTTTAATTAAATTCTAATTAAGTAATGGCCATCGGGGAGAACATTGTGGAATGATCTTTCACATCTCTGCAAACCATTGCTGAACAAAAAAAAGAAAAGAGAGCTTTGTAACAAAATTAGTTGTTTATAAAAACCAACCAAAATACGCATGTGCCTCAAATGACTGAAATTGTGCAACTTCAGCAGATAACACGAGACAACTACACTGTCACAGCACGACTCCGATAAGACCCCTGGTCTGTCCCACCAACTGGTCCTTCACACATTACAATCTCCATGGAAACCAGCAGGTTTCCTTAGCAACTGCCTCCTCACAGTCCCTCCTGCAGCATGATGGGAGTGAGGCGATGGGTTGGGTGACAATCTGAGAGAGTAGGCAGGTGTCTGTCTCTGACCTCCTCCAAGGTCAACACTCTCTGTATCACTCTCTATCTATTCTGTTCTCCTCCATTCTGTCTTTACCTCTCTCTTTAAACCCTCCTTTTCCTTTCCTGTCTCTTTTCATCTCTGTCCTCCACATTCTATCTTTTTTCTAATGCAATCACACTCTGCAGTCATATTTGTCCATTGATTTCCATTCATTGTCTTTCATGATGTGCATGTGATTCACCTCCTAGATTACATGGACGTGTATTTATTAGACCTATGCAAATGTATAATTTCTATTTCATGCATCATTATAGTTGTTGTTAAATCTTCTATTGCTTGCAAAATGTAATATGTTTTGATGACTGTCCCTGTCATCAGGTTAGAAGACACAATCTGGCATGAGAATGCAATAAAATAAATCACAAAATCTAATCGACAAGACAATAGGGCAAATAACTATATGTGTAAAGTGTAATTTTTAATTGTGTAATTTTTCTTAAACACAATAAGGGAAATATGTTAAAGGGTCATGAAACGCCAAAACCCTTTTTTTTTCATTTAAATTTTTTATGTGAAGATAGCCTGGTTCTACCAGATTCTCCTACATTTCATTTGTACAGAGTCTGGCCACTCTCCATTGACAAGTGTTAACTTCCTTGAAGGCGGGAACTCTGTTGAAGTTTAAAACTATTGGATCTGCCCTGAGCTACTCTAAATCTGCCATAACCAATCGCTAACATTTGGATGTGACGCAGGTTAATAATAGGAGTTACCAGATCAGTGGGCATGGCCATTAACAGAGGGACATTTTCATCTCTTGTTACCTGATTTGCCCACGTCACAGTGTGGGTAGGATTTAACGGTGAGGTTGGGTAAAGGAGATAATTTTTATTGTGTGATTTATAAACACATCAGTTTGAAAACACCCACAAATTTAGAAACTCCCACTCTTTCCTTCTCAGCCACTCACTCTGTTCACTGATTGTATCAGTTTAAATTTAAAAACCAGAGAGTATACGCAATCCCAGATGGAGTACTGAAGGAAAATAAAAATTGAGCGGAAGTATGTAGGATGGTGAAGCCAGGCAAATATATACAGGCTGCACATCACTGAAAACACTGAAGGAACTCATACATTTTATCAATTAGTGGAAAACGGGTATTTTTGCAATTTTGTTCAAAGAAACGTCTCGGAATCTGAGGTAGAAGCATACATCCAGAGTGTCGATTGTCTGCCGGGACTGGAGAGCACGATTCTACGTCATCCGGTTCTGAGCACTTCTCTTCATTTATTCATGAGAATGATCTCTTTCAAAACAATCACTGCACTGTAGCATGTATTAGAAGATTCAGTACATGCATTAGCATGTAGATTGCATTACAACAGATAATTCAGAAGTTTCAGTGCTGTTCCTTTACCTCTGCCTGTCCAGTGTTGCATTTGGACACATGTCGTAAGTGTATGATTCCTCAGCATGATAGCACAAAAGTGTTGTTTAATTTTCCCAACAACGCTGTCAGAGCTGGAGTTTGACTATACCAACACATGGAAAATATGACTGCAACAATATGTATTAGCATACGTAACAACATGCAGATTGTGCATTAGAACAGTTTCTGCGCAGAGTGCTGCGATTAGTTTAACAACACTTGCAACATGGATCATAAATATATACAGAGTGGAGTAAGCATGTTTTTCTGGATATATTTCATATACTCTAGTGTTCTAAACATGAAACAGCACCGTGTATGTGCATATATTTCATCATGTCTTCTTCAAATTAAATATATTTGCAAATAAGGACACTGATACAGCCATGTGTTTGATCATGAACGCGATGATCATGACACAATGGATTATTCTGATACACAGAAGGCAATGATTTAGACCGAACATTTAAATAACAATTGACAAAAAGGTAACTATGCTTTTATACTTTCTGTGTTGAAATGATGCGTGTCTTTGTTCAGAGACTGTATTGCTTTTGAATGTTATTGATATTATATTATGATATTGTTAGACCTTCTAAATGCTCTTTCTTATGCATATCAAGGTACCTTCAACTCTTTTTTTTGTGTTTCAACTTTTTTCGTGGTCATATTTTAATATTCACGTGTCTTTATGAGTGTTAAAGGTCTGGGTTATATTGGTTGTTGTTGTCTTCCCTCTTCCCACCTTCTACTGTCTACTCGGAGGTGTGAATGACCCTTCAAGTGAAATTTTTAATTGAGTCCAATTCATTTTCCTTTCACAGCTATAAGCTCCCTCACTGTAAACCTGAATCTTCCTGAATTTTCTGTCTGGGATCAATACACAATCTCACACATATAGAGTAGTTTATATAAAGCATAATTTACAAAATTCTCTTCCCTGTGCGATTACATTCTGTACCAAGGATCTGTTTGTACTGTGCTGAGTCATTATTAAAACATTTACAGAGTGCCAGCTGTTTTTAGCATGCATGCATTCTCTGGAGGACCATGATGATACCAGATCATGTGGAAAGGAAATCAGACCAAATTAATACAAATGTGTGTTACTAGGGGAGTCTGATACTATCTGTTGCCTTTATTTATTAAGACTGAGCATGATGAAAGGGTGAGCACAAAGACATGGCAACAACTTATTTATTTAAATCTTCAAAGGTAAATTTATTGTTGTATTATAGTTGTATCTACAATACTGTTTGGTAGTTCTTGGATTATGCTAATCCTAAATGCTGTGCTTCTGCATTTTAATGAGCTAATCTACATGTCCATTAAGCAACATAGATTAAAACACATCTTGCATTCAACAATATATATATATATACACACATTTTTTTTTATTGTTGAATGCAAGACGTGTTTTAATGAACTAAAATGAACTTTATCACAATATGCTATATATATATATATATATATATATATATATATATATATATATATATATAAAATTCATTATTTTCCATAATGTAATGATAAAAATTAAACTTTCATATATTTTTTCAGGTCTTTTATTGTTTTAATACTGATGATTTTGACATACAGCTCATGAAAACCCAAAATTCCTCTCTCAAAAAATGTGCATATCATGAAAAGGTTCCCTAAACGAGCTCTTAACCTAATCAACTGAATCAACTGATTAACTCTAAACATCTGCAAAAGATTCCTGAGGCTTTTAAAAACTCCCAGCCTGGTTCATTACTCAAAACCAAAATCATGGGTAGGACTGCCGACCTGACTGCTGTCCAGAAGGCCATCATTGACACCCTCAAGCGAGAGGGTAAGACACAGAAGGAAATTTCTGAACGAATAGGCTGTTCCCAGAGTGCTGTATCAAGGCACCTCAGTGGGAAGTCTGTGGAAAGGAAAGTGTGGCAAAAAACGCTGCACAACGAGAAGAGCTGACCGGACCCTGAGGAAGATTGGGTGGAGAAGGACCGATTCCAGACCTTAGAGGACCTGCGGAAGCAGTGGACTGAGTCTGGAGTAGAAACATCCAGAGCCACCGTGCACAGGCGTGTGCAGGAAATGGGCTACAGGTGCCGCATTCCCCAGGTCAAGCCACTTTTGGGCTACAGAGAAGCAGCACTGGACTGTTGCTCAGTGGTCCAAAGTACTTTTTTCGGATGAAAGCAAATTTTGCATGTCATTCGGAAATCAAGGTGCCAGACTCTGGAGGAAGACTGGGGAGAAGGAAATGCCAAAATGCCTGAAGTCCAGTGTCAAGTACCCACAGTCAGTGATGGTCTGGGGTGCCATGTCAGCTGCTGGTGTTGGTCCACTGTGTTTTATCAAGGGCAGGGTCAATGCAGCTAGCTATCAGGAGATTTTGGAGCACTTCATGCTTTCATCTGCTGAAAAGCTTTATGGAGATGAAGATTTCGTTTTTCAGCACGACCTGGCACCTGCTCACAGTGCCAAAACCACTGGTAAATGGTTTACTGACCATGGTATTACTGTGCTCAATTGGCCTGCCAACTCTCCTGACCTGAACCCCATAGAGAATCTGTGGGATACTGTGAAGAGAAAGTTGAGAGACTCAAGACCCAACGCTCTGGATGAGCTTAAGGCCGCTATCGAAGCATCCTGGGCCTCCATAACACCTCAGCAGTGCCACAGGCTGATCGCCTCCATGCCACGCCGCAGTGAAGCAGTCATTTCTGCAAAAGGATTCCCGACCAAGAATTGAGTGCATAACTGAACATAATTATTTGAAGGTTGACTTTTTTGTATTAAGAACACTTTTCTTTTATTGGTCGGATGAAATATGCTTTTTTTTTGTTGAGATTTTGGGTTTTCATGAGCTGTATGCCAAAATCATCAGTATTAAAACAATAAAAGACCTGAAATATTTCAGTTGGTCTGCAATGAATCTAAAATATATGAAAGTTTAATTTTTATCATTACATTATGGAAAATAATGAACTTTATCACAATATGCTATTGAGAAGAACCTGTATATAAATATACTCATGATAAAATGTGTGACTCTATACAAAAAAAAAAAAAAAAAAAAAAACTTAATAGAAATAAACATATAGTTCACCCAAAAAGGAAAATTCTGTAATTTATTACTCACCCTCATGTCGTTCCAAACTCTTAAGACCTTCGCTCATCTTCAGTACTAAAATAAAGATCTTTTTGATGAAATCCGAGAGTTCTGTGACCTCTCCATATACAGCAATTTAATAAACACTTTCAGGGCCCAGAAAGGCATTAAAGAGATTGTTAAAATATTCCATGTGACAGTGGTTCAACCTTAATTTAATTAAGCGACAAGAATACTTTTTGCGCAAAATCAAACAAAAATAATGACTTTATTTAACAATTTCATTCTGCCCTATGCCAGTCTCCTACGCAGTTTTGTAAATACAGTGCAGCTCCTGCGTATGCATCATGGTACTTGCGTGAACAGCATCGGCTGCCGTAGAACTGGAAAGTTCTGCACTGTTTACAACACTTTAAAACTCCTACTAGGAGACTGACACAAGCTAGAGCAAAAATCGCTATTTTTTTTAGTTTTTGTGCACAAAAAGTATTCTCGTATCTTCATAACATTAAGGTTAAATTACTGGCTTCACATGGACTATTTTAACAATGATTTTTCTGGACGTTGATAGTGTTAAAGGAACACCACTTTTTTTAAAAATAGGCTCATTTTCCAAGTCCCTTAGAGTTAAACAGTTGAGTTTCACCGTTTTTAAATCTATTCAGCCGATCCGTGTATCTCTTGGTAGCACTTTTAGCATAGCTTAGCATACATAATTGAATCGGATTAGACCATTAGCATCGCGCTCAAAAATGACCAAAGACTTTTTTTTTTCAAATATAATATTTTTCCTATTTAAAACTTGACTTTTCTGTAGTTACATTGTGTTCCAAGACCAACGGAAAAAGAGAAATTTTTAGACTGATTACTATTCTCTCATTCCTGTCTAATAATCAGGAAACTTTGCTGCCATTCTATGGGTGCAGTGGCGCAGTGATATTACGCAGAAAATAGTTCCTAGCTATATCGGTCTAAAAATAACACGCAACTTCATTATCCGTTGGACTTAGCACACAATGTAACTACAGAAGAGTCAAGTTTTAAATAGGAAAATATAGTGAAAGTCTTTGGTCATTTTTGAGCAATGCTTATGGTCTAATCCAATTCAATTATGTATGCTAAGCTAAGCTAAAAGTGCTACCGCCAGATACAGATCGGCTGAATGGATTCAAAAACGGTGAAACTCAACTGTTTAACTCTAAAGGACTTGGAAAATGAGCCTCTTTTTTAAAAAAAAGTGGAGTGTTCCTTTAATTAAATAGCTGTCTTTGAACTCTGAGCTCTCAGAGAATTCTCGTATTTCATCAAAAATATCCTAAAGTCCTCATGAAATCAAAACTGACCTTATTTATTTTGTTAGCACATATTACAGGTCTCAGGTGAACAATTAATCCGTGCAAGTTAATACACAGAAAAAAATGTGTTTGCTGTGGTAATCTTTAATCAAAATACGAAAAGTAACTTCCGGTCTGGAAATTGCTTTCCTTCTCCTATGATGTCAGTTTGGCAGCTTAGGTTTTAAAATGGGTAACCACTCCCCTCTACCATTCGTCTGCTTTGAGCCCGAGATGGAGAGGAGGAGCGCTGAAGTAAAACCCTGCCCTCTTTTCAATATTCCGTTTTACTTGGAAATTCGCCACAGCACTGAAGAAAACTCCCAGAATGCATTGCTTCGATGCCCAATGAGGTAGGGCTAGACGATATTGGAAAAAAATTACATTGCGATATTTTTTCCCCCAACAAGATATATTGTGATATTGAGAGCC
Organism: Pseudorasbora parva; assembly: GCF_024679245.1. Taxonomy (NCBI): domain Eukaryota; kingdom Metazoa; phylum Chordata; class Actinopteri; order Cypriniformes; family Gobionidae; genus Pseudorasbora; species Pseudorasbora parva. The sequence continues at coordinate 43,648,004 of NC_090173.1, read as the reverse complement.
ATCAATCTAGGCTAAAGTCAATAATTACCATTCCGTGATATTAATAATTTCACTAATGAGCAAGCTTCATTACAAGTGACAAAAAGAAATGTTGGAAAGTATGTGCAAACATGAAACTAAACCTCCAGTAGGTGGCAGCAGGTGACCGTCTTAACAAGTGAGTCACTGAGTCGTTCATTCAAACGATTCATTCGAACGCTGAATCGTTCACGCTTGTTACTATGAGTAAGACGTGTCTGCTGTGTGTGAATGATTTTCGCTGCTGAAATAGAACAAAAACACTAAATATTGCATCTAAAATGTAAGTGACTAAGGGAATGCTAATTAGTTGTTTATGGAACTGTCATATGAAATCAGTGTCATTTTCAGTCGTGATGGTATTCAGGAAAACGCTCAAGTGTTGTAATTTCTCCTCGAGAGGCTGCACGAGCGTCAACAACGCGACCTTATTATCATCAGTTCATTATATATTATCCACAATTGATCGCCACTTACACTAAATTAATGCACAAACATTCTTGCATTTTGGTGATTCGCTAGTTATTTTTTGTTTTAATCAGGCTCTTGTCCGTCAGTCAAGTAATATTCTCTTACTCTTGTCCCTTCAAAACACCCACATGTCCCGGACAAGCGTTAATGTCGAGCCCTGCTTTGTATTCGTCGTAAAGATCTTTGTGGTGCCGTTTTAAGTGATCAGCCAAATTGGTGGTGTTTTCTTGTTTTGTGGCCACAAGACACTCCATGCAAAGTACTCTTTTAGCCAAAATAGTCCCAAAAATAGTTTTTTCTCTTCATCGCGCATTTTAGCAGTGAATGTTTGGCCGTGAGTGGTAAGCAGCGGCACAGCAAACCAATCACTGTGCAGGCTCGCGGAACCTGCATGTCACTCCAGCAACAAACTCGTGTTTACTGTGTGCTTCCGTTCTCTTAATACACCATGGGCTACTACCCTTCACATCGCATGTTCCGGCGATGTGACTATTGCACACGCGCACATCGCAATGTCGATGTTAAAACAGAATACAATGTTCAGCCCTACAATGAGGCCACTCCCAAAGCCACCGCTACTGGATTACTAGATCAATTTCTCACCGTGGAAATGCCCCTACCGTTCTGTTCATTTTCATAAAATCATTTAGTTCAGTTAGAGAACCGACATTAAAATTAAAAACTGAACGTGTCTGTTCAATATATTTGTGAGTGAGCCAAATAAGAGTCGCGGCACAAACGCAGCAGGAGTCAGATTATAATAATCACGAGAGTTGAGGTAAGTGCGACCGTGGCAGTCATTCACGACGTCTGTTCAGTCTGACACATTTTCAGTTCATGTCTTTGGAAGCTTACTTTTTTAGGAATTATTTTCCAAAGTTAAAACACTCACTTTGCTCCGCTCTGTTTACATGAATGCCTGCAGCTGCCCGAGCCGAGTGCTGTGAGTGCGATCCCACCCACCATGGACGGTTGAAAACATGCGGAAATAGCTCCTTCTACTGGCTGTAATCCTTAGCCTCTGGCCAAAAAAATCGTCCGATGATGCAAAATGATGATATTTGCTTCATCTGAGTTTTTTTTTTCTCCCAGAAATAAAATGAATAAATAAAATAAAATAAAATGGTCTCAGGGGGATATGAGGGGGTGGGAGCATGAATATTCGAATATACTCCCAGGTTTCTATTGATACAAAGCCATATGCAAAATCGCTGAAGTAACCCTTTAATTTTAGTTCTTAAGATGAACAAAGGTCTTATGGGTTTGGAACAAAATGAGGGTGAGGAATTAATGACCGAATTTTCATTTTTGGGTGAATTAACCTTTGAAGGTGTGTTGTTGCTGGATAGAATTAAAAACATTGGGACAAACACTGACTCTGCCATATTTCAACATCAAAACTTATTCATATCAACAGTAAACAAATCTTGCATAAAAGAACTATGCAGAAAAAAAGCTGGCCCTACTATACCAAATATTGAGCAAATGAAGCCTGTTCCCAGACCAAAGATAGAGCATTAGAGGGAAGGATAGAGGAAGTGGGAAGAGTGTGCTTGAGGCGTCCTGAGACACAAGCCCACCATACAGGTTCTGTCCATTTCTAGGCATTGAAACAACATAAGCCAAGTGCTACAGCGGCAGCCATTTTCTCCCCTGCTCTTAAAGTGTCACTGAATAAGTGCCTTAAGTTACAGCTCGGGTTTAAAATCACACTTGAGGTATGGAGACTGGTAAAAATTTGGATACAACAAACAACCACCATACAACAAACATTGGTCTTATCACATGTTTTCTGTTCCAGATGCATTGCAGTTCAATCACTTAAGAAACTTTTCTTTCTCTCCACATTTCTTTTTATCATTCTGCTGAGCAAACACTCTCTCTCCATTTTAGGACCTGAACAAGTTTGCTTACAGATATTTAGCAACTTTTTTTATTCATGCTGGCCCTACCTGGTCCCACCAGCCAATCAGCCATGGTTTGGAGCAGGTATCACAGAAAAGATCCATGAAGGGGGTCCTACGCTCAGTGGCCTGGCCACCCCCATCCAGCACCCCATCTGCAGCTGCCTCAAGCTCTAGCTCTGACCCTCTTCTCCCCTGCAGGGGGCTGTAGCTGGAGGAGTGGGCCAGTCGGTAGCCTCCGGGCACAGGTGAGGGGCAGGAAGAGGGCAGCGGGTCAATGGCCTCCACCACGCCCATGCTGAGTGTGACGGACGGCGTGGACCGCTGGCAGAGGCAAGAGGCGCGGAAGTGCACAGGGGCCGAAGCGCGGCGGGTGCCCCAGCGGCATGTGGTTGCAGTCAGGGTGTGGGCAGAAAGGCCACAGCCTAGAAGGCCAGGGTGCTCCAGAATGACGACTGCCCCCAAGAGGCGGGGAGCAAGGGGGGGTAAAAGTCCAGCGGCAAGCGCTCGCTAAGGCTGTCTCTCTACATGCAGTAAGCAGTGTGAGAACCAGGCCCTCCTGAAAACCACAAAGTGGGCTCCACGGTGATCTGCAGGTGAGTGTCCCCTGTGAACGGCCCGCTAGGAGCCGCCCAAATCCACAGGCCAAAGGAACTACATCTCATCCCAGCAGCTGAGTAGCGCTGACCCCGATCCAACAGGAGGAGGAGAAAGTGACGAGGGGTAGAACGGACAAAGATGGAGAATGAAAGAGACAGAACCGTCTGAAGGACACAGACAGGATGCGGAGGGTAGAAGAACACAGGAATTATAGGAGTTAAGGAGAAAGATGGAGATGAGCAAAAAGCTAACAGAGATTGACTGAGGGATGACAGGACGAGGAAGGAAAACAACAACACACAGGTAACAGAAAAAGCGGTTAGGAGGAGACAGAGGACAACAAAAATAAGCAGACACAGAAACACAAAAATGATGGGGCCTTTAGTCAAAAGCCAAACTAAAAAACAGCGGTGGTCTGGAAAAACATCCTTTCTCTCTCTCTCCCTGCGTTGACGCCCCTCCCCCACCGCAGAGCTCCAGGACCCGGGCCCAACGTTCCCAGCGAGTTGTGTTCAGACCACACCGTCCATGAAGCACAATACCAGTCCTGTCAGCATAAAGCAGCTCTCTTCAGCAGCCCCACTGTTTAATCCACACGCGGTGTCAGACTCTGCGATGCAGCTCAACCGATGCTCTGCCTCTCGCTCTGTTTCCCTGGATGCTGTAGACAGATCTCGCAAGCTAATCAGCCGCTGTGGCAGGAGGCGCGTGCTTGGGTGTGTGTGCTAGTGGCGTGTGCGCGTGTACATGCACCCTAAGAGCGCATGTGCGGCAGACGGCATGTAAGAGAGTAGAAAAATGGAGAAACGTCTGTACTACGTGTGTGTGTGTGTGTGTGAGAGAGAGAGAGAGAGAGAGAGAGAGAGAGAGGGAGAGAGAGATGTATTTAATAGTCTGACATAGAGGAAGAGAAAGAATCTAGGCTTTAGTGTTTTTCGCTAATCTCTGTATGAATGATTTTGCCCATATGCATATGGGAGTGAATGTGTGTGTGTTTGTGTCATCTACTTCAGCATACAAGTAAGCTTTGCCTCAATCTCCCAAGATCTTCAATTCACATGTGTTGTAATATACACACTCAAACACTGTCTACTTCTCATACTGATGTCTATCTTATCACCTATATAGCAAAACACATGAAACACCAGTGATATGGCACATGGAAACAACCATGCAAAAACTGCACAACCAAAGTCTTCATGGTACTGTCTCTTTAAATAGACAAGGTATGGAAGAGAGCAACCGATTTTTCATTGGCCAGCATCTAAATCACATGCCTCATGGCCACAGCGACGAGCCAATGGATAAACTGTCTGGGTAGACCTTGCTGCAGCTCGATAGCAACGAAGGTTACAGCAGAAACACTGGCATCAGGACCAAACTGCAGCCCCCTCCTCCCTCCTTCATGTCCTCCCCATCTACAAACCCTTTTTTTCCCTCCCTCTCTCCATCTCTCCTACACTTCTCAAACCAGAGCAGCGTGTATGACAAGGCTGTCAGAGTTGAACACAAAGGCTATTTGCATCTGTGTTTACGGATGATAATAAAAAATACATTAAAGAAAGGGAAATACATCACTCAGACGGGGCCAATCAGATGAACCGGCACACAAAACCTGCTCAAGAATCTTTCTTCGCATACACAGATGTAGTTCTTCATGTGTGATAATCCACAGAATGGTGGATCTTGAAACATTCTTGAGGAAATCTAATTTGTCACGTTACATGTTTCCTAAAATGTACAGGGTAGAAATTATATGAATGGAGAAAATACCTAGTGTGTATAGGCCACCAACTTATGGTAGAATGTATGTAGACAAAAGTGTTCTTTGAGAAGGTAGAAAGAAAGTCCTATGGTAGACAAACTAGACAGCAGAGATGCAACAGTAAGTGATTAAAGAAACACCTTGTTGGAGGCCATCTCGCTAACAGAGCGGTGGGTTTGAATGGTCTCCAGCTGGTCCAAACACCAGTCAAGTTCCTCCAGAGTCTCCCTGGCCAGTTGCTGGTATGTCTCATCTGCACAGGACATAAGACAGCCATCAGCATCACATCACAACAGCTTTGTCGCATGCATTTAACACTCACTGTGAGAAACTTTGTTTGTGAACAGCGGGGATGTTGTTTCCTGACAGGAGGACATAAAGCATTGTCTGAGGGATGTCTTCAAAAAAAAAAAAAAATTCCAAGCATGAATATTTCAAGAGCTTCATATGGAGAGATCAAATGCCTCATAAATAATGGATATTTTTACTCATAAGAATGAATAATCCTTTTTTTACAAACCAGATGAATAAGAAAAAGGGAAGAAGTCTGTAGTGATTAAATTGCTGAAATCAAATATAAAAATATCAAATAAAGCTTAATTTGCTCTAAAATGTACCAGCCCTTTAAATGTTGTTATATGTTGTTTAGGCATTTAACACTGCAATATAACACTTGTAAAAATCATAAGTATAGTCACTCACTGCACATACACGAATAATTAAGCACCAGTCACACTTAAAATAAGGCAAAAAGTATGTGGACAACCCTTTATAGTTAACGGGTTTAGCTATTACAGTAATTTCTGTACGGACAGATTTTTGTATTATAAGAGGGACATTTTCTGTTCCAAAATGACAATACCCCTCTTCCCCAAGCAAGGTTTATTTTTATAAAGTCTGGCATGGAAGAACTTGATTGGCCTGCACAAAGCCCAGGCAGACGTTGTCACCCAACGTCAGTGTCTGACCTCATTAATGCTCTTGTTGAACATTAAATTCAAAAGCATTAACCCCTGTTTTTGATGCTATCAGCTTACACTCTTCTAAGAAGGCATTTGATATAGATGTAGTAATCTGCATCTGTAAGGTCAGTGACCGGTTGCATAAACTGACTAGTTTTAAAAGTTAGTCATTGAATGTTTTTCTGCATAAACATAGCCACTATGCTAAGACTGTGCCTAAAGTTGTCTGACCAACTAGCAGTTAACCTTGGGGTAATCATTCTTTTAATCCACCTTTTTATGAAAATGTTTCAAATTTATACAAGCTTTGAAGCAAAAAATTAAATGATTAACTTTTAAGACTAGAGTAAGCAGTTTATGCAACCGCAGTGGCTTCAGTTAACCAAAAACCATGGCAAACTGATGACGTTATCAAATCTTACTCCCTTGATGTGATGACAAGTGTGAGTGTGCTGCGTCCAAAGATGAATCACATATAGCTTTGATCATAACCCAGCAAATTAGACAGTTATAGACCACTGTTATAAGAATTAAGGACTTTCGAGTACTTCACACAACATTTTGCAGCACTTCAAAGCTCAAAAAGTCAGAAAATTATCCAATTTGAAAGTTTTTTTTAACATATTTGTTCATTCTTCAAATATTGTCAGAATTTGTAAAACCCTTTGTCAAACAAAAAAAATTGTTTTGCGAAACACTTGACTTAGCAAAACACAGTGAAATAAACTTAAAATAAACACATGAAATTACCACTATAACCAGTAGATGGTGGCAAAGCATTTATTGGCTAGTAATCTGTTTTTGTAATTTTTTGGTCTACATTTAGTCTATACTTTTAGTTATGTATATTATATTGCATTTTTGTCTATATATATATATATATATATATATATATATATATATATATATATATATATATAAATATTATGCACTGCACCTTTAAGACAGTCTCAAACGAGAGGCTTTATTTCTGCAGCTGGCTCCAGGTAATGGGGCCTGGATTGCCATCACTTTTTTTTTTTTTAATTCATCACCCAAACTGTTAAAAAGGTGTTTAGATCTCAGGTCTGTGTATTCAATTTTTACACAGACTTATTAAAACATTTCTATATGGAAATTGCTTTGTGCAAAGGGATGATGTTGACTGCTGCAACAAAAGTTAAAAGCACACATTTTAGAAGTGTCCACATCCTTTAAGTCATATAACGCATATTAAAAGATCTGATGATGGCTTGTTAAAGTAATACTCTAAATATATTACAAACCCGATTCCATAAAAGTTGGGACACTGTACAAAATGTGAATAAAAAAGGAACGTGATTATTTACAAGTCTCATAAGCTTCTATTTTAATCACAATAGAATATAGATAACATATAAAATGTTGAAAGGGAGAAATATTGAAATGTCTTGCAAAATATTGGCTCATTTTGGATTTCATGAGAGCTACACATTCCAAAAAAGTTGGGACAGGTAGCAATAAGAGGCCAGGCAAGTTTAATGTACATATAAGGAACTGCTGGAGGACCAATTTGCAACGTATTAGGTCAATTGGCAACATGATTGGGTATGAAAAGAGCCTCTCAGAGTGGCAGTGTCTCTCAGAAGTCAAGATGGGCAGAGGATCAACCATTTTCAATTCCCAAAAAATAGGTACGTAATATCAGAAAGAGTTTCTTAGAGAAAAATTGCAAAAAGTTTGAAGTTATCATTATCTACAGTACATAATATAATCCAAAGATTCAGAGAATCTGGAACAATCTCTGTGCGTAAGGGTCAAGGCCAGAAAACCATACTGGATGCCCTTGATCTTCGGGCCCTTAGACGGCACTGCATCACATACAGGAATGCTACTGTAATGGAAATCACAACATGGGCTCAGGAATACTCCCAGAAAACGGTGAACACAATCCACCGTGCCATTCGTTGTTGCCGGCTAAAACTCTATAGGTCAAAAAAGCCATATCTAATCATGATCCAGAAGCGCAGACATTTTCTCTGGGCCAAGGCTCATTTAAAATGGACTGTGGCAAAGTGGAAAACAGTTCTGTGGTCAGACGAATCAAAATTTGAAGTTCTTTTTGGAAAACGGTGATGCCATGTAATCCGGACTAAAGAGGACAAGGACAACCCAAGTTGTTGTCAGCGTTCAGTTCAGAAGCCTGCATCTCTGATGGTGGTTTAGCATGAGTGCGTGTGGCATGGGCAGCTTATACATCTAGAAAGACTCCATCAGTGCTGAAAGGTATATCCAAGTTCTAGAACAACACTCAACAACAAGCTCCCATCCAGACATCGTCTCTTTCAGGGAAGACCTTGCATTTTCCAACATGACAATGCCAGACCACGTACTGCATTAATTACAACACCATGACTGCATAGAAGAAGGATCCGGGTACTGAAATGGCCAGCCTGCAGTCCAGATCTTTCACCCATAGAAAACATTACGGGCATCATAAAGAGGACAATGTGACAAAAAAGACCTAAGACAGTTGAACAACTAGAAGCCTGTATTAGACAAGAATTGGACAACATTTCTCTTCCTAAACTAGAGCAACTTGTCTCCTCAGTCCCCAGATGTTTGCAGACTGTTATAAAAAGAAGAGGGGATGCCAGACAGTGGTAAACATGGCCCTGTCCAAACTTTTTTGAGATGTGTTGATGTCATTACATTTTTTTTTTATTATTAATTTATTTTCACCCTAAAAGTATACATTTTCTCAGTTTAAATATTTGAAATGTCATCTATGTTGTTTCCTGAATAAAATATTGGCATTTGAAACTTCCACAGCATTGCATTCTGTTTTTATTCACAATTTGTACAGTGTCCCAAATTTATTGGAATCAGGTTTGTAAATAATTCAAATTTTATGTAAGTTCAACATGTGCTTCATTGTGTATATGCCTCAGAGTTTCTTATTTAAACTAGCAGCTGAGGGCTGTAATTTGGCTAGTTAAAGCATCTGGTTTGATTCCAGCCACTGTTTCCCATATGGCTCCACTATTTCTGATGCTGTAATGCATTTCACTGGCAACAATGTCTACAAAAGGAAGTGTATGCGTAATGTGAGAGACACTGTGTGGGAGAGTGCTAGTGTGGGAGATAGAAAGCTCACCAGTGACTAAGTTACAGTACAGTAAACATACCTGAGAGCGTTGCTGGGGGAACCGTGGGTTGGCTGGTCACTGGTGACCTCCTGTGGATAAAAATATAATTACAATCATGATAGTGGTAGAGGTCGCCCTCTAATGGTATAAATTCAATTAGCATTGCTCATGGCAGGAAAGCTGCACTTGTTATGAACCAAACAAATAAAGTTAAAGCTACACTGTGTAACTCTTTTAGTTTATTCTTAGCTAAAAACACTTAGTTCTTTCAAAAATGCATGTGCTCATTAATGTATATTTACTTCTTTCAAGTAATAAAGTATTCTCGTAAGTTTATAATACGGGTGAGGGGTTCGAATGCTGGTCCCCATGTTGCCCCTCCATCTTGAAAGTACATTAGCCAAAGAGGGACATACCCGTAAATTCAAGCTTCGCTTTTCACGGTTTAACACTTAATGGCACTCATTGACGAGGTCGAACTGGAAGCCATGTTAATCTTGGACTAAATCGGCCACCGTAGGAGTTAAAACAAAATCGGAATTGAGAGGAACAGAAACTATTATTCACTGGATTTACACCGCTCGATGGGGACAAATATCACACAGTGTAGCTTTAAATATATATTTAAAATATATATTATAAATATTATAAAATATTATATATATATTTTTGTGTGTGTGTGTGTTTGTGTTATATATTTTTTAACCAATGCTTGTACATTATCTTTATGTATTCATCATGAATAAAATGCAAAAATGCTTTACTGAAAAGGAAACACTGGTGGCCATAAGGGGGCAGAGTAAAAATATAGACATTGTTGCATCAAAGCTAAACACTGACTTGTTAGTGGGAGTCGTGACATTGGCGAGAATGGTGAAGTTGCTTCTGACAGTTCGTAGACTAGCCAACACCTGCGTTGAAGATGGAGAGAGAGAGAGAGAGAGAGAGAGAGAGAGAGAGAGAGAGAGAGAGAGAGAGAGAGAGAGAGAGAGAGAGAGAGAGAGAGAGAGAGAGAGAGAGCAGGTGAACAGCAGGATTTCACTCAACTCCAACTCAGCAAGTCATGACAAGCAATTAGCACTCATTATATACTGTTTGCCAGACACAACAGAGGCTTACCTGAGCAAAAGGGGTGACTATGAGATCTTCAGCATGACTGCAGAAAAAGAAAAGAGCAGTTCCAGTAAATAGGAAGAAAATAAAAATACTATACATTTTTGGTTAACGTTTACGAATGGTCTTTTATAGTATTGAGATGAAGCAAGGAATCACCCCCAGGTGTGAGGAAATAGATTTAGCCGTCATCAAAAAATGTCATTTTTATGGCCATAATCCAGATTTGGCAGCCATGGTGGTCACTGCTGCATGCTGAGAGCGTGAGCATTTCCGAGGGTGTAACAGTATTATAGTGAGATGGGTAAAGAGGGATTTAGTTGATGTGCTTAATGCTGCATGGTGATTCTGGGATAAAAGAACTTCCTCTGAGGCCTTTTAGAAATGAAAAGTGAAGACAGTAGTGCTTTGTGTTGAGGGAGACGGCTTACCCCTCGCTGTTGATAGAGGAGTTTCGTGACATGGTCTTAGGGGACATGTCGTAGTCAGAGTCAGAGCGGTAGAGAAAAGATTCCCTTCTCTGACTCTGAGGGAAGGAGGGATGGAGCACCAGCCCAGGACTCGCCTGCGAATCCATAGGGCTGCGGCCAGGAGAGGGCCCATTCTCCCCATCATAGCTGTGGAGAGAGAGAAACCAAAATTACATGGAGAGAAAATTAAATATGCTTGTCATTTACCTCAAACAATGCTTTGCCAGTGGCTGCATTAGATTTCCAGTATCTGGCCAACACAGCACACATAGAGATGTGGAACACAAACAATCATGAGTGCCTCTTACTCTAGAGATGTTTAAAGAGCTGATGGAGACTGTGTCACCCTGAACAACCATTAAAGGAAATCACCAGCCTAATCAGAGGAGAATCTTCAGCCACCACTTCACAATTTATATTTTACACTGTAAAAAATTATTTAGAAAAAAGTTACCTGGTTGCCTTAATATTTTGAGTTCACTGAAATTAAAATTTTGAGTTAATACAATGAACATTTTTTGAGATTCGACAACCTTTATTAAAATATTATTAAAAGATTTTGTACGCATTTGGGTAATTGTGTGTGTTTTATTTCTGGTGACGCAGTAAAACATGCCAAATAGTGCTATTTTCATGATTTAACAATTTTTTTATGTGGTTCAGATACAATAATATTTTGAGTTTCTATTTATTAAACTAATTTACTTAATTGTACTCAAATTTTTAATTTCAATAAACTCAAAATTTTAAGGTAACCAGGTTACTTACTTTTTTAAGTTAAACCAACAAAAAACAACAATGTTTTTTTTACAGTGTATGGACACTTTGTGGTATAAAGGAATAGCTCACGCAAAAATGTAAAATTTGTTATTATCTGCTCACCCTAATGTCATCGAAAATCCATATGATTTTTTTTTTCAATCTGTAAATTACATTTTTTCAATACAAGTGTAGTACATAGCTGTCGATCTCCAAAAACGACAAGAACTAAATAGCCCAAAGGACTTGAGTGTTTATTCCAAATATTGGGAACAGAATAATAATAATAATACTTTATTTCCTAATCTTCCCCTCCACAGAAGGTTTAATGTCACTGACACAAAATCGAAATTGCATTCCTGTAGCTCAAACAGCAACACCAAGCTCAAGGGTTTGATTCCCAGGGAATGAATGAACTGATAAAAATATATAAGGGAGAGCGTTGCACAACCTAATGCTTTTTGACTAAGTTTGTGTAAATCCACTTGTGGTTCAGATTATTTATATTTTCCCACATTCATTTCACATGTCTAGTACAATTATGTGGTTTTGTTTCATTGTTACAGTGTATACTTTTTTCTTGATTTACCCTGAAAGAATGGAAGTGAAATGTGACAACATGCCCCATAGGTGTTGTACAGTGTAACAAGTGAAGTGCACATTGTAACATGACAGCTTAAAAGGAATATTTCAAAAAATATATATGCCCAAGACAGATAACACTTCATTTTAAGGTTCAGTTATTAACTATTAACTAGTAATTTGCATGCATATTACAAGGATATTGGCTGTTTATTAGAACTTATAAAGCACATATTAATGCCTTATTCTTCATGACCTTATTCTACATCCCTTAATCCTACCCAATACCTAAACTTAAATGCTACAAAAACTACCTTACTAACTATTAATAAACAGTGAATTGGGAGTTTATTGAGGCAAATGTTGTAGTTAATAGTGAATGTGTGTTCCCCATACTCAAATGTTACCCTAAGACAATCTAAAATATGTTATAATTAAAATACGATTATTAACTTTTTAAAATAAAATAATGGCATTTTTTTACTTATTAAAAATATACTAACTTTTGACAACAAACCCCTAGCACAGCTATACAGTATAGTTCAAAGCATAATAATAATGCATCATTTCTAAACATTGACTCTTTAAACATTTATTCACCCTTTTCTAAAGGTTTCTCTATATAATTAATAAAAGTATGTAATATAATATCATATTTCTAATAGGGGGCGTATTGAAACACAGTATTACAACGCACCCCAGTCTTCTGCTGGTTAAATCAACATTAAAGAACCATCTCAACTGTTAAATAACAGATATAAGATAACAATAATATCAGATTTGTCTTATTTTAAATAAACACACACACACACACACACACAAAAACAGAGATCAAAAATAAACACAAGTAAGAAATTTACTTTTGCTATGGTTAAATAAATGTTTAGTGATATCTTCCAAAGATTATTTTAATTTCGGCGCACATTTTTTCTCCCTAAATGATGATATGGCAACTAGTAAATACACAAAGTTTCATCATCCTGGCATGGAAAGTTTTAAAACCATGTGTGTTACAACTAACCCCGCGTTAGGTTGTGCACCGCGCTCACCTACCTTGAATGCAATGTAAGTTTGGATAATGCATAAGTTGCAAAGATCTGGCTAATGCACACGTGTAATTTGGTTCTGGTAACTGAATGTGAAGTGTCAGTTCAAATATGCAAAATAGAGAAATTTAAGAGTTTGAACAAAATCTTTGAAAATTGTGATTTTTTTTTTTTTATTCTTTATGTTTCACAAAATAAATAAGTATATGAAACCACATGAGGGTGAGTAAATGAAGCTATAATTTAAATTTTGGGCAAACTACTCCTTTAAGCTTTACACTAAACGTGGACATCTGTGAAAGGACTAATCCGCACCGTTTTAGCATTAGTGGAAAAGTACTGGATACGGTGTCTGACCCCATCTGGGGTTATAATACGTACTGTATTTGTTCAGTTATCATGGCTCTGTGATAACGAATGAAAACTAGTCATCTGGAGAGCCTAATGACTGCAGAGCTGAAAGTGAGCATGAAACCTATTGCAGGTCATTCGCCAGTTGTAAACAAGATGTTTAATGCCACCAAATCCTACTTGCAATAGCAATATAATAATGGATAGGGAGAATGCCAGCAACAGTGCAAAGTACACAACTCATCCTTGTGCACCCGTCTGAGCGTCTGGATGCAAGGAACCTTTTAACTGGGATCGCCTGTGCTCCTGTACTCTGCGGTGGAGCCTGATATTTCTGAAAAAGCTGCCCATGGAGCTTGTCGCGGGTCATGGGCATTGTGCGAGAGGAGCCAGTCAGAAGAAAGTGAGGACTCTAGCACGGTTCCTCTGGTTCCAGGCTCCACTGAGTCATGCCGGGAATTATGGGTACACCACACCAGAGAAACCTCAAACCAAAGCTTACACTTCTGAAGTGAAGCGTCAGATCTAGGCGCCTGCCAAGACTTCAGTCTCTCTCTCGCGCTGTCAGTCACTCTTCCTCCCCCTCACTCCCTCGCTTCTCACAGACAAAATACTAAAACCCCTCTTCCCACACACAGCGCATAAGGCATCCAAGCTTGTCTCCTGCCCCTAACTGCAGAACTGAAGGTAGTTTTAGCCTGTGGCTATGGAGAGCTCCTGTTTTTTGTGCTGCTGTTGGTGAGCTGGATCTGGACTACGGCTAGGTTCAAGTTGGTTATTTATTCTGGTTATTTATTCTTTATCACACATACGTCAAGTGCAACAGCACTTGAAACGAGTCTGAGCTGGTTCTTTCTATCAGGTGCTGTCCCTTCTCTCTAGAGATCCTGTGTTATGTGAATCCACAGTAGACTACCAGCCTTCTCTACAAGCCCCTCAAGCCAAACACTGCCTCAGGCTCTTGACCTACACCTCGTCTTTCCTCTCCTTCTCTCTCTCTCTCTCTCTCTCTCTCTCTCTCTCTCTCTCTCTCTCTCTCTCTCTCTCTCTCTCTCTCTCTCTCTCTCTCTCTCTTCTTCCCTTCCTTTTACAGTTGCTTCTTGTGTTTCTCCTGTTCTCGCACTCCTTATCTCGCAGCTCACAGAATTCCTCTTGCAGCGATGAGAAGACCAAGTGACTTAAGTGACAGGAGAAGATGGAGTACGCGTGTTCTTGAAAAAGGGAGCGAGGAGTTCAGAAACATAAAGGAGAAGAGGAAGAGCAAGAGGGAGTGGGGTGACTCATGGCCTATCTAAATATTTACATGCCCTAGGTGCATATACAGCTTCTTCCAAAACCATTTTACTTTTCCAGCAACACCAATTACAGATGACAACACACGGTTGACCTTAAAGAGCCAACGTACCACTCCCTGTCACTATCTGCATAGCTACAGCAGTCAGGCTTTACTGCGCAGTAGAAATGGCAGCTTTCTGTAAATCCATTTCCTATTTTTATGGAGAACACGTTCCTTTTTTCAGCATTAACACAGCGCCTTTCGTTCAGAGTGTGTTGCTTTTCTTGCACTGTATTCATGCCTGTAGAAGGTAGTGTGTGTGTGTGTACACGCAAGAGAGTGAATGTGTGGGCGCACACGAATGCTCCTGCTTTTCTGTCTGCGCTTTACTTTAATGCCTCCTGTAGTCATGTGACATTTATGCCGCTCAGAGACTATCCACAAAGGAGTGAACAATAAGAAATGAGAAGCCTTGTCAACCAGTTTCCCCCTCTCCTCCCTTTTCTTGTGTTGAGATTCGAGCCCTTCTATTTCTCCTTCACCCTCATTCTATCTCCTTCTCTGGCTTTTTACCAGTCTCTATCTTCTGTCTCTCAAAGATCTCTGCCTTTCACTGCCTCCCTCTCTGTAATTTGTGTCTATGGCTGTGACTCAGCTCAGAATAAAAAAGCAAGCATAATGCATGCTGGGAAATTGGAGTTCTCATTTGTTTATAAAGACACACTCACTATACCATCATAGCCACAATCAAAGGGCGTTGTGTGTGTGTGTGTGCTGTGGAACTGCCATGTCAAGGGTATACCTTGTTGCTAACTCTCGGAAATGCAAAAGCAGCTCAAAGAATTGAAGGAATTATATATTTGTCTTTTTAATAATTATTATAAATAGCGCTTAGATTGAGTTACACAAGTGTGTGTGTAAATGTGCAAATGCAGTGTATTAATGTGCATAAATTAATTATGGAAAAAGCAGCAGCAATTATCTTGCTTCAGTACTCAATAAGGGTAGAAATGTATTATACTTTCATTGTATATAATGCACTCGGAAAATGCACACACAACACTTTTTTTGCACTCTGTGATTGCAGGATATGCCATTGGAAGCTCTCACTTTCATTCGGTGATAACAGAACCCCTGGAGAGTAGCACTCTGGACAACGACACGATGATCATAGGGGCACAGAGGAAAGGATTTGTGCCAGCTGGGTGAATCTTTCCTATAAATGATAACACATTAGTGTCAGCGCATCCCCATGCCTCTGATAACCAACTCTAGTGCATTGATTGGGCTCTTAATGAATCTTCTCGCTAAATGACTTTGGAGTAACTGTAAAAACCTGACAGTAATTCCAGGAGACAAGAAAAGCAATTACCGCTTTCAAATACAACGATGCTCAAACTGATGTGGCCCAAAGTCTAAAAATAAAGGAAATGGTTATATGGTAAAAGTCCAGAGGGAAGAATTTAAATTCATAAAAGCTCACGCTTGTGCCCCCTGAAGGCTTCACACAATGAGGATGTCTTGCTAATGTCCGAGAGGCTGCCTGAACGTGACAGCGCAATTAAATTAATTTGATAAATGTTGTACCATCCTCTATGCAGTTCAGGATAGTATGAGTGGAGGCATGATTCTTCCATTCACAGCTTTTCGGGGTGACAGTTTTGAAATTAATTGAATATAAATCTGGGCCTATGAGTAATGGAGCGTGTAATGCTCTAAAAATGTTGCTTTGAGTCACAAGGACTAAAAGACTACTCGCAAAATAAACGCATACGTAAAACTACCCCCCGTTTTCTTTTAAGATCACAATCATAAGCTATCCCCCCTTTTAATCACAAATCCATAGGTGAACCATCAACCCTTAATTTGCAGAGCTCGTCTCAAGTACAAACTGTGGCACTCAGTCCCCATTTGCTGATACAAATTGTTCCGGTAGCTGATTCTCAACAGTCTCACTTGCAGAGCAATAATAAAGGGATTTGATTATGTTCCATTAATACTCTGGTTTAAAAGGCTTTGAAGTTAAGAAGCTGATTGAATTAATTAAAACTCGGTATACAGTATGGGAGGGAGGATTTACAGGCTCACTCCATCCATTGACCCTCTTATTGATTCCTTACTACTAGTAAACACAAAACCTGGGCCCTGGAAACTCTGATTTACAAGCTCCCAACGCACACCGCTGCAGTCCATCAACAGAGCAGAGTGAATTCTTTAAGTGGGAAGAGCAATTAAAAAAAAACAAAAAACAAAAAAAAACACCTTCATTCTCTCCCTTTCAGTTAATGATTATCGCCTCCCCCGACCCCCAACCACCACCACTTGCCCACTCCCAGCATGGCAGCCTGAATGGAGAGTGACAGTTATTTCCTGCCTCCACTTTCTCTGCTGCCAAGTGCAGATGCTTGTTGCCTGTGCACCAAGTGCACACCAACGCCCCCGATGACTGCCACCCCCTCCTTGCCCGGGCATTTAGCACCTGCTTGATTGCTGCATGCAGGGAGGGGGTTCGATGAGGGGCGAGATGTTGGGAAGTAGGGGGCAATCATAAAATCAGTGGTGACTGTATATGATGCTGTCACATCGCTGGCTCTTTAATCAGCAGCTGATACCTTGTGATAGAGCTTTTATTGTGGCGCTCTATCCCTTTGGCAGTGCTTTACAGCGAACTGTGTCTCATCAGTCCCGGCTCTGACTCACAGAGATATTTAAGGGAGCGTGTGGAACACTCTTCTCTTCCAGCCGCTATAGAGTCTTAGTGAAACCTGCAGGGCTCCTGATGTTCCCCCACATGACATTCCATTGGTCTACTTCCCTCGAGACAGGTGAGTGGTTGGCTCCCAGAGGTCAGGTAAACATGGAAGCTGAAAGCCGGCTGTGATCTGCACCGGAGGCTGTGCCCTGTGTCACAGTCCTGCATAAACACGCAGGCAGGGCTGAAAGAGGCAGGCTGGCCACACTGCGCTTCCTGGCGTGAAGTCATCTTGCCGGACACCGTGCTCCAGTCAGATAAGAGAGCTGGGGATTACAGCAGATTATCTGACAGACAGGATCAGAAGCACCCCATTGAAAGTGTCCCAACAGTGAGAGCTCTACCATTACAGACAAGCCAGGCATCTGCCCTCAGGAAAAGGCTTTAAAGCCTTGATACCATTGATTCAGCTGTACCGTCATTTCTGTGAGAGCCATTGAGAAGATTGCTTTTACTATCTATATTATGGCTGGATGCCTTTTCAAATTCCATATAAGCCTCAGCTTTACACATGGAGTGACTCTTCTGTGGTGCGCAAAGTCAGAGTCCCGTAAAGACATGATAGGCTGCCACAAACTTGTTTTACTATCATCCTGCTCACTGTCTATTTCCAATTTCCCTGAGCCAAACTGCATCAGTTATCCGTGCTCTTGTTTGTCTTTTGATTGATATCTCTATTTTCATGCAAATCCTCATGGGATACCTATCAGTTCATATTAACCAAATGATCTCATCACACTCCTAACTTCAAGAATAATACCCGTCTTTGCTATAAATACACCCCAGAAAATTGTCGGCATTTACACTCCCTCATGTCATTCCAAGTGTCACTTTCTTTCTTCCACAGAAGACAAAAAGAGAAGACTGTGCTTATGACTGAAGCTTTCAAGCTTTAAAAAGGACAAAAAAACAAACAAACATTATCATAACAATTGTCCATACATCTTGTACAGTATAGTCCTAGACTTCTGAGATTGAGAAGGGAGCTTTGTGTGGAAAAGTCTTAATTTACTTAAATGCTCCTCGGTGCATTCATGAAGAAAAGTGACGTCTGATTAATAAACTATAGGCCCTGATAGAGAGACAGAGCGACACGCATCATAATCTGAAAGCCACACCCACCGGGGGGAAAACATATCAACCGTCTCCATTGACTTTCTATTGCTGGAAGCGGCATCTTTGTTATTTCTGACTTATAACATAAAAACGAACAATGTCTAAAAGCTGATATGTGACAAGGTGTACAGAAAAGAAGCTAAAAAACCCAGACCCAAAAACCCAGAAGTGTGTATAAGCTGCTGACCCAAAAAACTAACATTTAAAGACATAAAAGTGAATGAGACAGAGCACGACAAGTTTATACTGAGACCTACGCCCCCTGGAGGGGAAAGTAATCAGCGACAGGAAATATAACATATAAAACTGACATTTGGATATTTGACAAAATGTTTACTGCACATGTAGGCATACTGAGACATACTGATTGTCAGGATCCCAAAATTGACCCGTTCTTTCTGCTGAAGCTTCATTTCTTATTGCCTTTATCCACTTTTATCTCCTTAAACGCTCGTTTTTTGGGGTCGACACCTTATAAAAATGTAGTTGTGTTTTTTAGCTTGTTTGCTGCACACCTTGTCACATATAAGCTTTTAGACACTGTTCTGTTTTTTGTAATAAGTCCGAAATGACAAGGAGGCAGCTTCACACAATACAAAGTCAATGGAGAACTTTGGATTGTCCCGCCCTCCCCTGTTGTAGGCGTGGCCTAAATACGCTCTGCCTCTATACTTTAAGCGGAACTGAAGAATGATCTAATGTGATGACATTTAGGATAAAATCAGGCCAAAACGAACTTCGTCTGGAGCTGACAAGAATGAACTTTTGTCAGGATCCTGTCCTGACAGTCTTGTCTGTTTTGTCCTTGTTTAATATTTCTTTGTTTGTCATGTGCTTGAGCACATGGCTGTGTCTTTCTTTGTGTGTACCATGTCTTACACTTGCTCTGCCTCTTTTTTGCTGTTACCACGCCCCCTTTGCTTAGTCCAGTCTACTCCTCATTTCACTAATTGTGCTCACCTGATCCTCATGTGCTCTGGTCCCTTTATGACCTTGTCCCAAATGGCACCCTACAATCTCACGGTCTTCCTATGAGTCCGCACTTTCACAACGTAATGTCATTTTGACAGCCGGGAAAAAGTCTGCTGCGTATCCCGCACCAGTGCGCATCGAATATTGATAGCATATTGAACTCAAAGGGGGCGCTCGCCAGCACCCTTCTGAGAACTAAAATTACCAATGGGACACCCTACAGTCTTGTGGACTTAATGGACATGCGCACGCAGCGGCCATTGTCAGTCCACAAGACCGAAAGTGCACATGAAGTGTTGCAATTTGGACAGGGCCTGAATTGTGCTCCTTTCCCATATGTCTTTGCTGGTTCATTGTAATGATGCAAAGTCTGATTCATTTCCGCGAAACGGGTACTTTTCGGATAGTTCAGCTCAACGAACCAGTTCAAAAGCCTCATAGGTACCTGACGTCATTATGCAATGATGTCACTATGCATTGTTTTTTTATGCATTTCTCAGTGTCATGTTATATCAAGGAAATATTCAAATGAAGTAATCTGTCAATGAATATTGAAAGAATTAAGGCTATTTTATCAGAGTTCTTTTGCCTTCACGTGGGATTTGACTGAAAATTGCGTAACTACAGTACACGTTACAGGCACTGATCAACAAACGCGGATATGTTACATGTCTAAACTACAGTAAAATGTATTTAAATCTCTTGACAGATTAGTTTTTGCAAGGTTAATAAAATGTTATTTAATAACAGTTGTCATAAGCATATTTCCAGTAGCCTACATGCCTCACACTTGCAGTCAGTCAGTGCTAGATTTAGTTTTCCTTGTCTGATTTGATCCTTTTTGATAAATTCTACTTTTTCCCTTTGTTCCTGTTTTTACTCTAGTCTGGTTCTAGTCTTTATTTTTTGATCTAGTCAAGGATCAGGGTAGAAGACCTCTGGTCTATAGTCTTGTTAATAAATCTCATCAATGGCTACATTTACATGCGCACCAGTGATGTGACTGTGACTATGTGACTTACTTAATCGCAGTAAAATGTTTACATGACATGAGCAGAACTTAGAACTTAGACCTTCTGGATATTATTTAGCGCCGTGATGAACTTCACAATGCCGGGTTTCCTGTTGCCGTCACATTCTTGGCGCCATCTAGATAAAGATACAGAGCAGAGACTACGCAGAAAGTTGTGTTGACAAAGTTTAATGATTTGGAGAAACAAAAACTTCAGAATAATGCCACAAAGTTCATTCATGAAGTTGTGTGAACAACACTGCCTGTTTAATGTGATTAAATTGGCAGTATGCCACATAGTTTAATGTAACTATGTTTATACGATTATGAGCTTAATTTCATTAATTTGGTCAAAGTATTGTGTTTACATGGGGTACAGTTTAATCACAATATTGTCAAAATCCTAGTATAATCGCATTATGAGGGGGCATGTAAACGTAGTCATTGTTCATTCTGCACCTGGGTCCTCCCTCATTCCGAAACCCAGACATCTTTCTACTACCATGTAGTAGGTGTGCAGGTGTGCATGAAGGCTTCACCTTCTTTCACATGGAAATCTTTTTCAGTTTTTTTCCTGTTAAGTCTGTCGAAGTCAGACATCAGTGAAAACATGAAAGCACTGGAGAGCTGCATGAAGCTGTACTTCAGATTTTACAGTTGTACCGTTGTACTGTACAGTTTGTCATGTTTAATATGGTAAAGCAGCTTGATTTTAAGCAATCTATTGTAGATAGCAAAGCTTGTGCAAACAAATCCAAGTGGATGTGATCAGATGCTTTTCTTATGCTTTATTAAATGCTTGCTGTTTTCTCATTTTTGTTGTGATTATTTTGTCATCAAGAGGAATGCGTGCATTACATATTCACCGCCGCTCTTGGTAGTGTGGGTGGCGTTGGATGTTTGCTATCGGTATATCGCTGCTCTCATATTTCGAATTTTGTTTTACCCCAAAGCGAAGAATGAAAAACAACTTTGCCATGGGTATATCGGGGCTTCAGTTGTTTGAGTCAGACCCTTTAAATGAATTAGTTGATCTGGTTCACAAAACCAGTCTGCATAATCGATTTGCTTTACTGAAGATTATTAGTGAATAACAGTGTGAACTTCTCATGATTTTTATGATGATTTTGCATATCTTTTCGAAGCTCTAAAGTTCCAGTCGCCGTATATTGTAATGGAATGGAAAATATGTTCCAGTCCCGCAATCTTTTGTGTTCCAGGGAACAAATAAAGTCTTACAAGTTTCTTTTTCAAAAAGAATGCCTAAAATATAATCCTTGTTGTGAACAGCATTCATGTAATGTACACACTAAATTATTCCGTCTGGCACCCTGCAGCACTCTCCTCTCAATCCCATCCTGCAGTGTCACCAGCTGTGACCTCATCACAGCAAAATTCACCCAGCGAACCCCACTGCCATGCCACAGTAACCAGCATTGACCAACCTTAATTAGTGGTGTTGGCAATGGCCAAGCCAAGAGGACAGCAGCCTGCCAGCTCCCAGCTCAAATACTCAAATCTGACTAATTCCTACTGAGTACAGCCATCAGCACCCTGAAAGGCTCTCTCTCCCCCCGCTATGTTCGTTCCTCTCATTCCCTAGTGTGGCTCAGCTCGTTAACCTTTTATATGTAAATCATTCCTGTGCATCTAGGGGCCATGTGGAGTAATGGGAAACTATTAAAAATCTGGTTTTCCAGCATGCAATTCTTGTAACAAGCTTTAGTGAGCTGAAATGTCAAGAGGAAGCCCCAAACAAGTGTTTGGTTTAATGAGGGTTGCTTCTGATCAGCATCCGTCTGCTTTCAATACTTGAGCACTTCTATCCTTACTGGTTTCCGGTGGAGGATACTTTGCTTCACTGCACTGTAAAAAATTATTTAGAAAAAAAGTTATCTGGTTGCCTTAAAATTTTGAGTTCATTGAAATTAAAATTTTGAGTTAATACAATTAACATTTTTTGAGATTCGACAAACTTTACTAAAATATTATTAAAAGATTTTGTAAGCATATTGGGTAATTGTGTGTGTTTTATTTCTGGTGACGCAGTGAAACATGCCAAATAGTGCTCTTTTTCGTGATTTATCAATTTTTTTATGTGGTTCAAATACAAAAATATTTTGAGTTTCTATTTATTAAACTAATTTCCTTCATTGTATCAACTCACATTTTAAATTTCAATAAACTCAAAATTTTAAGGCAACCAGGTTACTTACTTTTTTAAGTTAAACCAACAAAAACCAACCAATTTTTTTTTACAGTGTGCACATCATAGGTCTAATATATGAAAGGACTGAAAGGAAGACATAAAAAGGACTGTTTACAATCGAAAGAGTTTTATTCTCAGACACAACAGCTGATCTGAAAAATGTGTTGTCCTGAGCTTTGTTTACATCTTATGACAGCAAAAATAGACCCTTAGGTAAGCTGCGTTGCTTCATTTCACTGCATGACGACATATTGATTTGTTAATAGCACCAATCAAACATCATTTCCTGATGTAATGACCAAGACAAAGAAGTTACTGAGGGAAGCAATTCCATAATCGAGAGAGCAGTGCTCTGTCTACCAAAGGCCCTTCAGAGACACCATTACAGACTTCGCAACTGAACTGGAAATACAATTAACACCATAATCCATGTAATGAGCCAATCAGGGATATTGACACCAGCTCGGATCCAGTAAAAGCATCCATGTGTTTGAGACAGCAGATAGACCCTCATGCTGCATACACCAAATCTGTAATGTACAAACCAGCTACCAGAGCTGCACCCCCGCCCTGATCTCCTAGTGCAGCCCACACACAGAGGGGTATTTTTAGCGTATCACCCTGTCTCTGAGATGGAAAGCATAACTCCCCCTCTGCAGGCTGGGGCTGCTGGGGCTCTGTTATTTTAATCCAGACTGGAGAGAGAGAAAGAGAGATACAGAAAAAGAGGGAGGGAGTGAGTCATCAAGAGCTACCTTTGTGTCAGCGTAGAGTTGTCTTCTCCGCCACCATCATCTCTCCATCTCTCTCTCTCTCTCTCTCTCTCTCTCTCTCTCTCTCTCTCTCTCTCTCTCTCTCTCTCTCTCTCTCTCTCTCTCTCTCTCTCTCTCTCTCTCTCTCTATCTATCTATCTATCCATCTATCTATCTATCTATTCAGATTCATATAATTGCTATCTATCTATCTATCTATCTATCTATCTATCTATCTATCTATCTATCTATCTATCTATCTATCTATCTATCTATCTATCTATCTATCTATCTATCTATCTATCTATCTATTCAGATTCATATAATTGCTATCTATCTATCTATCTATCTATCTATCTATCTATCTATCTATCTATCTATCTATCTATCTATCTATCTATCTATCTATCTATCTATCTATCTATCTATCTATCTATCTATCTATCTATCTATCTATTCAGATTCATATAATTGCTATCTATCTATCTATCTATCTATCTATCTATCTATCTATCTATCTATCTATCTATCTATCTATCTATCTATCTATCTATCTATCTATCTATCTATCTGTCTGTCTGTCTGTCTGTCTGTCTGTCTGTCTGTCTGTCTGTCTGTCTGTCTGTCTGTCTAGTAATGTATTTACATGATTTAATTGTGTACGTCAGTCCCACATGAATCAATAAAGTTAAACACACTTCATTTGTTCATGTAACTTCAACTTCATAGAATGAATACATTTTAAAGCCCTATTCGGACTGGATTAGTTTAACATGGGGACGTGGGGGTAAAGTAATTATAACCAGAGGTTCTTGGTGATTTTAGTCCCGTCCGAATGTGCCATCTCGGTAATCATTACGGACAATGTCAGTAAAGATTACCGAGACTTTTACCTTCTGGAAAAAGGTCCGGAAAAATTACCTCAGGTAATACTAATTCCGTTCGAATAGACCTGCTGTAAAAATGTATGGTAAAATTCCGTCATTGCCTGTTTAAAAGTTAAAAAAAGAGCACATTTTGCGACCTTGGAGGCGCTTGAAGCATTCGGTTGCGTTGTAGGTGGTGGGACAAATCTGTGGAAAATGTCCAGTATTTTCCGCATATCATTTAAAGCAAAAAGATGATCAAAAGCACTTATTAGAGGCACAACACATTTTAGCTCTAGGTAAGTGTCTATTACCAACATAATCCAATCAGAATCGTTAGACTGGACCTAACTGTTTATTAAAACACACATATATATTGGAGACGGAGTTCAGACTGGCACCCAGGTTGTGTGTTTGCTCACGTTATAACGGTAACGTCATACGCACATGACGTCAAGGAGGTGCGTAAAGCGAGTTACTCCTCCCACTTCTGCTAGTTTTACTGAGATGTCTTATCCCGTGCGAATTGGCCATTGGTATTACAGACGTCCTGAGGTAAAATGACTTTACCCCCATGTCCCCATGTTAAACTAATCCAGTCCGAATAGGGCTTAAGTGACACAATTAAGTAGCCTAGAAATCTAGACGCACCCTAGCGGCAGCAAATGTAATCTGCCCGCAAGTGTCATCTAGGAACTCTCAATACACTTCTGAGCTGTATTCCCCTCACTCTGGACGGGCCAATCACATCGTGTATAAAGCCGGTGGGCGGGGCCATAATGACGACGGCCGAGTTGCGTTTGCGTGCTCCTAGTAAACACAGAAACTGGCGAACGGCGGTCTTTCGAATCAGCTTTGACCGCGTCTCTGGAAGACTTGGAGTTAAGCTTTTCTCTGAGAAAAGAACAAAGAACGGCACTGAAGTCATTCTTAAAAAGGGAAGATGTGTTTGGGGTTTTGCTGACTGGATACGGCGAATGTTTAATCTATCAACAAGCTCTGTTTCACCTTCGTTGCTCTGGTTGGTTGTAGCGCTATCCTATCGCGTGCAGAGGGAGTTTGAAAGACAACCGTTTATCCCGCCCCTCAGATTGAGCCCCGTCTACGGTGAGTTTCCAGACCAAACATCTTGATGTGGGTCTGGCTTGTCAGGCTAACAATTAAGTAGTCTCAAGGTGAATATTGAATACATTATTGAATATTAAACACAAGTCTTCCCTTTCTCATCTTACTCAAATACATAAAATAACACTTTTACATATAAAATAACAACATTTACTCCCTTTTGATTTAGCCATATGCAAAGCATGCTGGGAACTAACAAGCCCCGCCCAGTTTCAGTTAGTGCAACACAAATCACTCGTCTGACGTCTGAGGGAGTCGCCTGTCAATTGCATCATATCTGCGTTATCCTCGGTTTCCAGTTATATTGGGCAGAAACACTTTACTCGGCCCCACTTTATATTAGGTGGCCTTAAGTACTATGTACTTACATCAAAAAAACAAGTACAATGTTACTGTTACAAACATAGTGTGTAGGTCAAACTCACGAAGGTGCAGGAGAACTTGCCTTGGAACAGGAAACTTTTAATAGCAACAACTCAGGAACATACAAACACACCACTTGACATGAACATCGACGGACAAACACTGAGGGGAAACTGAGAACTAAATACACAGGGGCAAATGAGGTAATTGACAAGACACAGGTTATGGGCATAACTAATTAGACAGACTGGGGAGAAACTTGTGGAGCAAATTGTATTGCAAAGCACTTTTGCTGATATCGAGGTGGGATACGGGAGAGTTATGGACGTTAATTACAGACGTAATTACATGCAGGTATTTTTAAAATGTAAGTACAATGTAAAAACATGTACGTACACAATAAGTGCATTGTATCAAAAGATTAATTAAAATCTTAGTACATAGTAGTAGTTAAGGCCACCTAATATAAAGTGGGTCCCATAACTCTTTGCTGTGTGCAACAAGTGTCACAGCAGCTGCTGAGCAAACACAGAGTAACATCATAAAATCATTTTAAACACACTTTAATATATTGAATATGATAAATAGAGCTGTGTTACCTCATACTCATGACCGGAAAAGTGGAAATAGCGCCGGCGTCTATGTCACTTCATAATAAAAGTCCACCTGCTTGCGAGCCGTGTGTTTGAGTAACAATCGCTCCAGCGGCCTTGCTCAGCTCCCTCAACATTTGGTCCTGCTCTGCTTCACACTACAGTAACGTTAAATAATCACATTCATGAACATGATTTCTGCCTGAGTCCTATCTCGATTCTTTTCCACTGGCTGTGAGGTGAAAATCACGTCCCAATATGCTGTGCTCAAACTTGGCGCCATCAATCTACACCGTTGTTTTGAATAGGCGCCCTCTAGCGGACAGAAAAGTTACATAGTGTAGCTTTAAGTAAACTTCAATTTGACTCATATGTCAGCAGATTACACACAATCAAATTAAGTTAGGAGAAAATAGCAATTAAGCAAAAATTGCTTTAGCTGATTTTAATTAAGCAATTTGAACAAGTATATTTTTTTGAACATTTTTTTTAGTGGATGTGAGTATTGTACTAAAATGTTTATTATATCACATTACACTGTTCGTGATCCACTTTAATCTAAATTAATCTGTGCACAGGATTCCATGAACAGATGGCCTGGAGAACCCCATTCAAGCTGTGCTTCACTTGGAGTCTATGGCAGAGACCTATTGCTTTTAATGGAGTAAAGATCACTGTTCATTGGACAAGAGGCTGGGTACTTCCTGTGCCTGTAGTCCGAGTTAATAAGAGCACAGTGAATACTGTTTTGCATTGAAGAAAAAAATTAATGAAAAAAAAAATCACTTTTTTTTTTCTTGCCTAAAAGCTCACACATGCAACACACTGGGCGCTAATTGAAATGGTGATGAATTGAAATGGTGATGAAGGGCTAACAGAGTTCAACTTCATAGTTGAAGGGCTACACCATAGTTCTCAGTCCTTGTCCTCGAGGATCCCCAAAACTAAAGCCCTTTTCTCAAAGAATTAGTTTTATGGACCTCTGTAATTTAGAAATTACTCCCCCACATCTGAATTTTGCATGGCACATCCGCACAGGATAAGCAAAGCCTGTGATTATACTCCAAATTACTGACTTATCTCCCGGATATGATGTCAAGACTGGTAATTTTTTTCCATTATAGATATATAGCTGTATGATAAACAGTCATATGTTTCGATATTGTTTTGATTGTTTTATAGTAATACTAATTATTTTGTTCAATTAGAGAACAGACGCTAGAATTAAAAACTGAAGTGAGCACAGATCAGCGGCAGGAGTCAGATTTCATTTATCATGAGAAGCTGGCAGTATAGATTCAGTTTCAAAGCTAAATGTAAAAGTGTCCATTTAAGCTAGCTTGTCATTGTCATTATGTTTTTCATTAAGGATAGTATTGATATTAATATTAAACACACCATTCAAGTAATTTGGTAGGCTCATTCTTAAGTGAAAGTAGGCTATAATCCGTGCGGGAAATTATAACCTTGCGCATTATGAATTATGAATTATATACGATCCGCCTAATCTTGGCCAAATCACAGAGATGCAGATTCACACGGGACTACTGTTATCAGAGTACCTTGGTGTTCGGTGAAATATTGTTACTTTACAAATTACAAACATAGCCTATTCGCACGGGATTAAGATCACAGAGAACATCTGCAATTATTACAAATAACCAGGTCCCCAGATAATACTAATCCCGTGCTAATAAGGTTTAAATCTTCTTCTGATTTCCATTTGTGCTCTTTGCAAGGTATAAATTTAAAGTTCTTCTTTTCCCTGTTTGTGCCTGGCAATTTATTAATGAGATTTTATCTAATATGGCAACCTTCACAATCGATTTGTCACACAAAATTTATAAAGACAGACATACTGATATGATACCAGAGTATGAAAAACATATCATGAATGCTCACTGGTAATGAGGGAAAATGAAATGACAAGTTTAATCGTAGGAAACAGGATAAGGATGTGAGCATTGTTTTCATTTGGTAATTGTTTTTTTGTTTTTATTATTATTCACTGAAGCATTTTTCAAATCAATCTTCAGGTTACAGTGTTTGACCTTGCAGAACAGCCCTGATAAGACAGATGAGCAGCCAACAGTGGAAAGCAATAAGATTCAAACAGAAGCTTATGAAGGTACATTCCCTCCAACATAGATATTACACCTATATTTCTTTTGATTAATTAAGTTATCCTGAGTGGATAATAATTATGCTCATTGATAGAAAAGGCAAAAACAGTCATTAGTGGGAGAGAGGAGAAATCTATTCCATAGAGCATTTTGTTTAAACCGCATGAACTGCATTCACCCTGAGGCTATACGCTACTTGCCATGTATCATTTTTAGAGACTGCAAAGCTAAAAAGGTTAAAAAGATTTGAGATATAAAAATATTATATTAGGTTAGACTGGGGGAAGTGTCAGGCTCTTTTTCACAATACCGAGAGAGCGTCGGACGTCTGTCTATCTGTGAATACGCCGTGTCACTCCAGCTGTGATGCCCCTTCTAAAATCAATTTTCTCTGAATGTTTGCAGCCTTGACCTCTATCAGGAAACAGGCATCAGACGTGGCTGACACTGACTTGCTTTTACTAGAAAGAACAGCTCAGACTCTGGCTCAGCGACGTGAGGCTTTCTTATCGAATTCCACTGGCTTTTATTTATAGTGTTTTCTGTTTTCATATACTTTTATAGTTCCTGTGATTTGATTGTGCTTGACGTTGGGCTACTTTGAGGCAATGACCTGCATCACGTTGAGAAAGAGCTTTATGTGAGAGTTTGTCATTTTATCTTCAATGAGAAAAGTGCCTGGATTATTTTAGACACTTGGGTCGAGGGCTGGTAATGCTGAACGATCCATTTAGGTTGTGCATCTAGACTTTTGCACTAAAAATGGGCTATTCATAGACAGCTTCTTTGTTTCTGCAGCTGCATTTGTCTTAACTGGTCCTCTCTCTCTCTCTCTCTCTCGCTCTCTCTCATGAACAAAATCATTCTCTTTCCGCTTCTCTTGCCTCTTCTCATCTCTTAGCACTCCATCTTTCACAATCTATTCTGTCACTCCTCAGTACACAGAAAGTAAATCTCTCTCTCTCTCTCTGTCCACATCTGATCACCCTCTGAGGAATGGACTTCAATCAGTGCTCACTCAAGCAATACATTAATGCACGTAGACATCATGTTTCAACTGATATTTATGATGGTAATAGGAGGCGAGACATATAGGAAGCATTATGGTTACTGACTGCACACTGGGAGCAGTTACTGGCAGTGGATTGAGTGGCCGGGGCAGCTGAAGGTGTTATTGGTAGAGAGAGATGAAAAAGGGCAGAGGAATAAGGCAGTAGAAAAGCTTTACATGCGATTGTAGAAACACTACCGTAACACACACAAGCTATTTAAATTTGAGAGCAATAAAAAGAAGAAGAAGAAAAATTGCAGAAAAACCTCCCAAAACAAGCAGAATGGGTCCCAGACTATTTAAAATCTGAAACTTGTTATTAAGGAATGTGCCTAATTTTTTAAAAGTTGTTTAAAAAGACGAATAATCATCTTTTGGATGGCATCCAAAATAAGTTCCATATAAAAAGAGAAAATAATTAAATGAGATGAAGTACCTTTTGTTAAAGCTGCAGTAGGGAGGTTTTAGAAAATGTTGACTTGCGTGGAAATTTAAAGAAGCACAGCTCACAGGTCACTCCCCCTTGCTCTCTGCTGTGCTACAGCCCTCACTTCACAGCTCCTCCCCATCACAGCTCCTCCCCCTTCACAGTCCCTCCCCCTTCACAGCTCCTCCCGTCACAGCTCCTCCCCCTTCACAGCTTCTCCCCATCACAGCTCCTCCCGTCACAGCTCCTCCCCCTTCACAGCTTCTCCCACCACAGCTCCTCCCCATCACAGCTCCTCCCATCACAGCTCCTCCCCATCACAGCTCCTCCCCATCATAGCTCCTCCCCCATCACAACAGAGCATGCTGTGAATGCGCACTGATGATGGTAGTAAGCAAGCAGCAGGGCCACTGGCAGATAAACAGTTTTGGTACATTCACTGGTACAGACGAAACATCATCAATATGATTTACATTGACTATGGCCTGCCCATACTTTGACTACAAACCTGGTCCTCAAAACATTACGTATTTTGCAATACATGTAATGTAACTATATGACGTTGCACTATAAGATAACGGTAACTAACTTGCAATAGTATGCAAGTAATTATTCTATCAATATGTAATGCTAAATAAGGTTAGCTAGTACATTATTTCAGCAACATGACAAGCCAGTGAATTAGTAGGTTTCAGTTGCTTTGCACAGTGTGTGACATTTTATCTGTATGTTAGTTTTGACACAGTTGTGTACGTCTTAAAAAATGAAACAAATCAAGCAGGGATACTTACTTGTCAAGCAGAAATGTGGCTAACTCTGCACCGGTTTTTAATCCTTTCAGGACACGTAAAGTACTCCCTACCTCGCAAAAGCCGCTCAGATATTTACCCTAGTTTTATTTCGGGGTCTATTGAAATCTTTATTTTTGTCTTTTTTTATCATCAGCATCTGTCTTTTTACGTTTACTTTATTTTATGAACAGGTGCCACTCGAGGAATTGGCAATTTGGATTGTTTGTCCGGCCTAAGCAAAGCTGCGACACACCGGTAATCTTGAATTTGAACCAAGCGGCAACCTCCCACTATCTCTCTTGAAGCCAATACGGAAGAAATGTAAACTTCAATTCCTTGACTGGCCACTAGGGACAGGCTCCAGAAGGGAGCAGAATCTCATTGAGCCCCATGTTAATATTCCCAACTTTACAGCAGAAAAAAACAGCCTGGTACAAATTGTGATTTTGGTCTATTCGGCTAATTTTGCCCTTCATGACAACTGTGAGGGGGTCGATTTAAAAAAAAAAACTAATTTGTTTCCATTATATAAAGCCTTAATATTCTGCATAATTATGGGTGTGGTTACTTTGAGTGACAGGTGGATAGCCATTTATCCGCCGTTTATAGTCATTGTGTCACCTAAGCTCCGCCCACATCCCGCCTCTTTGCCCATTTTCTGTTATCCGGGAGTGACAAGATGGAAATGGTCAGCTCGTCTCTACTTTACACTTCAGAGCGGCTTATCAGAATCTTATGGAAAAATCCTATGGATTTTTACAGTCTATGATTTGAACGCCTGTTCGCGCTGTGCATGAGAGCGCACAAGAGGTGTGTGATCAGCACGCACACAATCTTATTCGACACTGCTAAGACACTCTTCCTGGCTCTGATGGTTGTTTCTGACCGTGAGCGGTGAATTTCTGCAAATGGCAATAGGACCACTGGGAGGAGCCCTTTTTTTCCACAGATTATCTGTCTCATATTCTACTGTCAGGATATAATGACAGGTTTAACAAATATGTAAAAAATACATTTTTACAAAAGTTACCTACTGCAGATTTAAATATTTAATTAACAAGACAGTCAAAAAAAAAATCTATTATTTAAAATTTAAGCCATTGTTATATTTTTAGTAATTACGCCCAAAAGATAATTTAAAGTCCTTATTTTGTTGACTGAGGTAAAAAGTAAAATAAATAAATAAATAATTAACTTAGGCTACAACAGCCACTGCTTTTCAGAAGCTTCTTCTGAATTAGTATTTATATTTATAGACAAGTTTGGTTACCAACACTCTTCATATATCTTTTATGTTCTGCAAAAAATAGAATAATATACAGGTTTGAAACGACACAAGGATAAATGTAAATAATAAAAACATATTGGGCAAACTATCCCCAAAAAAGGAAATAATATTTTTGAAGTTTCTACTCTAAATTATAAACTTGCCAAAATGCCAGTGGTGGCAGTTCTCATTTTGGATCTCATTAGATCTACACATTCCAAAAAAGTTTGGACAGGGCCATGTTTGCCACTGTCTGGCATCCCCTCTTCCTTTTATAACAGTCTGCAAACATCTGGGGACTGAGGGGACAAGTTGCTCTAGTTTAGGAATAGAAATGTTGTCCAATTCTTGTCTAATACAGGCTTCTAGTTGTTCAACTGTCTTAGGTCTTCTTTGTCGAAGATCACGGGCATCCAGTATGGTTTTCTGGCCTTGACCCTCATGCACAGAGATTGTTCCAGATTCTCTGAATCTTTTGATAATATTATGCACTGTTGATGATGATAACTTCAAACTCTTGGCAATTTTTCTCTGAAAAACTCCTTTCTGATATTGCTCCACTATTTTTCGCCACAGCATTGGGGGAATTAGTGATCCTCTGTCCAAAAACAACCCCATATAAAGTAACTAACTCTAATTAACAAAAATAAAACATTACTTGAGCTTTCATGTAATACTTACTGTAATGTTATCATATCCCATATCCGATTAAACTATTGAAGTGAAAACCTACAATATTAATGCATTTACTGTCCAGGCAGCACCGGTTCAAGTCGAACACATCTATTGGCTCTCTTAATGAATCTCGTTATGAATGGGCCATTGATTAATTCAGAAACACACAACAGTTCTTCTCTAGATTAAGTAATATTTCTGTTGGAAAAACTGGGCAAAAACAGACAATACTGTTTGTAAAATATATCACAATATTAACACTTTATGTATTGAACTGTCATTTAAAATCAATATCACAGTAATCATACAGGCCAATACATGAGACAAAAACTATTTTACCCTTAATCTTGAAACCCAAACAGTAGCTTGTCTGTTTAATCAGACCACACAGGCCAGCCTTCGCTCTTCACATGCATCAATGAGCCTTGGCCGTCCATGTCCTTGTGACCCCTAGTAAGCACCGTGGTTCCCCACTGTTCCTTCATTGGGCCACTTTTGATAGATACTGACCACTGCAGAGCAGATACACCCCACAAGAGCTGCAGTTTCGGAGATGCTCTGACTCAGTCGTCTAGTCATCACAATTTGGCCCTTGTCAAACTCACTCAAAGCCATACACTTACCCATTTTTCCTGCTTCTAACACATCAACTTTGAGGACAAAATGTTCACTTGCTGCCTGTGTCAATTGGTGTCTCCTCTGAATGTGCCTCACCGGCACGTCATCCTCAATAAACCCGTCTCCGGCGCCATGACTCCGATCCTTCAAATATCCGTATTCTTGTGTAATCAATGCGTCATGCAAAAAGTCTCTTGCGTGATACCCAGAAATGTTGAATATTCTGATCCAATATGATTTCTGACCTGTAAGGTTGCCAGAATAATAAGCATACACTGTTTGTTAATAGGCCAGAGGAAAACTGGCACCCCGACTGAGTCTGGTTTTTCCCAAGGTTTATTTTTTTCCAATATGCCCTGATGGAGTTTTGGTTTCTTGCCACTGTTGCCTTCGGCTGGGCTTGCTCAGTTGGGGACACAAAAATTTAAAAGTAAGTTTTTCAACTAAATAGCCGAATAAAATTAATTTATTAGGTCTTAATTAATTGTATAAACTATAATACTGATGTCACACCCTCACTACCATCAGACACTGCCACACCCACTTGTTCCCCATCACCGGCATTCTGATCACCTGTTCACCGATCCACCCGTGACTACCTGTCCTTCATTGAAACCTTCACCTGTACCATCTTCGTCTTTATTATCATCGTCCTCTTCGTCATCTTCGTCTTCACCATCATCCTTGTCTTCACCTTCATCGTCCTTCGTCTGAGTGTCACCATCCACCTAAGTGTCCGTAACCTCTGATAATAAACTTTGCACTTGCACTAATCCCTCTGTGTCCTCATCTGTGTCTGACAACTGATCTGCCAACATTGTCACAATATGATAAATTAAAATAAGCTGATAACCATTTTCACCAGAATGACTGTACAGACAAATCAAATTTAGTTGTAATATTTTCCTGTTTAACACTGTGAAGCTGCTTTGAAACAATTTTCATTGTAAAAGCACTATATAAATAAAGTTGACTTAACTTGACTTGACTTATTAATCCCCACCACGAACTGGTGGGTCAGGTGGCCTTCTGGTAGTTTCTTGCTAAATGATTAAATGTTCTTATTTAGAGTATAATTTCATATTTCCACATTAATACAAATTAACATAGAAAGGTATAATCCCATTTTGAAATGTCTATTAGATTGTTGTACAAAATAAAGACTTTAAATTATCTTTTGGAAGGAATTTCTACACCAAATTTGATGTGCAATTAATTTGCGATTAATTAATTGCCACATTGTGTAACAAAATTTGAATCGTTTGAAAGCCCTATAGTTGTTCTTACTTAGACTTTTTGATTAACTTTACTTAATGTCCAATAATTTGTTGAACTTACTTAAACTATTTGCATGCTAATGCATTTGTTACTCAAAAAAACCCAAGTAAACATTACTTGACTGTTTTGAGTACCATTTGGCCAAAGCAAAAAAAAACAAAAAAAAAAACAACAACAACAACTTATGACCAAAAGGTTGAGGTGGGGCAATTTTTAATAGACTTTTCACTAATTTCCTCCACTTCTGCAGTCATTGTTCTTCTTAGTTGCATTCACTAATTTTCAAGTCATCTAGAATGTTATTGACAATACAACTAAATACTTTGGAAAAGCGTCAAATAAGCTGACTACATAAATTTATGTTGATTTCCTAAAATGTCTCACCATTATGGTGATAGGTTTTCCTTTGGTTGGGCACTTTTTTTTTCACTCACCTAAAAGATTATTAGGAACACCATACTAATACTGTGTTTGACCCCCTTTCGCCTTCAGAAATGCCTGAATTCTCTGCGGCATTGATTCAACAAGGTACTGAAAGCATTCTTTAGAAATGTTGGCCCATATTGTTAATATCTTGCAGTTGATGGAGATGCTCTATTGGGTTGAGATCTGGTGACTGTGGGGGCCATTTTAGTTCAGTGAACTCATTGTCATGTTCAAGAAACCAATTTGAAATGATTCAAGCTTTGTGACATGGTGCATTATCCTGCTGGAAGTAGCCATCAGAGGATGGGCATATGGTGGTCATAAAAGGATGGACATGGTCAGAAACAATGCTTAGGTAGGCCTTGGCATTAAAACAATGCCAAATTGGTAGGCCACTTAAGGGGCCTAAAGTGTGCCAAGAAAACATCCTCCACACCAGTACACCACCACCAGCCTGCACAGTGGTAGCAAGACATGATGGACCGGTTACAGTTGACCATGCTAAAGTCACACACAGACTTCAAGATTCAGCATGCAAAACAGAACAATGGTAAAAAAAAAAAAATTACACTTAATAAGACCATTATAAATGTATTGCCTGTTGTTATTGGGATTATTCTAACAAAACACATCAAATAAAATGGTAAAATAAAGCCAAAATTAACAAAACAAAGCAATTCATTTATTTGTGCTGCAATGCATTCTGGGAGTACACTTCCTCAGATCACAAATATAATTATGTAGAAACAACTTAAATGGTTTAAGTAAAACAACTTGATGCAATTAAGCTTACTTAATTGAGTGTCAAGTGCATTCATGCTAGGTGAACTACTAAAAATATGTTCACTTTAATTGAAGAAAACGTGGAAACCGATTGCACATAGTTTTTTAAGTCGGCATAGCTGAAAATGACAGATTAAAACTATGTTGAGTATAATAGTATTTAAGATGTTTGCAGAACATAATATAACACTGTTAGTTAATGGAACTACTTGAGTATTCTTACGATTAAATCTTAAGTAAAATGTGTAAATAACTAGAGTATGCTAACTAGAATTGGCATTAAACTAACTTGATATGTATTACTTAATTCACTTGAGTGGTGTTAGCTTTCGTTACTTTTAGCTGAATATTAAATTAACTTTAGTTTACCCTGTAAGTTTTTTTTTATTTTTAGTTTTTCAAATCATGTTATAAGAGTTCATATTGCCTACCCCTAGCAGTAAAAGCATTAAAAGCCTGTAGAGCACCAACAGCGAGCACCCCTAGTGAGCTTCAGCCGTGCTTTAAGAGCGTCTGCTCTTGGAGGCTCTTACAGCGTATGGCAGAGAGCATGTATGGGCTGCCGACCAGCAGTATGGTCAAACAGACTGGTTGTCTCCCACTCTGTCCCCAGACACATGCAAATAGTCAGTGAACACTCGCACATACAGGCACTGCTCACAAACACATACGCTGACACATGCTTGCAGCACCAGTATTAGTCTTGTTCATGTCATAACAACTGGCTAATTTTGGTTAGAGATAAATCTAACTAAAAAAAAACATCAGACATATAAACTACAAGCTGATTGCAGCCATTAGAGTAAAACATGTTTTATGGTACTGTGGTGTTAAGCACATTGCCCTGATAAACAGATCAGAATAAGAAAAAAAACGGCATACCCTGAGCAGAGCTGTGGTGAACAGGATTTGCAGGAACAGTAAAACACCTTATCAGATCCATAAACATTAATACTACAAAAACAAAATGCAGGCATGTGGAGTGCATGTGGCTTACTGAAAAAAAGAAAAAAGAAAAAAAATGTTTTGGTTAGTTTACTTACTATTCTGTAATTCAAGCAACTTACTATATTTAAAGTTGTAATGTGGATATTTTCGTCTGTATTTTGACCTTCATCAAAGTGGAGCTAAT
The DNA here is from genome assembly GCF_024679245.1 of Pseudorasbora parva. Lineage (NCBI taxonomy): Eukaryota > Metazoa > Chordata > Actinopteri > Cypriniformes > Gobionidae > Pseudorasbora > Pseudorasbora parva. The sequence continues at coordinate 43,611,249 of NC_090173.1, read as the reverse complement.
TTTAAAAATAAATAAAAATAAATGTAGGGCAGGGACTTTTTTTGATGATTGGACGGAGGCAGATCTGAATGTGAGCTTGCTGTGATTTGTAAGAAAGATGTAGAGTTTATGAGGATGAAATTATTGGAGAAGTCATGCAAACAAGTCTGCCATTTCATTAAAACATTGAGTTGTCATTTTGTTTAAAAAGGATGAGCTCAAAAAGATATGCAATTAAATAAATTTAGAAAATAGATAGAAGAAACACAAACAAATACTATTGTATTTATGCATAATATTAATGTATTTATGATTAGTTTAATATATCTAGATGAAATAATTTAGAATCATGAATAATTGGAATAATTTGCAAAAACCTATTTTTTTAAGTTGACAAAACCTAAGAAATTGTGTTAAAATGTACTTATTCTAAATAGGTAATTGCTACTTTCAAGCAATGGCAACTTGCCATTTGAAGTTCACACCAACAACTTAAAACATAACCATTAAAAAACCCAGATGAACTGAATGCTAAAACAACCATGCAAACTCTCGTTTTCATTTTTTAAGCTGAACTAACCCATGCACACTTCTCTTTTTCCAAAGCAAGATACAGAAGTGATGCTCAATTCACACTCAATGTTGAAGCTGGTTGGATTTAATCTCATTATAGTGGGAGCCTGAGGCCTTCTATCCTATTTATAGCATTCACAAAGAGGCGGGCTGGATCCATGAGGTCATGCTGCTGTGGCCTCATGAGTGATAAAACATGGACCAATCACAGCTGGGGCCAGCTTCGAATTTGATTTGGTCAAATGGAAGATTGCCATGAATCCGTTATGACAGCGGCCATCACTGGCACCACTGCTCCCTCTCATCTACCCTTATCTACCCTCTTCACTCTCTCTTTCACCCGTTTCTCTCTTCCAGTCTCACCCCCATCTTTCTTTCCCTCTGTGCACTTTCCCTGTTTCTCTCCTGTCCTCGGTCCACCTGTCTCTCTCCACAGAATGCCTAGACTCTTGTGTCGACTCCCATCACGACAACTGGATTTAAGCATAGACGACGACAAGTGCCCTAATCTGTCACGGGCGATAAGCATCTCAAGAGCAGAAGGAGAGGGGGCGGGGTGAGCCAGCGTGGTGTGTCAACATCACATTCCACTGCGTTCCGTTCATTTACGGTGTTTACCGTTTGCACGACGTTCCTTGTTTAGTGCAAGCATAACATGGGATACAGAAAAATACAGCTTAAAAAAAAGTGTCCAATAGCCCTCTCAGACCGTATACAGCCTGACTAAATGCTCGGATCACAAACACACACACATATATTTTTGTGACATATGGGGACATTCCATAGGCATAATGGTTTTTATACTGTACAAACTGTATTTTCTATCCCCTTACACTGCCCCTGCCACTAAACCTACCCATCACAGGAAACATTCTGCATTTTTACTTTCGCCTTTTAAAGCCTTTTGAAAAGTGAGGACATGGACATTTTTTCACCATCTCCTTGTAATACCTGTGTCATACCCATGTCATTGGGGTGTCATACCCCCCCCCCCCCCCCCCTACACACACACAGGCAGACACGTAAACAAGTGTAGAGGGGACAGAAGAAGCTGTAAAAGTAGGGCAAGTGAAAGAGCCAACTGCGATAATCTGAATTTAAGAGGGAGAAAAAAAGCTCTCGATGTGCTGCTCAGTGTTGGTGGTAATGAATTACCCTCGTTGGAGTTATCGCTGGCTCTTGGCCCGCTCCCTGCATCACAGGAAATTTCAATTCCTGCTCTTTTGCAGATGTCCAGACCCCTGCTGCCAATCACAGAGCAGCAGAGCGTAGCGCTGCCAGGGAAATATCTAACCCCACAAGCCTGTCCAGAACCAACACACCGAGATCTCGGATCTGAGGATAATAGATTCAGTCCCACCATGGAAGACAGGCCCGGGGCATATGGGGAATCTCAGGCCTTTAAATGCCACGAGAGGCCAGGAATTTTGTCCCATGACTGTTGCACTTCCAGGCAAGGTTTCCAGATCAGATGAGCTGCATACCTGAATCAGTCTCACAGAGGTCAAAAGATGGTCCCAGAGGACCGAAGCAGTGTCCATTATAGTAACTTAGCACTGTGATGTAATAAATAGATCAGTTGGACGTTTGTCAATAGCTGCAGTGCACCGGCATCAATAATGTAAGAGTACATTCTAAGTTTGTTGTGTATTATCTGCTGTGGTTTCAGTAAGAAACAATTAAGTGCAGAGTGCTTAAGAGTGCTGGTGCTATAAGGCAGGCATGTGTTTTGACAAAAGCTGAGAGACATTTTAAACATCACGGCAAGTACCACTTTTAAGATCCCTGGTACCACCCTGAATCTATATATTTTGAACAAAATGTTGGTTGTCTGCAGGTTACGTAATACGAGTGACTCAGAAACAGCAGTTTCCAGTCCAGTTCACACATGACCAGACCACAGCCGACTCCAACAGAGCAGGCCAACGCATCCTCCCGCTCTTTCTTTCTCTCAAAGGATATTCAATTTGTAAGCTAAACCGTGTGCAAACTCACAATCACGACATACCAATTCAGCAGGCATGAAAATACTGCTTAATAAATTCATAGAGGAAGCATTAATTATATTTATCTGTAAGCTGATTCATTGGACCAGGCGATAATGTTGTCTAAATGACTAATGTTTAACATGGAGATGTATATTTGCAAGCTAATCTATTATAGGTTAGTAAAAGCAAATGCAATATTGTTTTGGATCATGGTTCAGTGTGACAGTCAGTGCCATATTCTGCTGATACCGGAGCCATCTGTCCTTCCCTAGTGAGTAGGATTGCCACTTGCTCATAATTATCCAGTGGGTTGAAGACAGTCTATCTATGGGTTACAAATCCCTGGTGACATTGTATATCAGGTTGGACAACAGGAAACCATTCCTCAAACGTAACAGGTGGATCACATACATATTAACCGAGGAACGCTCTTCATATCTCTCAAACCCCAGGTGTGGTAATGCACTTGGCTCGGCTCTGATTTGTTTGCTGTCCTCGATTTGAACTAAACTCTCCCTGGTGTGCTTTCTGCTGCCCAACCTACATTATCTCACCCGTCTATTACTCTGACAACTGTCGTTTGATGTCTCTGGTGTCGTTGTGTGCGCTGTGCACATGCAAATGAGAGTGTGTAAATGCATATGCGGGATCTGTGCTGCTGACAACTCGGTGACACAAGTGTGTCTCTCTCAGAACTGCCACCCGTTGAGACGAGAGTCCACGGCGCTCGCGCACACACATTCAGACATGCTTACATACTCAGAGAGGGTCCAGGATCCCTTGACGGATGTCACTACACAGCTTATCATCAAAATGTGAGAATGGGAAAGAAGGCTGCTGCTGTGGAGCAGGTTGATTCAGGTTGTCTGTCTGATAACACATGAAATTCAGGACTCCTCACACCTCCACGCATATCTGACATGCTCCTTGCGGAATACCGCCGCACTAATGCTAAACAACAGACAAAACGAGGACTGTGAGAACTGACCCCTTTGCAGTCAACCAAATGCAGCATGGGAATTTAAAATGGCTCTTCACATTACTCTGTCAGATAAACATCTTATTATGGGTTTTTTGTTCATATTACCATATGAAAGCGAGGGTGGGGGAGGGGTGTTTATGAGCCAATTATATTATGATTAGACTTGACTGTTTTACATACACACCAAATGTATTTACACAACTATCACAATTGAATTTGACTTTTCTTTTCATTTATATGAACATTTTATTTTCACTGTAAACCCACCCGATTTGTTTTCTAAGCAATCTAAAAAGAGGAACAGGAAATATTTCAGTACAGGCTAGAATAAATAAAGAGAAAATTATTTAACAGAGCAAAAATACCCAAAATAACATCACTGTCTCCATCAGAGATAGCAGATCATCTTTTGCCAAGATTTGCGATACAGCCACTGTGTATTAGTGCTGGGTGGTATTAATAGTTACTATTTCAAGTTTTCAGTCAGAAATTAGAAGCAGCTTTGTTTGCATCATGTATCATGCACTTCTTTTCGATGATCTTTTGATTTATGTCTAGCCAGTATATTCACACTGCCTGTGCCCCCCGAAAAAAAAAGTCTGTTTGGACTTTAACAGCCAAATGCATTAGAGTCTATGATTGGATCATTATTGCAGTGATTTATGTTTCTAGCTTGTTATATGTTTGGCAATATGTTTGATAGAGTGTGTTATCCTAGAAATCTAGAGTCACCCTAGTGGCAGCAAATATAACCGGCCGCGAGTGTCATCTAGCAACTCTCAATACCATTCTGAGCTGTAAAAACCCAACTCTGGTCAGGCCAATCACATTGTGTATAGAGTCGGTGGGCGGGGCTTAACATAATGACGGCCGAGTTGCACTTGCATGTTACTAGTAAACACAGAAGCTGGCGAACAGCGGTCTTTCGTATCGGCTTTAACCGCGACTCTTAAAGACTTGGAGTTAAGCTTTTCTCTGGGAAAAGAACAAAGAACGGCACTGAAGTCATTCTTAGAAAAATGGAAGATGTGTTCTGAGTTTTGCCGACCTGATACAGTGAATGTTTAATCTATCAACGAGCTCCGCTTCACGTTGCTCTGGTTGGTGTAGCCCTATCCTATCGCGTGCAGAGGGAGTTTGAAAGACAACCGTTTATCCTGCCCCTCAGATTGAGCCCTGTCAATGGTGAGTTTCCAGACCAAACATCTTGTGGGTCAGGCTAGGAGTGTGTAGATTTTCATTTCGCAAACAACCATGTAGGAAGACACATCATGACCATATTCCAGGATGACAATTCATCAGCCATGAAGGATCATTTTCACATATGAATCAGCACCTCGTGTTCCAGATCTTAAATTCATTGAAAGTCTCTGAAATGTGCTGGAGGAAACTTTACAGAGTGCAGGACTCTTGCATTGTCAATACACGTCTCTTGACCAAAAATTATTTCTATCCAGAGAGATGCATTATTTTGTGGTCATGCGACTTTTTGGGGGGCTGGGTAGTGTAATTTTTAATATAATTTATGTATTAGAGGTGGGAGCAAAAGAAATATATCCATTGATGCATAGCGATTCTTTCTCTAAAGATTCGGGATCGATTCTGATTCTGAGCAAATGCCCCTGCGTGTGCTTTAGAAACACCTGTATTCTGCTTGCTTCCAATTCCTTATACAGACACACCACTCAAACCTTCCATAAAATAATGTTTCATAATGTTTAAAAAGGTTGAAGCGAATTACAAGGACATTGTCAGGCTTCATTGCACAGGGTATGTGTAAGGGGTAGAAAAATGTAATATATAAGTTGTTCCACCCCCCATTAATATGTACACATTTCGTAAAGTTTTATTTTTTTTCCTTTCCACAAAAGGGGTATTGTTCTATTAAGACCTGAGTTAATATATAACATCTTTGTGGCACTACGCCACCACACCACTAGATGGCGCATTTTGCGCACATGAAAGACGCGAGAGAGTTACTTCCCCCAGTTCAGCGCGTTCAGTAATAAACTGACTGCCGCTGTGGAAAGACATCAAACCTGTCCTCTCGTGTTTTTTTCACAGGTATGAACATCACTCAATAAAAGGTTAATTTCATTGAACTTGGGTAAATGAACAAGTGTTATGCATAGAGTTTAAGTCAGTTGGAAAGTGTATTTAATCTAGAAAAAGAGTTTTAATTTACAAAAGATTATAAAAGACAGCTAAAATGAGTTTAATCGTATTTCATGCATGGTTTATATTGATTGACATTAGAAAAGTGTTTATCATTAAGTGTTTTATATTGTTTATCATTAAGTGTTTTAGATTTGTTGTTTGTTAACTTGTCTTTCACCAAATGCACTTTAAGAGTGTCAAAGTTTTGAAATGTTAAATCCTTTTAAATAGAAAAGAGATTTAAAGAGAAATTATCAGTAATATACTGACTGCCGCTGTGGAAAGACATCAAACCTGTCCTCTCGTGTTTTTATCACAGTGTAATCACCGATCCACAGTGCACACTGCCTGTGTATCATTTGCTGCCTGCCCAGATATCCCCTAGGTCTGAGGCCGGTAACAATTGGGGGCTCGTCCGGGATCCAGCACATCTCGTTGGGAAGGTCGTCATAGTAACCGTGGAATCCTGTGACCAGTGTTTCAGGGAAGACTGCCACGTCAAGTGTCATCCAGAGAACAGTTGCCAAAGGTGATGCATCAAGATGACTACCTTAAGCCAACGCATGGTGCTGGTCTTCAAGATCCAGAAGAAACTTTCAGATTTGAGTGTTAGTCAGCTGCAGACTGTTGCCAGTTCCATAGATGATGGCCAAGAAACGTATCGTGTTGCTGATTTAAGTGAACCTGAACTGTATGACCTAATCGTTCACTACATCAGAAGTGAGAAGCTAAAAGCTGCTGAAGATGAGGGCATGACTCAACTTCTCTCCTTTTCGACCTGCTCAATGATGTGCAATCACCACCAGACACCCAAGCCACTGTATCTGGTACTGTTGCACCTGACTTGGCTGTGAATTCACCAACACACCACCGTCATTGCACTCCATCTGATGATGATGGAGAAGATCGTCTACCAACATCTCCTATGGACAGAGTTATTCATACACCAACATTACACATGGATAGAGACACTCGCACACAACCACTACACGTGGACAAAGACATTCACTTTCTGGGCGGAGACAACGATGCACTTACCAGGGAAGTCACTTCATCAGCGCCTGGTATACATTCTTACATCGGCACTGCGCCTTTGGGTAGGATGAACTCATCTAACGTCTCTGATCATGTTATAAGATTGTCTGATGTTTCAGCTTTGTTACCACGTAGAGAATTTAAGTTACATGGTGGTCAAATCTGTTATGCAGGGTGTGACATGTCTTTCAATTGTCTCTGTAAGCAAATGGATGAAGGGTTGCAGGAGGGTTTCAGTGAGTCTGAGATTATCAGAGCTGTCCTTAAAATAACAAAATCCGGTACATTCAAAGAAATGTTGGTTAGTAAGGATGATCTCACTATTGATAGGTTGAAGAGATTTCTGCGCTCTCACATTAGAGACAAAAATGTAACTGAACTTTTTCAAGAACTAGCGAGCGCTAGACAAAATGACAAAGAAAGCCCACAACAATTTCTTTACAGAATAATGGGTCTAAAGCAGCGTGCTCTTTTTGAGTCACAAAAACCTGGTGTAGGTTTCAGCTATAACAAAGAGCTTGTTCAGGGCACTTTCCTTCACACACTTTACCAGGGGTTAAATGAAAGAAACAGCCATGTTAGACATGATCTTAAAACTTTTCTCTCAGACATGCAGGTTAGTGATGACTTACTCTTGGAACAAATAACAAAATCGACAACTGATGAAGAGGGGCGATTAAAGAGACTGGGTTCAGTAGGTAGACACAGACCAGTTACTGTAAACTTAGCTCAGAACCCCCAAAGTGAACCAAACACCCCGTCAAAAGTTGATGCTGAGTTACAAGCCAACCGTGATGCTATCAAAGAACTAAGTGCTCAAGTGTCCTCTCTAACCAAGCATCTAGCCCAAATGTTCACCCCCACTGAGACTGCGAACTTGAAAGATGGCCGCTCGCCTACTGATCGCACCCAACCACCATTATCTGAGACAAGAGGTAAATGCAAAGACTGTGTACAAAGAAACCATGCAAACTGCATTCACTGCTTTGTTTGTGGCCAGGCAGGACATCGCGCCATTGGCTGTCTCCAACGGAAGTTGTCGGGAAACGAGAAGAGGTCGCTGGAGAGGGGCAGTCAGTGATCCTAAGCAGTGATGGGACCCGAGAAAAGGTCATGTAACAATCAGAGTGCCACTACTTATCAGTCGCGACTGTAATTACCCTCTTTTAGGTAGTAACGTCATAGCAGAGATCATTAAAGAAAATGCCAATCAGAAAGAAATATTTGATGTTTCCATTATTCTGGAAGAAGCTTTAGGTGTCAGTGCATCCACTGTAGAATCATTAGTTTTGGCTCTCCAGAAAGTTACTTTTACTGAGACGCCACAGCACCATGTTCGCATTGGTAAGAAAGGCATACCTGCTGGACAGATCCGGGAAGTTAAGTGTCGGATTCGAGGGTGGTCCGGTAATGGAACCATGCTGTTTCAGCCTAGTGTTGAAAATGACTGCATTGAGGGTTTAGAGCTGTTCCCAGCATTAGTGGATGTTCCCGGTGGACTGTCAAAATGTGTCAAAATTCCAGTCCAGAACCCTACTAAACATGCGATTTACTTGCTACAGAGGACAATTCTTGGAAATCTCGAAGATATTGTTGATCTCAAACCCATCCAGCAGCCCATTGCTAGCCCCAAGTCCAGGTGCCAAGATCCTCCCCGAACATATCTCGGCTCAGTTAAGGACTAATGACCTAAAAAAATCTGAGAAAGACAGGAACCCTTCGGTGCATCCACTTAAAGATAAATGGCACCCTCCAGTCGACTTATCACATCTGGCGGAGGAGGAACAGAAATTAGTCAGAGAAATGCTATTTGATCAGTCTGATGTATTTGCTAGGGATGAGACAGACATTGGCTGCATTCCTGACTTACAGCTCAGAATATGCTTAAATGATGATACACCAGTCCAAAAGTCCTACAACGCCATCCCAAAACCTTTGTATAGAGAGGTTAAGGAATATGTTCAAAAACTTCTTGATCATGGGTGGATTCGGAAGTCTACATCCCCTTACTCCTCCCCCGTGGTCTGTATTAGAAAAAAGATCAGAGTCTTCAACTTTATGTTGACTTTCGCGGACTAAACAGTAAAACTGACCGCCATCCTCTGCCACGTATACAGGATCTATTAGATAACTTGGGAGGTTACTCGTGGTTTTCCATACTAGACCAAGGCAGTGCATATCACCAGGGCTTTGTTGAAGAGAACTTCAGACACCTGACAGCTTTCAGCACGCCTTGGGGATTGTATGAGTGGATCCGCCTTCCCTTTGGCCTGACTAACGCACCAGCAGCTTTCCAAAGGTGCATGGAAGGTGTGTTAAATGGTCTGAGGGATGAATGCTGTTTTCCATACTTAGATGATGTTCTCTGTTTTTCCAAAACCTTTCAGGACCATGTCAAAGACTTGCAGAGGGTTTTCTGCCGCTTACGGGAGCATGGCGTGAAATTGCGTCCAAATGTGAATTGTTTAAACATCAGGTGAGATATGTGGGGCGTCTAGTTTCAAGTGAGGGTGTTCAAGTTGATCCCAAAGATCTGGAAGCAGTGCTGCAATGGAAGGAACGAGAACCAAAGAATGTGGGAGAAGTTAGAGCTTTATTGGGCTTTTTGGGCTACTATCGATCGTTCATTCAGGATTTTTCTAGAATAGCCCGCCCACTGTTCAAGCTTCAATAGAATCCTTTTGAGTCTGAAGAGAGACATGTCAAGACTGGGCTGACCAAACAGAGTGTTAAAAAGGGTCAGTTGCCATCTAAAACACCTGTTCAGTGGACCCCTGAACACAGCGCTGTTGTTGCTCACCTTGTCGATATGTTGACTTCCTCTCCTATCCTGGCATGCCCAGACTTTGATTTACCTTTTGTTCTTCACACTGATGCATCCAACGAAGGTCTGGGGGCGGTACTCAATCAGGAACAGGGGGGTAAATTGCGTGTAATTGCCTATGGCTCAAGAACACTCACGCCTGCTGAGAAGAATTATCATCTTCATTCCAACAAGCTTGAGTTCCTTGCCCTAAAGTGGGCCATCTGTGATAAATTTCGTGACTATCTATACTATGCCCCCACGTTCACCGTATTCACAGATAATAACCCACTTACCTATATTTTGAGTACTGCCAAATTGAGTGCTGTTGGGCATCGATGGGTGGGTGAGTTAGCCGACTTTTACTTTACCATAAAATACAGGCCAGGCAAAACTAACACAGACGCTGACACCCTATCACGGTTCCCAGAGAAGCTTCAGGACCACATCAGAGAATACTCTGAGTCTTTACCTCCAGATGTTATTTCTGCCATATGGCAGGGAGATAAAGTAAAGAGAGAAAAAAGAAGTACCATGGGTTGCGGCCCTTCAGCTGGGTTCCAGTGATGATGTTTTTCCTGTCAGTCCAACTGTGATTCCTCCCGAAGACATTCAAGCTGCACAAAAAGAAGACACTTCCATCTGCGACATAATTACAATGAAAGAGAAAGGATGGAACCCTAATAACAAAGACAAGGGACAAATGCATCCAACCACACGACGACTGATACATGAATGGAACAAACTTAGACTTGATAAGGGAATATTGTACAGACAGACAGGACAACGTAGGCAGCTGGTTCTTCCTAACTCCCTCAGGTCTCTCGTGCTCAGACACCTTCATGATGACATGGGGCATGTTGGAGCTGACAAAGTTATCCATCTGGCAAGGCAAAGATTTTATTGGCCTTTTATGCAGCGTGACATAGAAGATTATGTCATCTGTCAATGCCCATGCATCAAGCAAAAGCGACCTACTGTTCCTGAAAAGGCACCAATGCGCTCAATTACAACCAATGTCCCATTTGAGCTACTGTCTGTTGATTATTTGCACCTTGAACCAAGTAAAGGAGGCTATGAGTATATCTTGGTTCTAGTAGACCACTTTACTCGTTTGGCCAGGCCTACCCTACACGGAACAAATCGGGCAAAACAGCTGCCGAAAAGATTTTCTCTGACTTTATACCACGCTTTGGGTATCCACAAAAGCTTCATCATGATCAGGGTCGGGATTTCGAGAATAACTTGTTCCAACGACTTCTGCCACTGGCTGGCATTACACATTCTCGAACGACCACTTATCATCCACAGGGGAACCCCGTGGAGCATCTGAATAGAACATTGCTTCAAATGCTCCGAACACTGGCAGAGGAAAAGAAATCAGAGTGGAAAGAACATTTACCACACATAGCCCATGCATACAATTGTTCAAAGCACGAGGCTACAGGCTATTCCCCATATTTGCTACTCTTTGGGAGAGCCCCCCGTTTGCCCATTGATTTGCTCTTTAACCTTGAATCTGAGTCACAGACTGAAACCCATCAGGAATATGCACAGAAGTGGGCTTCCCGAATGCAGGAGGCATATAAAATTGCTTCTGAAAATAGTAAAAGGAGTTCTGCAAAAGGAAAAAAATACTATGATCGTGGTGTCAGAGGAATCGTGCTTCAACCAGGTGATCGTGTTCTTGTCTGGGAGAACAAAGTTCACCTTGTCGTCGAGAGGATGGGAGACAGCCCTGTATATCGAATTCAAGCTGAGACTGGGGACCGCACTCTTCGTGTACTGCACCGCAATCTCCTTTTGCCTGTGAACGATCTGCCTCTTGAACATGATGGTCAGGATAATCAGACACAGAAATGACAAAGACCGAAACAACCCTGTATGAACACCCGGTATCGAATGTCTGACAACCCTGAGAATGAAGCGAGTGATTCTGGGGACGAGGAAGGATATGCATGTAATCCCAGATTAATACCAGTGTATGAAAGAAAAAGAGTAATTCCCAAGCAGTCTCAGGGTGAGCCACACTGTCATCTTCATGTAGCAGTACCAGAGTTTCACCCGATACACTACAGAGCAGAGCAAGATACATATGACCTTGAGACATATGAGCAGCACCCTCGGTTTGTGACACCGGTTCCGGCACAAGCTCTGACAGACATGTTGCCACTTGTGGAACCTCAGGAACAATTGAATGGCTTCAGGGTTAGAAGTGATGAGGATACTGACCTGGGAGCACAGCAGGGTGCACAGCCAGTAAATGATGAGGACGTCATCCTGCGCAGGTCTGCACGTGCAGTAAAGCCAAAGGAAGTGTTTACATACAATCAGATGGGCCAACCTTAATACCAGACCTGGAGACCAAGAGCCAATGCAATGCATGCTTGTGTTCTTTACCCAGCCCAGACTTACCCTGTACTACCTGACATTCACCACTACCCAGTTCCAGTAGTATATGGGCATTCTAAAAAGAAAAGTAAAGTCATTAAAGTGTAGAAGACGCATTTCATTTTACAACATGCACACATAAAACACATTCATTAAGAAACTACCTCAGTTTTAGATGTACGGAGACATCTCTAAAAGCAGGGGAGAGTGTAAGGGGTTGAGAAAATGTAATATATAAGTTGTTCCACCCCCCATTAATATGTACAAATTTCGTAAAGTTTTATTTTTTTCCTTTCCACAAAAGGGGTATTGTTCTATTAAGACCTGAGTTAATATATAACATCTTTGTGGCACTACGCCACCACACCACTAGATGGCGCATTTTGCGCACATGAAAGACGCGAGAGAGTTACTTCCCCCAGTTCAGCGCGTTCAGTAATAAACTGACTGCCGCTGTGGAAAGACATCGAACCTGTCCTCTCGTGTTTTTTTCACAGGTATGAACATCACTCAATAAAAGGTTAATTTCATTGAACTTGGGTAAATTAACAAGTGTTATGCATAGAGTTTAAGTGAGTTGGAAAGTGTAGTTAATCTAGAAAAAGAGTTTTAATTTACAAAAGATTATAAAAGACAGCTAAAATGAGTTTAATCATATTTCATGCATGGTTTATATTGATTGACATTAGAAAAGTGTTTATCATTAAGTGTTTTATATTGTTTATCATTAAGTGTTTTATATTTGTTGTTTGTTAACTTGTCTTTCACCAAATGCACTTTAAGAGTGTCAAAGTTTTGAAATGTTAAATCCTTTTAAATAGAAAAGAGATTTAAAGAGAAATTATCAGTAATATACTGACTGCCGCTGTGGAAAGACATCAAACCTGTCCTCTCGTGTTTTTATCACAGTGTAATCACCGATCCACAGTGCACACTGCCTGTGTATCATTTGCTGCCTGCCCAGATATCCCCTAGGTCTGAGGCCGGTAACATATGCAGTGAGAAATGCAAACTTGGTGTTACACTTACAGTGTACTGTCTCGCCTACCAGTATTTTCTTTACAAATGCTCTACGAAGGCATTGTTTATGTCATTTGGAATGCAGTGGGCTCATATTTTAAAAATATGAATCTCACTGACAGAAGGGTGCTTTTAACTTCAAATGCGCACATGCACATTGTGAAGAGTTCTTATATATTTATAAGTGATTAAATGTACTTGCGTCTCAGATTGCGTTTATGACATGAAATTAAAGTAAACACAGTCAGTAATGTCTTAAAGGGTTAGTTCACCCAAAAATGAAAATTCTGCCATTACCCTCATGTCGTTTGACACCCGTAAGACCCGTTTTTTTTTTTTTTGCACAAAAACTGTTGTAACAACATCTTTAGGGGCTTTTTTTGGTTCTTGAGAGATGAAATGACATTGGTGTCAATGGAGGCCTTTCTGAGCCATCAGATTTCAACAAAAATATCTTCATATGTGTTCCGAAGATGAACGGAGGTCTTACGTGTGTCAAATGACAAGAGGGTGACTAATAACAGTTACACTTTTGGGTGAACTAACCCTTTAAGGGATTAAACAGACAGGAAAAACCATAGATATGTGTACATATCTATGGGAAAAACCACATCTTATATTTCAAAAGAGATCATTACTGGTGTTTATTTTGAGACAAACATTGCCAGTGTCATATTTAAAGATATGCCAGTGCAAGTTACTTTCAGTTAAAACAGTTCAAGCATGCATTTTAGTCTGTGACTAAGTTCAAGCCTTATCTATGAAACCGGGAGCAACTGTGCGTAAATAAAGTCAATCTGCATCAATGTAAAAGCAGGTGTTCAGCAGCTATGTGAATCTACACCATCAGCATCTAGCACATTTACTTCAGACCTAAATAATGCTGAATTCAATCCTCTAATCATATCCGTTACAGTGGCTGCTGTGTACTGTGGAAAAGCTCCTGGTTTCACTCCTCCAGGCTTTAGGAGGAGAGGTATGGGCAGGTCAAAAGAGGGTGAGCAGGGTGCAGCCTGTTGGTGCACGAAGAAAAACAGATGTCGCTAACTGTGATCACGTGCCCAAACCTGAGGGCCAACGTTATCTATCCATGAAGCTGGATGCTTAATTCATGCTCATTAAAGCACTTGACTAAGCTACAGTAATGTGAAGGTTAGAAGAGCTAGGAGCACAAAATGTCTCTCATATGGGAAACAAAAGTCTTAAAGGAACATTCCAGGCTGAACACAACCTAACATAGGAAGTACACGTTAAATGATAATCCTGGCACTCACCCACATGTCGTTCTTCCGAGAAAAGGCTGCTGATTAAAATGAATGTGGACTGGAGATTTCAAGATTTTTATGTCGCATGGAAGAAATTCATATGGATTTGGAACCACATGAGGTTGAGTGAATGAAATTGAATTTTTGCTGAACTATTAGCATAAACTAACAGCATCTGTGGCATCATATTGTGGCATCATATCACCAGAGCAAATAATATTGAATTGTCCCTGTCAAAATGCAACAGCAATCAACTTACAATGGAAGTCAATGGGGAAATTCTACAGTACCAGAATAAACATGAAACTGATATAATTAGAACACCATTCCAAAACTATAGCAATATGATTTAAACATTATACATACATATATACATTAGTTTGACAATTCAGTATGCAGTCTAACTATGTTCATATTCATAATCATGTAAATACAGTGATAACTTTCGTATTATATCTAGACATGGATACCAGAAAGGGATGCAACAAACTATAGAGCTGTTTCTTTTTTTCTTTTTTTTATTCTTTTAAATGGTTTAACAAAAACTCAAACTTTCTTCAAATATTTCTGCCTTTAGACCCGTTGAGTATGATTTCCACTGTTTTCTCAGATTGACACTTTAAAAGTGACAATATTCAGACAAATATTTTTTTTTTTTAAATGGCAAGCAACATACATTTATACATCTACATTCCATAATAGTAGAATTTGACCAGTGTCAGATGATAAATAGTGATGCAAATGGATAGTTTCCTCCAGGTATTAAAGCCCTATTATGTTCTCGGTTTCACCCCATTTCTCCACATCTGGAGTGGAGCAAGGATATTTGAAGAGGGTCTCATGCTGCAACGATGGAAAAACGCCATTGAACATTTTCAGGGGCTTTAACTTGTTAATGATCGTGTAGATTTCAGATCAGCCACACTAATTACACAGAGCAGAGATGGAGTTGAGGGAAACCGCTGACATCTTGAGAGCAGGCGGACATGCCTGGGTGAGAATTGAAAGGTTGGTGCTATACTGTAAAGTGTTGTAGGGCAATGATGGATGGCACTGAGAATGCAAGGGCATCATGAAAGGCAGTAGTATCATTTACAGGGCTGTACCCGCAGGGAATGGGGAAAATAATAAGTGACGACAGAAAGTCTAATGGCGGGCAGTTCAGCCACTGGGGAAATGGAAGAGAGAGGGAGAATTAGATGAGTTTGCCAGTGCTCTGAGGATCTCTGCGGACATGCACGGTAGTGGGAAGAAATGATACATTTAAAGATAGGCCAGCAGTGTGATTAACTCAGCGGTGAGCATGAGCAGAGTGCGTGAGACTGAGAGACAACACAAGTGGCATACAAGGCCCTGAGAAGAAAGAAGTACAATAGGGAGCACAAAAGGCGACTGGAGAAAGCAAGGGATATGGAGCGAAAATCAGACAAATAAGATGATAAGGAGGAGAGAGAGAAAAGCAGTCTGAAACGGCTGAGTTCGAAGTCAGTAATTACCACGCACAAAGAATCATACGGACTGCGTGATGTGGAGGGAGGACAATGAAAAGAGGATACACCGGCTGGTGAACACACACATATGCTCAGAGCCAAAGATATGAGTGAGACACTCATCTGTCAAAAGAGGAAGGAGGGGCCAAAGACACCAGACAATAACAGAGGCTCAAGTGTCTGCGGGTTTCAATAAATCAGCAAGGGATCATCAGGCCAACAAAGATGACATTTGAAAGAAACAGAAAAAACACTCAAACACAGGATGCAGAGCATGTTGAGTGCTTTGAAGTATGGAAATTCAGCATCAAGAGGGGGGAATGGACAAATAAATGTGGAGCCTAGGCAAGCCATAGATAGGAGGAAAGACGAATTTGCGAAAAGGAAAACTGAAAGAAAAAATAAAAAAAGTAAAATGTCGTTTTTTTTTCACATAAGAAAAGGAAAAGCACATGCCTCATGGCGTGAGATGAACACTATTAACAACAGTTTGTATGGACCTGCTGACTGGTTGGCCTGCAGCACAAAATATATTTACACAGTGTGTTACATCTGAAACACCAATGCAATTGTTGAGGTAATTAATAACAGGTGTATCTAATTAAGTACTTAACAAGGTTGGCAGCGTTCCAACAGACTGTCAAATAAACACTGTGTCGTTTGTCTACAGTTCCAACGGTAGGCGCAACAATGCAGACCAGAGGCAATAGCAGATAAGAGGGAATAATCAAAAACCAGCCGGTGACCAAAAAACAATAAACACTCTTAAACAACAACTAGGAACATTGTGACTTGCGATCTGTGACATTTCACCAGTGGTCTCTGAGAGATGGCAGCTTACTGAAAATATAAATCCACTACACATTTAGCAGCAGCATATTTTGCCTTAGCATATTAAAATGCTTTACTGTGCATCTAGGAATGAAATGTTATTTTGCCTTTTTGGGCAAAATGTATCTATTTTACACAAGCACAAAATGTAACCATAGCAACAGAACTGCAGGATGAGCTGTTCTTCTGTTCATTGTCGGTCATTCTTTCCTTGGTGGTAACTTCCCAGAGTGCACTGGGGTAGGGGACACGTTCAACAATGCCACTTTCCTCCCAAGGTAAGGCTGCAGTAAGTTTCACAAATTCATTTTATGTGAAAGAAATAAAAGCTGCCAAACAGCCTTTATCAAACAGAACTTCATGGCGTAATATTAGGTTTTAATTACAGAAAGTGACAAAATACGAGTGACAGTTCAATATTTCAGGGGGAGTTAAAAAGGCAACAAAAAAAAATTGGAAAAAAGTACAACAAGCTACAGTTGTGAGGGAGTAAATAGAAGGATGTGATTACACTGAATAGTTCATCGAAAATACTGCCACTGACAGAAAAGAAACCGTGAGTAAAGCTGAATGATCAATCATCAGCATTCAGCACAGAATGTGTTTGAAACTCTATTTGTAGCCATGGAGCTTCTAATAAATCAGTCACCATGCTTTCTCTACAAATGGGTGCATGAAAAAGTAATGCACAATTGTAAAGGTCTAAAAAATACCTGAGAGGTTGAAGATCATGATTGCTTCTCTAGTTGGTGTGCTCGGTCACATTGAACTCGGCTCTGATGATTGAACTGAGAGCAGATATATCCTCTATGGGGTTACTTTTTATTTTACTTAAAGTCTTCTAGAAACTCATATAAGATAAGACTGTTCCTACAAACGTCTACCTGGAAATGGCTTGGACCATATTCTCCAACAGTGTTTATTTAAAGGAACATTCCAGGTTTAATATAATTTTAAGTTCAGTGGACAGCACTCGTGAGTCGTGGCAAAATACACTCTAACATTTGATGGGTTATTTTTGTTACCAAGACGGGGCTACCTTTGTCTTCAGCCCAGACAAAATGTTGCAAAACGTTTTTTAAACGGAAATGGTGGTGCGTGGATCACCCTGTTCTGATGTCCAAGAGTTGCAACAATGGCAGCTCAGAAGGCCATTCTTTGTGTTCATTTTGAAAAAAAAATTGTAGCCTGTTGAAATCGGTATAAATACATGATTAATTGTGTCCTAGAATGATAAATTGAATTAATCTTGCCATAGTGAAATAATAAGAGTTCAGTGCATGGACATCACATAATGTCTCAAACACCATTGCCTCCTCCTCCAAGCAGTAAGTAATTGTATCCACTTATTGCCTGTCTAAACAATTTCTGTATAAATTGAAAGTTTCTTAGGGAGACTGCATTGTCTAGATAATGTAAGATGCTAGTACAGTAACAACAGGAAACCATACAAGTACCATACAAAACTAAATAGTGTGTCTAATGGCAAAGGGTAATATTATTTTGTATTACGAAATACAACCGTAGATACGCATGTTGCTTACAGATCGTTCACTCGATCCTTCTAGCTAACATCACCTTCTTCACCATATAAGTTAAAACGACAGTCATTTGTCAAGGCTTCTATTCATTTTGTCAAAAATATATATTTATATATAAATGCATGCTTGTATTTCAGAGTGACTAACGTTAGATAAACATGCAATATCATTGACGGAAAAAAAGTTTACAATGTAGTTTAAAAAATAAAAACTTGATCAAAAAGCACGGGTTTTGGTTTAGTCGGGGGGGAAAGCAAAGCGTTTGAATGTTGCCAGATTTTAATCATTTAAATCCTCCAATCAGAGCTTTTTTGTGAAAAGAACACGTATACTCTCCGGTGTTTTACCTAAACATATGCAATCTGGCAACCATACGCTCTCTCGCGCGCGCGGATGATCTGAACACACCAATAAGCAAGTAAGCTACATTTTAGTAATCTCAATTTGTGATGTTCTGCCTAAAGTGTCATTCTGTCGGTTTGTGTACTGTCAGGACTCACAAGCTGCTTTGCTGAACAACTGAACTTTTGTGAGCTGCTGAAATAAGCCAATCAGAGCAGAGCTCAACATTAATATTCATGACCCTTCCAAATAAGGCAAAAACAGAGCATTACATCCTAAGGACAATTTCTAGGGTTGTAAATGGACCTGTAAAACTGTATCTGCACAATTTTTGCTCTTAAATAAGCCGCATACCCTCTATGTAGATATCAGAGAACAATTTAACATATTTTTTCAACTCATTCTAGGGCACCTTTAATAATGCAAAACCAGGACACCGACTGTGCGTCGCCAATGACATCATATCCACATTGCCTTTGATTTCCAGGAAACACCAAAGATGTTTTATTGTGTTTTATTAGACAGGTGAGCAACTGTTTTGATACATTTAGCGACAGAAAACTACAGTCTTGTTTTTTTGTTTTCTTAATTTACAGCGAGTGTCTCATAGTAGCTGCCGAACAGATGACAGATTCTTTACACCGGCTGTAAAGTTGAAAAGAGTGGCAAAAACCAAACTTTTTTTAGACATGTTATCGTAAAGGCCTTTGAGTTTCTATGTGCATATGATATGGCTTTTTTATTTTATTTTTTAAATGAAACGGTAAAATGTGTTCAGTTGGTAAATGCTGAAAACACGCGGGCTAACATTAACATGATTTTAATGTGAAAACAGGATTAACACGATTTTAATGTAATGTTTCTATTATTTTTTTAAATCAAAATTACACCACAATTTCTGTCCACATGACTTGCACTGAACCCTGATATTCCTTTTAAGGGTCATACAAGTCTTTCAGGAAGGGCATGAACTTCCTCTTTCTCAAGAGCATCACACTGCAAAACATGAGGCATTAATGTATCATTGGGCATGCAGCTGTGTATGAGGTTGATCTAAGTTTAGCCCCAGGCTCATAGGAACAGATGACATGAAGGGGGTCCTCTGGACTCAACACAGTATATTACTTAAGCTCAATAAATGTGCATTTGAGGCAAGACGCCATGCATAGAGCTCCCATTAAAGGACTGCCAGGGACATCTTTTTAAAAAGGATGAAAATAAAAATGTGTCCTTGTGACGAAGACCCCCTCACCACCACCACCACCCACCTCTGTGATGTGACCATACATGCAAATTGCTCATTATCATCTGCGTCTTCCTCCAAAGCCTGCAGCAACTCATGCACCAACACACCCGCACAGAAACACATAATCATACATGTTATCCATAAGTAAAAAGGCTGTTAAAATAGGCTTATTATAAAAACATAAGAAAACATGACATTTTTTTTCATCGTCAATACGTCAACAGAAATGCGGGTAAGAATAAGCCGTCAAAATTAGTAAATGTTTTTACATTCAAAACAAAATTTCTGTTTTGCTTACACTAATTATGACCTTTACCCAACAAAACATGAGTTATTAAGCCTAATCAATTTAAACACTCATTCCACACAACCCATTCATGCACACATACTGGAAGACCTATTAAGACCTATGCCTTTGCTGGCAGATCCTCTTGCAAAATGTGAAGAGAGTGAGAGGAGAAAGAGACCAGATAGACATGGACATCTCACTCTGCTTCTCGTGACATCACCAGAGCCACATGCACACACAGGCAGCTTTCTCTGTCTCTCGCTCTCTATTTCTCGCACTGTGCTGTCCGCCTACAGTAGAAGAAGGACAGTAAAGAGCCAGCGCTGCTGCACTAATTCTTGGACTGGCTGTGAGCGTGTCCTCGGGAAGGGAATACAAATCAGGCTTTACTATACAGTCAGGCCGAGCTGGCCGGTCTCCCAGGAGCCTGCCGTGCAGGCCGTCTGTGGCCTAGGCAAAAGTTGACAGGAAGGAAACCAGGCCTTCGACTCTCGGCCTCCCCTGGGGTTCATGGCCCTCACAGAAGCAGATTACTACTGTAATAATCACCCAATCTGGTGAGGCGCCACTCAAAGGGATGCCACATTTTACCTCTTCCAGCACTAACAACAGACTGTATGTGCATCCACGTAAAAGCACAGCAAGCAACACCCACACTCGTCCTTAAGGGTAAAAGCAGTGTATTGTACGCTACACCAAATCATGCAAACCCACAAAATTGACATGAATGTGAGACTGACAATGTGTTTCTCTGTATGAAACTAATTCAAGTTGATTATTATAACAGTGCTACACAGCCAGTTCTGTGGCAGTGCAAGTCAAAATCCTAAGATTACAGTGCTCTTGTTCTTTCTGCTTGCTTTGGCTTTTTTATTTTTTATTTTATTAAACTCTTAAATATATAAAGGCTCCCAAAGGTTATGCAGGGAGTCTCCATTCAGTGAACAGCTCTTAAAAGAAATATTTTTCTTAGTGTGTAGAAAATTTTAATAACCTAAAGAAACTTTTTCCACTATAACCCTTTACACTTTTGTTTCACCATTTTGGTTCTTAACGTGGAGAACATTTTAATGAAGAAGAGAGAGAGAGAGTGTATCACAAACCTGTACACAAAGAACATGCTATATGTAACCAACATGATACTGAAGAGCTTGATTAGCCCATGCTAATTTTGTGACGTGCGCATATGGTGCCTGCACGTGCCAAAAGCATATGTCATCATGAGTCATGACCCTAAATTATTGTAATACTTTCAGCTTTTTGAACCGCCACACTTAATCATTCATACTAGACTTTATGACATCCACACCATGGGGGCTAGGGCTCTCCAAAAAACCTACGACATGCGCGTCTTCCACACTTTTATTCCAGCTCCTTAGCATTATTAGTAAGCTTATTCCATCAGCTGCTCATATCTGGTTTGAGGTTACTTCGGCGGGTCACGTTCGAGGCGTTTCAAACTCACGCTCTCTGAGAGATGCCGAAGCCGTTACGCATAACGCATCATCAAGGATGCCCACGCGTCCCGCCTCTCCACACAAAGCACCATTAACCCTTCCAGCATCATTATCATCAGTATTGGGCGTCCAACACACAGAAATAGCTCGTTTGTTCACGCGTAATTAGTCACTCGACTTTCTTACCGCTTACTCCCAGCGCAGTTGCTTATGGACGCACTGGTGGTTCCGTGGAACGACGATGGCCAGGACATGCGGGACTTCTTGAGCCCCGGCCGGTCACTCGTGTCCATGGCATTCGAGCGCTCTATCTGTCGGTGGTGATGTCGGTCGGTGTCAGAGTAGCCGCGATGTTTGATTTTGATGGGGGTCCGTGGCTGTCTCCACAGATGCTGGGGAGGCTTGAGGGTCGCCTGTCCCTCCCGGGGAACCGGCAGCGAAAGAGACAGGCTCTTTTTAGAGCAAGGTGGAGGTTCCATCATAGTGCAAAATGAACAGATGTACCAAACGCAATGTGTTAAGAGGAATAAAAACGATATGGCTATGTATTCTTGCACATTAAGAAATCAACCCGTCTATTGTCCGTAACTGACTAGTCTCCATGTCTAACACCGGAATGTATTAAAAGCGGGTCCAAAGGCAATAAAGATTCAGTGCTTTTGTGAGAACTAATCACAGTGTTCAGATAACAGGTGATGGCGCAGTGTCGTCCTTTATTCTTGTCATCTCCGCGATCGTGTCGATGTTAAATCCAAAAAGTTCCTGTATATCAGAAAGGCTCCACTTTAAAACCTGACGAGGCGTCGTAGCATCCGCGCGGTCGCCGGTGAAGCTCTTTCCCCGAAGTTTCTCATTGCGCGACGGGTCACTTATGTTCAGTGCGGATTTATTGCTTTGATCAACCCTCCAGACTGGAATTCCTGCCGCGATTATTGCTGCTAAAGACCGCACATGTCTCTCCAGGCTCTGGTGTCTCCAAGTGGAGCCATGCGAACTCTGCGACGAGGAGCAATGTTGTACATCTGGAACTAACGGCGACTAAAACTCAAGCTCGCTGTCAGGAGAATCACCTTCCACCTCCATTAAAACCTCGCCGCGAACAGTTTCATTACGCGAATCATGTTGAATTTTGCCTGGAGAACAGCGCGCGTGGGATGATGGATGTATGCGAGATCCATGCACGCGGCTCTTTCGCGTCCCCGCTTTCTTCTTTCTTGAAGCATTCGCTCAATTCTGCGAAATCATGATTGTAAATCAAAGTTCACCGATCTTCGAGCTGCACTTTAGTTAGTTTTGCCGTCTTATCTCGCTCGTATCACTCAGTTGTCGACAGATGTTAAATGGCATTTGAGAAACACTCAACCGCCACACTCACCACCACCACCACCACCTCTCTCTCTCTCTCTCTCTCTCTCTCTCTCTCTCTCTCTCTCTCTCTCTCTCTCTCTGTTTAAGAGCCCGCGCCTCGATGCAGTTTTCTCGTTCAATTAGGCGAGATGGACCCAAACAGCTCCAGTCGTCAGTAGTTTTCCCCCTCTATGAATTGATTTAGCATAATTCCATTAAGTAAACATCGATTTTACCAGCACTGTGCGGTGCTTTTGGAAAGGACAAATCACCTTAATTATGTTCATCCATTTTAAATGAAATTAATATATAATGTGCTTGGACTAATGATTAGAACAGAATTAAACAGAGTAGGATTGGTACAGTAGGCCTAACTGGAGTCTTGTGTAAAGTGATAATTTATACAAGCATTTTTAACCTATCAGTTATATGTGGCAATGGTTCTCTTGAGGTTTTCACCATAATCAGCATGGGTAGAAACCAGCACAGCACAATACTGGGATGCTGATAAATCCACTGAGGACTACAACTCCTGTAGAAATCTATCTATCCGGATTCCCATTCATCTCAATGACAGTTGCTCAACTGGTGCAGAATCCCCAGATGTACATGATTTCATATACCATCTTTTTTTCCTCATGGGTGCTCAATTCTGCTGCCAGGTTATTTTGAGCCAACCATCTGATCCTAAATGCCATGTGACTAATTACGGCGGCAGACAAGGAGAAACGTTGATAAGGGCCCTCCAAAAATCAGTAGCGAAACATCTACTCATGTAGCCTATAATAAAACATTAAATCTTAATTGAAATGATTTGAAAATAAGAAAAATCATTTAATCAGAATACACGGCTACTTTTCATGCTAATCAGCCAAACCTTGAACACTTAAAAACCACAAATGGTTAGCTTCCACATTAGCACAATTAAATGACTGAATTCATATTTTCCGTTTGGTAATCAATCAGGCTAATGGCATAGCAATATTAAGGAAAAGGGAGTTGTTGTTTTTTTTAATTGCAAATGATAGTAACAGGATTGTTGCAACATGTTGCATTCTCTTTAATCCTCTTGTTGCAGGGCAATTTTCCGTGATTAGATATTTAACCTTCGCTTTCATGCCCACCCTTTGGGTTTCAAATCAAAGTCACATTTTCTGGCCTAAAGACAAAATCTCTAGTTATGTTTAGTTAATCCAGTGATTCCCATCCCATGTCCTGGAGGCCAACCTACAAAGCACATTTAGATGAGTCCCTTATCTGACGCAACGTTTTCAGGTCTTGGGAGTAGACTAGTTTTAGCTCTACCCCCTGAGGATGCAAGGGAAGGTTGCACCTGCATTATAAATAAGCATTGTGTTAAATAGCACTAAAAGTGGTTGGCTCGTAATCAAAGGGGACCACTTTTAGTGCTATAGCAGATCTCTTTAAAGGGGCTATACAGAACCTTTGTCAAATGGTGCTATGTAGAACCATACGAAGTACATTTATTCAAAGACTATAGCCAATCTCTATGTCTTATATTTCTCTCATCCTCTAATTGACCTTTCGGTAAGCCCCGTCCCCCTTAGTTACTGTTGCTAACTCGGACATATAAAAAGCGAGTTGCTAATTCGAATGTGAATTCGGTAATCAATCCCGGGACGTGGTTGCTTTCACACAGAAGGCGACCCGGCAATGTTCCGGGAATATTGCGGCTCCGACGTGCAGTGTGAAAGGGGCTTAACTGACAGCTGTCCATTTAAAAACCTTATCCCAAGTTGTTTTGTTTTTGGACACAGAATGTAGTGATGGTTTATAAAGTTTATTGTGTCCTTTTTCCCATGAGAAGTGTGAATTAACATCTCATTCACAAACTCTATCTCTCTTTGTTGCATCATTAACATACACAGCTAATTACACAAAAACAACTAACAAACCTTATGCTTTTTATGGGTGTGCTAATAAACTGTAAACGTTGTATATGGAAAACAACTCCTATAAAGTTCTACTTTTTAAGCTCTCCCCTCCTTTAAAGGATAAGTTCACTTCAAAAGGAAAATGTCCTGGTAATATCTCATCCAAGATGTTCATGTCTTTTTTTCTTCACTCAAAAGGAAATTAACTTTTTTAAGCAAAACATTAAGGATTTTCCACCATATAATGGACAACAATGGCAACCAACAGTTGAAAGTCCAAATCAATTCAGTTTCAAAGCGCTTCGAAGGGCTTTAAAGGGCTCTGCACTATCCCAGCTGAGGAATAGGGTCTTATCAAGTAAAACAGTCTGTTCTTTTCAAGGAAAAATAATTATGTTTATACTTTTTAACCATGAATGCGCAAATTAAATGTTATTCACAGCATATGATGTCATCATTTCGGAAAGATCAAGTCCGTGGCAAACATGGATGTACCGACTTCAGATTTTCCAATGTTTCTCTATGGCGCTGAAACCTAAAGATGTCTGAGTTCCGGTCCCCATGCAACTAATACTCAATTGTCACAGCCGAATGCGTCATAGGTCAATTGTATTCCTCCCTCCATATCATTTTTAACTGCAACTGACAGCGCTCAGTAATTGTTGCATCATATCAACGCCCTCTTAGATTTTAGATGTCCACTCTCTTGCATTTGCTAAGAATGGGAATTTACAACAATAAGAAAGGCTGTTATAATTTTTATGCTTTTCTGAGGTTAAAAAGTCTTGTGTGTGTAACGGAGGCCAGCTAGCAGTTGCTGCGCGAGTACGCTCTAGCGACTGACACTCTAGGTTGCGGCCTTTAGCCTCCTTGTTAGATCGTCCGACTCTTAGCGGAGCGGGCGGTTTCGAATGGGAGGGGTTACATGTGGGGGCCTTGGAATATTTCTCTATAGGGGGCCATTGGGGGCAAAAAGGTTGAGAACCACGTTATTTTCAGGAAATGTACTGTATTTTAATGTTGTTTTAATCTTTTTCCCATCAAACTAAGAGGCAGTGGTGCTATTTAGCACCTTAAAACCCACCGTTTCTTTATACAATATAGGTGCTATATAGCACCTCAACCACCCCAAAGAACCACTGAAGAAGAAAAAATTGTATGTGTGCATCCTTGCTCATCCTTTAAGGAAGCTTCCTCACTTTTCGTTCCTCGCCTCCTCGTGGTGCAATTAGAGAATTCAGATGTCCTCTGAGATGGTCGAAGGGTTTCCGGGTCATGGGCTGGAAGAGGAGAAGACATTAAAGCTGCATCATGAAATGGCGTATTGATCATTTGCACTAAAACTTAAGATGACGCATTACCTCAAGTTTCATGCCAAGTAGGCCTCTTCTTCCTAGCCATGATGACCACGTCCATATTCTCCTCTTTCCGTTCTTTGTCTTTTTTTTACCACACATAAAAACTACAATTGCCAAATTGCGATTAATCTTGATCCATTTGTTAACCACTAGCGCATTCTGATGACGTTTTATTCTTCTACACTAACTTGCATCGTAGCCTACGATTCAATAGGTGTCATCATCATCATCCTCATACATGTTATACCCAAGTTTATTAGATCCATGTGTGATTTGTGATGATCTTAGAATTGCTTAAATAGCACAACCTGTAGCAGGCATAAAACATGTACTTGAGTCTTCCAGAAACAGGGTTGGGTTGAGTTAATCTTTAGTTATCTCTAGTTACTGAGCAACCTTTGACTGTATTCACATAATTCTCAAAAGCCCTTAAATATATGTTGCTCTTCTAGACATCGCATGTGCCTGTCTCATCTGTTTCTCATTTCCGCTGTATACTTGACAGCGCCGATATTGATACTTCACTCATAATTAGATTGCACTCACTCATGTATCGCTGTGACGAAAGCCTTTTGCTTTTGCCTGCATTGATCCTGTTTACATTAACTCACTGCTGTGATAATGGACGTTTCATTCAGTTGGGCTTCTTTAAAGGTCAAGCATCTCCGCACCACTGGGTACACAAAGCACAGCATTAGTTTTATACATTAGCATATCCAATAGACAGACGGTGAAATATGCAAGTGCCTGCGAGGGTGTCTGTTGGACTTCAATATCGACTGAATATTGGTTTTCATCACACTGACTTCACCGTTGACGATAAATACTGCTGAAAACTGAATTACTCCAGACAGCTTAAACAAAGAGCTCCAGGCATTTACATTCCCAATGCACATTTTAACGGAAATGTCATGCACTTTCAATTTATGCTGCTTATTCTGGATCACGTAGACCAATTCACAGCTCCTTTCACCCCATAACTTGACTGAAATATCACGGCTTACAGTCTGATACAGGGGCAGAAATGTGTCTTAGTCAAAATAATAAGGCCAGTGTGCAGATCTGGTATGGAGCATCTTCAGTGAGCAGTTTGTCTGCTCCTATTTTCACTTTCCACTTTATGAGCGTATGATACTTTTCAGCCCACTCAGAAGCACACATGTATAGACGAGTGCTGAAACATGAAAAGCGATTTCTCAGTGTAATGCCAAGAAAAGCTTTTCGTCTGGCCGATGTCCCAAACTGTAGTCTTAGCATGAGGGTATAAGAGCCTTGTTGCTTTTGGGCGAAGGCCATTATATATTAATTTGATCCTCTGAGGAATTAGCTAATGAATGCAATGTAAGTGCAATTCTGTAAGTGCGGTCATGCATCCGGCACCTGTATCACAGAACCGAAAATATGAAATGCACTTTGGCTTAAATGATGTGTATCCACCTCCTACACTAGGATGTGTGGTATGTTTTGTCGCTTGGCTACTGAAGAAGCCGAATATTAGTCCAGAACGAGGAATGCCTATTTTCAGCTCTTCTGCAGCTCTGCCCAAGGAGGGAGCAATTTGTTCATCTTGTTTTCTAGTCTATTACCTGAGGAAGGAATCTGTCCACTTCCTTAAACACTAATAGATCGACTGTGTGTGCATGGTGTGAGAAGAAATGTGGACAGAGAACAGTGTTAATCATATCAGCAAAATTAGTGACGAACACGGTCATTAACAAAGGGTTCACGTTTTGACAACAATAAAGTGCATATTGATTATAATTAAATCTTTTTGATTAAAGGATACTGTCGACATAATTATCACAAGAAACAAATCACCACAAGATATTAACAAATACACTACCATTCAGAGGTCTGGGGTTGGTAAGATTTTTAAAGGGGCATGTATGGGGGTAATATTGTAGCATTATTCCAAACAAATATATTGTTGTTATGTTATCCACAAATAAATGTAAAGCGATTCACAAAAAATAAATCATTTCATAAATAAATACAATCACATTTGTGAATAACAAAAAAATCCACACATATATTTTGATGTCACAAACACAGCGATTCAACAAATGAATGAAACTTATGCCAGGCAGAGTTGTGTGTTTGTGACATCAAAATATATGTGTGGATTTTTTGTTATTCACAAATGTCAATGTATTTATTTGTGAATCTAATTATTTTTTGTGAAACTCCTGCATATATTTGTGGATCTCATTCTATTGATTTGTGAAATGATTTATTTTTTGTGAATCGCTTTACATTTGTCGATAATAATATATTTGTTTGGAATAATGCTACAATATTACCTCCATAGTCATGAACTGGCTTTTTAATATTTTTACACTGTTGTCTGAGGTCAACGTTGATGTGGTTTTTACATTTAAAAACATTATAATGAATAAGTAATAGGCTATTTTCTACCCTGGCTTTGAGCCTAGTTCCTGAAACGCTTGGTTTTTATGGCCGTGCGCATTGAATACTTGGAAGTAGTTGCCCGCTGCTGTGATTGGATAATTGGATTTGCATATTATAATGAGTTGAAAATGTCCAAAATGGAAAAATGGCAACCAGAATGATTCACCCATACATGTTTGACCCAGTGTCTGATCCCAAATCGCAGGACAATTAACCAACAACACCTCAAATACAAAGGATACTCCAGCATGTGACAGCAGAGTAAGTTATTGTTAATTATGTTACACATAATCAGTAGATACCAAAGATTTGTAACAATGCAATACTATCACAGATTTTTTTTTTTACTCACATAAGTTTGTTAAACCATTCCTGTTGGATCCAATATAGAATGCAATCTCTTGTTTAAAAAAGAATCTGCAGTGAAATGAAGCGAACAAACACACAATGTCTAAAGGCTGGGATACACTGCACGATTTTATCAATCCTATAATATTACAAATCACACTGTGCGACATGGATCTATTAAACTTAGGTATGAGGCTCGGTGGAATACTTGATTCTGATCGGTCAGTAGCGCATTCCAGTTGTATATTATTCCCAGATAACAACCGCCAAAGTGGGCCAGTTCTGCTTCATGCGTTTTGTTCACGGCTGACATGCGGCGTTGCTATGGCTTGATTGCGGCCTAAATCTTGCAAACGGGAGCGGACCGCCCAAGTGCCATCATTCCACGTGGGTAGTGGGCCAGATGAAAGTGTAAAGTGTGGGCCGGATCTGGGCCAGAGCAATTTTGCTATCTGCGACAGCGCTCATCCGGGTACAAAGTTATCTTGACTGGTACTACTTATTTGCTTAATGTGTGACTCCGCTGTCGTCGACTGCCTGGCCTCATCTTGTGACTGAAAAACACTTAAAGGAATAGTTTACTCACCCTCATCTTGTTCCAAATCTGTATACGTTTCTTTGTTCTGCTGAACACAAAAGAAGATATTTGGAAGAAAGTTTGTAACAAAGCAGATAGAGCAACCATTCACTACTATAGTAGGGAAAATAATACTATGGTAGTCAATGGTTGCTCTATCTGCTTTGTTACAAACATTCTTCCAAATATCATCTTTTGTGTTCAGCAGAACAAAGAAAATTGGAAAAACATGAGGGTGAGTAAATTTTTAGGTGAACCTCCATGGGTTAAAATGGAAAACTGGAAAACGATGAAAGTTTTAAATATGGATATTTTTCTTACACAAACGCATTCGCTTCAGAAGGCCTTTATTAACCACCCAGAGCCATGTGGAGCATGTTATTTGACGGACAGATGCATTTTTTTATGGACCTCAAAAACAAGGCTGCCTACAACTGCTGCTATTAAAAACCATGGATTAGCCAGGACTTTCTTATTATAACTCAGTTTTTATTAATCTGAAAGAAGAAAGTCATATATGAGTAAATTATGGGCTACTTTTTATTTTTGGGTGAACTATCCCTTTCGCATTCATTTCAACATATATGGTAAAAACATATTTTCAGCAATAGATAAAGGCTTAAAGCAGTTTGGAACCGTTTTTCTTTGCGGAAGCTTTGCGGAAGAGCTAATAAAATATTTAAACTCAAGACAATATTTTGTG
The DNA here is from genome assembly GCF_024679245.1 of Pseudorasbora parva. Taxonomy (NCBI): domain Eukaryota; kingdom Metazoa; phylum Chordata; class Actinopteri; order Cypriniformes; family Gobionidae; genus Pseudorasbora; species Pseudorasbora parva. The sequence continues at coordinate 43,581,223 of NC_090173.1, read as the reverse complement.
TCTAATTTACTTGAGACAAGAAACCGTGTAATAAAGCGGGATAATGTACATCCAGCTGGTTGTTATCACAGAAAAAAAACCTTCAGAGTGACGACTCTGTATTCTGTGATAACAACCAACTGGATGTACATTATCCCTTTCACAAAATGTCATCAGCATGCACTAGTGGTAAACAAAAAGACCATAATGAATCACACTCTGGCAGTTATAGTTTTTATGTGTTTTTAAAAAAGAGGACAGTTTTAAAGGGATAGTTCACCCAAAAATGAAAGTTTGATGTTTATCTTTACCTCCAGGACATCCAAGATGTAGTTGTTTTAGAATTAGAATTAGACCCCATTGACATGCATAATACAAACAATGGAGTTAAAAATCTTAATTTGTGTTCTACTGAAGAAAGGCTTTACCCACATGAGCTGTAACTTCATAAAAAGTTTACTTCATTAAAGTTTAACTTTATTAAAGTTCAACTGCATTCCTAATATTTGAAACAAAGGAAGCTTATGTAGTGACTGTTCTTCCACAAACGGGCACTGCACAATATATTCTTCTATGGCATGTTTATTGCTTGGTAGCTTGATCCGGTTTAGCACCACATCGGCCTTTGTTATTTATTTATTTATTATATGTCATGTGCAGATCAGTGGGCAGATCTACAGGATCAGGCATTCTTCTTCTTCGTGTGAGGCGGTGTTTCGCTTCTCACTGACGTCACAGGGAGGCAAATTTACAGATCTCTCTTTTGATGAGCCAGCTGTCAATAAAAGCTTTTCTTTGACTAACAAGGAAGATTTCAGCTCCACAACTTACAGGATATTCTTATATGACAATTAACTTTTATATATCAAAAGCTCAAGGAAAAATTCATGACCCCATTAAAATGTTTTTGAAAGCAAGCTCTTATACTGCATCAAGGCTACATTTATTTATTCAAAAGCTATTTTTTCATTTTATAATAACTTTTTTCTGAAATGTAATTTATTCCCGTGTCATCAAAGCTGAGCATCTTCAGTGTCACATGAATCTTCAGAATATGATGCTTTACTGTATTGCTCAAGAAACATTTGCTATTATGTTGACAACTTTCATTCTGCTTAATATTTGTGTGGAAACCATGATACATTTCTTTCAGGATTTTTTTTGATGATGATGATGAATGGAAAATCAGCATTTATTTACAGCATTTATTTGAAATCATATTTTTTGTAACAGTATACATTAACATTTTGTTCTTTATTTGATCATTTGAATGCACCCTTGCTGATTGAATTTATTATTTCTTTGAAGAAAAAAAAAGTCACAAAAAATTCTTACTCACCACAACAGTGTTGTGTTAAAATAATAGTTACAATCCGGTCCCTATAATGGAATATTGACTAAATGTACATTTTTTATTTTTTCAAGACAAAATCTATGACAACCCCCCGTAAAATTACTCTGAAAAAGATTGATTTAGAAATCTAGGCACTTAGCAGCAGATAATTCAAAGACATTAATGGTACGTTTCTGGAAAAGGCGAACACATGAGAACAATGTGGCTTTCTGGAAGAATAAACTAAGTACTCTCCAACCGCCTAATTGCACTTTAAGTGAGTTGCAGAACTGAGGAGTGTCAAGATGGGCCCGGAGATAGGGTTGAGTGTCATTTACAGCACACAGCCGGCTAGGGTGCCCTCACACTTGTAGTTCACCATGCACCATTACCATCCACTCTCATTACCAAGCGCCCATCATCTCACATGCCGGCAATATCGATGGCATTACTGTTAGCCGCAAGATGTGATTTTCCATTCCAGCTATGGGAGGAAGACGATGCATGTCAAGCCTCACTAGACGATGATTCATATGACTGCTTACCCCAGAGAACCGAGATGTTCCAGAATATTCTGGCACAGTGAGAGTTAATGCTATGCAATCACCTCCTGCATGTTTTATTATCCTCGCCTTTCTTCTGTTCAGCATTTTGGGAAATCACAGGTTTCTACAGCAGAGTCAACACCAAGAGTGCAGGGGGACTGTGTGGGTGGAAAAATGAAAGGCAGAATTCTAAATGCATCTGACATATCGTCCACTCCGCCGCTATGCCTGCCTTTAGAGCGCTCAAAGGTAGACAACTAGCAGAGCTTCTCCATCCAGAAATGACAGACCTTTATAGAAAATGGAAATTAGAGCATGAGTGCATGTACGTCAGAACATAACACAGATCAGTTGTAGTTCCGTTCTCTATTAACATCTGCAGCGGCATGGAAGAAGCAGAGAAAGTCCTCCAGTTAGACTGAGCTTATTAAAACAATCAGCAGTCCATTCTTCTTTTTAATCTGCTCAAGTTCCATAAAAGCACGTGAACCAATGAGGTTCATTCTCACGTTACGCAGCACGTTTGAGCTTCCACAAGAACCAATGAGGTTCATTCTCACGTTACGCAGCACTTTTGAGCTTCCACAAGAACCAATGAGGTTCATTCTCACCTTACGCAGCACTTTTGAGCTTCCACAACAACCAATGAGGTTCATTCTCACGTTACGCAGCACTTTTGAGCTTCCACAAGAACCAGTGATGTTCAATCTCACGTTACGCAGCACTTTTGAGCTTCCACAAGAACCAATGAGGTTGATTCTCACGTTACGTTGCACTTTTGAGCTTCCACAAGAACCAATGAGGTTGATTCTCACCTTACGTTGCACTTTTGAGCTTCCACAAGAACCAATGAGGTTCATTCTCACGTTACGCAGCACTTTTGAGCTTCCACAAGAACCAGTGATGTTCAATCTCACGTTACGCAGAACTTTTGAGCTTCCACAAGAACCAATGAGGTTCATTCTCATGTTACGCAGCACTTTTGAGCTTCCACAAGAACCAATGAGGTTCATTCTCATGTTATGCAGCACTTTTGAGCTTCCACAAGAACCAATGAGGTTCATTCTCATGTTACGCAGCACTTTTGAGCTTCCACAAGAACCAATGAGGTTCATTCTCACCTTACGCAGCACTTTTGAGCTTCCACAAGAACCAATGAGGTTCATTCTCATGTTACGCAGCACTTTTGAGCTTCCACAAGAACCAATGAGGTTCATTCTCATGTTACGCAGCACTTTTGAGCTTCCACAAGAACCAATGAGGTTCATTCTCATGTTACGCAGCACTTTTGAGCTTCCACAAGAACCAATGAGGTTCATTCTCATGTTACGCAGCACTTTTGAGCTTCCACAAGAACCAATGAGGTTCATTCTCATGTTACGCAGCACTTTTGAGCTTCCACAAGAACCAATGAGGTTCATTCTCATGTTACGCAGCACTTTTGAGCTTCCACAAGAACCAATGAGGTTCATTCTCATGTTACGCAGCACTTTTGAGCTTCCACAAGAACCTATGATGTTCATTCTCGCGTTACGCAGCACTTTTGCGCTTCCACAAGAACCAATAAGGTTCATTCTTGTGCAGGTTCAATTGAGCTTCTGTTTATGTTTGCTAATCAATGTTTAAATGTGAATATAAGTTAAATCTAAACTATATTTGTTCATATATTAATCGGTCGTGTCTCTTCAGAACATTTTAATTAAACGCACAATTCATATTGATTAGCTTTATGAATTTTTTGAAGCATCAAAGTGGTATTTGTGTAGCTCTCAATGGAGGGAGAGAAAGCTCTTTATTTGTGTAAAGACAAAGATCTTTATTTGTGTTGCGAAGATGAACGAAAGTCTTGCGGGTTTGGAACAACATAAGGATGAGTAATTACTGACAGATTTTGTTTTTTCTTTTGTGAACTATCCCTTTAAGACAGATTTAAACTAAATGAGTTGCAGCAGATTTCCATTTCATATGCTTTACATCAGTCCATGCTTCAGAAGTAGGTCTACTGATGTCCATACTTTTTATTTATTGATATGTGACACTGAAAACTAGACACAAACAGGAACAACACACTTTTACACGCAACCCCACTGAAGATACAAAATCAAAAAATAAAGGAATATACAAAATAGTAACACTTACTGTGGTTTCCTGGTAACGAGCAGTAGAAGGGTCAGGAGCACGTGCATATCTGAATTCACATTTCGCCATTCTTTTGGCACCAACGCGTCCAGGTTAAATAAATCAGGAAGAGTCACATGACATTCAACTTAGAACAAACTGAGTAGGCTACAACAAAGTGCAATGCCAACAAAATAATGAAATTGGCAGACATAAACATAAATATACACATTTAAATTATTAAGTAATGAAAATAAAAATAAACATTAACCCCTGAAAATCACCAATGTATAACCTACCAGTGTCAGCTACACTGGAAGAAAGATAAAATTAAGCATTATTTTCTTTTTCTGCACAAGATTAATACAAGTGTGTCAGTGTTTAATGTTCTGTTATGAAGGGATTTATAGGGGTTACGACTGTGATGAAGAGTAGCGCATGTGTTCAGGGACAGGATGGGCTGCAAAGCATAATGACTATATGTTGTATGTTGTAGAACTGTGTCCATACACGTATATAACAGTCTCTTTGCTAGTTTTATTAACAAGCTAGCTGGCAGTAGTTCAATAAAAAAATATGTTAGTTATTATATTAAATAAAATGATACGAGCTTCCTTTACAATATTTTGTTATTATTTTTCGTTTGTGTAGTTCAGTGTTGGGAAAGTTATGAAAAGTAATTACTGACTACTAATTTAACTAAAATACATCTTCAACAGTATAATAACATTACTATACTAATTATTCTCCCAAAAACGTATTGCATTACTAATTAGTTTCTAAATCCCATATCAACCTCGGCCAGTTGAACAGTACAATGATAGACATAAAAACTGATCTTTTAATTCTTTCAAATAAATAATATAAAATTGCATTAATTGTTCTTGAAGTGACCGGAGAATTTAATGGGAGATAAACATACATTTTAACATCACATTTTGATGTTAAATCCAGTTGTTTAATATTGAATTGTTCTATAATCAAATGCAAATAGGTCAAAAGTAGCTGTTATCTAATTAACAAAAATGTTGTTTTGCTATCTTATTACGGCTTGCAGTGTACTTTGGCCTTTTTAGATGCCCTTTGGTTTCTTGAGTGCATTTATTCTGCTCATTTAGTAAGGCTTGGCATCCTCCAATCTTCACCATAGTGCCAAGTGGGCAGGAGCACAGGATTAGCACTGGTCAGCCAATCACAGCAGCCTTTTAACCTAATTACTGGGACAGGCTGAGTCTCAAAGAGATGCTTTTGTCCTTCTGCAGTGGTCTTATGGGTTGAAGGGCACAGAAACAAAGAATGCTGTATTTTTGAAAAGAGAGAGAAAGGTAAACAGGGCTCAGAACAGTGTGCAATAAAGAAGGAAATATCTTCCATCACCTCATCAACAAAGTTGTTATGTCAAACATTCCAAACCTAAACAGAATTTGAGATGGGTACCTTGACATCAACCCCAGACAAAAGGGAGTGGAAAATGTTGACATTTTCATTTTCTTATTTCTAAATGATAATGTCAAGCCACCCTATGAGTATGTCCTTCTCCCTGAAAAGTCCATTTAATGTCTCCCGGTACAGCAGTGTGAGGTATTGACATTTCTGTACTCTATGGAGATATAAATCACAGATTGTTTGTTTATTGATGAGTAATCCTAATCTTCAAATCTTAACCTTTGGTGCTGACAGAGTGGGTGCAGAGTGACTTTTTCAGGCAGCCAGGACCAACAGGGACAGCTTTTTTCACCAGCCAAATCCGACTGTATAACTCCATGGGGCTTTCACTCACGTCAGTGGAGGAATCCTGCAAAGCGCACAATAGTGTTGACGCGCCGTATCAATATGTGTGGCATTCAATTATTAACCCTACATTCGTTCCCTCATGCATTAGTAAAAAAACAACGCTATAATTCAGACACACTTGCCATGTGTGTGCAATAATAATGACGTATAATCAAATATACATTTCCGTTTTCTTTCTTCTGTGTTTTTATACTAGATTTGGTAGGGGACAAAAATATCTCAGGACAAAAAGTGAATTCCATTTTCATTTCTGAATGCTTAGACATGGTAAATTAGCACAGAAAACACTTTCTGTAATCCAGGCTCTGCTTTTTTGTCGACGGCACCACAAGAATGGGCAGTCACAAGCCCTTGACTGCCGTGACTTGAATGCAGTTTAAGCAGATATTACAGTGACAGTGTCGAGGAAGGGCTTTTTTTATTGTGTTGTATAAAGCAACAGGACTATTGTCATATTGAGGTCCACAAAAGAGATGGAGGACACCTAACTTTGCATTAGCCTAAAGATGATCCTTTGAGCTCTCTCCAGTTTTAGGATGCATTTAAAGCATATACAGTTTGGAAAAAAAGTATTTAGACAGCCACCAATTGTGCAAGTTCTCCCACTTAAAAAGATGAGAGAGGCCTGTTATTAAAATCACATTGTCTGGTTTTTAAATAATTTATTTTCAAATATATAATTATGGTAGAAAATAAGTACTTGGTCAATAACAAAAGTTAATCTCAAAACTTTGTTATATACCCATTGTTGGCAATAACAGAGGTCAAACGTTTTCTGTAAGGGTGCTTGCACACCTGCCTCATTTAGTTCGGTTGAATCGTACTAGAGGTCATTTCCCTCTTTGGTGCGGTTCTTTTGCTCAGGTCTGAAAGCAGCAATCGCACTCGGGTGCGCACCAAAAACGGACCAAAAAAGCATACCGAGACCTCCTTGAAGAGCGCTTCCGGTCCTTGGACTGGGGCGACGCCGGCCGGCCCTTCGCGATGTCCCCTTGTCCTCTTCCTTCCTTACCTACGAACTTGTTACACAAAGCAATCAGTGTAGTGTGAAAAGGAACCAAAAAAAGTGAAAAATGCAACAATGTATAATTGTTTGCCCTTGGTTCGGACCAAATTAATCGAACTAGAAATGTGAAAGCACCCCAATATTTTCGGAAGATGAGCATGTCAGAGTTAAGAATAATTAATGCACGCCTCCGCTTGAAGTGATGAGCGATGCGCGCTCGCCGTTTGCAATGCATTAGAATGTTGTTTACACACAATGTAGTAGATTATGGCCAGGGATTAAACCAGCCCTCGCAGTCGTCTCTCCATAGTGTTATTATAGTTTGCTGGCTTTGCCTCTTCTTTTGGAATTTCCCCCACATGTAAATTCTGACCAATCGAAAAGCAGTTTAGGAAATACGCCATGGCCAATGAGTTATGTGGATGTTGTCACGTGCCTGCGTTTTGGTTCGTTTCAACTGGTTCGGACCAAAGTGAGGCAAGGGGGGCGTGGTTCAGCGAGGTCTGCAGCGGGAGAGAGAGCCGCGGGACGAGCAGTAAGTGAGTGGGTTGGACGCAGATTGATAACACCTGTATATCGTTTCAGTAATGGGCGTGGAGAGAGTATAAAACGCCTGGAGAAACGGAAGCAGGAGAGAGAGAGATGGACTGCTGACTCTCTCCCCACAGTGACACTGAGATACCGGAAGTGCCGCGAACCCGGAAGTGAACTGAGTTATTGAATGAAAGTCACACACTTTCGTTTTGCTTTAGTCATAGTGGACTACGCAACACGATACCCAGAGGCAGTGGCCCTCTGCAACATTTCCGCGAAAAGGAAAGTTTCGACTTATCTCCCGGGTGGGGGTTCCGAAGGAAATCCTCACTGACCAAGGCACGGCGTTTATGTCACGTACACTACGCAAACTATACGGGTTGTTGGGCATTAAATCGATTCGAACTAGCGTCTATCACCCACAAATGGACGGCTTGGTCGAACGATTTAATCGCACTCTTAAAACCATGATCCGTAAGTTCGTTCAGGAAGACGCCAAAAATTGGGACAGGTGGTTAGAGCCCTTGTTATTCGCTGTGCGGGAGGTCCGGCAAGCCTCCACGGGGTTTTCCCCCTTTGAGCTTCTCTACGGACGCCAGCCTCGGGGGGTGCTGGATGTCCTGCGAGAAACTTGGGAGGAAGGACCGTCCTCGGCTAAAAACGAAATTCAGTATGTGCTGGACTTGCGAACAAAACTCCACACATTGGGGCGGCTATCAAGGGAGAGTTTGTTGCAAGCCCAGGACCGCCAGAGCCGGCTGTATAACAGGGGAACTAGGCTGCGCAAATTCACGCCGGGAGAGAAGGTACTTGTATTACTACCAACGTCGAGCTCGAAATTGATGGCTAAGTGGCAGGGACCGTTTTTTTTTTTTTTTTTTTTACAAACAAACTATAACAATACAATAGACACATGTATTACACATAATATTAGAATATTATCTTGATAGGAAATAACATTAACAACAGATATAAAGGCTGAGTGTTTTTGCATACAGGTTGATTCTAGATATGAATGAAATGGCAAAAATAAAGTAAGGAAAAAATTTCCCCCCACAGCCAATTCTCAACATACCACTCTCGCCCTATGTATGAGTGTGAATAACTAAATTATGGGCTTGTCAGATGTACTGCATTAAAAGAAGTGGATATGCAGGGTGAGTATCTACCCAGATCCCCCCTTCCTGCACAACGCACTCCCCCTATGTATTAGTGGATATATGCTTTCTCTGTGCATTAAAAGAAGTGAGGTGTACAGTGAAACACCTGCTATGGCATCCACATGTACATCTCACATACCCTATTTTGATTTTTATTCTTGTTATTGGCAGAAATATGATGTTTGCAGCCTAATGTGTAGAGCATTTAAAAGAGAGTAAGGCGTGTTGAGTGCTACCAGAGTGTGGCGCGCGCATGCCTGAGTGGGGAGGGGGGCCCCAAGGGGGCCCTAGAACCCACAGATACCCCACCGGACCGGCCGACACCAAACCAACATGGCAACCCCACAGGACCGGGCCGTCCGAGCCATCCATGGGGCCCAGGCACAATAGAGACGAGTAGAGAGAAGTAGAGAGAGAGAGAGAGAAGTAGAGAGAGAGAGAGAGAGAGAGAGAGAGAGAGAGAGAGAGAGAGAGAGAGAGAGAGAGAGAGAGAAAGAGAGAGAGAAAGAGAGAGAGAGAGAGAGAGAGAGAGAGAGAGAGAGGGGAGGGGGGTAAATAATAAAGTTATTAGAAAAAATAAAAAAATAAAAATAGAAGATAGAAGGGGAGGGGGAGATTATATTCATATTTAATTAATAATAATTAATAATAATAACAACAATATTATTATTATTATTACTATTATTATTATTATTATTATTATTATTATTATTATTATTATTATTATCATTATTATCATCACCATCAATGATGATTGTTCCAGCTACCATCCTCTGCCCTAGTGTTTGTGGCTATTGACATGTGAATATGAAGAAATGTGTGGATCTGACGTTGTGATTTGGATCTCAGGGAGAGAGTGTCAGGACTGTAAGTAGGTGATGAAGGGTGACCAAAGGGAGGGTGAATCTTGAGTATTGATTAATTTTGGAGATGATATAGTGTCCATTGATATATAATCTGTTAACAAGTTTTTCCAGTGAGTAATATGTATATTGTTCCTTGATTTCCAGTTCATGAGTATTGTTTTCTTGGCGATAGTCAATGCTAGCAGTGTTTTATTGCACGAGGTGCTTAAGTTGATTGTGGTAGTATCACCAAGAATACACAGGGAAGGGGTTGCTGGGATGTGACAGCCAAAGATAGAAGAGAGTGATTCTGTGACACTTACCCAAAAACGGCTGACTGGAGTGCATTGCCAGACAGCATGAATGTATGTGTCTGGGTTATTTTGCATGCAGTGAGAACATAAATCAGAACCAAACCCCATTTTAGACAATTTCTGTGCAGTGAAGTGAAATCTGTGAAGTACCTTGTATTGTATTAGTTGTAGATTACTATTTTTTGTCATTAGGTAGATGTTTTTACAGATTTGGGTCCAGAAGTCGGCACCGGGAGTAATGGACAAGTCTGCTTCCCATTTGTGACATGGCAGGCTTGATGTTTTTTCTGAATGAAATATAATTTTGTACATTTTGGAGAGAATTTTTTTGGGTGAGGGAATGTTGATCAGCTCCAAAATTGGCGGAGGGATGTCCAGGTTAGCGGTTTGAATAATAATTTTTGCTTGAATAGATGATTTAATTTGTAGGTATTCTAAGAAGTGTTTACTCTCGATGCCATGCTTCTGGACCAAGTAAGAGAATGAAACCAGATTTTTGTCTTGAATGATGTGGTAGGGACCGTTTAAGGTCGCACGACAAGTCGGGGATCTCGATTATGAGGTAATACGGTCCGATAGGAGCGAGGCTCGTCAGATTTATCACCTCAACCTATTAAAAAAAGAATAATTCGAACCAAATTAATCGAACTAGAAATGTAAAAGCACCCCAAGTCGTTTTTTTAACACATTATTGCTGGTAATTTGGCCCATACCTCCACTAGGCCACTCCAGGACCTTGAAATGCTTCTTATGAGCCACTCCTTCGTTGCCCGGGCAGCAGTGTTGCCACAGTTACTTTGAAAAAGTAATCTGATTACTGATTACTGATTACTCCTTTAAAAAGTAACTTAGTTACTTTACAGATTACTTGATTTTAAAAGTAACTAAGTTAGATTACAAGTTACTTTATTAGTTACATTCAGCAGTTGCCGAGAACACCCCTGCCGCCTCAAAATAGAAATGACAACCGTTTTTGGCAACACACTTTATTGCATTTATGCCCGAGCCTGACGGTCCGACTTTTTACGCCCCTTTTTTTAGGCTTCTACTTAGTTTTATATTTATTTTAATAATTAAAATGAACAATGAGATGTGCTGGTGGAAACAACATGAGACCATGATAGCTTGCGCCACTGTCAAGACATGGCTCGCGCAGGGATAAAGAGTTTCTTCAGTGCAGCTGCTAGAGTTATGGCCTTTTTACAACTGGTTCCTTCATTCGTTTTCTCTGACCAGGTAGGCCTATCTATCTGATTGCGAAATGACCAGGAGTAGGCCTAAATGCCTTCCGAGAGTCTTTCGAGACGTATTTAATTCCGATCATTCAAACAAACCAATTCAGAAGGTGCATGAAAGCATTTCAAACTAAACCGGACAAATGTAAATATATCTGGTTGTTTAAACCACATGTGTAAATTTTACTCCTGGCAAATAATTAAAAAATAAATGTGTGAGAGCGTGTTATGTTGTAGTCAGATAGATATGATGGTGCTTGCCACATCGCTGCAAATGAGTAGGCTAAAGCAAGCCAACGCATATGGCCGTAAATGAAACTTTAAAATAAGTCACACAAAACACAATCATCTTCAATATAAATTAATGAGACTAAATGATCTTACCAGTGCTTAGGTCGGTCTCTCTCATATTGCGATCTTTGAATTTGAAATGAGCTGCTGAATAAAATGCTGGAATCTTTTGCTTTGATGTGAACTCCGTTAAATGAGAATATACTGCGGGAATTGAAGATCGGATTTATATTAATTTTGCTGAAGTGTAAGGTAGGCTTTAAGACAACCTGCATGTACTTTTTTTCTTTTTTAGATTGTGTAGCCCGTTTTTTTTTTTTTTTTTGAGCGCCGTTGCGAGCAGTAGGATAGCCTATCAGCCTGCCTCAGCTCGTCAAAAATGCCTTTGTGGTGGTATAATAACTAGCCTGCTTTTTTTTAATGTCAAAGTAGTTATATTTCGTTTAGTTTCTTTATTAAGTTCATTTAGAAAAATGTTTAGAGCAATTTTTTGTTTGTTAAATTAAAGTTTAAATTTTTTATGTGACGACCCAGTGAGTTAACCGCATGTTTAATAGCCTAGTCGCTCAAACCAACTCTTGAATTGTCTTGCCTATATAAACTTTAATTTAACAAACAAAAAAATGCTCTGAACATTTTTCCAGATTAGGTTAATAAAGAAACGAAACGAAAAATAACTACTTTGACGTTAAAAACAAAACTGAACTATTTTAATGGCTGCAACAATGTAAAAAAATAAAATAAAAAATAAATAAAAAACAGGCTCCAGCCGAACTCGGGCTGAGAATTTTGATAAGCTGTCGGTTTTTACTAAGGAAAATGACTAAAAAAGTAACTCACAGTGACTTGGATAAGTAACTTTAATCTGATTACTGGTTTGGAAATAGTAACGTGTTAGATTACTCGTTACTGGGAAAAAGTAGTCAGATTAGAGTAACGCGTTACTATGTAACGCGTTACTGGCATCACTGCCGGGCAGTGTGTTTGGGATCATTGTCATGCTGAAAGACCCAGCCACGTTTAATCTTTAATGCCCTTGCTGATAGAAGAAGGTTTTTACTCAAAATTTCACAATACATGGCCCCATTCATTCTTTTCTTTACATGGATCAGGTGCCCTGGTCCCTTTGCAGAATAAAAGCCCCAAAGCATGATGTTTAAGCAGGAGGACACGGCTGGCACTGCAGGATTTGAGTCTCTGGAGGCATAGTGTGTTACTGATGGTAGCCTTTGTTACTTTGGTTCTAGCTCTCTGCAGGAATTCAATAGGTCCCCCATGTTGTTCTGGGATCTTTGCTTACTGTTCTTGTGATCATTTTGACCCCAAAGGGTGAAATCTTGTGTAAAGCTCCAGATTGATGGAGATTATCAGTGGTCTTGTATGTCTTCCATTTTCTAATAATTGCTCCCACAGTGGATTTCTTCACACCAAGCTTACCTATTGCAGATTCAGTCTTCCCAGACTGATGCAGGTCTATAATTTCGTTTCTGGTGTCCTTTGACAGCTCTTTGGTCTTGGCCATAGTGGAGTTTGGAATCTGACTGTTTTAGGTTGTGGATAAAAATACTTATTTTTCACCATAATTTGCAAAAAAAAAATTTTTTTAAAAATCAGACAGTGTGATTCTCTCATAGTTGAAGTGTACCTATGATGGAAATTACAGGCCTCTCTCATCTTTTTAAGTGGGATAACTTGCACAATTGGTGGCTAACTAAATACTTTTTTGCCCCACTGTAATCACATGCTCTTTTTTATATTATCATAAGATTCTGATTGGTGTAATAAGTTTTGCTACTTTTGAAAATTTGATGTTTATCTGTTTACCCCCAGGGCATCCAAGATGTAGTTGTGTTTGTTTCTTCAGTAGAACACAAATAAAGATTTGTAACTCTAACCGTTGCTCGCATAATGCATGTCAATGGGGTCTAATTGAAGAAACAAAAGTCCCAACATCTTGGATGCCTTTGGGGGAAGCAGATAAAAAAAACTAACTTTCATTTCTTGGTGAACTATCCCTTTAATGTTTACTTTTGTATAAATGTGTACCATTTAAGTTTGCATTAACAATTATTTATGTGTTTATATTTTATGAATGAGAACATGTTTAAGAATGATTTTGCAGAAATCATTGACAATACTGAAATGTGTGTGAAAATTCTTTTTTAGAACTAAATTAATTGTTTAGGAAATTGTGCCAACTTAAACAGTCGAAAATGAGAAAAACTGTAAATCTAAAATACTAAAGATATTCCAAGTAAATGTATGCGTTTTGACAATTTAGTTAATGAGAGACAAATCCAATAACAGAATTGTATCCAAAAAGATCGATCTAAACTCATTCTATAAATTATATATTTTTTCTTTGTAAACAGTAATGAATGTAAAATATACATTATATATTAGGAACATACATTTTGGCAGTGAGTTGGATCTTTTAAATCTTCACAAGGTTGTAAAGACAGGACTTATAATACATATTGTAAAAGCAACATTCTTGCGCTACTAAATCTGCAAACATGTCTGAGTCCATCTGAGTCTGAAACTACTTGACACCACTACTTGACTGCTTTGACAAAGCTGGAGGCCACAGTGGTTTGACCTTCAAAGCAGATATTTTGTGAGAGAGGTCTTTGCTGGGAGAAAGATGAGTTCAGCTTCAGTCCAATCAAGAGTAAGCTTGAGGGTACAGTAAGCGTCTAGTTTGAAATGTCAGAGAGGTGCAGTGAACAAATAAATGTCCAAAAGAGTATGAAATGTGATGGAAGAACTTATGATTGGGCACTTCTAGATGTTGAGGAGTAGGACTCTAAGCACTCATTTCTGAGAAGCCCAGCAGTGAGGCTACAGGGGGGTTGTGAGGAGAGCGAGTCTTTCCTGCTGATGGAGCCAAACGAATTGTCCAGTTCAGTTGACAACACTCCGAAAAATTCACAAGTTGTAGCAGTTGAGTCATCTTGAATGCGAAGGTGGAGGAGGAATGAAAAAAGGAATGCGATAAACGGCCAGACATATGGAAGTGGAGCAGGTGTAGTTAATTTTTGTTTCTTTAAGACAGGATCGAGTTGTTTTTATAACTTCCAGAGGGAGGTTAATGGACACATGTAAGGTCTGCTGGGAGCAATCACCAAGCCAAAATGCATGCAGAATATTTGCTCAAATGATCATGAGTTATTCACTGAGACTTTCAGAAGACTGAATGGTGCGATTAGGTATTTCCATTACAGTAGCATAAGGAGAACAGATCCATGGTCTAGTGGTTAAAGCTCATGTTCTGACACAGTTGAGGAATAGTTCAGCCAGAAACAGCATTCCTTAATGCAAGATTTGAAGTCTTGATCTGGAGACTACATAAACGTGGCCTTCCAGAGTCTCACAAATTCAAGCCTGAATCTCGGCTTATAGACCGCAGAGAACACTCTGAAGAACATCCACAAACTACAGTCAAACAAGAAAGCATTTCAGCTACGTCAGCATCTCCACTAGCCATTCAGTTCAGTTCTGTTGTATTTATGTAGCTAGGCATTTTGGCTACATAGGCATATTGTAAAAATGGGATTCGGTTGTATTTGTACAGCTCAGCATTTGAAAAGTGGTTGCTACAAATTCAGCACTTTATCTGTCTGGCTCTCTGACTGGATCTTGACTCTAACTACTTGACACAACAAGGGAGAGAAACTGTACAGACTTCATGGATTTGTGTGTGTGTTGTGGCATCAACAGGTTTGAACATGAACAAGATTCATATTGTAAAAGTAAAAACGAATGTAACAGGAAATCAATGACAAGGCAAATCCAAGTCTGATCAGTTCCTTCAGTAAAGTGTTTTGGTATTAGAGGACTTTGAAAATAGTCCATATGGATTCTGTGCTTAATAACTGGGTTATTCCAATCGTATGGCTCATATATGCACATTACATGTTGCATGGAAGAACTTTTGGAAGAAAAAGAAAAAATCATATGGATTAGAATCCTGCATGATTTTCCAGTCCCATTCCTTTATATTTTTTGGTTACAATCCAGCAGCAGCAAAAAAGGTCACAAAAACAACAAAAAACCCATCACCTAAGCTTGAGCCAAGATGTCATCAGAGAAAGTGTTTGCAGATGAAGTGTCACATATTGTGGTATCTTTAGGGCTTATCCAACTCAAAGGCACCCACAACGTGACATTGTTTTGGCATAGAACAATACGACATTACTCACAGTGGATTATCAGCACCAAAAGCCTCCAGGAGAAATGAATAAAAGCATAAGAGAATAGACATAGTTTGACAGGTATCTTTAACAGTGGTTAGCTCTTGATGCAGACTGCATAATCACTGATAGTCCATCCTCAAAGTAGAAACAATACTCTATTGTCTCTTTCTGACATAGCTTTTGCTTACTCTAGCACAGATGCACTTCATAAAACTGACATTTAAAGCAGCACTAGGTAACTTTTCAACCTTTATAATATATTTTTTAAGACTCTTGTGATGATAAATCGACTTACAATAGGTTGAATGACACGTCTGCCATAGCCTGATGGGGTCTGTATCGTTTTTAATCGTACTTTTAAACTTCGGGTTTCGGGTAGTAACCCGAGAACAAAAAGAACTACAAAATTCGACTGCTTTACGGCATATACGTCACTTCCACCAACACACACACTTCCTTAAATTCGGACGTGCGAGCCCAACTTGTTCGTCGGATAATATAGTCATGTCCGAAGCAGCAGAGACAAATAAGAAAGAAAAGGTTTTGTTGGAGGAAAGCAATAAGAGGAAACGAGAAAGTGATGAGATTAAAGGCAGGACGAGGATCAACATGTGACCAGCGTTTGCTCGTCGGCGTGAGCTGAAGGAGGCGTGCCCGACCGATGCTGTCCTGCTTGTTACGGTGAGCTACCACTCAAACATTGAACTGAAGTATCATATAGATTCTGTAAAACGGTAACCAATAGACTACTATAATGACGCTGGCTTGTAAACGTGAGCATCGTGATTATTTGGCGTTTGAAAAAAATAAAACCCATGAAATTATATTCATATGACATGCTGAAGCATCTGCCACTGACTGTAACTACCTGGGATGAAGACATTTCACACGCGACGCCAGAAGAACTCTGAACTCCTCTTGCAGTGTTCCGGGGAACTGTTAGTTTTTATGAAGTTATTTGGCCCGCACCGCACCACTGTATATATTTTTACAACCCGCCCCGCACCCTGCGACCATTAAATAGACATACGGGGTCCGTGGGATATGAGACGACCCGCGCATCACTAGTTCAGGGCTATCAGGGTTGTCATGTCAACAAATGCACGCGCGATGGCATCCCCTGTTGTAGGATGACAGCTCTTACGACAGTAGTCGAGGACATAATTTTTTCCAAACTGTAGGGGGACCCCGAGAGCAAAAGTAGCCAAGTGCGGCTTTAAGCTGTCTCCATTTAATTTAGTAGTTTTCCCTCTTTGTCGCCATCTCTGTTTGAAATCTGTAATTGCAGTTATTCACGGAATTATCAACTTTACGTGAGTTGTGCACAGCGCGGAGGAATCCAATGTTTTGAGGAGAATGTGGGGCTGTCAGTCACCGCGCTAGTGTGGATATACTGTCATTCTGAATCACAAAATCTATTGTTTGTAAGTATGACCAACACAACAATGAACAAGTAAGTAGCTAACATCCACTTTTGTTCTGACCAACCAAGGGGAATAAAGTATTGCTATAAATCGCAATGATTAAATCTAAGGATAGCTTATCATATCAGGTCAAAATACGCAAATTATACTTTGTTTTCAAATTGTTTCACTATCACAAATTGTATCAAATCACTATTGCGTGACTACATTTAATGTGTATTAGGGCTGTAGTTCAGTTTCCATTTCTGTGCAGTCTCTAAACGTAGGGGAGAGTGGGGTAATGTGAGACATCGGGTAGAGACCCCCTTGTGGTCATATGACCATTATGTTTTCAAGCCCCTTCAATTTTCCCTTGGCCATGAAGGAGATGACCTCATGGTGTTGTGGTCAGCATGTTATTTTCACAAAAATATATTTTTTGCATGTAAAAGTACATTTTCTTGCAGTCAACTGTTGTGCCAAAGCAAATAGATTCAGGTAGAACTTATATCATACATGTTGATGAACTATATAAAACCATGTGATGATGCTAACTGAAGATTAGCCTGAATTGCTAAGAGATGATGGTGGGGTAAAGTGAGACATGAGGCACACGTTAGGTTTAGTCTTAAACATATATTAGTGTAATATTACATTACATTTTATGTCCTGTGTTCTGATGCCTGAACGGGAGGGTGTTTATGTGGTAATTTTACCTAGGAAACTCATATTTACGATAATTCCGATAGCAGGTGAAGGCAGCATAAGTCCCAGGCTGTTCTAGCGGGTTCTGATTGTGCTTTGCTCTGACCCCCAGACACTATAGCTAGCTATAAGGGTCCAGTGTTCTGACCATAGACAGTAAAAGAAATGGACAGAGCTATCCCATTGACTTCAACGGCGGAAATTGAGGTCAGTATAGGAGCACTCACTTCCTGATGGCTGAGCGAACTGCGCAGGCTCAGACTGAGCTTGACAACGTAGATGTGACGTGAGCCTCCTGTCTGACAGCTGTAGGTCTTCTAGTAGTTGTGGAAAGTGAAATCTGAATCACGTTGTTTAAATATTTTCTCCCGTTGCTTTTGGCTCACTATGGGCTTCTCTCCATTCTTCTCCCTTGACTTTATCAGACTTTATGTCTCCACGTCCTCCTGACTGTCTCATAGACAGTAAAAGATTGCCTGCGAGCGTCTCCTCAGGTCTATACGGTAATTTCTCAACTGTGCGACAGAGTCGCGTTGGTTATGACGCAATAGTTAGCCTATTTTTACAAAAACAGCTTCTGCGGGGCGATAGTGTAAGATACAAGGTAACGGAGCCTTTTATGCATTGTCGTGTTTCTTTAGAAATAAACAATGGACAAATGGAGTCTTTAAATGCCTCAGATGTAAAGTTATTCACTGTCAAAGTGACTCAAAAATGAATGGGAGTCAATGGGATGCTAACAGCAGGTGATGGCTTGGTTAGCAATGGCAGCCCCTATGGGTGGAACGCTTTCCGAGCGCTAGATTACCCCCTTGGTTCTGACCCCCAGGCTGTGTTCTAATCTAACTGGCTCTGTTATTTGAATGTTAATTAAAACATTTTGAATTAAATTATGTTGTATTTGATTTTGTTCAGAGTTACTTTCAAGTGTTTAGAATTTTTTTTTTTTTTTTTGCTTAATTGACCAATCCCCATGATTTTGTTACTGCCCAACATTAGTTCTGGAATGTGTGTTGGTCAAGCTAGCTGTAAGGATTCAAAAACTGTTACAACATGTGCCGTTATGATTGTTTCAGAGTAGAAAAAGTAAGTGGTTCACTTTACCCCCTTGATGTATCTGATCTGTCTCAGTTTACCCCTAAGCTGGTAAAGTGAGACACAATACCACTTTTTTTTTTAAAACAATCACATTTTCATTGACCTTTATCCTGAACACATTCTGATATTTTCCATTTCTAGGAAACATCCTGAATTAATGGGAAATGTGTCAATTTTACTGATATATAATTTTAGCTTGCTTAGAGGGGAGCAAATGTAAAAACTGTCTCACTTTACTACCTACCAACAAATCAATGTGGAGAGGTGAATTGCTCCCTCTCATAGCTAGCACAAAATAATTTATATTAACCATAGCGCACATAAAGCAAAACGAGAAAGGCACAACAAAAAAACTCTGTAACTATACGAATTAAGCAAACAAGTGTGCTACTGTAAAGCAAAAAGGCCTGGTTGTCTCTTTTTTTCTGTAGCCACTCCGAAGTGCTAAAATGTATAATTTTAATTATATCAAGTGTACAAGTATCCAAGTGCCATGACTAAAGGCTATAAATCTCCACATCCAACATACTCACATGCAAGACACCAGTATTACTGGAATTAAACACATTATTACAAGCTTACCATTGCAAATCGAGCTGTAAGCAGATAGTTTTGAATACTGTCTAGTTATGTTGCTCAAATGTATTTTGGATAATTTTTAATTTTAATCTGTCCTAGTCTAGGATAGGCCTAAGCCTTGTCTGTGAAAGGGGATAAATGTGAGGTTATTTTAAAAGTTAAATTTATTGCTAGGAAGAATGACTTAATAAAATTTGGCTGTGCAGTAGAAACATACATAAAAATATGCTGTTGCATCCCACTGGACAAAAACGGTTGATCCAACTATCAACGGGCAGGAATACATAATACATAAAAACACCTTTATGCAGTGTTGTAACACCTTTGGTGTTCCCGGCAAAAATTACCAGCCTTAAAAAAAATGTATCATAAATCACCCAGTATGATATAATCACCAAATATTGGATTCAATCTTTGTCAGCTTGTTTTTTTTCCATTAGGACATGGTTTGGATTTCCTTTTGGAGGATTCATTGATTTGAGCTTCATTGATCTGAATATAAAGTTAATCTCTGTGAAAAAGAAAGCCTGTAATGCAAAATAGTTTGTTTGTGTACATGAATGTGTGTGCATGTGTACGAGCACAGGTCTAAGGCCTTTATGTTCGCAAGCACATGAACATACATGATCATGATGAACATGCTCCTGAACACTGAAGGCAAAAGTGTACATTGTTGTTTCACGTGTATGCACAGCCTTCCAAATACTACTACTTTTGACTTGTATGCACACACAGGTGTCAACATCATGTACAACCCATACAAATACTGAAAAAAAAAAAAAAAAAAAATATATATATATATATATATATATATATATATATATATATATATATATATATATATATATATATATATATATATATATATATATATATATATATATATATATATATATAGATGCACTGGTGCAACAAAAATGGTTTCAAAAATCTGCCGTGTTCAGTGCGCAAATTTTTAAGTTTATCTTGATCGTTATATCTTTGTGAGTACAGTCTATAGAAAAAAACGAACCGGATTGGTCCTTGCAACACGGAGGTATTACAGTTAATGCCCAGAGCCCCCCCTCAGCTAAAATGGCAGCTATGGGGACATACACGTAAAGGGTGTCTTTGTGCCTCTTAACAGACCTGCTAATAACAATTGAAGTTACTTTGGGCATGCCATGGATGAAACAAAACCATCTTCTGAGTGCATGACACTTAAATAAAAATATTCATAAAATATTAAATATTATTAAAATATTAATTCATTTATTAATTCACTTGTTATGGTTTATGTTTGATATTCATTTTATGATCATTTAACTTAAAGAGGGGGGTGAAATGCTGTTTCATGCATCCTGAGCTTTTTACACTGTTAAAGACTTGGATTCCCATCCTAAACATAGACAAAGTTTCAAAAACTAATGTTGGACGTTTGATGGAGTATTTCTGTGTCAAAAATACTCCTTCCGGTTTCTCACAAGTTTTGGAGAGTTTTTTTTGAGTATGGGTCGGCTTGATGTTAATAAGAGCGGAAGGTCCTTGTATGGGCCGTACGGGCTCTTCTCCCGGTAGGGTGCGCGCGCGCGTGACTAGAGCGAGAGAGGAAATGCACGGCCGTAAATACTCTCAGGTGCAGATCCAGTCGTCGTTATAGTCCGTGCCGCGCTCTACTTTATTCCTATGGGTGACATCAAGCGACTTCAACGCTTCAGCACAGCATTCCGGGAAGGCAGCGCTGCATTTGAACCGATTTGAACGCAGAAATGACGG
Organism: Pseudorasbora parva; assembly: GCF_024679245.1. Classification (NCBI taxonomy): domain Eukaryota; kingdom Metazoa; phylum Chordata; class Actinopteri; order Cypriniformes; family Gobionidae; genus Pseudorasbora; species Pseudorasbora parva. The sequence goes on along the minus strand of NC_090173.1, from coordinate 43,560,333 downwards.
GAAGCTTCACAACATGGCTTTAGTCGCGTCGCAAAAGTGGATCTCCACCGTTCACTGCTGTCAGGACTTCACCAAATCATACCAAAGAAGTGTGTTTTTGACGGAGCGGTCCCAGCGATAAAGGTTCGGTCCTGCTTTGGAAGCAGCCGGTGAGTAAAACTGCTTCAAATGTCTCTGCTTTTGGCTATCGTCGCGTGAGTAAACATCAGTAAACGACACGATCGCGTGCTTCGTCATTCAAATGCGCTAACGGTTACTCCATTGTTGTTCTCCGTATAACGTTACACTAGTCTGACGTGCAAAACCGTTTTGCTTGTTACTGCTAAGGTTTAGTTGCATACAATAGTCCATAAACCGAATCATGTCCTCATAAACTGCGAGTAAACACACACAAATGTTGACAGGCCATGTTTGAGCACAGAACCTTGGGACAGCCGGTGGAAAAGAATCAAGATAGGACTCAGGAGAAATGACAGAAATCATGTTCATGAATGTGATTATTAACGTTACTGTAGTATGAAGCAGAGCAGGACCAAATGTTGAGGGAGCTGAGCGAGGCCACCGGAGCGATTGTTGCGCAATCACAAGCCGCTGGACTTTTATTATGACGGGACACAGTCACTAGTGCCATTTGCACTTTTCCGTTCATGAGTAATGGAAGTACCGTTCAAGGTAACGCAGCTCTGTTTATCATTTTAGATACATTTAAGTGTGTTGAAAATTATGTTATGACGTTACTCTGTACGTTCGCTCAGTGGCTGTTGTGACACTTGTTCACACTGCAAAGAGTAAAACGCTTCTGCAGAATAAAACTGAGGGGAACACAGATATGATGCAATTGGCAGGCGACTCCCTCAGACGCTATGCTCAGACGTCCCGGCTCCTTGGTTAAAATAGCAATTTTCTCACAATTTACAAATAGTTGGAAACGTTGGAGATACTGTAAGTATTCAAGTAAACAAAATATAACACTGGTCCGGTGGTTTTTGGATATTTTACTGCAAAAATACTACATAGTGCACCTTTAAGTCAGGATTATGCCTTAGTTCAGTTAGGACATTTAAAGCGTTAGTTCACCCAAAAATGAAAATTCTGTTAATAATTACTTACCCTAATGTCGTTCGACACCCGTAAGACCTCCGTTCAGCTTCGGAACACAATTTAAGATTTTCTATTTAGGCGGAGAGCTTTCTGTAAGTGTGTGCACACTATACTGTCCATGTCCAGAAAGATAATAAAAACAATCAAAGTAGTCCATATGTGACATCAGTTGGTTAATTAGAATCTCTTGAAGCATAAAAAAACCCCAAAAAAAACATTTTGGTCCAAAAGTAACAAAAACTGCAACTTTATTCAACATTGTATTCTCTTCCATGTTTGTTTTCAATAACGTGAAATTGCTGAAATAACGTGACATTAGCGTCCAAATCTTCAAATCTTTGTTGGCGGATTGGAAACAAACCTGGAAGAGAAGACAATGCTGAATAAAGTTGCAGTTGTTATTTTTGGACCAAAAAGTAATTTATTTATTTTTTTGATGCTTCAAGAGATTCTTATTAACCAACTGATGTCACATATGGACTACTTTGATGACGTTTTTATTCCCTTTCTGGAAAGGGACAGTACAGGGAGTGCAGAATTATTAGGCAAGTTGTATTTTTGAGGATTAATTTTATTATTGAACAACAACCATGTTCTCGATGAACACAAAAAACTCATTAATATCAAAGCTGAATATTTTTGTAAGTTTTAGTTTTAGCTATTTTAGGGGGATATCTGTGTGTGCAGGTGACTATTACTGAGCATAATTATTAGGCAACTTAACAAAAAACAAATTTATACCCATTTCAATTATTTATTTTTACCAGTGAAACCAATATAACATCTCAACATTCACAAATATACATTTCTGACATTCAAAAACCCAAACAAAAACAAATCAGTGACCAATATAGCCACCTTTCTTTGCAAGGACACTCAAAAGCCTGCCATCCATGGATTCTGTCAGTGTTTTGATCTGTTCACCATCAACATTGCGTGCAGCAGCAACCACAGCCTCCCAGACACTGTTCAGAGAGGTGTACTGTTTTCCCTCCGTGTAAATCACACATTTGATGATGGACCACAGGTTCTCAATGGGGTTCAGATCAGGTGAACAAGGAGGCCATTAGATTTTCTTCTTTTATACCCTTTCTTGCCAGCCACGCTGTGGAGTACTTGGATGCGTGTGATTGAGCATTGTCCTGCATGAAAATCATGTTTTTCTTGAAGGATGCAGACTTCTTCCTGTACCACTGCTTGAAGAAGGTGTCTTCCAGAAACTGGCAGTAGGACTGGGAGTTGAGCTTGACTCCATTCTCAACCCGAAAAGGCCCCACAAGCTCATCTTTGATGATACCAGCCCAAACCAGTACTCCACCTCCACCTTGCTGGCGTCTGAGTCGGACTGGAGCTCTCTGCCCTTTACCAATCCAGCCACGGGCCCATCCATCTGGCCCATCAAGACTCGCTCTCATTTCATCAGTCCATAAAACCTTAGAAAAATCAGTCTTGAGATATTTCTTGGCCCAGTCTTGACGTTTCAGCTTGTGTGTCTTGTTCAGTGGTGGTCGACTTTCTGCCTTTCTTACCTTGGCCATGTCTCTGAGTATTGCACACCTTGTGCTTTTGGGCACTCCAGTGATGTTGCAGCTCTGAAATATGGCCAAACTGGTGGCAAGTGGCATCTTGGCAGCTGCACGCTTGACTTTTCTCAGTTCACGGGCAGTTATTTTGCGCCTTGGTTTTTCCACACGCTTCTTGCGACCCTGTTGACTATTTTGAATGAAACGCTTGATTGTTCGATGATCACGCTTCAGAAGCTTGGCTATTTTAAGACTGCTGCATCCCTCTGCAATATATCTCACTATTTTTGACTTTTCTGAGCCTGTCAAGTCCTTCTTTTGACCCATTTTGCCAAAGGAAAGGAAGTTGCCTAATAATTATGCACACCTGATATAGGGTGTTGATGTCATTAGACCACACCCCTTCTCATTACAGAGATGCACATCACCTAATATGCTTAATTGGTAGTAGGCTTTCCAGCCTATACAGCTTGGAGTAAGACAACATGCATAACGAGGATGATGTGGTCAAAATACTCATTTGTCTAATAATTCTGCACTCCCTGTATAGTGTGCATACATTCATTGGTGGAACAAAAAGCTCTCGGACTAAATATAAAACATCTTAAACTGTGTTCAGAAGATGAACGGAGGTCTTACGGGTGTCGAACAGCATTAGGGCGAGTCATTAATGACAAATATTTGGGTGAACTGCATCAAGCCACTCCCATAATATCTGTCACCACTCAAATAAATGCACGGTTTAGATTAACAGTGCAGCATGTGTAAATAAAATGATGTTAACACAAGTAGTTATTCCATCAAATAAATCTGCTACATAATTTTTCAAATTAATGTATTTAAAATTGTTATCGCGCAGAATTTAGTAATAAATTCTTGTAATAAAGTAGTAGTGGCTGGAACAGATTTTAACTTCCCTTTGAAATCACCATGAGACATGCCCAATCCTGGAGGGCCACTGTCCTGAAGAGTTAGATCCAACCCCAATTAAACAAACCTGAACCAGCTAATGAAGGTCAAGGCATGCTAAACTTCAATGCAGGTGTTTGGAAGCAATTTGGAGCTAAACTCTGCAGGACAGAGTCCCTCCTGGATAGAGTTTGGACACCCCCAATGCGGTCCGTTTAATGTAGTTGATATGCACAATTGATGAACCACACAAACATCATGAAGATGAACTTAAATAACATTTACTTGTTCAAATGTCACAAAAACAGAGCAGTAGAGCTGTACAAAAGGAAAGAGTAATTGGTGATGAGGAGTTCATTTAATACATCTGAAAGGTTTAGTTCATGTCACACAGCAGTAGCAGCTCTTACCACGTATCACACATGAAAAATCATTTACAAGATACTGCACTGTGCAATTTCACTCAGATGGATACAAAATACGGAGCAGCAATTTTGATACCATTACAGACTAGAAGAAATATAAGAACACGAGTTCAAGACTCCAGAGAAGAAATATAATCAAACTCAAGCATGTACACTGCAAATAAAGTTAAATGTTGTCGAGGCTCACAGTATGGAGAGATTACAGTAAACACTGCCGTTTTTAGACACACAAGTAACTCCGTATTCCATCGTAAGCCGCAGTACAAGTCAGAGGTAATGCGTTATCACAAATCAAAATGTCAACCAGATTAATAAGTCACACACAGACCAAGTACTCAATCATACGTCAATCACATTCCAGTCTGCGGAAGCTTCTTCCCTTCTGGGGCACAGCAGTTAAAACCACAGAGGGGAAAAAGGTACTCACAGTTACAACGGTAAAAGTAAAAATGTCACGCTAGGGCACAGGTCCGGCCTGCTTCACACTGTTGGCTCTCGTTTTAAAAGAAAGGAGAAAAAAATATATATGGAGAAGTGCCAACTGAAAAGCTAACTGGCTCCCTCTGCTGGTCTGCAGAGGAGAAGCACCTAACGGAGGACACGAGGAGAGCGAGTGCGAGTGTGTGTGTGTGTGTGGAAATACAGAAGCAACAGCAGGCATACTGTGCTTTCAGCAGTACTCCGAGCCTGGCGAGGGGAGAACGGCAGCCCTTATATCTCCAACCAGCTGGGGCTTCATAACGTGACGGCTGAGACACTAACGCTTCGCAACAGCAAAACTGTGCAGGTTTAACGAGGTCAAAGAGAGGTGTGAAAGCAGGCAGAAAACAAGAATGAGCGTGAACGAGCATTACGGGTGACGAAAGGACAGATTCTGGAGGATGAATATACATGATCCATATCCTCCAAGTGCAACGCTCAATCAAGCCATTTTACAGCTTGACTCTGTAAAACGGGATGAAAGGATGGAAAGTAGTGCAACAAAAACGGTGCGTGGTGGGGAAAAACTATTTTGAGAATAACACTAACCCAGAGCTCGTCATAAAGACACAAACAGGTGACTCACTGAAGAGAACAGACAACTACCATATCCGTTGCACAGATACATGATATTCAAAGCATGCAAGGCTTGGCACTTGTATGTGAGTGTTTGTAGTGGAGAAGCATTTTTAGACAACTGAACAACTATATACACACACACACAACTAACAAGAGGCATAGCAGAAAAAGGCTATCGTCCTGCTTAATTATTCAAAATAAACCAAATTAAAAAAATAAAGCCTACAAAATAGGCCTAATCAGATGAACAAGACAGGAACCCTATCCTTTTGTTGTGGTGTTTGTTGCATCTTTGGGTTTACAAAAATGTAAAAAAAAGAAAACAAAATTAAAACAAAATTAAAAAGGCAAATAAAATAAAAAAAGACTATTTACATACACATTGAAATTATATACACACACAAACTATAGCAATCATCCATGTGACCAATCATCTAAACTTCCTGGTCCTCCGCTGGTTCCAATTGGTTTCTTTCCCAAGCGAACTCGATGACGGTCCACTGCTCTTTCACGCTCTCTTTTTCACACACACACACACGTAAAGGTGGTATTGAAGTAGCCATCCCTTTGAAAGCTGGTGGTTTAGAGGAAGCCATCAAGTGCTGGTCAAAAGATGCGTTTGCGTTTCAGGTAGGAGTCAGCATAGTGCCCCCCGAGACCCTGAGAGTGCTGACCTACATAGCCGCCTTCTGGACTGGGCTCAGGAGACGGGATGAGACGGGAGAACAGACGCTTCTGCCCGCCGATGGGAGTCTAAACACAGGCAGAAAATCAAAATGAATCGATGAGCCGTACTAAGAATACCTGTTGAAAGGTTCCTGGCACACTTATACAATAATTGACAAGGAACAAATATAGAAGCTAGATATCAGGGCTGGAGATGGCCTACCTTCATACCAGCACCAGGTGCTGCAGGAAAGAGACTGGAATGAGTCACTGGAGGCATTCCAACAGCCTGAAGAAACACAATCACTTATATTCAACTTTCTTACATATTTTATGGCCATCTATGCACAATCATAAGATGGATATTATGTAATAATGAAATGATGTAAAAGATTTCACGCTTCATAAATTCTGAAAATGGATTTAAGAGCTTTTGAAAATGGATCCAGACAAGTGATTATGCTTGCAGCCAACTGTCAAACAAGTCACTTTTTGTTGGGCATCACGGGCCACTTTTAACCCCTTAAGCCCTGAAAGTATTTTTAGTTTTTTTTGACATACACAACTTTAAAGGGTTAGATCACCGAAACATTACAATTTGATGTTTATCTGCTTACTCCGAAGACATCCAAGATGTGTTTGTTTCTTCAGTAGAACACAAATGAACTCCAACCGTTACTCGTATTATGCATGTCAATGGGGTGTTTTCTGTGTGTAAAAACCACACAGACATACGAATCCATATTAAACCCTGTGGCTTGTAACGAAACATTGATGCCTAAAGACACAAAATGATCGTTTTTTGTGAGAAACAACAGTATGTTTTTTTTTTATACCTCATATCAGACGAATCTCATCTAGTATTCCCAACAACATGACTTCCGTCTAAGAAGTTCAAAAACCCAACGCAAATCAGAGATATATTTACATAGATGCATCCACACAGGCTGGGTTTTATCCTTCTTCGATAGAAGTAATAGTGCTGGGATACTAGATGAGATTCGTTTGATTTGAGGTAACAAAATAATGAATACTGTTGGGTTTCTCGCAGAAACCAATCGTTTTGTGTCTAAGACATCAGTGTGTCGCCATGACCCCCAGGGTTTAATATGGATTTGAATGTCTGTGTTTTTTACCCTCATAGAAAACACTCCATTGACATGCATTATACGAGCAATGGTTGGAGTAAAAAAAATAATCTTCATTTGTGTTCTACTGAAGAAACAAACAAACCTATATCTTGGATGCCCTGAGGGTAAGCATCACATTTTCAGGTGAACTATCACTTTAAAGACTAGCAACTTAAACTATAGCAAGGAGAGTCAAACAGTAGGTATCATTTGTCACCAAACTTTTTATATTTTTTTAAAATATAATTATTATACTTGGATAATTTATTGCTGAGAAAGTGATAAAGACTAATACTTTTAAAGCTTAGAATCTCAGCTTTCCAATGCATCTATCAACTCTTAACGAGCGCAGTGTTATTCATCTAAACCGGAGCGTACTGATAGTGGGCGCCCTCTAGCTGCTATAAAAAGTGATTGGCTGTATTTTTCAAAGCTGCATGGATCAACAACATCTGTGAGCAATATCTTGTGATTGACAGAATGGAGTATGGTGATTTTTAACTCAATTCAATCAGGAACATCAAATTAAGTAATGATGTGCCGTTTTCAACAATTGGAGCATGTTGCATGAAGTTACAAGCCTAAACGCCACTTTAGAGCTACTGTTAAGCTTGTGGTCCTGTGAGGTTATAATGTGTTATACTTCCATGAGTAATAACCGGATATGAGTGATGGATTATGGTGACTTTGGTCTCTTTAATTGTGAAATTAACTGTTTATTTAGCTTATGTGCTCCTGTCACGTTAGGGGTTATAAATCTACCTGGGAATAACTTTCGATCCAAGTGACAGATTATAGCCTTTTAATCGTGAGTGTCTGCTGAAAGGATGTAAGGATGTGCCACTTTTAACGATCAGAGCATGTTTCATGAAGTTATAAGTGTAAACGTCAAAACTAAGCAACTGTTATTTTTTGTTATCTCTTCGTGTTTTTTTTTTGTGTGTTATGATTCAACAAGGAACATCATCTAAAAGACTAAAAATCTGCTGTAAAATCTAAAATCTGCTGTGAATAATTATTTTGCTATTTTTCATGAAGTTACGAGTGAAAAACGCCACGTAAATGCCACATTTGAGCTCTCATAAATGCATAGAAACACAAAAGGTCTTTAAGAAATTCTGACAATATAAATAAATATATTACTGTTCTAGAGTAGACTTTAGCTACATCTTAAGGTAGTAATAATGTCACATTTGAACTAAGAATAGTACAAAATAAAAAATCCTATTTTTAAGCGCTTGGTTTGACAAAAGCAGTTTAATTTCAAATGATTAAAAGAATGTTTAATGCCTTCACTTGACTAATAAAAAAACAGAATTTACCCCCAAAAAACATTCCATTAAGGTGCCTTGTTTGTCATGGCAGGAAAAGCCCCAATATCATGGTTTGACAGTGGCCTTTGAGTACCTTATTGAGCTGGGTGGAGGGAATGCTGGTATGGGCGCCAAAGCTGAAATAAGACTGTGGAGGGCTGGGTGGATAGCTGAAAGGAGAACCTGTGTCACCAAAACCTGTGTGTCTGGAGAGCTTGAGAGCCAAAAGAGACAGACAATTATGACTTTCACACGAGTCCAATCTTGGAACAGAAGCCTTCTGTTAGTGTCAATGGAGGGAGGTGAGGCAGTACCTGCAAACCGTAGCCGGGAAACGCTGCATTTTCCAGAATCTCCTGCTGTTCATACAAGTGAGACAAAGGGTCCTGTGGATTGGGTACAAACAATGACATCCAATCAGAAAAGGATATTGAGGCAGACATACATTCAGGGAAGCTACTCTTGACACACAAGCCAACCTGATGTAGAGGAGGAAACTCTGGTGTGCAAGACTCCTGGAAGCGTAGGCTATAGTTTGAGTGGATGCTGTGGTTTGGGCGTTGGTTAGAAGCGCTTCCAATCTGCGTTTTCTTCCTGTAGGGGTGAGCTCTGGAGCTGGCACCTAAATAAACGTCATGCTTCAAGAAATGCAACAAGATAAAAAGGAAAAAAAAAAAAAACGTAACAAAATAAAAAAGGTGCATGAAGCACCACAAGCAGACTGACCTGAAGATGGGAATATGCTAGGAGCACTGAGAAAGGGGTTCTGGGATACACCAACTTCTTTGGGAGGCTCACCTAATATAGACACCTTGAGGAAAAGAAAAGCACAGAATATACAAACCTGCTGTAGACTCTTTAGCAACGCATTGAACACTAACAGGACTGAACAGCTCACACCGAAACAAAAGCAAATTGAAGCAATTTCAAAGCTCTCCTCTGAGAGTTCATGGCAGTAAGTGTAGGCTACATGAGAAAATAAATGTGCACAAATAGCAGCAGCCATTAGAAATCTCACCCCTGGTAGAGCCGGCCCATCTGCTCCTAACATCCCAGTCAGGAGGGGCATGCTCATTCCCTGCAGTGCAGCAGAGGCTGCTGGGGGAAAGCCAATCGGGGTGGCTGGGGTCTCGGTCTCTCTCCCAAGATGTCGATTTAGGGATGGCTGTTTGATGGGGCCAAGCGGCTCATTCTGCAAGCCCAGTGTTGGAGCAATAGCGCCTGAATGAAAATAAATTCAAAGCAGCACATTAAACCCTACAAGAATGAGCTGGATTTGGAAACCCCATATTTTGCTATCCAGAATCAGGTAATCCATGTAAAAGCAAAATTGGATAGGATCACCCTGATCCAGATACACACTTTTTCAGATTACTAGATCTGGATTACTGGTGCTCTAATAATAATAAAAAACTGGCCTCAGTTGATTGGCCTCAATTTTAATCAAGTGGCGCAAAGGTTTTATTTACAACATTTTAATCTCCAATGTGTGATCACGAGAACACCACAACGCATCCGTGTTTCGTTGACATTATTGCATGAACACACTTTGAAGATTAATATTTTCGAAATAAAGCGATGTGTCATGTTTTGTGTGCAAAGCACTTGTATTGCACCATAAAAATGAGGTTAAACCACTGGAGTCACATGGATTACCATTTTAAGCCCCAGAAATACAGTAAAGACATCATTAAAGGTTTAATTCAGCGATTTAGCATATGGCTTTTTATCGGTAAAAACCTGGGAGTATATTCGAATGATCGAAATCTCTCAGAATTTATTAATGTGCATAAAAAAAATGCATGTGCATTTCAAAAGATGAACAAATGTCTTAAGTTTGAAATGACATGAAAGTGAAAAAAAAAAATGTGGTCAACATATGCAAATGTTTTACTTTAGGAACAGTTATAGAGTAGTTCCATGGTACTAGTCACAGCTGCTTTTTGGCACTGAAGCCAAGTAAAATGACTGCTACCAAGGCTAGTTTCTCAAAAAACAGAGAGACAAACTTGGATGATTCAAAAAGTGCAGTGCCCCTGACGTTTCCATGTTTTTCCAAGCCTGAGGGAATCCGGTCCCAGTAAATAAGTGCAACGAACAGACCATTACAAAAGTGAGATACCTTGAGGCATCTCTCCCAGCATGTTAATGCATTGTTGGATAGGAAGAGCAGCCAGAGGATTTTCACTCAGCAACCCAGCCTGTGAAGAGAAAGTATTTGATATTTTTATAAAATCCTTCAGAAACTGACAGTGGCTACATTTACACGCAACGATATCTATTAGTAATCGGATTGACAGCTCAATCAGACTGAAATTTCGTTCAGATTAAAAGGGGTGGTTTATTCCGATCGAAAGGACATGTAAACACTTGATCGGATTGAAAACCGAAACTGAAAGGTCTGCGCATGTGCAATGACATAAAATTGGATTAATGACGTGTGGGAACGACCGGTTCTTCCTGTTACAGTTCCAGCCAGGTACAGCACAGAATGATTAAAAACCGTTCTGGACATGGTTGTCAAACATGCTGACAGAATCCAGGAAATGACGCTGCCAATTAGGATTGGTCAAATTTCTGTTGCCTGGCTACCAGTTTCTTTGCTCTATTTAAGCGATGCAAACTAAATAAAAGAAAAATCTGTGATCGTGCGCTAGAATGCGGTCGTTATTTACATCTCATATCATCAGTAAACAATTTATTCAGTCTAATTGAAACAAAAGTTGTGCATGTAAACATAGCCATAGTCAGATACAACAGTTAAAGAGGGATGTAAAAGGGACTCTAAGGCAAAATAATGTAATACTTCAACAGAGGTTGCTAACTAATCACTTGGGCTCAAAGCCTTGATCAGCAGTAGAAAAAGTTTGACTACTAAAAAGCACAGAACCACACCACACCCACACAGAGGAACCACTCACACAAGGAAGGAGACTGCACTCTTTATTGTGCAGAATATGTGCCCAAAGAAGAGGATTCCCTAAAAGAGCTTGCTGAGAGGGGAAAAGAAGAGAGTGAGGGCTATAACACATGCTGCTGGGACAGTGGGGGGTGATGAGGGACGAATGTAAGGATAGACGGTACCTGTTGGACTTGGTTCTGGAGCAGCAGCTGCATGAGTGCAGCAGAGAGGGCAGGGTTGCCCAGCAGAGGTACGGAAGGCGCAGCCCCCAGCAGGCCTGCATAGGGAGAGAAGAGTGACAATCAAACCCATTGTCTGGACGAGAACTCAAACCCACCCAAGAAAGCCAACGCAAGAAAAACAATTCGAATAAGCACCTTGTTTATGCCCTGGGTTGAGAGACGCCAACATCATTTTTAGTGTGGCAGGGTTATTGAGCCCAGTAAGAATCTGTATGGCATTAGGTTCAGGAAGGAGACCTTTCCCTCGGTTCAAGGCCTGCAGAGGTACGGGATGACATTTACATGAGCATGTAAAACCACAATAATAGCACTTATTCTATTCGGATTTAAGGAGTCACCATTATAACATATGAACAGTCAGTCACTAAATTAAATAACATTAAAAAAAAGTGTGGGAAAATCAGAGAACCGAATGCAAAATATCCCCTTTTCTTCCACAAAATGTGTGCTTTGGTAACTTTAAACAAAAAGTATGATTAATATTTTAGTGGGAGAACAACAAAAAAAAGTCACCGGCATAAGCGTCAATAAATAAATACGAGAGGCTTATTGCCTGTCAAGATTTATAACAAAACACACTGCATTTGCTTGTAATCATTCGATTAATTGGCGTACATGCAGAGGTTCCATTTGTGAAGGATTTGTTTTTCCACAGAGAAGTGGGGTGTGGGGATCTACCATGGTCTGGGCGGCAATGAGGGCAGCTAACATGCTCCTTCCCGGTGGTCCTGGGGCGCAGAAGGAGACGCGTATGCGAGTCCCGCCCAGAGATCTTCCATCAGTCAGCCGCTGCACATCCTCAGCCATCTCAGGAGTGGAGAAATCGAGCACTGCAAACCGCCGAAAACTACAATCCTGACCCTGAGCAAGCTATGAGGAAAAGAAATAGATTTTACTTTTTTAAAAAAAAGATACGAGTCAACCCCAATTAGCCAACTTTTAGGGATAGTTCACCCAAAAATGATGCCCATACATTGGTCAATATTAACCAAAACCGTTTAAGTTTGTAAGAAATAAATAATACATTTACCATTCCAAAATCCAAACGGAACAAGATTTGTTTGTAATGACCAAAGAGCGCAACTTCAAGAAATTTGATTCTGCTCAGAAACAACTAGGGTTGTCACAAATCCTCCAATTTAATAGGAGTACTAGATTAAAACATCAATCCTCAATCCTTGAGTAACAAAATACCAGAAGAGGCACATTCCAGTGACAAGAATACACAAACCACATTGCACATCCACTTTTTTGGGCTGCCATAAAGCTTGGATTAGCAAGAATTTCTCATATCTCTGAATGTATTAATCTGAAAGAAAAATGTCATACACCTAGGATGGCTTGAGGGTGAGTAAATTATAGGAAAATTGTAATTTGAGTGAACTATCCTTTTAAGACATGACTGACTGTCTTTACAAGGATACTTACCAAAAGGGCATTGACATTGCATTTAGGACAAGGCGTGTATCACTTTGCTTATGCACGTTCTGGCCCGGTCGCAGAGGGTGCGCACCGGCAGCCGCACAGGGAACAGCGCATTTCTCACAGCCTAATGCGCTTTTAATAACACTGTTTTATCATCAAGCACGTCTCTTGTTGTTTAGAAACCACAGACTACATTTTATTTATTCAGCCAATTTGGATAAGTTGGGCATAAGTTGGACTTTCCTGTAGCTCAACTAGTAGAGCGTGGCGCTAGCAAATGACAAGGTCATGGGTTCGATTCCCAGGGAAAGCAAGAAATGACAATAATGTAAAAATGTGTGCCTTGAATGCAATGTAAGTCGCTTTGGATAAAAGCGTCTGCCAAATGCATAAATGTAAATTAAAACATGCAGACTTAATGCACCATTCGTGACGGAGTCATTAAGATTATTGCAGCTTCATTTTCTCTGCTTCAAGTAGAATTGTGTTTAACAAGCAAATACAATGGGACTCTAAGACCTTGATTATATTATTGGAAAAATTGATTTAACAATTTTCCAAATGAGTAGAGCCTCATCCACATAAGGAAGGACAATCCGATACTCCCCTGAAACCTAAGGAATTAAACTGGGAACACAACTGATTTAATGAGAATTAACTTCCAAAAGCCTCTGCTAATTCCAAAACTAATTCTGCTAAAACAAAAATTCCAAGGCATTGTTGGAAATGGCACTTTTTGCCATGTTCCCCATGAAAAAGTGTCATTCCCAACAACGCCTTGCAGCCTGCTCGACATTTAACATATGAAAAAGGCAGAAGCTCACTCTCGTTCCAGAACGACCAGCTGACTGACAGCACCTGGGCTGGTCAGGTGATGGTCACCATAGAAACCAATGCACTTTGACATGGAACACTCAGCATGGTCTCATAAAAACAGGTCAGAGGTGAAAGAGCTGAACACAAAAATGGAAGAATAAAATGGAAATTCAGCTTTATAATTCAGTGAATCTGACAATGCCTGAAAACCAATAAAAGAAACTAAATTCTATGAGAATAGTCGACACACACCAGCTATAACGATAAAATTATTTAACTGATTGATGAACGATACAAACATTGACAGGCAATCAGAAGCCAATGTCATGCGATTTTAACCACGACAGACGATAGCCCAAAATCTCTACTGGTTGACAAATTTTTGTACACCCGTATACTGCCCACCCCTAGTTCTTAGTGTGAATGGGCCTCTGGGTCAAATGAAACAACGCTATGAGGCAGAAAAGCAGCCTGCTATTGTGCATGGTCATGATGATCTTCTTAAAGGACAGCTTTGTATTAAGAATGGACCAAAAAGTCATACGGTTTTGGAAAAACATGAGGGCATGTAAGTGAATGTTTCCATTTTTAAAAACACATCCATTAAGGGATTTAAAACACCAAATTTTGCGTGTTCTTGTGGGCGAAGGGTTAGTCAACAAACGGTTCTAGTGACGTCATTACATCCCTGCACTTCCTGCTGTAGTCCAAACCGGCCGTTCGCTGTAGGCTTTGAAAGGGAACTTCTGTTAAACAAAATATCTCGCTTGGCATTGAACTTTGAGCTTTATAATTTTACAGGTATTATTTATGCTCTAACAGCAACATTACACACTAACTAAAGTTTGAAAGAGGGAATCGCGAAGAACGGGACCTTTAAAGACTACTGGAGTGGATAAATGTCAGTCTTTCAGTGGATGAACGTTAGTAGAAACGGCAAAAAAAAAAAAAAGCAACATTTTGCAGTAAGTGGACCCAAGCAAGTAGAAGTTTAGAAGCTTGATTAAGGGAAGTGGGGGAAATCAATGTGTTGCATCAAAAAACTAAGGATTTCAAGCTAGTGGACGTGATGGTCAACAACAACCACCTTTTGCTGTACCCTGTAACATGTTATTTTTGCCAGTTATATAATTTTTCCAACAATAAAAAATAGCCGATTTTATAAAAAGGCACATGTTGCACTTATTTTTCTGAGCTCTGCACCATTCTTTACACAAGGCACTTTCATTAGCTGTACATTCAAAAGCACTCTAGAAATCATATAGCAGAAGGCAGATCATAATCCACCAGATAATTAGGTAAACAACCGCTACGAAACATGCAGAAAAAGAGGACCATGACTTCAAAATGAAAACTCCAGCGCTGGAGAAGTAATTAAACGGCATGTTGATTATCTTGCCATCTGCCCCTTTAGCAAGTGGATATAAAATGACAAACAAAATTGACCCCATTTACTTCCTTATTTATGCCTTAATTATTAGAGATTGTGTGCAATGTGCAGTGTACAATACAATTAAGGATGCACCATAGGGATGGGTCACCTTTTCAAATATTTGATTAGTTGATTTAATTATAGCATATCAAAAAGGTTGCGTGATTGTTTGAAAAAAAAAAAAAAAAAGCCCCCATGTTTTTGGTGCTTGTGGTGATGACATTCATGTAACCAGCTATAAACACATCTGAGAGATGTGTTTGTATTTAATTCAGACAAAGTACATCACGCATATAGTTCTACATTTTGAGCTAATCATTCATCATTGTAACAGCTTGTTTTATTAAGTTAGTAGCTATAAATATGATTAAAGTGTGATATTTAAATGACAAATCAATGAAAGCATGCAGCTTTGAAAGCACGAGTGCTGCGCATCTCACACACGTTACTGCTTGTTCTGATGTTTGGTGCACCTGGCGTTGAGAAAACTTTGAAATACACCATTAAAATAATCATATTTACCATGAAAAGAGTTCCGCGTCTTTATTAAAATCACAATGATTTCACGCATCCACATGCAATTTTTGGGAAGTTCATCACTGTATTATTATCGTGGGCACTTGAAAATACCATAAACATTTTTTTATTAACAATTATGAATTTTCATAAAGCCCTTAAGAATGCTTTGCCCATCAATCAACCGTATAAAATGCTCAACACTGCTGTATCGCAGTATACTGCGTCAAAGGGACATGCTCACATGTAAACAACTCCAACATGCATTTGCACGGCTGAACGAGTGATGGAGATGTGCTGAATGAAGTGCACATTCAATGACAGCAGACGGCGCTGATGGAACTGCAGAATGCAGCGGTTACCCCACAAACCAAAGCAACTAAGCTAGTGAAGTTTTTAAATGCTTCAAACAGCCATTCATTTTTGTAATCTCAATGTTGTTCATCACATTCACATTACAGATATATATATGGTTCTTAACTGCACCAAATACTTAACAGGGTATTTATTTCCAAACTTTTTTTCCCAAAACATTTTTATTTTCTTAGCTGGACTACATGCCCTAATGATTAGAAATGTTCTGATTATTTGTTATTGTTCATTAAAACTTTGAGACATACGGCTTTATTAGTTAACATGTTAAGTTATACCAAACTGACGATGAAAAATACTTACAAAATAATTAATTATTCGCTATGTAATTATCCTGTAAATGTAATAAATGTCTTGCATTTATATCCAAAGAAGTAACGGTAACTGGTTACAGTGTCCAGAGCGAATACGGGTAACGCTTTCCTGCAGAACATTTCTCTTACCTGTTAAAACTGAGTTTGTGCGGTTTCTTCATCATCTTAATTTTTAAATGTAGGGATTTAAACTGCCTTTTCCTTTATTGCATATAGCACAGATCTAGATGTATTCAAATATACCCAACAGTGTAAACATTATACTTGCTTTTGGGAGTAGGTGTGTGCAAACTTCGAGCCCTTTTTCTTAATGCAAGATCATAATGTCTTCAATACCTTAAAAGGTATAAGCATCTTAAATGATAATTTTAATGCACCTTACAATTATGGGGATTAAAAATAATAATAAAATAAAACTGCCTAATGTGATTACTACATTTCAAAAGGCTATGAGATTTCATTAAACGCGAGCCCTCCACATTTCAGACCTGACAGAGGCAGATCACACATCAATGAACAGCACATGTATGCCAAGCAATTGTTTTGAACTAATGCAGATCAATTACAATGTTTACTTTACAGTTTGTATATAGCAATGTGTTGCATAAGAATGCATATTTTGGGGCAACTCACAGAAAACATGTTTTTGTTTTTTAAAATGTAATACGTAGGGTGAAATGGGGAAAAGGTCTAGATATGCGGTTTCAAAAGTTTACTTGACACAAAAATGCTGCCAAAGATGCGAGACCTGAATACAACAGTCATCAAACATATATACGACACAAAACAACAAAAATCACCTAGTGTTTGTAAAAAATAAATAAGAAAAAATAAACTCTTACACACAGTAAGGGTCAAAATGCTCGTACCAACCTGGCAGAAAATAGGAGTGTGCGTGTCAGTCAACACACTGCAGAGATCTTGAGCGGTGAGGATGTTTTGAGGTAGTCGGTCCACACAGAGGCAGCGCGAATGCAGCATGGGATACGTGAGCGATCCAACCTCTGTCCAATGTACGTACAGCATACGTGACCCAAGCTGCTTCCCCAGCAGCTCGGACTTCGCCCTGGCTGCAGAGTCTTTCTTCATGTACTCCACAAAGCCATAGCCCTTCGAGTGGCCTGTGGCAGCACTGTGCACAAGGAAGCAGCGCTCAATGTTTCCAAAGGGGCGGACAAGCTCCTCAAACTGTTGCTGGGTGAACGCTCTGGGAAGGTTGGCGATGCATAGCAGAGCATCCGTCGGCTGCAGCTGCACAGAGATCTCACGGTCACGGAGAACATATTGGTGAAATTCCTTTATTGCAAACTGGGCCTGCTCACCGTTCAGTAGAGTCACAAAGGCTTGAATAAAAGAAGGAAAAAAAAAATGTTACTAAAAAATGTATGGCAACCATATGTATGAAAAAAAACAAACAAGAAGACATCTAAATTTCAAATGTTTGAGGTTGGAAAGTAGTCTTATGCTCACAAAGAAATATTTGATCAGTGTTCATTTATTCCTGTGATTGATCAAAGCTAAATTTTCAGCATCATTACGCCAGTCTTCAGCGACACAATCATTCAGAAATTCTAATATGCTGATTTGATTCTTCTAGTCATCTAGTAATTGTTAATTTAAGCAATTATTTGAATAATCTCCTTTTTTTTAATGGAAGGATATAGGCTAGGCCTGTTATCCACATATTAATTAAAATTAGAAGAACGAAATGTTTGATTTTGCATGTCGGTAACTCAAAGTTGTTGAGGTTTTTTTCCGTTATTTTGGCTTTGAATTTCGTTAATTTTCGATTTGTTTTTTTAATTAAAAAAAAAAGAAAGAACTGAATTTAGAAACAAATTATTTAAATGAAGACGGCGTTTGGAGTGAGTGCATGCAAAATAATCCATACTCTGAATCAACGGCCTTTGTGAGTGTAGGCTACACAAAAAAGTAGACAGTTTATAGTTATGTCTTGCAAATATATCTGGCTAAAAATGTCTTTAAAAAACTGTGAGTTATATCCGCTGCCAAAGGCTAAAGGACAAAGTCCATCACAATGCGCCGACTTCGTCGGCCATAGGTTAAAGAAAACCTAGCTTATTTAATTAGGGTTTGTTTAAATATTAGGCCTAGCCTATAATATTTTTTATTTATTTCATATGTTGATGTGTTATGTCTGGGTCATGTTCCGTTATCGCACTCAATTTAGGCACGCTGCATTCTGATTGGTTCAGATAGCATACTGGGAGACTGGTGCCAGGAGCGGGGGGAAAAAAATCATGCTATGAAGCGATTTAGAAATCGCACATGCTTAAATGGCGATTTTATTACGATTCCGATTAATCGCACAGCCCTACTCTAATGTTTTTTTCACTATAATCTGCAAATTTGGAACAAGAGATACAGGAGGTGTGGCTTTATTGCGACTTTACTTCCAGCTGATTGGTACAGTTTGTATGATGGCCCAGCAGTGCAGCCGTACTGAATTAAACCACAACGGAAGAGAGCCACAACACAACGGAAAAGCTCCCAACCCCGAGGAGGCTCTCTGAGTGCAATAAAGTTAGTTTTCCTTGCTCTATAGATTGGCCAGTCTTACAAAGATGTACACACTACGATCAGATTTAAGTGTGTAACCATTATATATTGACATGAAATAATTGTAATATTGTATTGTGGTACAATTCTGAACTGAGTTTTGCAGAGAAATGTTCATCTCGCAAATAAGAGTATTTCGAAAATCAATTAGCTGACATTATATTTCACATGTGCAAAGTCTCGTTTGCTTGCACTCTGATACCCACTCAGACTGCTCAACGGCTCGCTTGCTCAACACAACGTTATATGACAATTCCCGCCAATCAGAGATGAGACTGCTAAATTCTGATAGGCTGGCTTAACAACCTATCACAAGAATCCCTCTATTACTCTACAGCAGACAAGGAAATATACATGGAAAATCAAATTTAACACCGTTATAAAGTATTTGACTTTTATTTCCAAGTTCAAATGGTTACACACCTAAGATTTTCACTTACTGTTATATTTGCACATGTGTAATTGTTACCCACATAACTAGGTATTTTTTGCAGTGAGGAACAACAATGTGTGCATTTCAATGTGTATACTAACCTACACACATAGTATGTAAAATTAGTAATTCAGTATTTATTCTCTATTTTACAGTACAAATCATGAGTCATGACAATGCATAGTCTATGCAAAACCATCCAATGTATATTTGTCATTCTGAGTATATAGATATGATATGACAGGCATGGACATGCATCATTTTTATACTTCCTTTTATATTAATTTAGAAAAAATAAGATGCGTTGTCAAATGGTAGACATTTGAACTTGGAAATAAATGTCAAATACTTTAATGTGTTAAATTTGATTTTCCATGTATATTTCCACCATGTATATTTCCTTGTCTGTTGTAGAGTAGAGATGCACCGATTGTAATTTTCTTGGCCGATTCCGATTTCCGATGTTTTGTTAGCGAGATCAGCCGATATCGATTTTTGCTGATTCCGATTTTATTTCTAAGAACTATAACTGACAGCATGTACAAACAAAAATTCACTTTTTCTTCAAAGCAAAATTTTATTTGTATAGTTAAATAAATTAGTAAGTTTACAATAGGATCTCCTCTCACTTAAACAACTCTCAAAAAATAAGGGTTCTGTGCCAGGAAAGAATAATTGAAAATCAGTTGCTTTGAGACAAAACATTATAAATTGACCTTTTTCTCTTTTTTACTTGTCTTACAAAAGTCAAAAGATCCTATGAATGAACAAAACTGAAGTGCTCAATACTCCTCCAAATAATAGTTCAGTAATTGGGTAATAAATGTTGCCAGCTAGGGATGTCATAGTACCAAAATTACAGTAGTCTGTACCAATACCATAACGTTTTTATGGTACTCTGATCTTTTGCTAGTTTTATGAAAAACTATTTTTATGTCGCAAATAAGAATCTAGATTCTTCTGTAACTCCATTTTGTAACTAGCCTATACGCGACATAAAGTCCTGCAACAGCTTATCGAGACCAGGGCGGGATTGTGAAGGAGCGTCACCTGCGAGCCACACCGAGTCCTCTGAGGGAGCTCGGAGGCATATAAGGACAAGAGATCACCAGACCTGGATTTGACGTTGAGTTGCGTTTACGTTTTATTATGTGTGTGCGTGTGGCAGTTGTCCGTGAGGGGCTGCCCACGTTACTTTCGCTTTGTTTGGTTAAAGTCTTTTAAATGTTCGCCAGTTCCCGCCTCCTCTTCCCACTTGAACATACTGTATTACAATTTCTGTATTACAATTTCTATGTCCACATTACCATTACACATACACGCAACTACGATATGCCATTTGAACCATTACGTCACCACCACTGCGACAGTGCAACTTTTGTTGATGCCTCTCGTTAGCCCGGTCGGAGCGAGCGTTGCAGGAGTAGCAAGTAAAAGTAAAGTTGGTGAGTGGAGTATATGAAGTTGTTGACAACGAGTCTTTAAAGGCAGAGCCTCTTTTATTAGCCCATTCATGACACTGTTGATGTTGAGAGGCGCAAGGTAAAAAATAAAGCATTTTAATTTGAATGATTTTAGCGTGTGATTTATCACGGGCACGGGTCGGGTAACGGGCCAAATATTAACGGGTCTGGGCGGGTGCGGATTTAATTTTGATATTTTCAAAATCGAATCGCTTTGAATCAAATCTTTTTGAATCGAAAATCGATTATGAATTGAATCGTGGCCTCAATGATCGGAATCGAATTGAATCGGGAGATGGTAAAAGATTTCCACCCCTATAATCTATCCTAATATATTCTGTTCATTTAAAAATTATTTAAACTTATTTTGACGGGTTGCCATGAAGACCTTGGAGTGTCTGCGTTCATATGACGACAGTTTTCTAAATGAAACGGCAAACTCTAATAAAGTGATGGTTTAGATGCGTTCGGCTGGTCATCCAGCGCCATGAATTTCTTAATTTTCTTCATAAATGCATTTATGCTTTGGTCTTTTCGCTGCTTATACCAATGAAAGATAGGAGAGGCTGCTGACCTGTGGCTGGCTCTGAGCTCTGGCTAACCTTCTTCAAACTGGGCATGTTTCACATGGTGATGGAGTTAAAGGGGTACTTCAGTGCTGGGAAGATGAATCTGTATTTAAACTGGGTCAATGTAGTAGAAATGTGAAATTATTTTTGAATTTGGTGCCTTCTAGACTAGATTTTCTAGAGAAAATGTATTTTTGTCTCATGGGGATGAAAGACTACAATTCCCAGAATGCTTCGCTGCCCTGTTAGGCCACTCCCAAAGCCACCTACCGGATAACTGTGACTGAGTTCAAGACACTACAATTAAAAACTGAACGTGTGTGTTCAATATAATGAGTGAGTCACCGCGCGAGTATCACAGTACTGAGCACTAACTGCAGGAGTCAGATAAATGAGCTCTCGTGATGAGAGCTGAGGTAATCGCAACTACACTCGCGGCATACATTCACAAAGCGAGTTCAGTCTGGTGCGTTTCAGTTCATGCCTTTGCAAGCTTAACTTTCATAGAAAGTAATTAGAGAAGTTAGAAGACTTACATCGGCTCAAATCGGCCGATCGCCAGTCATGCAGAAAATCGGCCAATTCCAATCGGTGCATCTCTACTGTAGAGTAATGCAGGAAGTCTTGTGAGAGGTTGTTAAGCCAGCCTATCAGAATTTAGCAGTCTCATCTCTGATTGGCTGGAATTATGTAATATTGTAACGTTGTGCAAGCGAGCCGTTGAGTTGTCTGAGCGGGTATCGGAGTGCAAGCAAATGAGACGTTGCACATGTGAAATATAACGTCAGCGCACATCCAAATAAGCTTATTTTAAATGCAAAATTGATTTTCTTTCGCTCTAAATACTCTCTTATTTGCGAGACCAACATTTCATAAACATCATAAAAAAAAACTACCACTGACGTTGTTTACAGCACACGCTGCACATCTATACACCCTACAACCTGTCAAAATCACCGCAGCTTTAAAAAGCATTAAACGATTAATTTGTACAGTGAAAACTATACAGTGTTATTTTATATTTGATTACTTTATTAGATGTCTTTTGCAGGCCATTACCTGAACAGTCATTTTTGACTTTCCTGAGATTAAAGCACTATTTCACTTGAATTTTTGTTTTAGAGTATATTCATTTGACCATTTGTTTGTACTTTGTTTCTTTGTTCTTATCGTATGCATATAAAATATTTTATATTTGTTTTGTTTAACCTCTTAACCTGCAGGCCTATTTTTTTGTAGAATTTTCTGAAAACGACATACCCAAATAAAATCCGCAGCTCTTAAACCCTATGGTCTAAATTCATAAATCTGGTATTATTTTAAACTAGACACTCGAACTATTGTTACACAAGAGTCATAACTCAAAATAGTATAGGAATTGTATTTTTGAAGAAAAAAAAAAATATATATATCAGGAATTATCAACTCTATATGTTGACACCGATACTAAATCGATTCCAATCCGATACCAATGCAGTTGTTTAAAAATTATATGCAGAATTTCTATATCACAGTCTATTGAAATGATAATCACTCTTGTGAGTTAAACAATATAAATAAAGACATGTATAGTATATATAGGCTGGGCAAGTTAACGCCTTATCACGTTAACGCAATAATTAATTAACGCCAACAATTATCGCGCATTAACGTAGTCATTATTATATTGATAGCCCATTGCTCACTGCCTCTGAATACACAAACAGACAAACCATTGGTCACAGGAGAATAGCCTGCAGGGCTGTTTGTAAGCCAAGGGCTTGACATTCTTTGTCTGGGAAAAATACAATATTAAATGAAAATGATTCAGATTTTTTGTTGTTGTTATTATTATATTCAATGTAAACAGCGATTGATAGTGGAGTGCATCTCTGCCTCTGTCGCGTTGATGCTCGCGCTGCCTGTCTCTTTGTGAGACACATTCGTGGAGAAATCAAAACAAGTGAGCGGCAATATAAACTCACAGAAGAAACATACAGGGGTAAAACTGAGTTTTTTTGTAGTTGTTTTGTAGTTGCATATTTATGATTTATGATATTGTTAATAACAAGTCGACTTTGCAATCATGAATTGTGTAGCATTAATGGTGTAGTTCAATAGACAAGTAGCCTAATATTAAGTTAATCAATTTTTAGACCCTAACAACTTTTTTGTTTTGTTCTTTCACCCATGATTTCACTGACGGAAATAATTCCAAAGGAAAGCAACACTCGGCACAGTGTTTTGTTACTGAATGATTCAGCGTTTTGAATGAATCATTTGAATGAACGACTCAATGACTCACTCATTAAGACGATTACTTGCTTCCCACTATTGGTGGTTTAGTTTCATGTTTAAAAGTATGATTGCTAGGGGTGTAACGATACACTCGTTTCATGATTTGATATGCATTTCGATACTGAACTTATGATATGTATTTAGATATTTTAAGACAAAATAAAGTGTTTATGTACTTTTTTATTATTATATACTTATTATTTGTGTTTTATTATTAGGACCCACAAATATTATACATTATGTATAGTTGTTGTATGATTCTATGTAATAAGATTATTAATGTAATGTATGTCACTGAAACGCTAAACTAAATTCCCCCCCACACACACACACACATTAATCACACTTTCAATGCAGAAAGTGCATCTCTCCCCATGCCTGCTATGCCCTGCCTCTCCTGCTATTAATGCAGTAAGAATGAACCATCTGAAATGCTTTCAAATGCTTTATAATCATACCACTAAAACTTAATGTGATCTGGTGATTTAAATGATGTTTGTGCTATCACTAAGGAATGTCGCTTTAATGTTTGCGCCCTCACTGAGGAGTGATCAATGCAATCCGCTCTTTAGATGATCAATGCAATCCGCCACAGCTCTAATCGCAAGAAAGCTCGTCAAAATGACCGTTCTCAAACTGTAAACGTCATTTGAACGTCTGTGTTTACTACAGTATGTGTGTCGTGTTAATTATATTCGTCACAAAATTGTGTCTGTTCAGAAGACTAAAGAAGACTTGGATTAGACACTCGATAAGTTATTTTTACATGCCTTTATGACATTCTTTGGATCTTTTAAGTTTGAGATGAATGGACTTTATGAAACCTGAGGGATTTATGTCCCTCCATTTTTAAAGAATATCTTCATTTGTGTTTGGAAGTTAAATAAAATAAACAACATGATGGTGAGTACATGATGACAGTTTACATTTGTGGTAGCCTTCATTTGTGTTTGGGTGAATTAAACCTTATAAATAGGCCAACTACAGCAAGATGAGCCTTGGATAAAAACAACTCATTTAAATAACTGATAATAATCATAAATGTTTGTTGAGCATCAAATCCTCATGTGATAAATTAGTGACACTAAAGACTGGAGAAATGATAAAACCAGCTTTAATCATAGAAATAAATGACACTATACTATATATTCACGTAGCGAACAGATGATGTACATCAGAATTATATTTAACTGTATTACGTTTTTTACTGCATTTTATAATTAAATATATGCAGCATATAATTATATATATCAATATAATATTGAACCTTTCGGTATGGCCTTCATGGTTCAATACGCTCTGGTGAATTGCGTTTTTTTCCGTTTTGCATTTAATTATTTATTTCCACTTTTCTCAGTTTGAAATATTTCTTTAACAGTGTAAAAAGCTCAGTATGCATGAAACAGCATTTCAGCTTTAAGCGTTTTCTTTATGGAAGGAAAACGCTTACTTAAACGTGTTGCATTCATATTCATCTGCTATTCTGAACATATGCTTTATTAGTATGGCGTTTGCTACGTGTGGTTTGTTAATAACACGGTCTTCATTAAGCCACGTTAAGCTTTTTCACATTTTTCATGTTAAGCGCTTGAGAACGTCCCAGTGTTGCGATATTTTCAACTGATTCACGTAGATTATTTATTCATATTTTACATCTGCTTTTTAATATATATGATGCCTGAGACTGAAACTGAAATGTTAAATATGGTTTAATACTTCCAGGTCCCAAAAAAAAGGCTGAAGAAAAAAAAAAAAGGAAAAAAAAAAAGTGCTACCTTTAAAACACCATTATCCTGAACAGCTGATGCTAAATTAAGACTCAGGATGGTGTAAATGTTTCCAATATCCCCATTTAAAAACAAAATGTCTTCACTTAATAAGAGTCATACACACCTGTCCCTTTGTACTTGTCCACAAAGCAGTACTTCAAATCATAATTGCTTAACAGCTCATGCACCTCCTAAAGAAAAACAGAAAAAAGAAAAAAAAAAAGTCACCACAACAGAGGACTTTCATTCATTGAACAGTCACAGTGTCCTCCATTTCGCATGAATAATGAAAGTCACACAATAGATTCAGAATAAATTGAAAGGCTTGTCTCTCATCTCTATTCCTACAACTCATTTTGAAGGGTCACAAATATTGTTCTTTCAGTAGTTATGATTGAGGGCCTTATAAATGACTTTTGACAATGCCTTTTACTTTCATGCTTCCTACATGTTGCCACAATATGAACCAGCATTTTCTTTTAGTTTCAGTGAAAGCAAAACGTTTTGTTTCAGCGCCTTCTGTCCTTTGTCATCCTCACTGCTCCCATTCCGATCTGGAACAATACCAGAGCTGCACGCACGCACGCGCGCACACACACACACGTTTTTCCCCGTGAATCAAGCATTTTCCTAAGAGAACCACATCCACAAACAACAAGAACCAACTGACCTACATGAACTTTGGTGTCGTAATTGAATCTGCTGTGTCAATCTGAAGGCGTATAATCGGTTTGTGGCTTCGACCACACCGAACCATCCATGTCATCCAGTACTTCTGAACAGCATTGAGTGTAGTTAATTACCAAGTAATATAGTTACTTTTCCCTTGAAAATGTAAAGGGGGTTACTCTTAAATGTTCTTTAATTGAATGGCATTAAATACTGTAGAGACTATAGAACAACTCTAAATAAACAAGTGGATTAACAGCAAAATAATAATAGATTTTATTTATAAGGCATTTTTCATTCCCAAGAATCTCAAAGTGCTTAAATGTATGTTTTTAATGTAACCTTCTCCATTTACACTCTTTGGTCAGTTCAAAAATCATTTATCAAATTGTATATCGTTTACTAGAGCATTTACTTGCCATCCATTATATTGTTTAACTGGTGAAGGTTGATATGGGATTTAGAAAGTAATACGTAATCCACTGATTTTGAGAGTAACGTTAATTGCTACAGTAATCCAATTAACGTTACACCGTTGAAGATGAAATTACTAGTTACATTTTTGGAGTAATTTATCCAGCACTGCTCCTGAAGATTGAACACACTAGTGAAAATAAGAAAGGTAACGTACTTGTTACTAGTGGAATACTTTTTAAAAAATGTTTTATTATTTTTAAGTAGACAAATAAATAGTAATTGAGTGTTAAAACAGCTTGCCAGACTATGGTTAAATAGCACTCGTAACTTTATGGAAAATGTTTTTCATTCAAAAAAACAGTTTCATGTTAAGGCGTTAGATTTCCAGACTTGTTATAGCAATTAGTTATTAAATAGCTAGCGTTACTGACTTGTTAAAATGAAGTAGAGAACATACAACATTAATCTGCAGAAAGCTGCGCTTGTGAAGCATTTAACAGGTTAAGCATCCGGGCATTCAGCTCGCCTTAAATCAAACGGTCAAACAACAGATCAATACAACTAACGTTAACGTTACACAACTCCCATGGGTCTCGATCCCGTTACCGCGGCTCTTTAATGGCTGCGATGACACGAGGTTCCCGGTGTGGTGAACGCATCTCACAGAAACACTGATCATCCACCTTAACTTTGACACAATATATTACATTACCCACACCAAAACAGCGTAAAAATCTAGCTACGTGCCTTAACTACTGAGTCAGCGATAACCGAACAGGTGTCTGAATCAAGCTTGGGATGCACGGCCAAAAGTTCACTAAGTTAACGTTAACTTACATAAAACTATTGTTTGCTGTAACTTACATACCTGATTGCTGATATCAGCTGGGAGGTTCTTTATTATTATTTTTCGCCTATTATAAAACTCTCTTCTCGTTCTTTCCAAACGGCTGGCAATCTCTTCTGGACTGAGGGCCGTCAGTTCATCATCTAGCCGTCGCGAACAGTCGCTACCCGTCGGTGAACCCTCATCGACGGTGTCCGATTCAACTTGTTTGCCCGTTTCAAACTCCCAGTTTTCAGGTTCGGCTGCTTGCTCGTAACTTGTATAGAGTGGATTAGCACCAGTAAAGGATTTCTCGTCTCTGGCAGCTGAGCTAACGGACACTACGGCCGCCATGTCTCAGTATGTGTGGAAGTTTGTGTGCTCACACACTGCTCGTTTGCTTTGGCCAGTTTAAACAATACACACATGGGAGGAACTCGCCTGCTGATTGGGCGAGGGGAAATGCGTTTTTCTTTTCCGCACGAGGGGCGGGGCCAACGAGCCACCTCTCAAATTTGAACACACAGCATGCGGGTTGCCAGATACTCCTATTATTTAAAATATACTATACATACAAATTAACTTTTCTTTTGTTTTATTAGCCTCTCCGTTAGCGTTTTTTGCTTTTACTGTTTGCATTAAAACATTTAAATACCTGAACACATATTAAATGCATAACCTATTGTCCTAAACATACAATTCAATTAAAACCAAACCAAGTCAAAGCAAAAAATAGACAACCTATTACAGACAATCCTTGCTCTGGACTGCAGTAGAGAACCGTTTTTCGTACATTAATTACCAATAAACATCTTGGTGTTTATTAGTAATTAATTGTCAGTCCTCTGGTTTTACAATGCAGATGACAGCAGATTACATAAAAGGGGGATTGCCATATCAGGTTAAAAACACTCAATGGGCCTCATGGTTCCTAACAATGAGGGTTCACAATGTAGTTTTTGTGAAAATGTGCTATAGGTTTGTATAGCTGGTAATGTATATCTAGAGCTGAGGTACCTAAGGTACCAAAGTCACGCTGAAATTAATAGTAGCAACAGATTTTGTCTTCAGTATCGTGACATCTGAGTCTATTGGACTATTGAACAAGATAAAACAAACGTTGTGGAGTCACTATTATACAGCAGTAGTTGACTAATTTTTTTTTAGATAACCTGGCATACACTGCCAGAGATTACCGATTTTGATTTAAGGGTGAAAAAAGGATAGAATAAAAAAATAAAATAAAAAAATAAAACATATACATGAATGAATCATTCACAACAATATCTAGATCATGCATTTATGATGCATTTGAGTTTTGACTTTCTGAATGAATTAAAAATAATTGCATTTTGGTATACACTTTCAATAATTACATTTATTAAGAGTTTTTATAGATACATTCAGTGACAATAAGACTTAAGATTTTCACAAAAGAATATGTGGTACAAAAGGTCATAAAACGAGTAGAATTGCACTTTTTTTAAAAAGAAAAGAAAAATATAAATAAAGAAAAACATTCAAAGCGGTATTTATATCATACTGTAAACAACTAAATGTATATTTTTAAGGCCTTCCAAATAACAGCCGGTCACAGTCTTTGCTTTCTCCCAAGAACAGCAGGACTGAGAAGAGAGGAATTACATTTGAAAGCAACCAAACATACCTCAGAGTATTTACACAATAATGTTACATTGATTATGGAATGAAAAATGTCAACCATGCATTCTTTGGTTATTATGGCTTAACAGTAAAGACACATGACTTAAAGCTGTAGTAAGCGATTTTCTGAGACTACTGTCGGTAGTTGTAAATGACATCCAAACATTCACATCCCTACAGAAAAGAAACATGCCCCTCCCATTGCTCCACCCCCAAAATAATGAAAACACTATACAACACAGGCAAAGACCAACAGCTGGCGCACCAGACAGCTGATGGAAGTATGTATGGACCAGCTGTGATTCAATAACCACAACAAATTATAATGCAGCCTGGAATTAAACCTCACAATGTTGTTCGTCTGGACCCCCAACTAAGCCTGGTTTCTCCCAAGAATTTATTCCTCCATTTCAGTCACCAATGGAGCTTGGGTTCCTTATCACAGTCACCTTTTGGCTTGCTAAGTTGGGAAAACAAATAATTATTTTTGACTTGACTGCACTGACACTATTGGATGAGAACAGGACTGAACTTGATGTTGACATCACTGTTTTCTCCAGAGCTGCTTTATATTAGCCTAGAAATCTAGATGTCATTTGCAGCCAGGGTCGTCTAGCAACTCTCCATTGGCTTGAGAGCTTGAATAACCAAACTCTAGTCAGGCCAATCACATCATGTATCGAGTCGGTGGGCAGGCTTAACATAATGACGGCAGAGTTGCGACGGTTCCACATGAATTTCCTGCTACTTGAAAACAAAGACAGCTGCTGCTGCTGGCAAACAGCGGCCTTTCGAATCGCTTTGGCCGCAAACCTGGAAGACTCTGAGGTAAGCCTTTCTTTGAGAAAAGAAAAAAAGAACAGCACTTAAGTTATTCTTTAAAAAGGAAGATGTTTTCAGAGTTTTGCCAAACAGATACGGCTCTGGTTGGTTGTAGCACTATCCTATTTCGTGCAGAAGGAATTTGAATGACAACCGTTCATCCCGCCCCTTTGGATTGAGCCCTGCCAATGGTGTGATCCCAGACCCAACATCTTGATGTGGGTGAGGCTTGCTTGCTTCATAGCTTTACTGATTTCATAATAGATTCATGTTTCAGTTATTGAACCAAACTGAATTAAACTGAATGCTTTACAGCAGAATTTAAGTCTGTTTGCATCATTATATAATATATTCCTGTTTACCACAAGGTGGACCTGACCCGATTAAATATGTGACGTTATGTATTGCACTCACACCAGACTATAATGTTAAGAGGAGAGGAAAGTTAATTTTTCTGAGGGGGTAACATTAAGCTTTTTATTTCGTGAGAAGTTATGATGCTAATATTGGAATAATGACAGACACAGCCTGGCTACACCCTCTCATCTTGACAGCGTTTGTCCCAGGCACTTTTTACTGCAACTGCGCCTGACAGAAGAATTAATTTTTCTGAGATAATTATTATTATTTACAACAAATAAATGACTTTTATAAAACTGTATAAGTCCTGGTGGCCGTTGAGAGTTGCTATGGCAACCGCGAACACATTCCAGCTGCTGGAGAGGACAGCGTCAACATTTCTGATGCGACAGGCAAACTGTCACAACATGTCCCAAAATTCAGCACATGTAAATCTCAGATCGGTTCATGTGAACAAGCCACTGAATCTTTCAATCGGAATGATTTTAATCGGAGTGACAAAAAAAGTGTGCAAGTAAAAGCTGCTTTGCAACAATCTCTATTGTATAAAGTGCTATATAAATAAATGTGACTTGACTTCACAACAACAGCCTATCAATATAACAAAAGAACACAAACAGAACAGATATCAATCAAATATTCACAAAATTGTTTGTTTGGGTGTTGATTTCCAGTTTCTCACAGAAATTGCTTACTGCAACTTTAAAGAGCACTTAAGGACAGTAGTTTCACAGTGGTGAACCGCGTGGGGCGTTGGGGAAGTTATTTTTTCCTCTCGGATATATGCTAAGCACTTCATTTTCCCTATCCGTCTGAAATAAATAGCTGTATACTGCAACAGAGCAACAGTTTTACATCACTGTTCTCTCTAATGACAAGAAGTTCTAAGGGAGGTTTTCAAATCTGAGCACTGATTCCAGCACAGAGTTTCTGAGAAAATACAGGTATAGCATGTCGGTTTCCTTAAACAGAACATTTAAAAAAAACATCCTCATTTCTAAAAATACGGCCCAATGACATGAACAGCCAAGTGTGGTCAGGCTCATAGTGAAGTGATGTGGTTCCAGGCTGTGAGAACAGCACAGAGAGAGAGAAAGCAGGTCAGGTCAGAGATGGTTGAGCTGAGCGAGTTGCACAGACGGCTGCTGTCTGTATGTTCCCAAGATGTCCTCAAGAGACTCAGCCAGAAATCTGAATGATGGACGCTGCCCAGGGTTGAAGTGCCAGCACTGCTCCATCAGCAAGTAAACCTGCGATAAGGATTCAGGCAATGAAGCTGTGAGCCACAGGTTGTCCAAATAAACTTGTAAGAATATTTGTGCTTGGTTTCACACTACCTCATGAGGACAGTCTTTAGGGCACGGCAATCTCTCGTTTTTCTCCAGGAGGTTAATAAGTTTAACCACAGTCATTTGCCCATGGACCAATCCCATCATGTCAAAGAATTTCTATGGAAAGAAAATCATATATTTATCAGAGATTTTGCAAACCTAAAGAGATACACCTGTATGGTGTTCTTTCTTCTGTGAAACACAAAATGAGAAATTACGATGAATGTTCACACTGTTCAAGCACATGTTGCAAGTCCAATTTGTGGTTATGTTCACAGAATGAGATTTAAGTTTTAGGGCATTTTCAGTGAATAATGACTTAAGTTTTGGTCTGTTCTTTGCGAAAAGACATCAAATGGCTTTAGAAGGAAAAGTTTGTAATGTCAAAAAGGGTGAATAAGTTTCTGGGTGTTTGATGAAATGAAGGACATTGTTTTGCTGACTGTTTGTTCCATATGTCTTGTGGCTATACTGACCTCTATTGGCCTGATGCATGAGGCTTGTTTAAAGGGGTGGTTGCATGCGATATCACTTTTTTAACTTTAGTTAGTGTGTAAAGTTGCTGCTTGAGCAAAGTTACAGCGCTGATAGTTCAATGCAAACGGAGATATTGTCTTTTAAAGTTATGGCAGTTTATTGCCCACAAAAACGGCCGGTTTGGACTACAACGAGCTTCTTCCCGGGTTGGTGACATCATAAACCCTTGCTATTAACATAAACACTGCCCCAGATTTGACTTCTGCCCGTAATGGTAAGGGGCGTAGCGTTTCACTTCAGCCAATAAAAATACAGGAAACTACATTTGGCCATCTAACCAATCTAAGACCATTGTGTTTTTCGGAGGGATGGGCTTCATAGAAGCAGGAAGCAAATGGGCCGATCAAAGGACAGTGGAGACAACGGTGTGGAATAAAGGTCAAATATATTTAAAAAAAGAAGTATTAAGACATGTTATACTGCACCCCATAAACACAACCAAGCCTAGAAAAAAAAAAACACGGAACCACACCTTTAATACCTGCAACTGCCTCACACCAGATTTGTTTGTTCATCTTTTGTTAGGTTTTATTCCATTTCTCATACTATACAGGAAACATTTACATTTTTGTACATTTTGGCAATAACTATGGGTTTACAGAGACAACATTACACCTTTCTGCTGTGAGCGTTACAATAATTCACACATCGACCATTCATAAATCAGGGGAGATTTTTTTTCCCCCCAAAGGAAATTAAAACTTTTATTCAGAAGTGTTTTATGTATTTGTTTTTATGATCAAAAGTGACAGTCAAAACATTTCTAGGGATGCACCCGTATGAACATATTGGCTGATAGATACAGATAATTATTTATATTTGAAAGCTGATAACCGTTAGCCTAGAAATATAGACGCACCCTAGCGGCAGCAAATCTAATCTGCCCGCGAGTGTCGTCTAGCAACTCTCAATACCCTTCTGAGCTGTATTCCCCTAACTCTTGCCGGGCCAATTACATCGTGTATAGAGTCGGTGGGCGGGGCCATAATGACGACGGCCGAGTTGCATTTGCGTGCTTCTAGTAAACACAGAAACTGCCGAACGGCGGTCTTTCGAATCAGCTCTGACCGCGACTCTGGAAGACTTGGAGTTAAGCTTTTCTCTGAGAAAAGAACAAAGAACGGCACTGAAGTCATTCTTAAAAGGGAAGATGTGTTCAGAGTTTTGCCAACCGGATACGCGAATGTTTAATCTATCAAGGAGCTCTGTTTCACCTTCGTTGCTCTGGTTGGTGTGTAGCGCTATCCTATCGCGTGAAGAAGGGAGTTTGAAAGACAACCGTTCATCCCGCCTCTCGGATTGAGCCCTGTCTATGGTGAGTTTCCAGACCAAACATCTTGATGTGGGTCTGGCTTGTCAGGCTAGATAACCGTTATATTGGCAGATAAATCAAAATCAAAATTTGTATATAATTTTTAAAAGCCTGATTACAAAATGTCTCACCTTTAAAAGAACACAATTATAATGATCTCATTATAATTTTAAGTAGCTTATATGACAGACATGCGCTGCATATTGCACTTAACCATATGCTCCCTTTTGAAGTGATTTCAATCATATTTCAAGCTATTCAAAACCATCATGGTGAACAGTACATATCTGAAGTGTTTAACCTAAAGGAAATAATCCATCATTAATTCGCTTCAATTTATCGGCCAAATTTTCTTATCAGGCCGTTAACAATAACATAAATAATAATAATATATATCGGGTATATATATCAATATGGAGGGGGACATATTGTGCATCTGATCTCTTTTTATAACAAAAGATTTCTATGTTTTTTAAATGCAGGTTTTTTTACTTTCTACTTAAATAAAAAAAAAATCCTAAAAACATGTATCATGGTTTCTACAAAAATATTAAGTTGAACAACTGTTTTCAATGTTGATAATGATAATAAGAAATGTTTCTTGAGCATCAAATCATCATATTAGAATTATTTCTGAAGGATAATGTGACACTGAAAACTGTGAGTAATAATGCTTAATAATGTTAAAAATTGACAAAGATAAATGAAACCTTAGTGAGAGGAAGAGACTTTTTGCACAAATGCAACAAATGTCATAAAACTGAGACATACCGAAGGAGGGCTTTGGCGATGGTTGCAGTGGGTCAAAATCTCATAAAGGGTAACAGCAAAAGACCAAACATCAGAGGCAAAGGAAAACTTGCTCTCCTTCAGGCACTCTATGGCATACCTACAAAAGCCAAGAAATAACATGTTTTGAACAGCTGAACTGCTCTGTTTGTTTTAAGCCCAGAGATCAATTTAATATTGCAAAGATAACCATATTTTTATCTTATTCTACGACTTTATTTTCTGTGGAATTATTTGATTATTGTAACTTATTAGATTATTGTCCTTGTGTCGATCGATATCAAACATACTTATGCTTTCACTGTGTAACACCACATTATATCTAATGATGTCCATAAATCCATTAGCAGACCATGTTTTATTGTTAAAAGGATTTTCCAGGATGTTATCACCATTAGAGAACATTATCCATCTCCCCGAGCCTCCAGCTATTACAGCTTACCAGAACACAGGACTGTCTCCATCCTCACGAACACGATAGTAGATCTCCCCTTCGGGAATGTACTTTGTCAAGCCAAAGTCACCAATCTTAACCACACCTTCATTCTCCACCAAAACATTCCGTGCAGCCAAATCCCGGTGGATGTACCGCCTGGAGTGCAGATAGTCCATCCCCTACAGGTGCAGTAGTACAGATTGGAAAACAGAGCAAATTAGAAGAGTAAGGACTATTAGTTAGCTTCAATGTGACTTTAATGGGTCAGAATTCCTCACCATACAGATCTGCTGTGCAAACAGGAGATTTTGAGCGATTCCCAACCGATGTTTAGGCAGGTACTCTCTGAGGCTTCCCAGTGGAAGATACTCCATGATTAATTGAACCACCTGTCCACCTAAAACACAATACCACATATAGTACACTACGGGTGTGGCCGTCACATTTTGCATGAGTAGATGAAATATGAACTATTGAATACATGATTTGTTGCTTGCTATTCCTAGTCAGAGCCAAGTGATAATTATAAAATAGGAGAAGGTGGAGTTGTTATTTAAGAGACAATTTTATTAGACAAAATAACTGGATACACCTCTGAGAGCAATTTTTACATCACCTCCCTGTTTATGTTTTATCCTGAAGAAAACTATGGGCAACTGTATGTGACCCTAACTATGCAATAATCAATAAAAAAATGTATACCCCACAAAAAAGTTATTATAATATTAAAGCTTGTAAACTGTTAGCACAAAATCACAGATCATTCATGGGAAGGTTTTTTTTTTTTTTTTTTTTTTTTTTTTAACGTTTTAGTTCTAAACATTATTACTTACTACTTAAAACAGTTTAGAGAACATACAAAAGTTACGTTCACATAATACCTCTAAAATGACCAAATGGAACGTTCCCTTAAGGTACACTATGTAACTAATACATGTAACTAACTGTTAAAGGATAGTTCACCCAAAAAATGAAAATGTGATGTTTATCTGCTTACCCCCAGTGCATCCAACATGTAGGTGTGTTTGTTTCTTCAGTAGAACACAAATGAAGATTTTTAACTCCAACCGTTGCTGTGTACCAGTCATATAATCATGTGAATGGGTAACAAGTCTATGAGAGCAAAACATACAAACAAAAAAACATGCTTAGGCAACGTGCACAAAAACCCTGCTGCTCCTGATGACACTTTGATTTATTAAGACACAAAACAAATACTGTTCGGTTTCTCACAGAAACCGATTATGTTATTTTTTTTACCCCTGTCTATTACTTCCGTCTGATGAGGTCAAACGGACGTGATCATAGAAATATACCATGCAGATGCCTCGATCGAGCCGTGCAGGCCCTAATGAGGTTTATATATATATATATATATATATATATATATATATATATATATATATATATATATATATATATATATATATATATATATATATATATATATATATATATATATATATATATATATATATATTTATGATCGCATCCCTTTGACCTCATCAGATGGAAGTTACAGTCAATGGGAAAACTTGATGAGACTTTTTGGGATACATAAATACTGTTCGGTTTCTCACAGAAACCGATTGTTTTGTGTCTTAATAAATCAAGGTGTCATCAGGAGCAGCAGGGTTTTTGTGCACGTTGCCCAAGCATGTTTTTTTGTTTGCATGTTTTGCTCTCATAGACTTGTTATCTATTCATCCCGTTATATGACTGGTACACGGCAATGGTTGGAGTTAAAAATCTTCATTTGTGTTCTACTGAAGAAACAAACACACCTACATGTTGGATGCACTGGGGGTAAGCAGATAAACATCTAATTTTCATTTTTGGGTGAACTAACCCTTTAATAGAGAAAAGTTGCTCCGGCTTTTTTGTATGTATGGTGTGAGAATGCCATAGGTAAGAGACAAGCGAGCATGCCAAATCTCCATCCTTCAGGGAATTCATTTTCCTAGCGCTAGCCCGGCATATTTGCAGGATCCAGTCATCAATTATCCACACACACACTGGATTTCGCACAGGTTTTACGCTGGCTGGATGCCCTTGCTGACTTGAGAGTGCTGGGAGACCCTAAAACATACTCCTACGCCCAATTTGGCATATCCAATCCACCTAACCTGCATGTCTTCTGCTTGGTGGGGGAAACCAGATAACTCAAAGGAAACCTGCACTGACATGGGAAGAACATCTCCACACAGAAACAATTCCTGGCTCAGCCAGTGCTCGAATAGTGGACATTCTTGATGCGAGACAGTGCCTAATGAGCCACCGTGCTTCAAACCTCCGGAGAAAAACCCATTAAATAAAAACCCAAGCAAAGAAGAGTCAGCCGGCAAAAAGGAAACACGACAGAGCTCATAATAAAAAAAAGACTCACTATTGCCTTGGCTTTTGAGACATGGTGAGAACTGAGGGATTTGAAATGTTTTAAAAGCGACACACTGATAGCATCAATTGCCATATGTAGCTCTCTAAAAGATTTCACTGTAAAGCATTATTTATTGTCAAGGGTCGTTTAATTACGGTTGTTGTAACGCTGTACGTTTAAATTAAATATCCTATCTATTAATAGGTAAAGCTACAGCAAGCTAGATTAAGATCCTTTCCATCTAAACTTGTAATATCTCTTAAGCCTAGTAGTGAGTTTTATGAGCAGTAGTATAACCATCAAACCACACCAATCCACACAGTCATGTAGAGCCAAAGCACAACAAAACAATGTTTTTTCACAAAATGCATGCATAGAGGGCCAAAACTTACAATGTGTACTTTTAATTATTTCTCTAATGTTTGCATAACCAAGAAAAAAAGTTTTACTGGACATTTTAAAATTAATCAGCTTTGATCGTTAAGAGAATATTCAGAAATAACATTTTAATAGCTTAATGAGAACAATAGCAGTTAGCAGTTTTGCTCACCCAGTTCAGTACAACACCCTTTGTATTTGACGATATTTTTGTGATAAAGTGATTTGAGTATTTCGATCTCTTTCATCCAGGAATCGTGAAGGTTACTTCCACTCTCTTGTTTCAAGGCCTTCACTGCCACATATTCTCCTGTTCCATCATTGGCAGGGTCATAGACGTACAGCATCACCTTTCCAAAATGTCCCTGTAAGCAGGTCACACAGTACCTTATGAAAATGACATATGACGGTAAGACCTGAACACAGTCTTGAGCAGAAACCGTAAACTGACCTCTCCCAGATCCCTGATCTTCTTTAGGTAACGTTTGTAAAAGATGCTGGGGTCTCTGTCCGGAAGAGACTCACATTCTGATGAAATGTCTGGATCTTTTGAAGACGACAATAACAAAATTTAACATGGTATTATACTATGCAAATACTGTGAAACATGCATATAGTAATCATTCAGTACCATGGTTTACCTAGGGATGCTTCAACATCAAAATTTTAGTCGATATAGATAATTATATTCATTATGGTTGATAACCAATATGATGGCAGATAATATAAATATAAATCAATATAATTTTTAAAAATTTGATTATGCTTTATGCTTTTTTATGCTTTAATACATTAAAATGATAAATTATGATAGATAAAACAAATTGTTTAGTACTTTTGTAACATGGGATAGAAAAAAAGTTTGAAAAATACTTATAATGTCCAATAACATTAGCATTAACATGGACATTAAGTCAAAAACCAGAAATGCTTATTTTAATTTTAAATGAATGTTGCATTACATAGCCTCGCAGCTTCTGCGCAAACACAAAAATGCTTGAAAATGTGTATTGAGGCACTGGTTACAGAGTGAATGCTTCTGGGTACATTTTTTTAGCTACTTGGAAACATCATTGCAAGCTGAATTTAAAATCACATCAGTTTTGACCACAGTAGTCTTCCATTTAAACTGCCATAGTCTTAGGCGAGTCATTATTCATCTTGCGTCCCTAGTATACCCAATTACTGTCATCTTTTGCTCACCCTCATGTCAAATCTGTATGCCTTTCTTCTGTTGAACACAAGAAGAACATTGGACCCCATTGATTTTCATTGTATGAAAAAAAAATAGTTTTCTAAATAACTTCTTTTGTGTTTTGGAATGGCATGAATATGAGTAAATTATGACAGAATTTACATTTTTGGGTGAACTATCCAACAGCATCTTTCGCAGTGCGTGTAGTGATATTGCCACTCATGACTGGTGACTTGTCCGTTGCCTGACTACCAGTTTCTCTGTAGCTGACCATGCGCGTTTTTTGAGTGAAGTAAACATAAGTTAATAATAGTAATATCCGATCACCATACATAAAGCGCTCACTGTTTACATCTCATACCATCTGTTAACTCTTGCACTACCCAGGCAACGACTGACGCATTTGTATTACATTCAAAAAAGCTCTCTTATCAGCTCCACAGTGGAAAATTAAAACCACATCTGTACAGGATGGGCCAGATTGGGACATCAAGGAACGAAAACGGTTTGGCCTGAAAACAACATGGTACTGAAAACAACAGAAAACCCCACGTTAAACGTTAAAGGGCTCACTTTTAATCTGAATCTCTGTTAGCTCTCTCAGAATGGTCCGGAATGATGGCCGTACGGCAGGGTCATAGGTCAGACACATGCTGATAAAGCTGGCCAGCTCTTGAGACGACGGCACTGCCAGGCGACTCTGCGTCTCATAGAATCGCTCTTTCTGTAGACAGAGAAGAGCTTGTAAGAAAACGGCGAGTGTGTGCGGTTGTGTGCTACACAGTTGGAGGAAGCCGTACCTCAGGCAGTGTGCAGCCACTGATGGGAAGATCTCCGTTGTTGCAGATTTCCAGCAGAGTTGCTCCAAAGCTCCACTGGTCGGCAGCGCTTCCTATACGGGCCCCGTCGGCGATACACTCCGGAGCGATCCATGGGACTCTCTCCAGGCGCTCTTTACATAAAACACAAATATCAAACATTATTTGGAGTA
Source organism: Pseudorasbora parva (assembly GCF_024679245.1). NCBI lineage: Eukaryota > Metazoa > Chordata > Actinopteri > Cypriniformes > Gobionidae > Pseudorasbora > Pseudorasbora parva. Next base: position 43,520,995 of record NC_090173.1, on the reverse strand, counting down.
AATGTGAACAGTCCTTTCTTCTGCAAACCCTGCCATTATGATCTTAGTGTGCTCTGAGCTGTTTGTAGTGTGTTGCTAATTCGTTGCTAGGGTGCATCACAAACAGTGTGCTGAAGTTTAATACGTAGGGTTTCTGTCAGTGTTCATTCTGGACAGCTGCTTCGGAGCGGTTAATGTGATCATCCTGACATTAAAAAAACGTGCTAAACTAAAGGAAGTGAGCATCACCATTAGGAAGTGGTTGGTTTGTAGCTTCCTGTTCTATCAACCATGAGAGAATCTGATGAAGTAAACAGTAGTGACAAGCGGAGTAAAGTAACTAGAGAAATGACAGATAAAGAGGGACAGGATGTACTCAAACTCGATGTACAATACATGTGAATAACAACACAGTTTTCGGTTACCTCCACGAGACAGCGCAGAGAGAGAAATGCCTGGGTCACTGAGCTTCACGAAAGGAGATGAGCCCTCCTCCAAACCCTTCCTGACCACGAGAATATTCTTGCCACAGACATTTCCGTGGACCAATCGCTTTGTCTCCTGTGAAGAACAAGATGGGTCAATATCATACACAAACAGAAAAAAAAAAAAACATAAAGTGCATAATTCATGATTTTAATGCACGACGTAGAGGCAAAGAACCACAACGCGGAGTGCATATATTGAGTTTAATGCATAGCTAGCCATGAAATAAGTGTGTGAATTACCTGCATCTGCATTTATCTTCTAATAATGAAGCTGTGAGTTGAATTACTTCAAAACTAGTGCTGTTACCCCCTCGTTGCTTGTAAATATAATGAAGAGATTCAGTATCGAAACTATTTTATTAATAAAAGTCATGGGGCAGCGCTGATAACAAGTTTCTGTCTGTGTGTGTGCATTGATACGGTACAGAACGGTGATTAAACTGACTTGGAACTACCTGCGCATTAAACGGTTTTAATGCGCATCTTCCAGCCAATCAGAGGTTACAATTTCATGGCAATTAATCATCATTAATTATCTCAATGTTGTAAGAAAAAAATCCTATCTTAAAGCAAATCATTGTTTAATTAAAATCTGTGTATTGTAATAAATATAACGAACTTAATTTAAGTGTACTGCAGCATAATTGTCTCACATTACAGTAATGTTTATTGGTCTTATACAATGGAAAAATATAAGCACACAATTTCTTATAACAATTTTGATTTTGATTTTGATGTGTAACATCAAGGACATTCTTTAAAAATTAATGTTTTTATAACTAGAAAATATCACCTTTTTTTTCAAATTACAGTAATGAGAATTGGACTTATTTAAACCATGGTCAAGTAAAATGAATGAAAATGCCCTCAAAAACCGGCTTTATTTTATTCAAAAATATTTATTTGATAAGAATATTTTTTATTTTGATTTAGAGGTGTAATCTGACTTGAAGTTTTATAGTGTTAATTTTTTGTTATATAATGTTTCCATACGGGAAAAAAACTTCACCACAAATAGGTCTATTTTTTCCCCTTTGCTTTTTGAGTGAAATACAATAGTATTCATGTTATTCATTCTAACAAAGACTAATAATCTGAGAGATTTCTGGCAATTATGGATGCAAGCTTTTAAAAGTTTTTAAAAGGATTTTAAAAGTACCATATTGAATTCATCACTCACAAGATAGCAAAGAGCACTGGCAAGCTGTTTAGCAACAGTAAACTTCCACTGAGGAGTGACACGGCCCTTCTCTCTGTGCAGGAACACATCTAATGGACCAAACTCCACAAACTCCTCCACCATGATGTCTGTAAAAACAAAACAAAACAAAAAAACAGTAGTCGACAGACACATGATAGTAAAAAACATACAGCTCCACAAAAAAACAGCTATGACGACACTTGCGCCCTTTAAAGAGGAAGTCAAAAAGGGCATAACACTCACTTTCCGATCCCTTGACTGAAACGCCATGCACAAAGACCAGATGACAGTGTGACACCTGACTCATGAGACTAGCTGTCTCAAAGAATGCCTATACAAAAATGCAAAGGCAATGAGATGACATCTGTGCTTTTACTTTTTTTTATCATACAATTCCTAACCGGACAAGTCTTACTAGCGCTATGTCCTTGTGGCTCTGGTCCAGAATTTTAAGGACGACCCGGATGCCTTTTATGTTGCATTGATTATTATTGAATTCATTGTCATCATCCTCTAGGGAGCCGTGTATCTTCAGCCAGCCTGCGTAAATATTAGTCCTGGTGCCTCGCCCCAGATGCTGCTCCTGTATCCATTAAAAAAAGTTTCATGACACAGGGCTTGACTTTTTTATTTGTTACACAAAGTTCACATTCTTTATGATTTATTTTTGAAAAACTATTTGCATACATTTGAAAACAAATTGCGACTATCCCTCAATCATGACATTTCCAACACAACAAAATATTCTGCCACTAATAAGGTTACTGTACAATGTCAGTGAAGAATTGCAAAAAATAATAATAAAGTAATGATTTAACTTATTATTTAACTTGATTTTTAAGTTTTATTAAATGTTTTATTGTTTATTATACAGGTGCTGGTGATATAATTAGAATATCATCAAAAAGTTGATTTATTTCACTAACTCCATTCAAAATGTGAAACTTGTATATTATATTCATTTATTACACACAGACTGATATATCTCAAATATTTATTTCTTTTCATTTTGATGATTATAACTGACAACTAATGGAAATCCTAAATTCAGTATCTCAGAAACTTAGAATATTGTGAAAAGGTTAACTATTGAATACACCTGGTACATACTCTAATCAGCTTATTAACTCAAAACACATGCAAAAGCCTTTAAATGGTCTGTCAGTCTAGTTTTGTAGGCTTCACAATCATGGGCAAGACTACTGACTTAACAGTTGTCCAAAAGATGACCATTGACACCTTGCACAAGGAAGGAAAGATAAAAAAGGTCATTGCAAAAGAGGCTGGCTGTTCACAGAGCTCTGTGTTCAAGCACATTAATAAAGAGGTGAAGGGAAGGAAAATATGTGGTAGAAAAAAGTGTAAAAGCAATAGAGGTAACCGCACCCTGGAGAGGATTGCGAAAACAAAACCATTCAATAATGTGGGTGAGATTCACAAAGAGTGGACTACAGCTGGAGTTAACTCTTCAAGAACCACTACACACAGACGTATGCAAGACATGGGTTTCAGCTGTCGCATTCCTTGTGTCAAGCCACTCTTGAATAACAGACAGAGTCAGAAGTGTCTCGCCTAGGCTAAAGACAAAAAGGATTGGACTGCTGCTGAGTGGTCCAAAGTTATGTTCTCTGATAAAAGTAAACTTTGCATTTCCTTTGAAAATCAGGGTCCAAAAGTCTGGAGGAAGAGAGGAGAGACACACAATCCACGTCGCTTGAGGTCCAGTGTAAAGTTTACACAGTCAGTGATGGTTAAGGGTGCCATGTCATCAGCTGGTGTTGGTCCACTGTGTTTTCTGAGGTTCAAAGTCAGCGTAGCCGTTTACCAGAATTTTAGAGCACTTCATGCTTCCTGCTGCTGACCAACTTTATGGAGATGCAGATTTCATTTTCCAACAGGACTTGGCACCTGCGCACAGTGCCAAAGCACCCAGTACCTAGTTCAAGGACCATGGTATCCCTGTTCTTAGTTGGCCAGCAAACTCGCCTGGCCTTTATCCCATAGAAAATCTATTGGGTATTATGAAGAGGAAAATGCGATATGCCAGACCCAACAATGCAGAAGAGCTGAAGGCCACTATCAGAGCAACCTGGGCTCTCATTACACCTGAGGTGAGCACGACTCCATGCCACGCTGCATTGCTGCAGTAATTCAGGCAAAAGGAGCCCAACTAATAATTGAGTGCTGTACATGCTCATACTTTTCATGTTCATACTTTTCAGTTGGCCAAGATTTTTTTTAATGTCTTTGTATTGGTCTTAAGTAATATTCAAATTGTCTGAGATACTGAATTTAGGATTTTCCTTAGTTGTCAGTTATAATCATCAAATCTTTTAGTCTGTTCCCATAAAAGGCACTAAAGATGTCGTTACAAAGTCTATCTCAGTACAGTGATTCTACAATCATTTTATGAAGCGACGAGAAAAGATTTTGTGCGCAAAAAAACTAACTTAATAATGACATTATATAGTGATGGGCCAGTTTCAAAACAAAGCTTTGGCGATCGGAATCATGAATCGATTTACTGATTCATAAGGGTTCAGAGTCACATGATTTCAGCATTTTGGCGGTTCGACACGCGATCCAAATCATGAATCGATAAGCTGATTCATAACGGTTCAAAGCTTTGTTTTAAAATCGGCCCATTACTATATGTTGTTATTTAGGGGGTGTTTTTTGTGTACAAAAACTATTCACGTCGCTTCATAAAACAATTGTAGAGCCACTGTAGTGAGATGGGCTTTGTAACAACGCCTTTAGTACGTTTTATGGGTCTTGAGAGAGGAAATGACAATGGTGTCAATGAAGGCCTTTCTGAGCCATTGGATTTCAACAAAAATATCTTAATCTGTGTTTCGAAAGATGAACAAAGGTCTTCCGGGTGTTGAACGACATAAGGGTAAGTAATCAATGACAGAATTTTCATTATTGGGGGAATTAACCCTTTAATTTGATCGGCTGAAAAACTTAACTGTTTAACTCTAGGGGAAAACTCTAGGCTATGTTTTTTAGCCTTTTTAAAAAATTGTTAAGATTAGACTGACCAAAATATGATTTTGTTCGGGCTAAATCTCAATGAGGAGTTAAATATTTAATATTTAATAACTTAATATCTCACTTCCTCATGGGTTTTTAGATTTTTCTCCCACGGACTTTTTTGTAGGTATTGGACTGTTGAACATGAATTTCATGCTTGTATGTAAAACGTAGCACGAACAGCGCTTATTTGAAATTGTCACGCCATTTTGCCACACCTAATTCTGAAACCCATATCAGACAAACATTTTCACCACTTCTGACATGTGGGAAAGTTTCATGTGTTTTCGAGCATGTTCAGGCCCTTAAAAATGCGATTCATTTCGGAGAAGAATAAACAGAGCAATTCTAAAAGGGTCCTTACACCATCTGTGTTCTGGCCCTAATGATAAACTACATATCTGATATATAGAGAAGTGTTGTCTCCTTTCATTTTATCAGTGCAATCAATACATCAATACAATCTGCCCAAGTGGAATGCATGAAAATGTCCTTATCAATGGTTTAGTGTTGTTGAGCTCAGCTCAATCAGCGGCTGATTGTGTACAACCACATACCTTTGCAATCTCCTTGTCCTTAATTTGATGGAACCTCAGTTGGCTCAGGTTGAGGGTTTCAGAGACAGCTTTAATGCCACTGTTTCCACACTTTCTCATTACGAGAAGGTTCGATAACTCTGCATAGAACCATAAAAACTGTTAACAGGCTGACTCACCAAACGATAAGAATCATATACTTCTGTGGAATTTTTCCTAATCAGAGATTCACTCCAGGATGACTCAGAGGTTTAACAGTAAAGTCTGCCATGCTGAAAATACACAAACATACACTCACCTCCTGGTCTGGGCAAGCAGCACTTCTTCAAAGTGTAGCTGTCTTCTCCAGACTTCAGCACGAAGGCTTTTAAACTATTGGTGAGCTCCTTTATACTGGAGAACTCCTGATCCCAGCCTTCCAGTTTGAACATGGAGCCCTTCTGTGTAATTCGGAACTGTTTGTATATTGGGTTTTCCCCTTCCTGACAGAATCAAAGTCAATCAGAAATTACTTTAAACTATCGATGAAACAGAAGTATGATGCTTTCTTCCGCATTGTGATGTACATCCATCTGAGTAAAACAGATTATTGAAAAGAATTGTGAAGCAGGGACTTGGTTCTATGTAGTGGATTTTGAGATGTTGCCGTTGCACTCAAAAGTGGAGGCAGATGAACGTGAGCTAGCAGCAGGGGAGGAGTTTTTTCAACTAAAAGATCGAAGTCCTGCAAACATCTCCAGAGAGAAGTCTGTATAGAAACTTCCTGCACTTTTTTTCTTTGCATTTTTATTTCACTTTGTATAGTGACTCGGATAGTTCATTTTCATTTCATTTTCGCGCATCACGTACAGTTCCACTAAGCTGGCGAATGATCTCATATTCAGCATAATCACTACAACGCACCCCTTACAGCATTGGTCCTGCCTTTTGTTCACACAGGGCACATTTCAGGACTGATCCCAGCTACAGTGGGTCCCTATCCCAGGATGTATTTGCTTTCACACAGAAGGCACTCTAGCAATTTCAAAGCAATTTCTAGGATCAAAATTGCCAAAGGGGCTTATTATGGCATTGCGTTTTTGTTGTTGTTTTTTTTAACCTGTTTTATCAAAAAATGGAAGGCTTCAAAACTAATACACTATATCTGTAGGGGGGAAAAGGTGTGGGATGAGTTAAGGGCATTTTGCGCAATAGGTGGCAACCATTTATCTTGTGTTTATATGCACTTTTCCATACACACAAGAAGTGGTATAAAACAGCTAGTAATACATTTTTCTTTGACCACATAAAACGTACGCAGCAGCCAATAAAACATCTTTCTATATTAAGTAGTGTGCACCATTGGTAATTGTACACAACAAAGTGGCAGGATTCTCAAGAACAAGCTTGACAAGCAACCCTGTGTCCCTCCCTTGTGAATAAGAAACTCACAGTTGCCGCTTACTCAAGTCAAGAAAAATACAAGTTTGTCTACCATGCAAATTCCCTTTACATGCCGCAACTTAATTCTTGCCTTATTAATCACCCCTAATTATACATCACATATCACACATTTTTTTCACAGTTCTACAGCTCCTCCAATCAAACTATTGTTGAGTTAACATTGAACCCCCTATCTAGAGAATTACCTTTGTCCGACTCAGAGATGCCAGGATTATTCGATGGTAATCCAAACAACTCCAGCGCACGATAAACGCTCCCTCCTCTGGTTCTCTCTTTAGTTTTTGGAACACAAACTCATCCCTAGCAGTAGGGAAAAAGAGCGAACAAGTCAATAAAAATGGATGAAGACCACATGACCTTGCTGACTGCATGTGAAAATGCGAGTGACGTACAGTATGGGACCGTGCAGGTCATTGGTCTCACTGAGAACCACTCTGGGCGGAGCCACCTCGTGACAAAGATAATGATGTGCATCGGTTGTAAGGCGGAAATACCCATCAAGTAGTGAAACCAGAGAGCGAGCCTGAAGACTGGAGCCTAAATGCATGTCCTGGAACACAAATATATGTAGGTGGGACGCATATCATACAAACGCAAAAGATGGAAACCAAATACAGCTTTACCAGACAGTTTACCATTGACATGTTGTCTTGGCGACTGACGCTAACATTCATGCCCTGAATGGAAATCAGAGAAATCTCAGGGAAGTCGCAGAAGGTGGTCCAGGTGTCCATTTCCTGTTCATCACATGACTGTGTCTCTTCACTCTGATTATGAATGTAGTCATTGACCTGGAAAGTGATGCATTTTTCAAAGAACAGTTGTATTAGAGAAGAAGGTCAAATATCAACTGCACCAACTCACCCTTTGTGCTGGTAACTTCCTCCACCATATGCCAGTTGTTCCAGACACCCTGATCTCATAAGTAGGTTCACCCTTTATGGTTTCCTCAGAAGGTGTTTGTGTTCGGGTGGCAATGAGGTATGACCCACTGCCATCTCCATCAGGCCTCAGATGAAGATGAAACACAGGGAATGTCTCAACACCAAAATGAGGAGCCAGGCGCTCCAGCGTAGACAGATACTTGTACATGACCTCTTGCGACCCAAGCTTCCCCATGGCCACTGTGTGCTGCTGAAAACTGCTCACAAACTTCGCAAACACGCGGTGAATACGGAACCTTGTCAGGATGTTGTTCTGGGCGATGTGTCGGGAAAAAGATGTAGGGATGCATCGGAGAAAGCTGAAGGATGGAACATAAACATCATTTTCTATATGTTGTAATGGCTAATTGCATTATTATTAAAGTATTTAAAATTGCACATTTGAAAGTGCTTCAATGAATGTCATTCACTAATACACTCAAACCAATAATTCTACAGAAACCAAATGAGGATAGCAAATAAAGTAAACTGTGACATATTTTACCCAAATATTCTGCATCCAGTGGACTATCAGTAAAATTGATAAAAAAATTTGGGACCAAAATTATTCAGGAACTTTGACCTGATCATGGGTTTCTTAAGTGTTTTTTTCTTCTTTTCTTTAATTGCTAATGCGACCTCAGACTGAACAAAATGAAGCATTGCTTGGTGAATGGTTGACCTAAATTGGTATTATATAATTTTGTACTTAAATTTAACAGCTGACATATGATTGGCTGATTGTAATCCATTACAAACCTTTCTATCAGTTATCAGATATTATCAAGATGAATTTGTTCTATTTGTCATAGTTTATTACCATTTTCTAAACTATAGTGTATACACTGTGATAATGTGAGGTGTCTGAATTAATTTGTGGTTTGACTGTATATTGGGGACTATAGATTTTTAATAACATTATCTTTTAATAAGAATTTTTCCCTAAATGTACAAACACATTATAATTTCCTCCCGGCAAATAAGACTACTTATGGAAACTATGCTGTAAAAATGTCTCGTTCTATACTTCTGCAAATGTTTGACATCAGATGAAGCACATTTAGACACATTTATACAATCGATGTGAGTAACAAAGTGCCTGATCATTGTACCACAGCCTTTGAGGTTTGTAGCATATTTGAATGATGGGGCAGTTTAAAAAATGTATTTGATAGCAAAGCTGTAGCTTGTGAGGGACTGCAGGAAAGCTCAATGCATATGCTATGAGGGCATTCACTTACAAGTCCACAAAGCACAATAGCAAAATTGAGAGAGGTGGGAAAAAACCTTTACTAACATTATTTGGGCAAATTTAAAAAAGTAGATTTATGTATGATAGGACCCCTTTAAGGACTTCCTGCTGTTTTATATTTTATTCAACTTCCTGTTTTAAAAATAGCTTTCAGAATTTCCTCTGAACAGTGAAGAAAGCTGAAGCCCACACCTGGTCTGCTTGGCCACATCCTGTAGAGAAGAGCCCGTCTGCAGGGCAATGTGAGACAGGTGAAGCACAGCCATGCCCAGACACTCATTCTTATAAAGACTGATCTCTTCCTCTCCTCTCAATGTATCCAAACATGTCAAGTCATTCACAAAATCATATTTCGCCTGGTAAGAAAATCAAGACATACAATTATAAAAGACTTAGAGAGAATAGCATCCTGTTTTTATATATAAATCTGGACAATTTAAAGAATTTGTGGACATTGGTTAGACATTTTAAAAAAGCTAAACACAATTTTTATGGGAAATTAATTTTTTTATTACATGTTGATTTTTTTTTATTTTATTTTATGATCTCTTCTGTTAAAACTAAAAAGAAATATCTCAGAGGCAGTGTATTTAGAGCGTTTCAGGAAATCTCCTGTAAAAATCACCTGAGCAAAGAGGTATTCCAAAGAGGTCCTCTCCAGCAAAGGAGACGCTGCCTGCTCTGCTCCCGATCCAGTCCGTAATGCATAACGAATCACAACCGGTTCCTTTTCACCTAATCCATGCCAGTTATGGAAGTAAAATCTACAAAGCAACAACATTAATTCATGATTTACACCAGTGGTTCTTAAACTTGGGAACGCGTACACCTAGGGGTTTGTCAGGTGATATGGGGGTATCCGAACAAAATACTGAGTTCATTTAATTCTACCCCATTATAAAATATAATTAAAACAGAGCATGTACTTCTAACAAGCAAAATGGCAGCTCTAGTGTAAAAACACGAAAATGGTAGGGCTGTATCTAATTAAACAACCTCATCTTTTGCAGTCAACCCTGACTGCATCCACACCCACAGCGTGCATATGATTTGCGCTACAATGCTGCCGTTCTCAACAATGTGCCTTTGAAAAAGTGGGATTTTAGCACGAACTCTCAATAAAAACAAATAAAGACACAGACTGTGCATAGAGATCTCTTTGATACAAAAATATACCCTGTGTGAGGTGTTGTTTTTAACACTGATAATATATTATACGAGCAAGAATGTCATTTTTCCAGAATATCCACACAATTGCACATTTTAAACAGGTTAAACAAACAAAACTGTACATTTTTAACACAGTATTGTCAGATTAGTTTGCTCTGTTTTGCAATGAAATAATAGTTACAACGAAAGCCACAGCAGAACTATTGTGCATCTCCAAGCAAAAAACAGCAGAGTTTCGTCAATGAAATTACCTGCGGCTTTAACCAAAACGGGAGAATCAATGATTCAATGGCTCATTCATGAATACACTTGCTTCCTTAAAAGGCCCTGTCCCAAGTGGCACCCTAAACACTTGCTGTCTTCCTACGAGTCCGCACTTTCATGACGTAATGTCGCTTTGTCTGTCGGGAAGAAGTCTCCTGCGGAGCTCGTACCAGTGCGGGCTCAGCCAAAGTGCGGATCGAGGGCGCATATCGACTGCAAAGGGGGTGATCGTGAGCACCATGCTGAATCTTAAAATGACAAATGGGACACCCTGCTGTCTTTTGGACTTGCAGGTGATCTCGTCATTGCAATGCTATTTCTCCCACAAAATGCTTTGACCACAACATCGACATGAATACAGTAAGAGCTTCTGTCAACAGCGTCCTTCATTATAACGGCAGTTTGGACAAGTGTGTCGATACACTCACGATGTGTGATTGACAGCTTCAGACACGGTAAAGGGAGTGTTCTTTGATCACTCTCTGTAGTTTAATCATTTAAATTAAATAACAGATTTGATTCATGCTACTAACAGAACTGATGTGAAGTTGTTCGTTTAGTCACTGGCTTGATTGATTGATGCATAAACAGCATTAAACGATTTAGAAAGAAAGTCTGTGTGAACTTGAAGGATTACACATCAGAAATCACTGATCCCAGATTAGGCAATTTCCAGATCAAATAAAAAATGAACCCACTGGTTCTTCTGAGGCTCACATGAAGGAACGGAAAAAAGACTTCTATTTTCATCTGCACATCCAAACACTCGCTCGTTCACAAGCCATGATCTCTCGAGGACAAACAAATATTGCGCTGGTATGGGCGTGCCAAATTTTCTGGGCGGAGGAAAGGGAGGCAACCGTTACTAGTATGGTGTCATAACAGGAAAAAATCAAGATCAGCTCATCTGGGCTGTCATTTTCTCAAAGGCAGAGAAAAACAGCCAGAACTGGGTTTACACCAATCAAAATTTCAAGCCACTGATATTCAGGCTAGGGGAACTCATATTAATATTGAAAAACTTCATAAAATTAAAATTTCATGCCATAGGGCCTTTAAGAATTTTACATAAAACATGACACATATGTACATTTAATAGGGTTAGAAAAACGTTGCCTTTATAAAAGGGTGCAAACACTGTCCCTTAATGGAAAAGGCATGACTGCAGTGGAAGAGAGGGCGTATATGCAGAAGGATGTTACATTTCCCAGGGTGTATGCCACTCTAAAACCCGTTTCACACTGCGATTCTGGCAAATACACGGATAATGCGACCCGGCATTTGTTCCCGGGCCGCTAGATGTTGTCCATTCACACTGTCAGCGAAATACCGTAATATGTGCGCTTTCACACACAACTCGTAACGGTCCCGGGTCGAGTTGACACGTGACATCCTGATGTGACGTATAATGGCGAGCGATCTCAGCTTCAGCGCGGATAGTAAGGAGCTCCGTGGTCTCGACTTGTGTCCAGTTTGCGCACATTTCTACTTGTTTAATTATAGTTTCTTATGTATCCAAACAATCTCTGCGTTTAAAACACCAACTAGCTCTTCCGGCACTGCAGGGTTGTATTATTGAAAAAACAAGATCTAGGAGTCGCACGATAACTACGTACCATAGACCTTAAAAAAATATGGACGACTCAACAACATCCGTGTCCGCTTGTCAGATTTGAAGCTTTTAGGCGGCCTGCACGGCGAGGACATCTTGGGGCCGAGTCTGCGCAGTAGTGATTTCGGGACCGGAGTTGCGCAGTAGAGCGCAGGAAGTAGAGTAGGAAGTACAGTCGCGATATCAAAAGCCCGCCCACACTCTCACAGATGCAGAACAATTAATTATGTTGGTGTGAAATAAACAGTTATGGAAATCTAGAAATTAAAGCTAAAGCTCCAATCTGTTCCCAAAAATATTGAAAAAAGTCTGTTAGTGCCTCAGTGACAACTTCACTCAGAGAAGCCGTCAGTCTCAGCTGTCAATCATGACGTCACACCCCCTGTTTTTACAGCATCAGATAACTAACTCAAACTAAACTTATTTTAAAAACAAACACTTGAAATGAAATCATCGTGATGATAACTGCCTTCAGTGACATAAACTAACTTTGGGGAAAAAATATTTGAAGTGTAATTTTATTATTTAGTTTGCCTCGCGTCCATTAGAAAACACAGAGGGGCGGCTATACTGGGACCGGTCACCGGGGGGCGATCGAGGCGCGAAAGCTTCAGTATCTGAGAGGGAGACTGCAGGCTTGCTACGTACACGTTGCGGCATTAGTTTTGGCTTTTGTTCACACAGTGCTCGTCCCGGATCGAACCCCGCAATGTTACTAGGTCCCCGACCCGGGTTCAATTCGGTAATCAATTCCGGGACGTGGTTGCTTTCACACAGAAGGCGACCCGGCAATGTTCCGGGAATATTGCGGGTCCGACGTGCAGTGTGAAAGGGGCTTAAAACATTTGGAAACCATTCAGTTACACAATTATATCATGCATATTTGTGAGGCAATCTCATATTCACCTCATTCGGAAATGCAGCAACAGGCCAGACTGGTTTTCCGCATTAAATTTGTGATTTGGACTGTACCAACACAAGGATTTAGGGTCATAGAGAGCAAACAAGGCATGACAGACAGGAGTGATCCCTGAGGGAAAAAGAAAACATTTTAGATCACTAAGACAAAAAAGAAAAGGAAACTCAAGGACTTACAGGCACCCACACCTACCCACAGCCTTTGCTGCATCGATGGTGAGATCTTCAGCAGTCACCTCACCCTCTTTATAAGACAGGCAGCGCTCTCCCTCTTTGGTCAAGAAGAGAAACACATGGACCCCAGGACCCTCACACTGTCCTGTGGAAGTCCCTGCTCTGGATCTTCTTGAACGTCCTCGTCTAGACATTATCCACTGAGTCCAACACCTGCGTCGAAAATATGGAACACAATAAAAACGAGGGAAAATCTTTTAAAAGTCTAGTTTAAATCAAGTGTGCCTTGATTTCAGATATTCTTTGTATTTATATGGTTTCAACAAATGTTTATATTTAATTACTCTAAAAATAGCATATGTTGTAACATTAATCCTCAAAATTAAATTTTAATTGAATTTAAAAACGTGCATCATAAGCTTTTTTCAAACTGTCCAAATCCAATTTATGCTCTACTGGAATTTGTGCATATTTTGCAAGCGTTAATGGCAAACACGACATGAAATGCAACTTTTTACAAATACGTTTTGAGCTACATTCATATGTAGTTTTAAATCCTGTTCAAATAAAATGTCTGGAAATCTCTATCAGACTGACTGCTCTAATCTGATTCTCGGTTTGTGGAACTTTCTCAATGCACTTATCACCCACAAACCAGCAGCCATATCACCCTGTAGCCCATGACTGGTTTCCCACTGAAGCTAAGCAGGGCTGAGCCTGGTCAGTACCTGGATGGGAGACCAACTGGGAAAACCAGGTAGCTGCTGGTAGAGGTGTTAGTGAGGCCAGCAGGGGGTGCTCACCCTGTGGTCTGTGTGGGTCCTATCACCCCAGTATAGTGATGGGGACACTATACTGTCAATGAGCACCGTCCTTTGGATGAGATGTTAAACCGAGGTCCTGACTCTCTGTGGTCATTAAAAATCCCAGGATGTCTTTCGGAAAAAGAGTAGGGGTGTAACCCCGCCATCCTGGCGAAATTTGCCCATTGGCCCCTGTCCATCATGGCCTCCTAATAATCCCCCTCTCCTGATTGGCTTCATCACTCAGTCTCCTCTCCACCAATCAGCTGGTGTGTGGTGAGCGTTCTGGCGCAATATGGCTGCCGTCACATCATCCAGGTGGATGCTGCACATTGGTGGTGGTTGAGGAGATTCCACCCTTCAATGTAAAGCGCTTTGAGTGCCTTGAAAAAGCGCTATATAAATCGAACGCATTACTTAAAAGTGAGATGTTGGTCGAGCAGAAAATCACAATAGCCTATAAATAGAGACATGTTTTGAGACCAGTGGCTGCTGTTGTCATTGTTTTTGGCATATGCCTACTAACGCAAAATAACTCCCACAGAAATCAATGCAGATCTGGACAATTCCAGAAAACGAAAACTAGAATTAGTCACATCACTTACATAATGTTGCCCTATTGATGGTTTGATTGCTTCTGTTGTTCTCCTCATTTGTAAGTCGCTTTGGATAAAAGCGTTTGCCAAATACTTAAACGATTAAATGTTATTAATGATAAAATGGCATTCTGAGATCAGCGTCACACTTTTATTTTAAGAGAACCAGCTTAAGCAACTTGTGTAAGCAAACCAGGTAAGTTTCCTCAGAGTAAACAGATAATCTTTCGCTTCCATAAATTAATAATTTCAAACCATAGAGACTTATTCTCTGAACATGACTTGCTCCGGAGGGATTCCCTTTTGATTAGGCTCCAGTGGGTGTGACAGCAAATATTATCCACAATATTATACTAGGGTTGCAATTACAACAGTACCAACATTTCAGTAACCAGTACCAATACCAGTGAAATTTTGCAGTTCTCAGTACCAATTTCGTTACCAGAGCAAAAATTGTTGAATTAAGTACTTGTGTATGAAATCAGAGTACTGTGAGAGCGATTCAAAAATCTGCTTTCTAATCTATCTTGTGGTACATTGATCTCATACACAGATCGGTCTATCGGTGCCACTTCAAGTCCAACACACCTACTGTCTTTATAAATGTGCAATGTTATGCAAGTTACTCTGGAAATGTAATTAAGTTACAGATCACTCTTATTGAAAATAATTACGATGAGTGACAGCTTAGTAATTATAAAAGGGAGCGTGTTTACGCACGCTTTCTATCCATTCCTCCAGGATAATCTATTTAGATTTGGAAGAAAACACGTTTTTCTGCATTAGGTAAGGCAGTGGTTAGGCTATTTATTATTCGCACTGACTGCCATGCCAAAACACTCATATGCTTGCCTATTCAAAGTATAGGCATTTGTGAACATAACCACTTTAATAACAAGAGTGTTTATGCTAAGATCTTGTGTAGGTTGTTGTTAAGCGACATGAAACTATTTCATGACACTGTATTTAAATGTGTTATCATCAAATCTAGCCTTACAACAATGTTCTTGCCTTTGTCAGAAATAAACTCAAAATAATGATTGTATTTTCACAAACAAGAACGCATACACTGTAAAAAAATGTGGTTGTTTTATTGTTGGTTTAACTTAAAAAAGTAAGTAACCTGGTTGCCTTAAAATTGTGAGTTTATTGAAATTAAAACTTTGAGTTGATACAATGAAGGAAGTTAGTTTAATAAATAGAAACTCAAAATATTATTGTATCTGAACCACATAAAAAAATTGATAAATCATATGTCACTGCATCATCAGAAATAAAACACACACAATTACCCAATATGCTTACAAAATCATTTAATAATATTTTAATAAAGGTTGTAGAATCTCAAAAATGTTTCATTGTATTAACTCAAAATTTTAATTTCAATGAACTCAAAATTTTAAGGCAACCAGATAACTTTTTTTCTAAATGATTTTTTACAGTGTACTTTTCTCTCTCCATGCTGAGTTTGTTTTCGTTGGTATACCAATAGGCGCTTACCAGTCAAAGTAGGTATAAGGGAGGTATCATACTTTGAAAAAAGCTTATTCTCTCTCTTTTTTTTTTTTTTACAATCTAGAAAAGATTATAAAACACTGCATTTGGCTGACAACGTTGTGAGGCAAATGTGATGTATAGTGACCTGGGTTTTGGAACTGTATTCTAATTACTATTTTGGAAATTATTGTCACAGTCTAGTCTTCGTCTGTTGTGTTTTCCTCCTGGTATGTTCTTCCTGGTTTCAGTTGTCACATTCCTTTGTTCTAGTTTTCCCGCCACAGTCAGTCCCAGCGTGTATTAAGTATTGTCAGCTGTGTCTCGTCATCTGTGTCACATGTTCCCCATTGTAAGTCTGTCATCAGTGTTTGTATTTAAGTTCCTAGTTTTCACCATGAAAGTGCTTGATGTTGTTAGCACCCTTGATGTTTCTCGATGTTCGCTACGTTTTGATAAAGTGTTAGATGTTTCATGTAAAGTCAAGTTGATTGTAAATAAAGTTCCTTTGACTTTTGGAACTCTTGGAATCATCTTCAGCGTGAGTCTATCAGATGAGAGAGACACTGCAGTAGTCAGAAAAAACACTGCATGTTGCTCAGAGTTGCACAATGATTTTGTTGTGGCTTTTTGGAGCTATTTTCATTGGCAAAATAGAGCAAAAACAGGCAATATTGCTCACTTCTTCTTCTTTACTACTAGTAGTTGCAGCACGAAATAAACATGGGTGAACACCTGAAAGCATGTTTAAAGATACATTACAACTTACCAAAATGAACCCTGCTCATGTAATCGCTCAGTCAGCGAAAGTGACACCCAACGTCCCGGTGACGTTAAATAGTGCCAAAGCCCAAAGTGAATCTTAAATAGTGAAACAACATTCATATAGCCCCCTGCCCTATAACATTACATGTCCAATCTGATCTGTTCTAATCTAATCCCGAATCACAATGAACCAACAACTAAAGGATTCTATAACTTGTGACAGCGTGCTATGGTATAGTGTCAGACACATACACATAATCAATACGATCTGTAACAATGCATGATCACACATAAAAAAAAACATGTTTTACTCACATAAGAGTGCTGCACCATTCCTGTCGGATCAGACATAGAAGGCACAACATTGTATTTTAATCTCAATATGTCTCCAAATCCAGTGTCGACCTGATACTTTTTTTTTTTACAAACAATGTTCTTGCTATCTTCAGCATGTTTATTGCTCGTCTTTGGGCAGGGCTACAGAAGCACAGTACATATTTATCTGTAGAGGCGGTGTTTCCCCCTTCTAATACGTCAATACTGCACAAGAGGTGTGTGATCAGCGGGCACACAAGCTTGATTGACAATGCTAAGACACTCCTTCTGGCTCTGATTGGTTGTTTCTTACCGGGAGCTGTGTATTTCTGCAAATGGCAATAAGACCACTGGGAGGAGCCAGAGGAGCTTGATTTATTCACAGATTATCTGTCTCATTTCTACCGTCAGGACATAATGACAGGTTTAACAAATATGTAAAAAAAACATTTTTAGAAAAGTTATAGAGCCCGATAGAGCTTCGATAGAGCCCGAAATAAAACGAGGGTAAATATCGGAGCGGCTTAACCGAGGTGGAGGGAGCTCATGTCCTGAAAGGATTCAAAAGACAGGTAAAAACTCATCTCTTCCATGAGCGCTTAAAGGTGCACTATGCAACTTTTTGTCCACTGGAGGGCGCCTATTCTAAACGGCTCGCGAGTACCAGGACTTTTATTATGACGGGACGGGACACAGTCACCGGGCGCGCGCACTTCTGCTTTTTCTGGTGTAGGTATAAACAGCTATTTTTATCATATCAAATACATTTAAGGGGCCAAGGGCTTTGGCCATCCGTCCACTCTCTTCCTTGAACTGAAATGAAATAGTGGGCTGTACTTTTCACATGATTGACATCAGGTTCAATTACGCCAGGTTGGCTGGAGGTTATGTTGCCCGCATACCGCCACCCATGGCCGAGACTGGCATTACGATACCTGTCGGGCCGGGGCTAGTAATGCTACTGCTAATTAGGGTTGATATCTCTGTAGCACTATAACTTGACCTTTTTTTATGACATCATCGCCCTTACTTCTTCTCATTTAATGCGTGTAGGTCATTTTTTTGGATATTTTTACCTCAATTTTTACACATGGCACCTTTAATCTTATCATAAAAAAAAAAAACTCTTCCTCCTCTATTTCTCTTTTCTTCTTCCCTTTTTCTGGGTTTTGCTACTCTGAGTAGTATGCAAATCTTGGTATTTAGGGCAATTTTTGCATTTCTTTGCCTCTTCTTGACGGATTGCTTCCTGTACTCCTGAGTTGTAAGTTGCTTTGGATAAAAGCGTCTGCTAAATGCATAAATGTAAATGTAAAATGTAGTTACCTACAGCAGTTTTAAAACAGTGATTAAAGACTTTAACTTGTTTTTTTATTTATTTTTTATAACATTTATCTGATATACATTTATTTGATAGTATTACTATTTTATTATAAGCCTGGTTGAAATCATGAGATTTTTTTTTTTTTTTTAGGTTATAATAATGATGTATTATTTTGATAGACCTAAGAATAATAAGAACTACAAACTAAATATGTTATGATGAAAAAAAAATTAAACATTTTTGTATTCATCTCTCCTTCTCAAGGATGTAAAACACACATAAAGAGTTATTTTTCTGTAATATTCTCCATAAAAAAATATTTTAAATATTTTATAATATAACATATAGGCTATACACTTAAATTGAGAAGAAAGTTTCTCTTCAGATTTAAAGAACAACAAATTTACTGTAGCTCAAACAGATCGATTACCAGACACACAAAAAACAGCTGTAAAAAAGCATAGCTTGAACTCAATGCAACAAACCGCTTTGGATAAAAGCTTGCATTTGTAATGCAAATGTAATATAGAGCTAAGATTTAGAAGTAAATGTAGTAGTAAAAGGTAATTATTTATTTATTTTTACAAACAAAATGTTTTCTTCATATAAGACAGCTATATATTTGTATAATATAAAATCCCACTTTATATATTTTATTATTAAACATACAGCTTTATATTTAAGGAAGGGGGTCCTCGTAAGATTTCCTTACTTGGGGGTCCATCAAAAAGTCTGAAATCTCATATCTATAATGCTTCCTATCATATTACACTCCAAAGCATGCTGTACTACTGTAACGTTACTGCTGTAATGGCCGGGGTTTGCAGTTCTCGAAACATTGTGCTCTTGGATTTCCAAAAACTGAAATGTCATGTCGACAAATGACACATATTACTATTACTAAAAGCACGAATGTGTTTACTGTCATAGTAGGATATGTAGGGGCAAAGTAGCGACAACCTACCTCATTTTAAAAAATAAATAAAAAATATATAACATAAGCTAATGTTACTTCCTGTTTCACAGCCCTGCTGGACAGCCCGTCTCATTTAAATATTAACAAATAATAATAATAGGTAAAAAGTATTGAAAACTGATCATGAGTTACTTACTTACAGGCAGATGAATGACGATGTTTATCTCAGTTTAGTTGTCCTCCTATTACAGAATTCACATCTTTAGCCACTGACGCGCACAGAAGACATTGCGTATGTTTCAGTCTCACTACGTAAACCCAAACCGTTCCAAGTGTCGGTGTCAGATACTGTACGCAGACCGCGCTTCGAAAACTAGTGCGCTGCCTAGTTAGAAATGCCAGAGGCGTGTCAAATGCGACTGAAATGCTGTCCGTGTAGGCAGGTCGTAAAGTATTTGAGACACAGCCAACAATAGTTTTCGTCCATCAAGCTCTTCAAATTAAGAGTTCTGACAAATCATAGAATGCCTGGGTGCGTCTCAATCAGCTCCCTAGTTTATTTGTCATGGCACTGATCAGGGAGTCTGCCCATTGACTTATGTCCTGATCAGTGCTCTGACTATGTTTTACTCTTAACACACACATAAATAATCAACCTGATTACTATAAATAGCCGAAACCACTGTTATTGTGAAATACAAGGATATGCTCGTAGTACAAAATGTTAGATAAAGTATATGATTCATATAATTCCACCTCATTCAGTTATATGGTGTACGCCTACAGTAGCTTCAAGCAATCAATTTAGCTTAATATAAAAAATGGCAACAGTGCAGTTCTAATAAATGTGAATTAACACAATATTTTAACGTAGGCTATTAATGTAGCCTATAAGTACAATAGATTAAAGGGGGTCGCACACCGGACGCGGAGCTCGGCGTCCGGTGTGCGACCCCCTTAAGACATTGTTTTATTATGATGCAACTTTACTTCCTGTTTTGGTACAAAAATAGAACATGATCGATTTTTTTAATATACAATTTATTTTAGAATTATAGTAGGCCTAATTTTTTGTTGACTGTTTATTTTTATTTTTTAAATTAATTTACACGAAGTGCCTGTCAAAGCAAGATTTTAAAAAATCATGTAAAAATTAAAGCTCATTACGAATAATGCTTAAAATATTGAAATAATTACATACTATGGCAGATATGCATATGATAATTAAGCCAATTGATCATTTGTTCTCTTTATGACCCTTTTTGTCACTATATTATTTTACTCTCTCTCTCTCTCTCTCTCTCTCTCTCTCTCTCTCTCTCTCTCTCTCTCTCTCTCTCTCTCTCTCTCTCTCTCTCTCTCTCTCTCTCTCTCTCTCTCTCTCTCTCTGTGTGTGTGTGTGTGTGTGTGTGTGTGTGTGTGTGTGTGTGTGTGTGTGTGTGTGTGTGTGTGTGAAAAAATAAAATACTTTAAAAAAATATATTTATGTAACTTTCATGTAAAGTTTGAAGTGTAATGTTTGATGTATTTTTCTTCTTCTACGTGTTTCCTTTAAAACAAGGCTTATTTTTGTATCTAAGACTGTAAATTACTTTGATCTAGTCTACATTAGATTTGCTCTATGGATGCTAAAAAAAACACCCACTAGATGGAGCAATTCGACAAACAAATAGCCTACTCGAAGAAAGCAGATTAGCAGATGCTAAAATGAAACCTATCTTGCGGTTAACAACAAACAGATAACATTTTAACACGCAAGTTCAAATGCATTCTAAATATAATCTATCCTTTTCCTTGAAAGCACAGTGCTTCTCTTTGCTGCTACTTCCTCATATTTTTAGCCTATGCTGCACTCTTGAAAAATGTCTCAATTAAGACAATATAATGGTATTTCCTGCATTTGGTTGCAAAACCTAAAATCACCAGTTAACAGTGTACCACCTCATTTTTTGATAAGAGAAAACGAAGAGTCAGTGTAGCTACAAATTTATGTTGTATTCAATTATAAATTGAAAATAGAAGAGCCAGTGTCTAAATTTGCCTTGTGTACCTATGCTAAATCATTGACATCGTTTAATATGTAGGCAGTTTAATAACTTGTATGTGTTAATAATAACAGTAGGCCTATCATTGATTTTTGGGGGTGGTTCAACTTACCCCATTCCCATGTGGTGGATGATCTAAAATGGCAGATGCAAAAATTACACATCTAGACTAGAAAAAAATGGCAAAACATCTGTAAAACACATTTACAATGTCATCTATATGTCGCAAATGTCCAGGATGATTAGCTAAGAGATAAATACATCCAAATTAACATAAAATGTGACAAACCCCTGAATAGTAAAGGGATAATTCACCCAAAAATGAAACATCTTTCATTAATTCCTCATTTAGCCTAGAAATCTAGATGCACCATAGCGGCAGCAAATCTAATCTGCCACCTGCGAGTGTCGTCTAGCAACTCTCAATACATTTCTGAGCTGTAAAAGCCAAACTCTGGTCAGGCCAATCACATCGTGTATAGAGTCGGTGGGCGGGGCTTAACATAATGACGGCCGAGTTGCACTTGTGTGCTTCTAGTAAACACAGAAACTGGCGAACGGCGGTCTTTCGAATCAGCTTTGCCCGACTCTGGAAGACTTGGAGTTAAGCTTTTCTCTGAGAAAAGAACAAAGAACGGCGCTGAAGACATTCTTAAAAAGGGAAGATGTGTTCAGAGTTTAGCCGACCGGATACAGCGAAAGTTTAATCTATAAGTTAGATAGACCCACAAGACTTCACGTCGGAGATTTATATTTTATAATTAAAGTAGTGAATTGTGTATTTTTTGTTTTTTTGGCGCAAACAAAGCACTAATGTTGCTTCATAAAATTGAGGTTAAACCACTTGAGTCACATGGATAACTTTAATCTTTGTCTTTTCTTCCTTTCTAGGGCTTGAAAGTGGTAGTTGCATAGCTGTCAATGACGGGACAGAAAGCTGTCAGATTTTAAATTAAAAAGATCTTCATTTGTGTTCTGAAGATGAACGAAAGCCTTACGGGGTTTGAATGATGACATGAGAGTAATTAATGACAGAATTTTCATGTATGAGTGAACTATCCCTTTAAGTACTGTAGTAACGTCATTATGAAAAATAGTCCTTATAAAATTATGTAACATTTTAGTTTCCTTAGCTCTCCCCCTCAAGTTTTCCATCTAAGATTTCATATGTGACTTTAAAAGAATTTCTAAGTCTAAATATCAACTTCTCGGCACCTGGTACGATATAGCACATCAAATGAACATGTTGAGTGAGCCAATAAAAAAAAGAACATGCAAGCTTGGGAGCAATCATTCAAAAGTGCTTGGCAATGTAATAAAATGTACTCTATACTGTATTCACATCTTTTTTTTTTTTATTACTGGGTGAGAAAATATCTACAAAAACATTAGGAACATACAAAAGCCATGGAACATACAAATGCTCTGTTAAAATGATCTTACACACAATATTAATAATGCTAACTATGTAGGTTTGACTCTCATATTTAACAAATCATAAGCCCTGAAAGGAGAGTCTCCTAAAATGTAACACATACATCTAAAAAGTAACATAGAGCTAGAGCTAGATTTTGATCTGGCACGTTCTGAAAGTCCTTAGCGTACCATCTAGAAAGAATATGTCTTCGGTTCGTTCTCAAGGTCTCTGGGCTTAAACACCTGTAAAACACACAACAATGGTGAATGACAGGTTGGCGGTATAGAATTGCTCCTGAATCACTTGGTCGAGTGCTGTCTTGACATGCCTAAGATGTTTAACAGATACAGAAACAAACATTTAAAGGGTCATGAAACCCCCCTGCTGCAGCGGTGTTTTTTCACACCTTCGATTTGAAAAAGCTTGTTAAAAGGGGAGTGGTCGACTGTGAAAAGGTGGGATGGTATTGTGTGGAAAGAGGGAATGTTTGCATAAATAGGGGAGTGTCAGTAGGTGCATTAAGATTAGCGATACCAACAGCAGCAGTTGCAGCGGTTCTGAGACATGTTCTTGGGTAACGTTGGCATTGTTTACCACAGTGAGATTAAATGAGGGATGAGTACAGCGAATGAGAGCGCTGAGTGGCGTGCAGCAGAGATCGCAAATCATTCAGCTCTTTAAACCAGCATAATTCAGTGAGAAATGAAAATAAATGTTATTCTGCATGAGGAAATATTTTGCAAACGTGATAAAACTATATTTGTCCAAATATGCACGCTGTTTGGCAAGATGAACAACGCGCCGACGTGATAAGAGAACGTGAACCACCCAACATGCGATGCGACAGAGATGTGTAATTCTAGATCGGGGTAAAAGCGAAGGGGTTTGAGGCTTCATAGTCTCGACCGCGCATCTGAAGCAGAGCGACGCGCGCTGGGTTGCCGTGACGATCCGCGCTGTCTATCACTCGGCAGCTAAATCTATATTTGTCCAAATATGCAGCACGCTTTTTCACTAAGAGCCCGAACACATGCGGTTTAGTGCATGGCTGTGACGACAAATAAAACGGAGAGGACGTGGCTTTTGTTCAATAGCCTACAGAATACAGATTGGTTATTTTGCACTCCTGACATAGATAGTCAACGCTTGCAGGTTCGGCGTGCAACGCTTGCAGGTTCGGCGGATTGCTCAAGATAATTTTACTTTAGCGAGCCTTTGTAGCAAAGGCTTCCACAGACGGCGCCGGTTACAGCTCGCTCGCCGCCCTTTACGTTACTTCGTATCAGCACAACGCCTAGCTTTCCTCCGTGACTTTTCCGCACGCTGCTTCCACTTCCCCACCATATCTCTACAATAATGATGTAAGACGAGCCTGACAGAAGTGACTGTCTCATGCATATTAACTAAATTATCTTGTATGCATACTACAGCGCAGGGATTGGACTGAATGAGCTTTATGTCATGAATATATATCGAGAATCGCTCGGAGCGGTCGACGTCAGCATGTGCCCAGCACCCCATACTTGGGCCGAAAAGGCCGTGCCGACGTCAGCATTTGTGACGTTGCTCCGACTAAGCTTTTCAAACCGGAAGACAGAAATCGCTCTGAAAAATGCAAAAATAACTATTTTCACATATGAATACCATTAATAAGTACCCTTAGTGTTTTCAATGATGTGCAGCCTATACATATCTGTTTACATCTCAAAAAAAGTGTTTTGGGGTTTCATGACCCTTTAAATACTCATTTACAGTATGGGGATTTGGCAAAACAAGACAAGAACAGGATAATCTTAAAATATCTTTTTTAATTTAACTGGATAATAAGTTATGTTTCACAGGTTTGGAACAACATGACAGAATTTTTATTAAACAAACTGTCCCTTTAAGTTACCAGTGAATCAACACTGTTCACACCCATGGTGTAAAATGCACATCTATCTTCTGAAGCATGTCGAAAAAATGCTGGACTGATAATCCAGTGAAATATAAAAGTGAAATATTAAAGTGACCATGACTCATAATCTCTTGCAACAGAGGAAGGGAGGCTCTGTTTATAACCGGAATTCCTCTATCTTGTTTCCTGTTGCAGTTTTATTCAAAGAGGTTGGTCTGTGTTTTTTTTCTCTATAGGCTTGGTTGTGTTTATGGGGCGCAGTATAACATGTCTTAATACTTCTTCTTTTTTTCTTTTTTTTCTTTTTTCTTATATTTGACCTTTATTCCACACCGTTGTCTCCACTGTCCTTTGAACAGCAGGTTTGCTTCCTGCTTCTATGAAGCCCATCCCTCCGAAAAACGCAATGGTCTTAGATTGGTTAGATGGCCAAATGTAGTTTCCTGTATTTTTATTGGCTGAAGTGAAACGCTACTCCCCTTACCATTACGGGCAGAAGTCAAATCTGGGGCAGTGTTTATGTTAATAGCAAGGGTTTATGATGTCACCAACCCGGGAAGAAGCTCGTTGTAGTCCAAACCGGCCGTTTTTGTGGGCAATAAACTGCCGTAATTTAAAAGACAATATCTCTGTTTGCATTGAACTCTTAGCGCTGTAATTTTGCAGATACTGTTTATGCTCAAGCAGCAACATTACACACTAACTAAAGTTAAAAAGATGAAATCGCATGCCCCACCCCTTTAAAGCTGCAGTAGCTGAAAAGCTGAAAATTTGAACAAGCACAACTCACAGGTCACCTCCCCTTTGTTCTCGGTTGCGCTAGAGCCCCTCCCCCTCCACAGCTCCTCCCCTTCACAGCCCCTCCCCCATCAGAACAGAGCCGGGCATGAACACGCAGGCCCACCGATGACGGCGGATAAACAGTTTTGGTACATACACTGGTACAGACGAAACATTATCAATATGATTTACATTGACTATGGCCTGCCCATACTTTGACTACAAACTTGGCCCTCAAAACATTACGTATTTTGCAATATGACGTTGCACTATTTCTATAAGTAATAAATAGCTAGTAAGATAATATAACAGTGAATTACCTTACAGTATGTATAATTATTATATTGATGTAATGCTAAATAAGGTTTGCTAGTACATTGTTTCAGCAACATGACAAGCCAGTGAATTAGTAGGTTTCAATATTTGCTTTGCACAGTGTGTGACATTTTATCTGTATGTTATGCGGCTAGAGTTTTGACCATGAGTCAATGGGCTCCGACGAGGAATTCACACCCGCAGCGAATTTGAGGAATGAAACAAATTAAGCAGGGATACTTACTTGTCAAGCAGAAATGTGGCTAATTCTGCATCGGTTTTTAATCCTTTCAGGACATGAGCTTCCTCCACCTCGGTTAAGCCGCTCCGATAGTTACCCTTATTTTATTTCATGCTCTAAATCTTTCTTTTTGTCTTTTTTTATAATCGTCATTTGTCTTTTTCTGTTTACCTGTCTTTATTTTATGATACTCACGGTAAATCAAGAAAACGATACAATAAGACTAACTTTGTTGAGCTATATAACAATGATTCGTTTTCTGTCAATGAATGTATCCAAACAGTTGCTCATTTGTCTTATAAAACACATAATATATTAAAGCGTCTTAGGTGTTTCCATGGTTTCTACACAATAAATCTATATCGATGGGTATGATGTCATGATGTATGACGTGATGCACGGTCGGTGTCCTGGTAATAATTGCTTATTTCTCTGGATTTAAACATTCTTTGAAACATCTGGTATAATGTAAGTACACAAATCAACAAAATATATAACATTGTTCTTGTGGTTTGGGGATATATTCATCTAAAAAAAGGTACACATTGTGCCTTTAATATAAATTTAAACCATAATACATTTTGATTTACCGTATGCATCTGAAAACATTACATTCACTTTGCACTTAAATAGATTCTTTTAAACTATTTTTTGAATAGGTACTCTTTTTTTTTGTACGCAAGGGCTGGGCTGTGCATGCTATCAAAACATAAATGGAATGTTGTAATGTTGTTTTAGGAGTATCTGTTATGCTCAGTGGATCAAATTGGTGACTGGTACTATGATGCTACACTGTAAAGAAAATATTTTGCAAATATTTTATTCAGGGCTCCAGAAGCTGAGGCCAGTTTTAAATTGTACACATTTGCACCTTACCAGAATGCATTGTAGCATGTTTGTTTATTTCCACTGTTGAGGTCAATGTTCATCTATGTAAAGCTACTGCATATATATTTACTTCGCTAGATGCTTTCATGGACTAAGAGGCAAATGTCACAGGGTTCACTGCATTTTAACTGTGTGTAAAACTCTAATAACTCAATGCTTATGTTTTTTATTTCTCTTACCTTTGGATTTTTGTTTGATGACAAATTTTTTGCTCTTTTTCCCCAGGTTATTTGAAGCAGTGCATGTATACACCCCTGGGCCCAAAGTGGCAGCTGTCAAAACAGGCTGATTATCAGCCTTTTCCTGAAGGTTTGAGGAGGTCCAGATATACACAGGAGGCGGGTTACCCTCTGCAGTACAATCCAGTACACTTTCACTATCTTCACTGATGTCCAGTATTTCTTCCTCTGGACTGCGGAAGTCAGGCGGGTCTGATAAAAAATCAAATATATAAATATAAGCATGCATTCAAACATTATTAACATTAAAATAACATTGAAATAAAATATCTGAACTATTTGGTATTGGTCCCTTTATTCACTTACACTGAACAGCAATGTTGAGAACTTCAGACTGGACTGTTGGAGGAGGCTGAGGACCTTCTGCTCCCAGTTCCAGCTCTGCTTCACACCTGTACTGAGCTCCATCATCAGCTCTGTTTGGGACAATCAGCAAGGTGGAAGACACCTGGACTGGTGTTGCAGGGGATAACTCTGAGAATGAGTGGTTGTAAACCTCAGTTTGTCCTCTGTACCATCGTAAAACAAGGTACTGAACAGGTGCGACGTTCTGCACCTCGCACTGTAGCTGGTACTCTCTTCCTGCCACCACTGGACTGCTGTGATTCACTAAACTTATGGACACACTGTCTGGCTTCTCTGCGTGAAGACAATTGGAAATGTAAACAAAGATATTTTATGAAGATATTCAAACAAGCACATTAGTTAAGACCTTTTTAAATCTTTTAAATCTAAAATTGTGCCATCATTTTCTCACCCTCATCAATGACTGATATTTTCTCCACAGAGATTTTGAAATCTTAGTTCTGCTTATGTTGAATTAAAAATGCTGCCACACAGCCTGTTAGGTGCCTGTGGCGACATTTGTGCGAAATGATATCACAGATTGCTTCCTGCACGTTTCGTAATGCTGTGAATGTCCAACGAGAGGTGCTAAAAGCATGTTCAGTTTTATCCACAACAGATGGACGTTTTATTATGTTGCTTGTTGAACATTTCACAGCAGTTCAGAAATCAGATCAAATGTGGAGTTAAAAGGGTGCTTTATTGCATTTGAAATTACCGTATACCCGAATATAAGATGACCCCGAATATTCGCTGCCCTGTGAGGCCACACCCAAAGCCTTCGCTACTGGATTACTGGATCACTGGATCACTTTCCCACCACGTTCATTTTCATAAAATCAGTTCAGTTAGAGAACAGACACTACAATAACAGAACTAAATTGTGTCTGTTCAATATAATGAGTGAGTCACCGAGCGAGTGTCACAGCACAAATGCAGCAGGAGTCAGATTACATTCATCGTGCTGAATGAGCTCTCGTGATGAGAGCTGAGGTAAGTGCGTCCGCGGCATACATTCACAGCGCGTGTTCAGTCTGGCTCGTTTTCAGTTCATGCCTTTGGAAGCGTAACTTTCAGAGGAATTAATTTGTGAAGTTGAAACACTCACTTTGCTCCGCCAGCTGCTCGGTTTACATGAATGCCTTCAGCTGGTTGAAACATGCAGAAATAGCTCCCTCTACTGGCTGTAGTCTTTAGCCTCTGGCCAAAAAAATCCTCTGATGATGAAAAATGACGATATTTGCATCATCTGAGGATTTTTTCCCAGTAATAAAATCAAGCTGCAACCTCTTGCAGTTTCTCTTGAAGCCAAAACGGAAGTAAGTTAAACTGCAATTCCTTAACTGGCCACTAGGGACAGGCTCCAGAAAGGAGCAAAATCTCATTGAGCCCCATATTAAAATTCCCAACTTTACAGCAGAAAAAAACATGTTTACAGCCTGGTACAAATTGTTACGGAAGCGCTGAAACGGCCATGGATAATACTTTTTTATCTTATGTCGTGATCTCAAGTTTATTTTCTCATGATCTCGAGAAAACAAAAGTTGTTCCCTTATCGAGGGAACTCGAGCTGCGCCGAAACGATACGGGAACGCCTCTGCGTGATTGTGTCATGAAGCACTCGTGAAATCTGTACAATAGCGTGGCGATACGTCATAAGCGGGTGACATCATTGACCAGGAATCTATAAAGCACACCCAGACCAAACAGCGTTAGCTTGTGTCTTCACAAGTGCTCTATGTGAAATATTGTTTGTCTATTTGATATGTGTTTTGTCTCTCAAAGAAAAAAGAAATATTATGGCAAGCAAACAGTTCAGACAGTGTGTTACTCCCTGCCCACGTTACATCACGGGTGGGGATAGTCACGATCTGTGTGTTATGTGTTTGGGATCTGAACATGCCCAGGCTAGATTAAGCCTTGACTGGCCAGCCGAGAGGCAGGAAGCCCATCAGTCTAGTAAATTAGATGAGCGCTTTCTGCCATCGAGATCTCAACCTCCTAAGCGGGGCTTGCCGTTTTTCCTGGACCTTCACACCGAAGTGTCGGGGTCCTGAGCGAAACCAGCATCCTTTAGAGTTTTCAACCCTGCCATTTTACCAGTATTCAAATATTGTGGGGTTGAAAAGACATAGGTATGCGGCGATGCCTCAGGTGGAAGAGATGCTTGCGAGCTATCTCTCCCTTGAGTCTGCATCGTCGCTAAGAGCCACGCAACTGCCCACTAAGCCAGTCAGAACAACTTCAGCATTAGTGAGCAGGGTGTATTCGGCGGCAGGTCAGGCAGCTGCATGTTTGCATACAGTAGCTGTGTTACAAGCTTATCAGGCTGACGCTGACCTGCTGAGGGATATTGACGATGAATGTGAGGAAGTGGGGTGAGAAACCATAGCGGAGATTAGGAGAGCTGCAGATCTGTCTCTATGGGCTACCAAGGAGATGGCCAAATCTATCGGCCAGTCTATGGCAGCCCTGGTAGCCATGGAGAGGCATCTGTGGGTATTTTTTTTAGAAATTAAGAATAGACATCTCCCATGCCGGCCTCTTCGGCGACTCTGCAAACACAGTCGTCGAGAGGTTCCAAGAGGCGAAAAAACGAAAAAACAAGAGGCGGCCACATTCCAATGGTTTCTTCCCCGCAAGTCTTCCCCTCTGGGGCTGCTGGCGGGAGTGTGTCCTCCTCTCACAGAGCGCAACGAAAAGAGAGATTAGATTATTAGATTTTCTGGCAGCGTGAAAACTTCTGCCAAATATCTCAGATTGGGTCTGGCAGACAGTAGAAAAAGGGTACAAAATTCAATTCCCAAGCAGGCTCTGGTCAGTGCTTTGGTCAAGTACAGACTATTCTGAGAAAAGTGGCTATAGAGAGGGTCCCTCCCCACAGCAGAGAGTCTGGGTTTTACAGCCGGTACTTCATAGTTCCAAAGAAGGATGTGGGGCTACGGCTATTTTAGAACTGCGCCAGTTGAACAGTGCAGTAAAGAGATTAAAATTCAAAATGCTCACGCTGAAAAAGATCGTGTGTCAAATCAGGTCCGAAGACTGGTGTGTCACAATAGACCTAAAAGATGCATACTTCCACATCTCCATCCTTCCGCAGCACAGAAAATTCCTCAGGTTTGCTTTCGGGGGTGAATCTTACCGATATCGGGTGCTGCCATACGGCCTAGCTTTATTGCCCCGCACTTTCACGAAGTGTGTGGATGCAGCTCTGGCTCCGTTGCAACTCCAGGGCATTCGCGTACTGAACTACATAGACGATTGGCTCATATTGGCGCAGTCGGAACAGTTGGCGGTCCAGCATTGAGATGCCGTTCTCGCCCATATGAAAGTGTTTGGGCTAAGGTTAAATATGAAGACAAGTGTGTTGGTACCTCAACAGAGCACTACTTTTCTGGGGATAGTTTGGGAGACAAGACAGATGTCGGCTCGAGGGTGCCTACCTGGGACTTGGCCATAGTATTAGAAGTCCTAATGTTAGCCCCGTTTGAGCCTATTGAAACGGTACCAGAGAAGTTTCTCACAACTGTGTTTCTTCTGGCCATTTCTTCCTTAAAAAGAATAGGGGACTTGCAGGCTCTTTCGGTAGCGTCCTCTTGCCTTGAGTTCGCACCTGGAATGGTGAAAGCTTATTCCCAAGGGAAGGTTATGTACCTAAGGTCCCCACTAACGTTGCGGGCCCTGTAATGCTGCAGGCTTTCTCTCGCCTCCGTCCCTTAACCCAGACCAGGAGAGATTAAATCTGCTTTGCCCGGTAAGGGATTTGGATGCTTATGTCCACAGAGCTCCCCTATGACGAAAATATGATCAGTTATTTGTGTGTTTCGGATCCCCGAGTAAAGGGAAGCCAGCATCTTAGAAGACGTTGAGTAAATGGATAATTGAGGCTATCTCTCTCGCATATGAGTCGGCTGGACAGCCTTCACTTTTGAAGGTCCGAGCCCATTCAACTAGGAGTATGGCAACGTCTATGGCTCTAGTATTAGGAGTTTCGCTTCAAGAGGTGTGTGATGCGGCAGGTTGGTCCTCTCCGCACGTTTGTGAGGTTTTACAACTTAGATGTAGCCTCTACCCCAGGTCGCCATAGTCCCAAGTGTTGTATATGTGAAATCATCAACCCACAAACACCCGGTTTGATGATTTCACATTTACAACACTTGGGACTATGGCGACGTGGGCATTTCGTTCCCGTAATGTTTCGACGCAGCTCGAGTTCCCTCGATAAGGGAATGTCTCAGGTTACATATGTAACCATGGTTCCCTGAGAGGGAACGAGACGCTTGTGTAAATGCATACGTAACCAGAGACGTTTTGTCATGATCACGAGTTCATATTTTCTCATTTACACAATTGCACCAACAGGTGATAGTATAGAACCAACTAACTGATGGGGTGTGATATAACAATATCCTTTTATAACTGGTGTTTTGTTTTATATCCGGTGTTTTAAAGGTCCCATTCTTCGCGCGTTTTCGAAGCTTTGATTATGTTTACAGTGTGCAATATAACAGTTCATGTTTCACATGTAAAAAAACACAGTATTTTTCAAACAATTTACTTATCTGTACAGCGCTGTTTCCTCTGTCCTAAAATCGGCCTGATGATTTCCTTGTTCTAGGAAGTCCCTCCTTCAGAAATACGTAACGAGTTCTGATTGGGCCAGCGCTTCCCGTGTTATGATTGGACAGCAGCTTAGCGCACTTTGCCCGGAAAGGTCGAAGGTCGAAAGCTCTTACCATAAAAGGGAGATGCAAGCGCTGAATGTGCGCTCTTCTCCACGTGGGAGAGCAACAAGACCACGCCCCCTATTTTGTGTGTTCTTGTGGGCGAAGGGTTAGTCAGCAAACGGTTCTAGTGACGTCATTACAGCAGGAAGTGCAGGGGTGTAATCCAAACCGGCCGTTCGCTGTAGGCTTTGAAAGGGAACTTCTGTTAAATAAAATATCTCGCTTGGCATTGAACTTTGAGCGTTACAATTTTACAGGTATTATTTATGCTCCAGCAGCAACATTTCACACTAACTGTGAAAGATGGAATCGCGAAGAACAGGACCTTTAATGCTTCCGGGTTCATCGATACGTCATGCGTCGGGTCACTCTTCCACTTTTCACTCTTTTATAGATTTGCGTATGGACGATACCAGAAGCCAGAGAATATAGTTAATGACATTATAAATATGGATATTTTTCTTGAAAAAACAAAACAAATTGCATTGTTTTGTTTCAGAAGGCTTTTATTAACCCGCTGGAGTCATATGAAGTACTTTTATGATGGATGGATGCACTTTTTTAATATTCACTCCCATTATAAAGCTTGGAAGAGCCGGGATATTTTGTAATTTAACTCCTATTGTGTTCAGCTGAAAGAAGAGAGTCATATACACCTAGATGGCTTGAGGATGAGTAAATTGTGGGAAAATTTTTATCTTTGAATTTAACAAATGGGAGATAAAGGCACATTTACCAAAGTGGACATGTATGAGTACTTGTACATAAGAGCTTGCCTTCACATCGCAAGTTCAGTACTGTACCAGGATGAGCTACTGAGCAATTTTGCTAGGCTACATCAGAAAAGCTGTGCATATGAGGCTGTTTATGTGATGTAAGCATTACAATGTATTAGTTTCCAAATCATGCACTATATGGTAAAAGTGTTTATGGGGTCATACCCAGGGACGCATTGGTCATTGGGATTTGCATTTGAATTACAGAATCGACAGAAAGCGACTAGCATCATAAAGATTTGATATGGTTGTCAGTGCATGGGACACATATAATGTTGGTTTTAATACGATTTTCCCAATAAATAAGCAAGAATAAACCTGGTGTCCTCGATGATTCCTGTTCATTCTGACAACAAAGCACTTGAATGCAACAAGCTCACGGTTAAGTCCACGCTGGCTTGTTTGAAAGTGGTAAATACTGTACTCACTGTATAGAACGAGGTTTAGTTTTTCCTCACACTGCCTAGGTGCAGTGAAAAAAACACCATAGCAGATTGGCTCCTCAATCCAGTCAGTCAAACTGTCCACCCGCCACTTAACACTGAGGTCATGTTGAGTGTGTGATGCGGCAATGACCGATTCCCATCCCAGCACACGTACTGAACGAGAGGCCACACAGCTGACCGACACGGCATCCCCAAATTTCACCACTACTCTGGAGGGAGAGATCTCTAGGGAGCAACTGTCACCTGTCACTGAAGGAGGTGTGCATCAGAATATCATCAAAATCACATTTATCAGATGTAACATGACATATATAGAGAACATTCAAATATTTTCTGATCCATCAGAATGTGTAACCATAACTCGTTATTTCCTTACTAATACATTACATTGTGAAACCACACTTTATAAAGTTTAATGTAATATATGACTGGTCCAAACTTTACACACTGCCAAAAATGGCACAGAAAAATTCAGGTTAGGAATTAAGTAACGGTTGAAACCTTGAAGAGATTTGCAATTGTTTACTCTGAGTGTAACTTGAAATACTACAAAACAATTAGCATTATTTGCACACTGCAACGTCTTACCTATCCCAATTATGGACAGACCAAGAAAGCATAAGAGATTGTTTTTCATTTTGATGAAAATAGTTGAAATCTGCTATATTCCGGACACAGAGGCGAGAGGAATTCCGACTCGGTCTTGCTTGGCAACTAAAAACTGTGAACTGTGAGAGCCAACAAAAGCCTTCCCTTGTACTGAAAAGCCTGAAGGGGGATTGAAGTAGTGGGCCTCATTAGAATCAGCTCTCCCTCTGCCCGCACTTTAATATTTCTCATTCCCCCCCATGTTTCTTGTAAAGTGGCAGTCTTTATTTATCACATCTGAGTGTACTGAAGGCTAAATTGAGATTCATTCTCATTAAAGCCTAAACAAATTACAATGTCTGTATATTTTATAATTGGATTGACAACTATTTTGTCTTTTAACTAAAAGTGGCTGATTACACTAAATGGTTTAAGTCAATATTTATTGCTTCAGTGGATCACAACATACATTACCCACAGACTATATTCAATGTGAAAAGATTAC
Source organism: Pseudorasbora parva (assembly GCF_024679245.1). Lineage (NCBI taxonomy): Eukaryota > Metazoa > Chordata > Actinopteri > Cypriniformes > Gobionidae > Pseudorasbora > Pseudorasbora parva. The sequence continues at coordinate 43,486,577 of NC_090173.1, read as the reverse complement.
TCGCAGTGAATTGTCATTATATGCATCACAGCGATGTCACCTTTAGGAATAACGACTGTTTCATTTTTTATTCATGTTGGTCAAAATCTATTGAGTTCTAACTAGCTGTCTTAAAATGCCTCCCTGCAGGCAGGTTGCTATGCCAACACTCACTCACAGGAAGTTTTGGCAGACTCAGGTCACTGTTTAACACTACACAAAAGAGACACAAAGAAGTCTTCATTTTAAAAAAAAGAACAAGGTTTAGGATTTATGTGCTTCCCTAAAGTAGGCTACTTATTACTTCCTTGGGTGTGAAATGATACCATATTGACTTAGAAAGTCATTACAATCACATAGCTTCTAGTAATTTGTTTATGTTCATACAGTGTTCATATCAAATATTAAAAAGTGGCTGGTTTGGGGTGGGTCTTTTGAGACTCAAGTCCTCTTTCTGCATAGGTGTTAAAGGATGAGATGCAGAGAACAATGGCCTTTTTATTATTAATAAAATAAAACAAAAACTAGGGAAGGGAAAACAAGACCAGCATCTGGACAAAACAGAACTGCTTGCAAAAAAGATTTGTTTAATTAATTTATTTAATTTTTTTATGTTTATTGATTGGACTAACATTTCCATTGCTCCTCCTCCTTGACGCGTGCGTCACTATGGCGCGAAAGTGCAGGTCTTAATAGTATGAATATAAAAAATATTTTAGGCCTACAATTTAACAATATAGGTAAATAGCCTGATAAAGTTTTGTTTCAAAATGGATGAGGAAAATATAGTACCTTGAAAATCTGCAGCTTGTCAATAATAAAAATGTGGTGTATGTCAAATGAAGGAAGGCTGTAGTTTATAGGAGAAAAAGAAAGGTAAAATACATAAAAAATGAATGCCGTAAAATCACGATTTAAATATTTTAAAAATTAAAAACACATAGCATACATGACTTGTTAATATTTTAAGAATTATTGATTGTGAAATAATTGTATCTGAAATGAAATCCAAAGCTTGAATGCAAAAAGCTCAAACGGAATTTAGAATCAGACGGCATCAGCCTATACGCAGCTAGACTAAAAAAAAAAGTAAAAAAGTAAATATAGGCTACACAAATAAAACGCTTAGGTTAGCCTACAGCTGCATCTGTCTCTGAGATTATATATAAGTGGAACTGATTAAACATTCGCCGTATCCGGTCGGCAAGAGAAATATTTTAAAATATTGAATTTGATGTTTTGAATTTCTTCTTCATCTAAAATCTTGAATCTGTATTTTTAAAAACTGATTTTTTTCAGTTCATTAATTCAGAACAAAATATCTGCTGTTTGAAAATACATCTCTATACAATTTCAACATAAAAACATTTTAGATGTATTCAATTTCAAATGTTCTACATTCAACATTTAAAAATTCAAAATAAAAACTATGTAAAATGCAACATAATAGGCCTATTCAATTTTGTTAGATTACACTTGTCAGTAATTCAGAAAATTAGCTGGAAAGTAAACCGGAGATTGTAATTAATAAAACGCGACCTTTTATTGTAATAAATGCATCTCCGTGCGTGCTTTTTGAAGGTGTATCGGGAGAGACTCCACCACTTACCTCAAAGCAGAGGTGGTAAAAGTACTCAAAAGTTATACTCGAGTGAAAGTATATATACCTAAATAAAAAAATACTCCAGTAAAAGTAGAAAGTCCTCCATTCAAACATCACTTGAGTAAAAGTACAAAAGTATCAGATTTAAAAGGTACTCAAGTACCGAAAGTAAAAAGTAAATATTCAAATTAACTGTAAATATCAATAAGCAGATAAAATCTTTTGGGACTGATATGCAATGCTTTAATTGAACAAATGTTAAGATTAGATACTGCAAATACGAATTTGTTAGATTTGCAATTAATAGGAGACAATGAAGCACCTTAACGCAGTATAGGGGTTAAAATTAAAATAGACATGCTCCATAACATTAGCTCCATCAAACAGATGAGGAGCAAGATACTATTAACTAATTCAAAATTAATTCAAAAGCCATAACCACAATGACATATTACGTAACAATTAGTTAATAGTCATGTGCCTCAACAAAAAAGTTATGATATAATTTTGCCAATTGTTATGATTAATGATTAATTAAACAGACAACTGAGAGTTGGAATGCATGGCTTTGAATACAAAAATTTACATTATTTGTAAAAAAGGCTATGTTTTGCTGTCACTAAACTCTCTCTCTTAAATCTCCCCCTCTGTATTCTGAGGCATACACGCATACACCACACCTTGCCTGAGCCAATCAGCAGCCGGACACATGACCAGGTGATCTCCCCCACCCTCACAGAGACGGCAGTCCAGTGCAGCGGTACACACGAGACGCCTCGCTTGAGTTATGCTGAAGTTTAATAACTTGATATCGCCTTTTTGGTCAAAGTGTTGTGCGTGAATACAAAAGTAAGTTTGCTCTTTTTAATTATATAGTCGATGAGACCTGTATTCGTTCCTGTAAACAAGCTAAAACGCACGTGAGGTGACGATGTAGATGCGTGTATTCATGTCTATAACTTGCTAGATAGTATGCTTGTGTACAAATCTTTATCATCGTCAGTGCTAGTGTTACTTTTCATTATTATTACATGTTATGTTCCTATTTGAGGCAAGGTTCGCAGTGATACTCTGTATATAACGGGAGACTTGTTGTAAACAAATTGCTTTGTGCATGCGCACTCAGACCTGATAATGCGTTGCTCTCATCGAGCTTTGCAGCACTAACAAGGTGTCAGGTTACAGCTGTGCACCGGCAATAATGTAGAAGTTATAGCTGCTTTACATTTTGCTTCCAGTTTTGGGACTAATGTTCATGTTTAGTTATTAATCTTAATTTATTGTCCTGTATTATGGTCAATATGTTTGATTATTGTAATTCAGTGCTATTATTGTTATGTATATTCATGTTTATGTTACTGTTTGTATTTTATAGAAAACCACAGATTAACACATTAACACGGCCCAACCAGCCAGTCTGTTGAGTGGTGAAAATAAATGGGTTATTCCCGGAAACACCTGAATCTTCGTGTGGTCTCTAATCGGACCGTCTTTGGTGGGTCAGTTCCCTGAGCCGGCAACTTGGCGTATAGAGTGACGAGCCACTTAAATCTAGAAACATTTTTTCATGGTCCTTCGAGCCGGAGTGTGGACTTACCAAAGAGATAGAAGATGTCACATGCTACAGATGTTGAGCCAACTGTGCGAGTCAGGAGGAAAAGCGTCCTTCCCACACGTTATGATCAGTATGATCTCACTGGCTTCACCATCCATAAGCCTGTTTCACAACCCATGTCATCACTCACTCATTCAACCAGACTGGCTGATGGCGATGAAGAAGATGAAGGTGCCACAGGTTTTACACCGCTGCTACCAGGATACGAGGCCGACAGCCCTCTACAGTGGTCCGATGAGGAGTGCGAGTCTACATCAGACATTGTACGGAGAGAGAATAAGGATCTCCGCCAAGCCCTGCATATGATTCAGCAGGAAAGGGACACAGTGCAGAGTGCAAATAACCAATATGCAAATGAGCTTTCTCAGCTTAAGCAACAAATGAAGCGGCTACAAATTCAAATGGACCATCAACGTCCTGGAAGTACGCCCCTTTCACCTGTCACCTCTCCAAGGCAGTTTAGCTCCAGTCCTATACCTGCACCACGCACCCAACAACAGGAACGTTCTGATGATACAAGCTTCAGACCTGTACCAGCTCCTCGTTTCAAACTTCAAGGAGAGCACCCGACTGAAGGCAAGCTTCGAAGTCTTCCACACCCCCCACCTCCAGCATTTGCCTCCATTATCAAACCGAGCTCTTCCTACCATTATATGCCACAAGGGGGTCAGAGATCAAAGGTGCATTACTCCCACAGAAATGATTCCTCAAATTCTCCTTACAGAGACTCTCAAGACCCTGCCAGGCATCCACAAACGCCACGCCGGTCGCTTACTCCACCACCTTCCCCTGAACAGGAACTGATTTATCGAGGTCCAACTCCCACGATTCCTGATTTCATACATCCCAACCCAAGAGAGTTCTCACGATTGAAAATTGCTCTGGATAATATCCTCCCAGCTCATGCAACGGAACGGTTCAAATTTCAGGTACTGATGGACCATCTGAAATTAGAGGAGGCTCTACTAGTTGCTGACTCGTACTGCCATTCGCAACACCCTTACACCAGGACAATGGCTGCTTTAGATCAGCAGTACGGCCAGCCGCATCAACTAGCTCTACAACGGATTGCAGAGTTAATGGACGGCCCAAACATTTCTAGTGGAGACCAGAAGGCCTTTAGACTTTTCGCTCTCAAAGTCCGTTCCCTGGTTGGCATGTTGGAGCAATTAGGTAGGAAGGGCACTTTTGAACTGCAGTGTGGGTCTCACGTGTCTCGGCTGCTTGGGAAGCTTCCACACGATCTGAGATCAGGGTTTCGGAGGTTTGCACATCCGCATCGTGTACCCATACCTACACTTCTGGATTTTGCAGAATGGTTAGAGTTCGAAATTCAAGTTCAAGAGGACACGACCAGGTATGCAAGCAATCAACGTCGAGGGCCTTCGACACGTACAAGAGAGATTATCAGAGACTCTAAGCCAGCCACTAAAAGCACTACGATCTTTCTGGGCACTGAGAATGTGATGTCAGAGTCTACACAGTCTGCTCCACCATCTAAGACATCTCTGAGACCCTACTGCCCCTACTGCGACAACAGTAAGCACTCTCTCAACCAGTGTACCAACTTCAAGCAGCTTACTAAAGACCAGAAACGAAGCTGGATCAAAGACAACAACAGATGTTGGCGCTGTGGTAGAACTCATAAGTCAGCAGAATGTAACTTAAAAATGCGTTGCAGACAGTGTAACAGTCGACACCTCCTGGCTCTGCATGACATCAGTACTGGAAAACCAGAGAATCCAAGGCCGGTTCAAGATGAAACTGCTGATACCAACACCTGTCTGCTCAACACCATGAATGAGATTCTCCTGATTCATAAGCCACCTACCAGCCGAAAGGTTCTACTTAAAATCAGCAAAGTGATTCTCAGAAATGGAAAGAAGAGGATGAACGCATACGCAATCCAAGATGATGGATCCGAGAGAACGATTCTCCTCCATAGTGCAGCTCAGCAGTTGGGCCTCAAAGGCCAGCCTGAAGACCTTCCGTTAAGAACAGTCAGGCAAGAGTTACAAGTTCTCAGAGGAGCAGCAGTCTCATTTACTATCTCCCCTACCGCTCAGCCCGCTAAACGGTATCACATCAAAGGTGCCTTTACTGCTCAACAGCTAAGCTTAGCAGAACACTCACACCCAGTGAAGAAGCTGAAGGAGAGATATCGACACCTTAAAGGGCTTCCATTGCACGATTTCGAAGCGGTCTGTCCTGTGCTGCTCATTGGGTCAGATTACCTCCATCTGATCACTCCTGTGGAACCAGTAAGGCTTGGCCCTCCAGGGGGACCAGCAGCTATAAAGACACGTCTCGGCTGGACATTACAGGGCCCGGTCCAACACTTGTGGAAGGACTTGACTGAACAACACTGTTTCTTCACTTCAGTTTCATTCCCCGAATCAGATCTCTACAAGCAAGTGGAGAAATTGTGGCAGATGGACATACTACCCTGGCGCAATGAAAAGATTTGCATTCGGTCCAGGCTGGATCAGGAGGCGGTGGAACTTCTGGAAAGGAAGACAGTAAGGGTCGAGGTGGATGGCATCAAGCGATACGCCACCCCTCTTTTACGAGTCAAGAACATGCCCGAACTCAGAGCACCGAAAGAAGCAGTCTTGTCACAGCTGAGGGCAACAGAAAGGAGGCTGACAAGGATCCCAGAGCAAGCAGCCGCTTATACTGCAGAGATTTCAAAACTGGAACAAGCAGGCTATGTTAGGCAAGTGCCACAGAATGTTGAGACAGACTCTTCCTGCTCCTGGTACATCCCGCATCACATGGTGCATCACAATGGGAAAAACAGGATTGTCTTCAACTGCTCATTCCAATATCAGGGACAAAACCTGAATGAGCTTTTGCTCCCTGGACCAGTGTTAGGCCCATCCCTACTTGCTGTTCTGCTCAGATTTAGGGAACATTCGGTGGCAGTCAGCAGCGACATCAAGGGGATGTTCCACCAAATTAGACTGCTCTCAGAAGATAAACCGCTCTTGCGCTTTCTCTGGAGAGACTTAAACACACAGGAACTACCCCGAGTGTACGAATGGCAAGTCCTCCCTTTCGGGACTACCTGCAGCCCCTGCTGTGCCGTCTTTGCACTTCAGAAACATATACTTGACCATAGCCAGCCTGGAGATGATGTCCAGAATTCTGTGCGAAAATCCTTTTATGTAGACAACTGCCTACAAAGTTTCACCTCAGCAGAGGAAGCAAGATGTTTCGTTGACCGGATAAGGAACCTGCTGGCAGACGGTGGCTTTGAGTTGAGGCAGTGGTCCAGCAATGCTCCTTCAACAATAAGTCACCTGCCCCAAGATGCCATATCAGACAGTGCAGAACTCTGGATCTCACAAGGCCAAACAGACAGCAAGGAATCGACATTGGGGCTTCTCTGGAACCATCAGTCTGACACAATCTCCTACAAATACCGTGCCAAGGGCAGTAGTGAGACTACCATGCGCAACATATACAGAATCTTAGCCAGCCAGTACGACCCGTTGGGTTACCTCATCCCTTATACCACTCGTGCCAAGATAATTGTACAGCGACTGTGGGACAAAAAACGGGATTGGGACGATCCACACTTGCCCACAGATCTGTTACAAACTTGGATTGAATGGGAGGAGGAGCTACCAGCCCTACCAAATATTGTTCTTCCACGATGCTACTGTAGCCCCACCAAAGACACTGGAACAAGCCTACGAGACATACACGTTTTCTGTGATGCCTCCGAACGTGCATATGGCTCTGTGGCATATCTTCGAACAGAAGATCAACATGGGCAAACAGAGGTAGCCTTCTTAACAGCAAGATCACGTGTAGCACCAAAAAAACAACAATCTGTTCCCAGACTGGAATTGTGCGCTGCATTGACAGGAGCTCAACTTGCCAAATTGCTCAAAACCGAGTTGAACCTGCCCATACGGCAAATAATCTTGTGGACCGACTCCACCACCGTCCTAACGTGGTTACAATCTGAATCTTGCCGATTCAAAGTATTTGTAGGGACCCGGGTAGCAGAGATTCAAGATCTCACAGAGCAACACAGTTGGAGATACGTACCATCCGCAAGTAATCCAGCCGATGACATCACTCGGGGAAAGAGTCTACTCGAGCTCAACACAGGAAGCCGCTGGTGCCAAGGACCGCTGTTCCTGAAAGATCCACCCAATCTGTTGCCGGAATGCCCCAGTCCAAAGGTACTAGACAATAAAGAATTGCGTAAAACAGATTCTAGTACTCTGGTCTGCTTTACATCAACTAATTTCAGTCAGTTTAAGACTCTGAAGGAGCTAATCGAGTCCATGGCTCTTCAAGGGGCGGCCGATGGTAAGCCCACAGCCAGTGACTACCGAAATGCTGAGATTGGTGTTTTGCAGCAAGCACAACAGGAATGCTTTCCATCAGAATTGGAACAACTAAAAACCAGTAAACCGCTTGCCCGCAACAGTAGACTAAGAGCACTGTCCCCAGAACTCGATGTAGAAACTAACTTGATCAGAGTTGGCGGACGTTTACGACATAGTCCCTACCTTGAACCTGACAACATACACCCTATAGTACTGGACCAAAGGCATCCCATTACCAAACTTATCATCCAAAGTTATGATTCCAAACTTTGCCATCCAGGTCCTGAGAGGGTGTTCGCTGAACTCCGGCGGAAGTACTGGGTTCTGCGTGGTAGAGAGGCCATAAAGCATCTGCAGCGAGGGTGTGCGCAGTGCCAAAAATGGAGAAAAAACCCAGAGGTACCTAAAATGGCGGACCTTCCCCCAGCGAGACTACGTCTTTTCAAGCCCGCCTTTTACTCCACTGGTGTGGACTGCTTTGGTCCCTATGCTGTCAGAACGGGTCGACGCAGTGAGAAAAAATGGGGGATAATATTCAAATGCCTCACCACCAGAGCAGTATACATCGATATCCTCCATAGTCTGGAAAGTGACTCCTTCCTTATGGCCCTCAGACGGTTCACAGCTAGACGAGGGAAACCCCATGAGCTCTGGTCAGATCAAGGCACAAACTTCAGAGGAGGTGAAAGAGAGCTAAAGGAAGCTTTTGCAGCTCTTGTTCCAGACCTTCAGAGACAGTTGGCTGAGCAGCAGATTGAATTCAATTTTAACCCTCCAAATGCGCCACACTTTGGAGGTTGCTGGGAGCGAGAAATTCGCTCATTGAAAAACGCACTGAGGGTTACTCTTGGAGCTCAATCGGTGACTATTGAGGTCCTTCAAACTGTGCTGGTGGAGATTGAAGGAATCTTGAACTCCAAACCACTGGGATATACATCATCTGATGTCTCTGATCCTGATCCGATCACTCCAAATTGTCTCCTGATGGGGCGGCCAGATGCTTCGCTTCCCTTGACAGTATACCCCCAGTCTGAGCTTGTCAGTCGGCGACGCTGGCGTCACAGCCAAATCCTAGCGGACCAATTCTGGAGGCACTACCTCAAATTCTACCTCCCTGGCCTTCAAAGCCGTCAAAAATGGCAAAGCGACACTCCAGAAGTCAAGGTTGGCACTACGGTTTTGATCGTGGATCCTCAGCTACCCAGAGCTCTCTGGCCAGTGGGGAAGGTGTCAGAAGTTTTCCCTGGAGCTGATACCAGAGTGAGAACAGCAAAGGTTCAGGTGGGAGAAAAAACTTACACTCGGCCAGCTGCACGCCTTATACAATTACCTGCCATTCCTGACTAAAGTAATTGTAAATCCATAGTAGATTAGAAGCCCTTTTGCAGATGTACATATTTCCTTGTGGAAATCTGGGGGCGGCTGTAAAAAAGGCTATGTTTTGCTGTCACTAAACTCTCTCTCTTAAATCTCCCCCTCTGTATTCTGAGGCATACACGCATACACCACACCTTGCCTGAGCCAATCAGCAGCCGGACACATGACCAGGTGATCTCCCCCACCCTCACAGAGACGGCAGTCCAGTGCAGCGGTACACACGAGACGCCTCGCTTGAGTTATGCTGAAGTTTAATAACTTGATATCGCCTTTTTGGTCAAAGTGTTGTGCGTGAATACAAAAGTAAGTTTGCTCTTTTTAATTATATAGTCGATGAGACCTGTATTCGTTCCTGTAAACAAGCTAAAACGCACGTGAGGTGACGATGTAGATGCGTGTATTCATGTCTATAACTTGCTAGATAGTATGCTTGTGTACAAATCTTTATCATCGTCAGTGCTAGTGTTACTTTTCATTATTATTACATGTTATGTTCCTATTTGAGGCAAGGTTCGCAGTGATACTCTGTATATAACGGGAGACTTGTTGTAAACAAATTGCTTTGTGCATGCGCACTCAGACCTGATAATGCGTTGCTCTCATCGAGCTTTGCAGCACTAACAAGGTGTCAGGTTACAGCTGTGCACCGGCAATAATGTAGAAGTTATAGCTGCTTTACATTTTGCTTCCAGTTTTGGGACTAATGTTCATGTTTAGTTATTAATCTTAATTTATTGTCCTGTATTATGGTCAATATGTTTGATTATTGTAATTCAGTGCTATTATTGTTATGTATATTCATGTTTATGTTACTGTTTGTATTTTATAGAAAACCACAGATTAACACATTAACACGGCCCAACCAGCCAGTCTGTTGAGTGGTGAAAATAAATGGGTTATTCCCGGAAACACCTGAATCTTCGTGTGGTCTCTAATCGGACCGTCTTTGGTGGGTCAGTTCCCTGAGCCGGCAACTTGGCGTATAGAGTGACGAGCCACTTAAATCTAGAAACATTTTTTCATTATTAGTTCATGTAATATGTTATTAGGGAATTAATGATGTCATATTTAATTAATAGCAATTCATATATTACTTAATCTATTAATCATAGAGAATGTTCAATAGTTGCTGATGCAGTAATCATTAATAAATGGTTTAGTTCTTCATTAGTAATACATTAACTCATGATTATCTGTGCATTAGTTAGGCATGAATTATAATAGTGCACCTGTATTGTAAAATGTTACCGATGTTTTCATAGTAAATTGTGTGCCGCAAAATAAAAAAGTTGGGGAAACACTGAGCTAACGTTAGTGTGGCAAACCTGACTTGTCAGCTTTTCCAAGTCTATACCCGACTGGATCATCAATGACCGACCTGACCGGTTTGGAAATCAAGTGTAATAAATACTTAATACTTGGAGCGGGCATGGGGAAATGTATTGGAGTAAAAAGTACACTTTGCCTTTAATATTGTAGTGGAGTAAGAGTAAAAGTAGATGCAAATAAAATATACTCAAGTAAAGTACAGATCCCCGAAAAAAATACTTAAGTAAAGTATCAAAGTATTTTTACTTGAGTACTTACCACCCCTGCCTCAAAGGGCTAAACAAATTGAAAACCAAGACTAGCCTGAACATATATATATATATATAATCACGCCAGGTTTTTACCTTCTTTGGCGGAAGTATAGATATTTGTCTGCACCTCAGTGGTAAAACCATAGGATAAAACCTAAAACTTGTGCATTCAGATTGTGATTTATTCACCCACGGTGGAGGAAAGAGTTTTGTGATAGGGACCGCGCCGCTCACGTGGTCCGGAACATGATTGTTATGGTGTAAGATCACTTTCAAAAAGATGTATGCACAACTTTAAGCATTCGTATTTTTAAACATTTGTGCGTTAATTAACTTTTTTTAAACGCAAAATTAAGTTTTCATACATGCCAGTCAATAAAATTACATTTGTGTTTTATGTGAGTGTGGCTCTAAAAGCGATGACTGTAAAACGACTGTGAAAAATTATACGACTACGAATTCTTATATGAACACAAATTCAAGTTTGTGGGTACGAGTAAAAAAAACACTGAAATGACGTCACTGCTGTCCCAGGGCAGGTAATCGAACCTCGATTCCATCAAACGTGTATGCGTCAAACTGTTTATAAGACATTCAACATTTTTATAAGATTTTACTATTTTGATAGCACTTTATAATGGTATACATTTCTGCAAGTCATAGACGTTATACGTACAAAGACGTAACGTTATAGTTAGTGATGTTAGAACTAAACTGCTCTGTTATCATATGTGTAGCAATGTCGAACAAATCAGTAAAATAGTAAAATCGTATAAAAATGTTTAATAAACACGTTATTTACTTTACCTGTGATGCTGAGCCTAGGCTAGCAGCCTCAGGTCTGTTGACGCATGCGGTTTAGATGGAATCGAGGTTCGATAACCTGCCCTGGGACGGCAGTGACGTCATTTCAACTGTTTTTTTTTTTACTCATACCCATAAATGTGAATTTGTGTTTATGAATGAATGAATGAGGCATTTATATAGCGCTTTCAAATGTACTACTGTACAACCAAAGCGCTTCACACTCATGTCAGGGGTCTCTCCTCAACCACCACCAGTGTGCAGCATCCACTTGGATGATGCGACGGCAGCCACAGTACAACGGCGCCAGTGCGCTCACCACACACCAGCGATAGGTGGAGAGGAGAGAGGGTGATAGAGCCAGTTCAGTGGATGAGGATTATTAGGAGGCCATGATTGGTAAGGGCCAATCGAGGGAATTTGGCCAGGACACCGGGGTTACACCCCTACTCTTTTACGAGAAGTGCCATGGGATTTTTAATGACCACAGAGAGTCAGGACCTCTGTTTAACGTCTCATCCGAAGGACGGTGCTCTTTGTCAGTATAGTGTCCCCATCACTACACTGGGATGTTAGGACCCACACAGACCACAGGGTGAGCGCCCCCTGCTGGCCTCACTAACACCTCTACCAGCAGCTACCTGGTTTTCTCAGTTGGTCTCCCATCCAGGTACTGACCAGGCTCAGCCCTGCTTAGCTTCAGTGGGAAACCAGTCTTGGGCTACAGGGTGTTTATAGTGAAGAATTTGTAGTCATAGTTGTTTACAGTCATCGCTTCTAGAGCCACACTCACATAAAACACAAATGTAATTTAATCGTGTTTGAAAACTTAATTTTGCGTGCCTAAGTTAATTTATGCACAAATATTTAAAAATACGAATACAAATGTTTAAAGTTCATGTTGCATTCATCTTTTTGAAAGTGATCTTACACCATAGATTGTATGCTGTAAATAAAATGTCATATGCTTGGTATGATAATAAATGCTGCTATAATCCGAATGAGGCTTCAGCCAACTCCTTCAACCACTAATGGAGCGAGATGGAAAATCAAACTCTTTCCGAATTCCCCCTGTTGGGGAGGAGGGCCACAACATCATGGCCACCAACAAACCCCAGCAAAGATTTGTATTGCTCCGGCTTTAACTTCTGGACATTCGACAGCGGTGCTTTTGTTCGCATCTTTCTCCGCCACCGTTACTGAACTACAACTCAAACTAGCGCACGACATCAACGTCATCGTTCTCAGCCACTCCCTCTGTTCGCTGATTGGACCGCTAAAAATTTGTTAAAAGCCTAACAATACACCGCAGTCCCAGACTCCCAGACTACAGGAAAATGAACATTGAGTGGAAGTACGTAGGAGGGCAGAGCCAAGCTAGTCTAAAACCAAGGGGGTAATCTAGCGCTCGGAAAGCGTTCCACCCCTAGGGGCTGCCATTGCTAACCAAGCCATCACCTGCTGTTAGCATCCCATTGACTCCCATTCATTTTTGAGTCACTTTGACAGTGAATAACTTTACATCTGAGACGTTTAAAGACTCCATTTGTCCATTGTTTATTTCTAAAGAAACACGACAATGCATAAAAGGCTCCGTTACCTTGTATCTTACACTATCGCCCCGCATAAGCTGTTTTTGTAAAAATAGGCTAACGATTGCGTCATAACCAACGCGACTCTGTCGCACAGTTGAGAAATTACCGTATAGACCTGAGGAGACGCTCGCAGGCAATCTTTTACTGTCTATGAGACAGTCGGGGGGACGTGGAGACATAAAGTCTGATAAAGTCAAGGGAGAAGAATGGGGAGAAGCCCATAGTGAGCCAAAAGCAACGGGAGAAAATATTTAAACAACGTGATTCAGCTTTCACTTTCTACAACTACTAGAAGACCTACAGCTGTCCGACAGGAGGCTCACGTCACATCTACGTCCTCAAGCTCAGTCTGAGCCTGCGCAGTTCGCTCAGCCATCAGGAAGTGAGTGCCCCTAGGTTGACTTCATTATTTAGCCGTTGACGTCAATGGGGTCGCTGTGTCCATTTCTTTTACTGTCTATGTCTAAAACACTGTTTAGGTGAATTTAAACAATGGCTATCCGTGGCTAAATGCATCTAGTTGTAATGTGAGGTCCCTGTTCATATTTGGACAGACATTTTAATTGCATTTTGTGTCTGTTAGAGGAACTAAGGCACCCTTTACGTGTATGTCCCCATAGCTGCCATTTTAGCTTAGGGGGGGCTCTGGGCATTAACTGTAATAACTCTGTGTTGCAAGGACCAATCCGGTTCGTTTTTTTCTATAGACTGTACTCACAAAGATATAACGATCAAGATAAACCCAAACATTGGCCGGAGTTGTTTAACCCGTTTAATCCCACCGGTCACAATTGTGACCGTAAATTTTCCTCGAATATTTTAGTGTTGTATTAAAAAGCAACTTCGATTATGAAGCAAATTTTCATTTATAATACCCATTTAAGATGTCTACATGAGTTCTGGGCAGGTTTAACATTGCTGTGTAGTTTGGTCGTGTGACCACACACACTTATTTCTTGGTACTGCCATCTTAGCACAATGACAATGTGAAAGCACAGAAATGACAGGAAAATTTAATGAATTAATCAAAGTTAATTTTTGAATAGCTCATTCATTTTTTGCACACATCATCATGAAAGGGTCATCTATACATACATATTGAAATTATATGAATACATAGTTTATTCTGCTGTCAGGATGCATATAAAAGAAGACGGTCACAATTGTGACCGGTAGTATAACACAGAATATGTCCCCTCTATGTCATTCTGTGTTATTCATATAAACTCTCTCACAGACTGAACTGAAAACTATCCATCCGTCCATCCATCCGTCCATCCATCCGTCCATCTATCCGTCCATCTATCCATCCATCCATCCATCCATCCATCCATCCATCCATCCATCCATCGTACTTCTGTCTGTACTTCTGTCTGCTATACCTTTGTCTAGCTATACTTCTTTCTGTCTGTCTGTCTGTCTGTCTATCTATCTATACTTCTGTCAGTCTAACTAACTAACTATACTTCTGTCTGTCTAACTATACTTCTGTCTGTCTATACTTCTGTCTATCTATCTATCCATCTATCTAAACTTCTGTCTCTCTGTCTATACTTCTCTCTGTCTGTCTATCTATACTTCTGTCTGTCTGTCTGCCTGTCTATCTATCTATACTTCTGTCTGTCTGTCTGTCTGTCTATCTATACTTCTGTCTATCTGTCTATCAGTCTATGCTTCTGTCTGTCTGTCTGTCTATCTATATCTATGAGATATACCTTATAAACCTTATAAGATATACCTTGTAAACTTCCAAATTTCGGATTTACCAATTGGTGCTTCAATGTTCAAAGTTGCTCTTCCTAATATTTAGGAGTAATAACAACATGTATGTGCCTAGATCTTTTCAAGGTTTGTTGGTCACCTCTTCCCCTCTCTTTGGCCAGACATGTTATTCAGTGAAAATGAACGTGTTACCTAGATTTTTGTATTTATTTCAATGGGCTGCAATTTTCATACCCCCAATTTTTTTTTTTTATTGTGTATCATGAACAATAGAAATAGTTTTGAAGTAAATCCTAATCATATCTCATTCTTATATGTTGGATATTTTATTGTTATTTTAAGTTTCAAACCGGTAAATAGGTCTAATAGAAGAATTTGTATGAATTCTGTCTATGCTGTTTCCCACCGGTCACTATTGTGACCGAGTATAAAACCTAATATTTCACTAACTTAACCAACATAAAATCAAAGAAGGCATACCATTTGTGTGTTAGGGAGGTCTAAGGAGTAAATTGCATGTACTCACATTGCAGGAAAAAATTTGGGATTAAACGGGTTAAGTTAATTGAGTAAATTAATACAACATTCACATCAACATATAAAACTGAAGAACAAATAAAAAAAGCCCAAGTTTAGTTTGCCGGAATTGTCCTGTGTTCTCGAAAACATCATGTGCAGAGCTGCAATAGCTTTCACAATCTTTGAATTCTGCTTACAGGAAGTGGCAACTGAACTTGTGCTCAGCTCGCACCCACACCCACACAGAAAAAAATGTAAAAGATGTTCTGAGCAATAAATATTGCTTAATACCTTAAAATGAGGTATTACAAGGTGACAAACAATCAAATATACTTGAATACTGATGTTATGAACAGTAATGTCAAAAAATACAACTGATTAATTATTCCAGCTTTGTTTTTATTTTATCAGTGTCATGTACATCAGTGTGTCATGTACATCAGTGGTTCCCAGTTGCTTTTTCTTTCTTTAGGATCCATATTTCACATTGAACCGACCTCAATACTACTAAATTTGTTTATCATATTATATATTTGTGACGGATAAATGTTTTTAAAAATTAAACAAATGATATATAAACATAAAAAAACATTGGTTTAAGGCAATACTATTTTTATGTCCAATAGTAAAAAAACAAAAACAAAATTCACAACATTTTTTAATGAATGTTCAAGAAAATGTACTTTTCAGTCACTATCATATGTTAAATTTCATGGTAACAATTAAAGGCAGGATTTTATTTATAATTAAAAGTGATGTGTAATAGCAGTTTTCCTGAACATGCATATCAAGTCATTAATTTATATTGAATTCATACTCATGATCGGTAAAGCACTACAAGTCAACAGAATAATACAGATTCCATGCAGACTAAAAATACAACACTGTGTTTAAATCTCTTCTAAATGGCAATCATTATTGCAATTATCAACTGGACGAAGGTAAAAACGGTGCAGAATGTGGGACGACTACCTGTGGAAGAAGAGCAGTGTTAATTAATGAGGGTACACTAAAAACAGAAACACACACAATGTTTTCAAAATTATAGATACAGAAGAGTGCTTCAGTGGTTTTACACTCAGTGATGAAATGTATGTGTCATAAATCAGCACAAAGGACTCAAGTCATTAGATATTTCACATGTACTCAAATTCCTTCCTCATTTTCAAAGAGAACAAATTGACTAAGCTTAATTATTTTAAATCATTATTATTTTTTAATTATAGAACAGACAGAGGATATGCAGTTAATTTTTTTCATCTATAACGGACCTGTGGATTCGAGGATGAACACTTTTCTGCCTTGTCCCTGAGAGTTTTTGCCTTTATCTGAGAAGGACAGAGAAACATTTCTCAGCACGACAGCACCATGATGAGCAGCTCTCATTTATAGATCAGCAGAAATCTTTTTTGTATGTAAATTCCCTTCACACTAATCCTTAAAGAGCATATTGCAGGTTAAATTTTTTTTGAGATAAACATATAACCTTGTATGAAAATGCCATATGAAAAGGTAATGCAGGATTTAAAATGTTTTTAAAAGACATAAGAGCACAAATTTAGCAGATAAAGTGGCCGTTTCGTTGGCTGTTTGTAAAACCGCAGTTTTTTTCAACATCGCGTCATATTACGTCACGAGAGGGAGTCGTCTGCCAAGCTCTGCATTGGCTCAGTGCAGAATAGGTTGGTATTCTGTAGTAATCAGTGTATTTTCGGTAGTTTTTCTATTTAAATTTATCATTGTCATGGAAAATGATAGTGTCCAGCCTGTCAGGACATTGAGTCCACAGGTTTCCTAAAAAAAAAAAGTAAGAAAAGCTGCATTGTGGCGTTTTGTGCAGGTGAAGAGACGGTACTTCACTTCTGCATCTGCTTTGACACACGCGGCGGTGTGTGTGTGTGTGTTCACTTTACACCGCGGATTATCAGCGATATGATGAAGTTTAACATTGCAATACTCATGTAGTTAAAGGATAATATTAAATGATTAAATACTCACACGCAATGCTTCTTGGCTATTGTTTTTACATTAATCAATTTCAACATTGATTAATACAAAGTATGTAGGCTACATAAACACACATGCATAGTCTCACACTTTTAAAAAAAAGTCTGGAATTATGTGCTGATAATGTATATTTTATTCAAGCGTATACATCGTTCATTCAAATACATACTCAAAACGTCATACACCCTCACACTATCGACGGTGAATCATCACAAAATAAACCCATAACACAGAATGAGTGAATAAAGGATCACAATAACACGTTATACTGTCTGTGGCTCGGCAGCGGCGGAGTGTGGCGGCCGGTCGCGGATCCGTCAGACGATCAGCTCGGAGAAACCGCGTGAACTGAGCACTGTAACTGAGGCGATCCGGGCGAACACACACACACACACACACACACACACACACACACACACACACACACACACACACACATGTTGGTCTATGTGGTTTACAGGGACTCTCCATAGGCGTAATGGTTTTTATACTGTACAGACATTTGATATGTCCTCATAAACCACATTTATAGTGTAATACCAGTGTAATACCCATGTAGTTATACAAATTTGTGTCCTCATAAACCACATAAACAGGCTCACACACACACACACACACACACACACACACACGAGCGTTTGCGTTAAACAGAGACTAGAGACTCAAACCAGAGACTCAATGTTGCTGCTAGCTTTAGATAGAAAACATTACTTGTGTGCAAAACAACCAGAGAAGGAGTGAGGGCGCACGTGCGTATGTATGTGTGTGTGTCATGGTGTGTGTGTGTGTGTGTGTGTAAAAAGTCACTGTAATGGTTGCAGCAACTGAGCTATAGCATAATAATACTCATAGATCTAGCCTGTGACATTGTTGTGCATGATTTGGCAATAGGGGACAGCCATGCTGGTGAAAATCAGGCCGACTTCCGATTTTTTTTTGATTTTGTATGTTTAAAAAATATCGTGAGAGAGGGAGGTGCGAGAAACGTGCTCGGCTCGTCGTGTTTTTCCTCACATGCTGCGAGCACGACCATACGAGCATCCACAATGTCCACGCGAGGGAAAAACATCGTCTGCGAGCTCGTAAGGTTATATCAGCAAAAACAGCACCGGGTAACATTACGCCCCCCGCGCCTGGCTTTAACATCTAATGTGGACGGCGAGTGTGACTTAACCAGATGGTCTGAACTTATTATCAGTTTCTGTTATTGGTATCAATACTCCTAGATGACCAATAGCAGCTTTGCGATTGCCTGATACATGATAATTATCTGCGAAGTATTGTAATCTGAGCACAGTGTTAGCGTATAATGTTATGAGCCGACTCTCTCACCTGCTCTGTTTTCCACTGTTTCTCCTCACACAACAACTCAAATCCTCTCTTCTGATCGTTGTTCTGTCTAATCCTGGCCTGTCCCTTATTGTGTGTCATAATTGCATGGCTGTGGTCTGCTATATGAGTATTAATAAACATTTATAATTTCCTCAGCGTCCGAGCTGCCATGGCGATCCATTGTTTTCCTATGGTTGAAAGTCACGGCACTCCCTCTCGTTATGTCACTTCCGGTTTGCGCATTTTTAGATGCGGAAGTAAAATTTTCTCACAAAAACGACTCAAAAAGCCTTATTAGCGTATTTACAAGTATATTTTAAAGAAATTCTAGGTACTACATTAGTTTTCTATACACTGACTCACTGGAGTCTCTAACCTGCAATATGCTCTTTAATCAATCACACTAGCAGGACTTTCAGAAAATATTAAATAAATAGCAATAAATACACTTACAATGAACTTCAACACTGAGTTTTGATGTGACTTTAGGAGGAGGTTGAGGTCCTCCTTCTCCCAGTTCCAGCTCTGCTTCACACCTGTACTGAGCTCTATCATCAGCTCTGTCTGGACGGATCAGGAGTTCAGATGTTTTATTGACTGGAGTCTTGATGGTGTCATTGAAGGTGGTTTTATTCACCAGAGTCGGTCCTTTGTACCATCTGACAGTGAGATTCTGAACAGGAGCCACATTGAGAACGTCACACTGGAGCTCATACTGGTTTCCCTCTATCATCGGTCCGTTGTGATTCACAGTGTTGATGGACACACTGTCTGGGGTCTCTGTGGAGGAAGATTTACACACACTGCAGTCATGAATGTACATGTTTGATATTTCTGAAAATGAAAACATAAAAGTATCAATAACAGAAACTCACTGTAAACAGTCACTGGGAGATCTAATTTGCACTGTGTATCATTGTAGTTTATGAAGCAGAATGGCAGAATCTCCCATTCTCTCAGGTTTGAGACTGTCCATGTGATCAGACTGACTTCTCTCATAGGCACTGCTCCCTCACTGGCCTCCCATCCCATCCCATCATGCAGGACGGAAGTGTTACAGTCGGCGGAAACAGAACTGTTGTATCTCACAACAACTCTCTGTGGGTTCAGCTGAACAGGACATGCAGCATGTGTACCTGTTAAACACATTAAGAAGGATGTGGTTTGAAAAGGATGAAGATTCAGCATTAAAGTATTAGATTACAAGCAGACACAAACTGGTGCACAGGCCTGTAGAGTTTTGTATTTTATTAAGGGTGGCCGATAACATTTACTTAAAGGTACCCTATGCAACTTCTTTTTTTGTCTTACCCTGATTCACGGTTAATCAGCTTGAGATGCTTTCCATCTAAACTAGTTATTCTATCTCTTAAGCCCAGTAATATTTTATGAGCAGTAGCAATAATCTCTCTCTCTTAGAGAAACACATTCATCCACACAAAACAGAGCTAAGCATAACCAAAACAATGTTCTAAGATTCATGAAAAGTCAGTAAAAATACAGTATAATGTACTGTATTAACTCGAAGGAATTTTCCGTATTTGTTTTACACAAATCTCAGTCGGCGGGAAACGCATGAGAAATAGAGTGCGGATCGGGCCGCATTTTTCTGTCCGAGCCCGGCCCGCGTCCGACAGAGCAGTTACCGAACTCAACCCGAGCCCGACAGGCATTAAAATATTTATCTCCGAGCCAGACCCGAGGCCGACAGTTAAAATCTATTATTTCCCTCATATACTAATGACACGTACGTTTGTTTGTGTGGAAAGCCCGCTTTTCTTAAGCAACTGTAAGGCATTCTGAAATGTTTACAGACGAGCGCATCAGCACGCGCATGGGGCATCAAACGTTACACAGAGCCCAATCAAATAGCCAACTGAAATTAAATGAACAAAGGTCAAATAAAAATGGCCCAAGCTAACAGAACAAAACATTGTAACAAAATTAAAATGCTTATTGAAATAAAAGTCATCTTACCAATTTTCTCAAACTGTCTGGTTCCTAAACTGCAACATGGGATCTATTTACACAATCCATCCATCAAAGTTTAGGATAATCGAGGTTTTATTCAGAAAAAGTATTGCATCAACTGTGGATGGCTTCAAGGCTGTCCTGCTGCCAGCAGCGCTGAAGTTGCGCTCATGACAAGGATGCCGTGGGCAATGCACTGGGCAATGCACTCACGTGTTGCGCGTTGTTGTCATGGTGACATAAACAAATTTCCGCACGCAGGAAGACGGATGTTAGGGTAATATTTTACATTTATTTTAATCACAAAAACAAACCATTGCGTCAAGTTAAACAGGCCCATCGGCTACTTGCATAATAAGCAGTTTTAAATTTAAAAGGTTCAATGCCTTATCGCGCTGACGTGACCGAGCCTGACCCGAACCCGAACGTCATTTCTAAATATCTGTCCGAACCTGGCCTGACCCGTCGGGTACCGTCGGAACCCGTCGGGCTCGGGTCGGGTATCCATCCTCTAATGAGAAACACATTTCTTTACACACACTAGGCTGCAACATATTTCGCAAGAACAGAGAAAAAAGTTCTCGCTCCCAGGGCTGCGAGAACAAAATGACGTCATGTTGTTCTCGCAGCCCAGGTATGGAGGTTCTCAACACATAGGGTGCTTTCACACCTACCTTGTTTGGTCCGGATTTTCGGACTTTTCAGTTTTTTCAAACAGACGAAATTTGGTCCGACGAAAAGAGGTAGTCTCGGTCCGGACCAAACAGAACAAAGGTTCGGTTCGTTTCTTGTGTGAAAGCATTTTCTGTATAGTTCGGACTTTCAGACCATTTACACAAAATACAAAGCTTTCTACAAAACAAATCTTAATGAAGTGGTCAAAATTATTTCTGACTCGATGTCTTTGACATATATTGCACATCTGTGCAGGTTACATCAATAGAGAGAGAAAGAAAAGCATAATGATAAGGTTAAGACATATCTTTGAATTATTCTTCATAATGCATCAAAAAAGATTCACTTTTTTTTGTTATTTATGAGTTTAAGGGATGAAATAATAGAGTTAAATTCAGTAAGAAAGAGGGGAAAGCTTAAAGGAGATTTAAGCCATCTTTGCTTGTGGATGAAGAATTTGGCATACAAGATACAGAAATTAACGATATATTCAAGGGACAGCAATTTTGGGTTTTCATAATAAAAGATAATCTCTTTGTGTATAAAGTTGTGAGTTATATTTTTGGGGGTAAAAAGGAAAGAACTTAATTCAGTCCAAAAAAGATTGGTTATATTACAATCACAAAATAAATGGGTTATTGTTTCTTCAACAAAACCACAGAAAGAACATGTTTCATCAATATCAGAATATTTAGAAATAAAAGAGTTAACAGGATAAATCTTATGAGGGATTTTATAATGAATTTCCTTGACTTTGTTAGATATGCAAAATTTACTTGGTAAAAGCCAGGCTTTTCTCCAGTTTATATCTGTTACAAGAACTCCAATAGAATTTAACCCTTGGAGTAATCTTTCTCTTCATTTGAAAGGTTTTGCGTATATGTTTTTTGTTGCACTTCTGATCTGAAATGTCAATACCATCTAAAGATAAAGCCGGATAAACGCTGTTACCTTTGCTAAACTTAAGGTGATTTTTAATTAATTGGATTAAACCCATTGGGATTGCTTTTATCAAGGTGTTGTATTCCTTTGGCGGAACTGGGAAATTATGGAGGATCAAAAATTGCTTAGAATCCAAAATATTACCAAAGTCATCAAGAATGGATAGAATGCAATTAAAGTTATTATTAAACCATCTATGGAAAAAAGGACAAAACACAATTTCCACGAGAGAAGACATTGTTGATGAAAGTTAGATAAGGAAATGGGTAATTTGCCTGGCAAAAAGTTACATTTTAATAGGAAGGATAGACCACCAAGATTGTTAAAGATCTTATTTTGAATAAAAAAACATAATGACATTGGGTTCATAAGGCATCTTTTCAGCCAATTCACTTTAAATGTGTTTATAGTATCTGCGAAGTCCAAAAAGTCAAGGCCACCTTCACTCCTGGAGTTGGAGAGTACTTCTCTTTTTAATTTGTGAGGCTTATTTTTCCAAACGAAATCCAAAAATATTTTGTTAATTTCTCTTATAGTTTTATCATTTATAAACAGAGAGAGAGCAGGGTATACAAAGCCCTTCCACCTTCGATAAAAGGACTCTACCGTATAAAGAAAGATCTCTCTGAAGCCAAATGTTAAAGATGCTTTTGGTTTTTATCATTTTATCAGAAAAATTTAATTGATGTCTGTTAACTGGGTTTTTAGTAATATAAATGCCTAGATATTTTACAGTACTTTTAACTGGGATACCTTCCAATGATGTCTCAACCATATCATGAATTGCAATAATTTCACATTTTAGAATATTAAGTTTTAGACCTGAGGCGCATGAAAATTGTTCAATCAAATTCAGAGCATTAAGTAACTGTTTTTTATCTTCTAAGAATAATGTGGTGTCATCGGCTAGCTGTGCAATTTTAAATTCCCAATCAAATATAGAAATTCCTTTCAACTTTTCATTTTGGTTAATCTTTAGGCAAAGCAGTTCTGTGGCTAAAAGAAATAAGAAAGGTGAAATCAGACAGCCCTGTCTGACTCCACGATGGATATCGAACCTTTTGGACGTCTCAAAGTTAACGATCACTGAGCTGTTAATACCTCTATAAAACATTGATACAATATCTATAAATCACTTACCAAATCCGAATAACTCTAAAGTATGAAAAATAAATTTGTGTTCTATGGAGTCGAAAGCTTTGTGAAAGTCAAGAAAGAGTATGAGACCATCTGAATGAATAAAATCAGAATAGTCTAGCATATCTAATACTAATCTAATGTTATTAGATATGTGACGGCCTTTCATGAACCCCGACTGAGATTCTGCGATAATGTGATCTAACCCAGTATTTAATCTTTTAGCATAAACGGAAGCTAATATTTTATAATCTAATGTTAATAAAGTAATAGGCCGCCAATTGTCGATTAATAAAGGGTCCTTACTTGGCTTGGGTATAAGGGAGATAACTCCCTGTTTCATAGTAGCAGTCATATCTCCCTGACTGATACATTCCTTGTACGTATGAAATAAAGGCAGTTTAATAATCTCCCAGAAGTGGAGATAAAATTCTACTGAAAGCCCGTCAATACTGGGGGATTTACCTTTTTTCATAGATTGCAAAGCTTTCTTAATTTCATCTAATGACAAATCAGCATCACAAATTTGACTATAATTACGATCAATAACTGTAATACTATGTTTAATTATATCAATAAATTTTTCACAGATGTTAGTGTCAAATTTAGAGGTATAAAGATTGCTATAAAATTTGGTAACAAATTCTGATATTTTTGGGGGGTCTTTAGAGATAATTCCATTATTTATGTGCTGAAAGAGCTTTTCATTGGCCATTTCTTTTTTTCCAGGGCAAAAAAATAACTAGAATTTCTCTCACCCTCCTCGAGCCATTTAGCCCGAGACCTTATACATGCACCTTTAGCCAACTCTAAATATGCTCTATCAAAGGCCATATTTAATTTTTTTATTTCCAAGTGCTCTTCATCTGTAATCTTATCTTTAGCTAGTAAAACATTAAGTCTATTAGTCAAGTCTGAGTCATTTTTATGTTTAAGATTTTTAAGCTCCTTACTTCTTTTAACTGCTATGTATCTGGCTTTGTATTTAAAGAACTCCCAATTTTTTTTATAATCTCCATTTAATCCGGTAAATAATTCACGGGTAAGATTAATGATACTGTCGTAAATTTTTTTGTCTTTTAATAAGGCATTATTAAGCTTCCAGTAGCCTCTCAGTCTCGGGTTATCATTGATGTCACTCAATTTTATTTCAACTAATTTATGATCTGATAAGGGGGCAGTGATGTGAGAAGTATATTTTACATAGTTAAGGAGAGAAGATGAGATTAAAAAAAAATCCATCCTAGATCTAAGAGATAAATTCCTATTGGACCAAGTAAAATCTTTGGTAGAAGGATTAAAGAAACGGCATACATCAGTGAGGGAGAGATCAGCGCAAAGGGAAAAAATGAGATCGTTATTCATCCTGCTATCAAGTCTAGGGGGATGTCTATCCAGGTGATCATCTATACATTCATTAAAATCTCCTCCTAAAATAAAATAAGAGTTATTGTATTTTTTGTTTAACTTTTGAAGTTCATCCACTAGATGAGAGAACATTACTCTGTTGGATGCACGCAAGTTGTGCCCATATACACAGCAAGCTATAAAAGTGGCATTATCTTGTTTTATAACGGCACAAACCCATCTGCCTTCCTCAGAGCACAAAGTTTCCAATACAGTTCCTTTAAACTGGTGTAACATAATAGCAGTTCCAGCTGAGTGGTTACTTCCATGGCTAAAGAAAATTGAGTTTCCCCATTGCGTCCTCCAAAACCTAACATCCGTTTCCCCTAAATGAATTTCTTGAAGAAAAATAAGATCAGCAGCACTTTTTTTACAAAATAAAAAAATTGCTTTTCTTTTTAGACTGTCCCGCAAACCTCTAACATTTAAAGTTACAACCGACAAGGATTTAAACATATACTCCATAACAAGAACTCACAAAACAAATTGAACAATTATAACAAAAAAGTTTCCTTGATTTACCCTAAATGTGAAGGGAGAGGTGGGAAATAACCCATAAAGAACTTAGTTATTGAGGTGATAACTACATAAGGAGCTTAATAGCAAGGTGACAACAATTAAAGAACAAATATAGTAACTTAGTTATATTGTGCTTGCATTTTTTGTACAGATTGTCAATCAATCGTCATCTTTTGATTTTTGCGTGGGAGGAACTTTAAGTGCAAACGGCTGTTTATCTTACATGATATCCGAATAGAAAATTTGCTTCCCGTCAATCAAAGCAAATGAATTACAGAAAGTTGCTTTCTTGCCATCCTCCCTTGCTTTTTTAACGAGAGGCCACAGTTTGTCCCGCGCTGCTCTGTCCTCCGGAGACAAAGGCTCTGAGAATCGCAGTTTATTGTCAATTAGAAACCGGCACCCTTTAGCAGCACCCCAAATGATGTCACGAATACGCCGCTGTGAGAAGAGAATTATGATCGATCTGGCCTTTCCATCTGCCCGCTTCGGACCCAGACGATGAACGACGTCGACACTGTCCTGGAGCACATCTCCGACTCCAGGAGCAATCTTCCCTAAGATGTTGAGGACCACACTTCGGACGTCCTCGTTTTCTTTTTCCACAGCACCGTGTAACTTTAGAAACCATCGCCAACTGTAACGCCTGGACTCCTGTACACTTGCTTTCAGCACTTTATTTTCCTCTTTCAGAACACGTACCTCAGCTTCCAGATGATTGAGAGCCTCCTTGTGTACACCGACATCTAAAATAAGCTGTTGTACCGTCGCTGTCAGATTTTTTATCTGTTTGGAAGTTGCCTCGGTGGTAGTTTCAATCACTGAAATCTTCTGGTTTGTTAATTGGAAACTATTATCGTGTTTTGAAGCGAGCTCACGAATAGCCGTCAAGACATCTTCACTCCCATTCACACTAGACTCCACGCGTTTAGTTTTTTTTGCGGCTGGTTTCTGAGGAGTATCCGGGAGCGATGCAATAACAACCTCATTGTCGAAAGACGGACATGTGTCGAACCATTGTGACTCGGCATCTTTCTGAATTTTCAATCCAGCGCTACTCGCAGTTGATGCGGAATCCTCAAACTGATCGACTGTATTAGACGCGTTGGAGGACATGGTGTCAAGCCAAACTTGTTCAACTTTCTTCTTTCCTTTTATCCCCATGCATACAAAATGTCAAATCGAGGTCGTATAACTTGTTTGTTTAATTTTTAACGTTATCACCGGTCAAAGTAGCAGGTTATTTCACCACTTAACCTTAGTTCCCTGAAGAGCAAACACACACACTACCACCTACATCGCCGCCATCTTGGCCCTCTCTCTGTTCATTCATTCTTGTCAAAGTTAGCCGCTGAATTGACAACACACTGACGTCAGACGCACGTCCGCTAACAAACCAATCAATGTTAAGATGCAGCCCACATAGATTATGACGACAGGGCGCCAGTGCGTCATGTAAAGTTTTTTTGTGCGCTGACATAACTGCAATGTGAAAGCAAACCAAAAAGAACCAAATGTCCAAACACGAACTTTGGTTCGGACCTTGGTGCGGACTTTCAGGTGTGAAAACGCCCTATATAGTCTGAGTAGAATTTTTTTCTTGCGGGTGTCCGAGAACTATTGTGTGATTGGTCAGACATTTAAAGTGGGCGTGGTTAATGCGGAGAAACGCAGATGATCGGCACCTGGTTTTCTCGTGAAGTAGGCCTATGGCATGTACTGGCCAGAACGAACTTTGTTCTTGTTCTTGCCACCTCGAGAAAACTGAACAAATTTCTTTGTTCTTGCAAAGTATGTTTCAAGCTTAATTGCCATTACATGCACTGATCACCATCACGTTTCAGTTTATACATGTCACATAACCTGTTTTAGAGCGTTAATTTGGTATTGTATTTTAGGTGCTATCTGACTCGTCTGTCAGACAGACCCATCGTGTTAACCGTCTTGTGTGTTCTCAAATTGTTCTCAAGATGTTCTCAAGAAGCTTTGAATGTATTTCTTACTGTTCCCTCGCTGTTTTATTTATTGAATTATCAACTTATAGTCGTTTTTGATGTCGTTTAAACTTTATGTAGGCCTAGTATTGTTCCCAGCTAGGCATAACATTAACTTTTGTAACAACGTTAATCAGCTGTGGAAAATGAACTAACGTTACAATAAGTGGTGGGTGGGTATTGGACAGTTAGGGCTTTCATCGCACGATTTTTTCCAATCTTTAATGAGACTTTATATTGACAATATCTTCGAAATACACCATTAAAATGTCCTCAACGCTAGGTGTGTGTGTGTGTTGTGATGAGCTGCAGTGCCTGTGCTTTCAGAGCTGCGTGCTTTTATTCTTTTGTGTTATTCAAATATCACACTTGAATCATATTTATAGCTACTAACTGTAGATTTGTAGCCTATGTGTGATGTAGGCCTACTTTATCTGAAAACACATCTCTCGCATTTGCTTACACTCCAGCAATTAGCCTACTCCTCCCATGTGATGTATAGGTTGTCGACCCTGGCTTAGGTTAAGAACCTAAGGTTAGGTTTTTTTTTGAAGCAAACTACTTCAGTGTAGTTAAAGGTCCCATGGCATGGGTTGTTTTATTGTTTTATAATGTCTCCTGGGGTGTACTTATATTGATAGTATGGTTTTTACATCAAAAATTTCATAATTTAGAAATAAAAGGCATTATTTCTTTATTGATATTAGCCCTCTGTTTAGAATGCTCTGTTTCAAGGGGTGTGACTGCTGTGAGTCTTCAGTGAAAACACTCACTGTTGTGATTGGCTGAAATCTTTGCATTTAAATTAGATAACGTGCGGATGGGGGTGTGGTTTAGTTAGGCGCGACTGGCGAGCAAGGGGGTAATCTAGCACTCTGAAAGCGTTCCACCCATAGGGGCGGCCATTGCTAACCAAGCCATCACCTGCTGTTAGCATCCCATTGACTCCCATTCATTTTTGAGTCACTTTGACAGTGAATAACTTTACATCAGAGCCGTTTAAAGACTCAATTTGTTTATTTATAAATAAACACGACAATGCATAAAAGGCTTCATTACCTTGTATCTTACACTATCGCCCGCAGAAGCTGTTTTTGTAAAAATAGGCTAACGATTACGTCATAACCAACGCGACTCTGTCGCACAGTTGAGAAATTACCGTATAGACCTGAGGAGACGCTCGCAGGCAATCTTTTACTGTCTATGAGACAGTCGGGGGGACGTGGAGACATAAAGTCTGATAAAGTCAAGGGAGAAGAATGGGGAGAAGCCCAAAGTGAGCCAAAAGCAACGGGAGAAAATATTTAAACAACGGGATTCAGCTTTCACTTTCCACATCTACTAGAAGACTTACAGCTGTCCGACAGGTTGCTCACGTCACATCTACGTTGTCAAGCTCAGCCATCAGGAAGTGAGTGCTCCTTTACTGACATCACTTAATGCCGTAGAAGTCAATGGGATCGCTCCGTCCATTTCTTTTACTGTCTATGCTCGCGAGCAGAGCAACGCTGCCAGTCGAGAGAGAGACAGAGATAAACTGAGCTGGGGAAAGATTGCTGAGGAAGTGTTATTGTACCGAGTTTTTGAGAGCTCTCAAAAATCTAGAGTATCTGAGAGCTCTGAATAAACACGAGTGAACTTTGCAACGTTATTTCTCTCACAAAATGCTTTCACCACAGCTAACAACAAACACGACATCGCCATGATACAGTAAGAGCTTCTGTTAAGCATAAAGACCAGCGTCATTCAAACGTTTGAATGCTCTCTGTAGTTTAATAATTTAAATAACAGATTTGTTTCATGCTGCTAACAGAAATTACGTGAGGTTGATGGTTTTAGTCACTGGCTTGATTTACTGATGCATCAAGATTGCCAGCTGCAGGACTGACAGTATTAAACGATTTAGAAAGAAAGTCTGAGTGAACTTGAATGATTAGCTACACATCAGAGCTCACTGATCCCAGATCAGACATTAATGAACACTGTTACTCACTGTTTGTGGCGGTGCTGTTGAATCCGTATCCACTGATAAACTGACTCCTTTCTCTACTAATTCTCTGGGCGGGCAAAGCAGAGGAAGGGGAGGAAACCTTTCCTGGTATGACGTCATAACAGGAGAATTCTAGATCAGCTCGTCTGAGCTCTCATTTTCTCACAGGCAGAGAAAGACACCCTGAACTCGTTTTATACTGATCAAAATTTCTAGCCACTTGGGGACAATATTCAGGCTAGGGGAACTCTTATTAATGTTGAAAAACCTCATAAAATAAAAATGTCATGCCATGGGACCTTTAATATGTGGCGATAACATCACGCTTATCATGGAAGATTTGAAGTTGTGACGATCGGGTGTGAGTGTAGGCGGTTTGTTTTTAACAGCTGATACGGTGATGTTAGAGCTGATCCGAACATCACTTGTTCATTTCAAGTAAGCCTACCAAGAAAGCCTACAAAGCTTTCAGAAGACAGTAAAGGTTTATGTCATGCCTGAGCTGAAACATGAAAGTTTAGTTGCACAACATAAATATAATGTTTAGGAATTATTGCTATTTATATTACTATTATTTTGGTTTATTAGTTGTAGGTTTAGTTTTAGATTGAACTATGTTTACCTTTTTAAAGTAATTTGAAATAGATTTTTATATATGATAATTGTATGCATTAAATTTGTTTAGTTTTACAGTTATTATGCAGTTTCAGCAATAAAACTTAATTTTTAGTATTGCTCTTTAAAAAAGAAAAAGTAATTATCTGACTAATCAAACGATTAAATGCTAGATTAAAGGTGCACTATGCAGCTTTTGTCCACTGGAGGGCGCCTATGCAAAACAAATGCGTAGTTTGATGACGCAAAGTGTGAGCGCAGCATCTTGGGAGATGTGGTCTTCTCATCACAACCGGTGAAAAATAGGACTCGGGCAGAAATCACGTTCATGCATGTGGTTATTAACGTTACTGTAGTCTAAAGCAGAGCAGGATCGAGTGTTATGGACCTGAGCACAGCTGCTGGAGCGATTGTTAAACAAATACCCGCCTTGCGAATACCGGGACTTTTATTATGACGGGACGGGACTCATTTGCCGGGCGCCTGCACAGATCCGCTCTTCCGGTTATGATTTTGAGGTAATGGAGCTCTGTTTATCATATTAGATACATTAAAGTGTGTTTAAAACGATGTTATGACGTTACTCCGTGCGTTCGGTTGTTCACACTGCTAAGAGTAAAGCGCTCCTGCCAAATAAAAGCCGAAACCGAGGGTAACGCAGATATGACGCAATTGACAGGCGACTCCCTCAAATGCAATGCTGCAACGTCCCTGTCCTTAGTTAAAATAGCAATTTTCTCACAATTTACAAATAGTTGGAAACATCTGGGATATTGTAGGTACTCAACTGAACAAAATATATAACACTGGCATAGTGGTTTTTGGATATTTTACTGCAAAAATACTACATAGTTCACCTTTAATCCATTACAAAAAGAATCGATAGCTGCACCCTACTAACATCATTAAATGTATGCATAATTTTTCATGTCAAATTTGATTAAAGAATTTTGGTTATAAGACACTATATAGTATATATATATATATATATATATATATATATATATATATATATATATATATATATATATATATATATATATAATACTTTGCGTGCTTTATTTATTTCGGTAGTGAAGTTAAACAGGCAACTTGTCCTTCAATAGTCCTTCAAAATAATTCACTTATCCCAGATCTCTGTCAAGCCCTGATTAAATAAGTATTTTCAACACATGTCTGCATGTTACTCAGTTTCAGTTTCATTTATTTCATTACTTGTGTTGCTAAAAAAAAAAAACGTGTTCCTTTCTTTAAGAGTTTTCCTGGCAATAAACCCTGAATGAGGATCAAAGGCTGAGATGAAGGGATCGAAACAACATCAACACATTCCTCCCAAGATTTCAGAGGTTCCTATATAATTTTTTTTTTTTTTGAAAATCCATGTACAATTTTAGCTTTTTTTCCAAACTTAAACTGAGCAGTAATTGCTTCAAATAGGCACATGGAAAGAGGTAATGATCACACACAGATACATGGAGCCCTGCATCCCACTTAATGCTCTTATTTTAAGGAAAATTGCCACAAACACTGGAACATTTTAAAGATGTCTAGCAATTGTTAATGATATTGATGGGTTGGTGCTGTGGTGTTGTTGTTGTTTTTTTTTTTTTAAATGGTTGTAAATCTCTAAAATTCGCTTGTTTTGAATCGTTACTTTGTTACCAATCTTTGGTGTCAGTATCCTACATTGTTATATTTGTCTTTTGCTCTTAAAGGGTTAGTTCACCCCAACATTTTAATTGTGTCAATAATTAGTACTTATCCTCATGTCGTTCAACACAGCAAGACTTTTGTTCATCTTCAGACACAGATGAAGATATCAGATGAATAACTAAATAACGACTTGTATAGTGATTGGCCGATTTCAAAACAAAGTTTCAGAGTTTCAGAGTTTCACAGTTATGAAGTTTAACATTTTGACAGTGCAACACTTGTACACATATGCATGTTTATAGTTGTCTTGCTGTTAAGTGTATTTTTTATTTCAGCTTAAGATTCATTTCATTTGTACAACAAAATATATTCAATGCATTTAATAATGTTTACCAAAGATAAAAATAAACCATGTTTGGTTTCTGTATTTTGGTTTGTGCTGCATTTATTTGACCATGTTTATTGAATCAAAAAACAGCATTGCTGGTAATGGATGCCATTTTAATGTATTTTGGCAAAACTTTAGTGATTTATATACAAAACTAGTACAAAATTTCAGTTTTCAAAATTTAAATTATTAACGGAAGTGTATGTAAATGTTATGGAGGTTGTCCTGTAAATCTACAGAATTTTCTGTTTTTTTGACTGACAGAAATGTCTGTGAAAGTACAGTAGGTGTACTGTAAATCTACGGAATCTTCCGTTTTAGAGTTGAAGGAAATGTCCGTAACTACAGGTCCTTCTCAAAAAATTTGCATACTGTGATAAAGTTCATTATTTTCCATAATGTAATGATAAAAAATAAACTTTCATATATTTTAGATTCATTGCACACCAACTGAAATATTTCAGGTCTTTTATTGTTTTAATACTGATGATTTTGGCATACAGCTCATGAAAACCCAAAATTCCTGTTTCTTAAAATTTACATATCATGAAAAGGTTCCCTAAACGAGCTCTTAACCTAATCATCTGAATCAACTGATTAACTCTAAACACCTGCAAAAGATTCCTGAGGCTTTTAAAAACTCCCAGCCTGGTTCATTACTTAAAACCGCAATCATGGGTAGGACTGCCGACCTGACTGCTGTCCAGAAGGCCATCATTGACACCCTCAAGCGAGAGGTTAAGACACAGAAAGAAATTTCTGAACGAATAGGCTGTTCCCAGAGTGCTGTATCAAGGCACCTCAGTGGGAAGTCTGTGGGAAGGAAAGTGTGGCAAAAAACGCTGCACAACGAGAAGAGGTGACCGGACCCTGAGGAAGATTGTGGAGAAGGACCGATTCCTGACCTTGGAGGACCTGCGGAAGAAGTGGACTGAGTCTGGAGTAGAAACATCCAGAGCCACCGTGCACAGGCGTGTGCAGGAAATGGGCTACAGGTGCCGCATTCCCTAGGTCAAGACACTTTGGGCCACAGAGAAGCAGCACTGGACTGTTGCTCAGTGGTCCAAAGTACTTTTTTCAGATGAAAGCAAATTTTGCATGTCATTCGGAAATCAAGGTGCCAGAGTCTGGAGGAAGACTGAGGAGAAGGAAATGCTAAAATGCCTGAAGTCCAGTGTCAAGTACCCACAGTCAGTGATGGTCTGGGGTGCCATGTCAGCTGCTGGTGTTGGTCCACTGTGTTTTATCAAGGGCAGGGTCAATGCAGCTAGCTATCAGGAGATTTTGGAGCACTTCATGCTTTCATCTGCTGAAAAGCTTTATGGAGATGAAGATTTCGTTTTTCAGCACGACCTGGCACCTGCTCACAGTGCCAAAACCACTGGTAAATGGTTTACTGACCATGGTATTACTGTGCTCAATTGGCCTGCCAACTCTCCTGACCTGAACCCCATAGAGAATCTGTGGGATATTGTGAAGAGAAAGTTGAGAGACGAGAGACCCAACACTCTGGATGAGCTTAAAAGGTCCCGTTCTTCGCGATTCCATCTTTCAAACTTTAGTTAGTGTGTAATGTTGCTGTTACCTGTAAAATTATAAAGCGCAAAGTTCAATGCCAAGCGAGATATTTTATTTAACAGAAGTTCCTTTTCAAAGCCTACAGCGAACGGCCGGTTTGGATTACACCCCTGCACTTCCTTCAGAAATGACGTCACTAGAACCGTTTGTTGACTAACCCTTCGCCCACAAGAACACACAATATAGGGGGCGTGGTCTTGTTGCTCTCCCACGTGGAGAAGAGCGCACATTCAGCGCTTGCATCTCCCTGTTATGGTAAAAGGCGGGACCTTTCCGGGCAAAGTGCGCTAAGCTGCTGTCCAATCACAACACGGGAAGCGCTGGCCCAATCAGAACTCATTACGTGTTTCTGAAGGAGGGACGTCATAGAACAAGGAAATCATCAGGCCGCTTTTAGGACAGCGAAACAGCGCTGTACAGATAAGTCAATTGTGTGAAAAATACTGTTTTTTTTACACGCGAAACATGAACTCATGTTATATTGCACACTGTAAACATAATCAAAGCTTCGAAAACACGCGAAGAACGGGACCTTTAAAGGGGGGGTGAAATGCTGTTTCATGCATACTGAGCTTTTTACACTGTTAAAGACTTGGATTCCCATCCTAAACATAGACAAAGTTTCAAAAACTAATGTTGGACGTTTGATGGAGTATTTCTGTGTCAAAAATACTCCTTCCGGTTTCTCACAAGTTTCGGCGAGTTTTTTTCGAGTATGGGTCTACTTGACGTTAATAGATCGGAAGGTCCTTGTATGGGCCGTACGGGCTCTTCTCCCGGTAGGGTGCGCGTTCGGGTGACTAGAGCGAGAGAGGACATGCATGCCCATCAAGACTCTCTCAGGTCCAGATCCAGGCGCCGCGCTCCACTTTATTCCTTTGGGTGACATCAAGCGACTTCAACGCTTCAGCACAGCATTCCGGGAAGGCAGCGCTGCATTTGAACCGATTTGAACGCAGAAATGACGGGAAGCTTCACAACATCGCGTTTCTCCACGGTCACTGCTGTCAGGACTTCACCAAATCATACCAAAGAAGTGTGTTTTTGACGGAGCGGTCCCAGCGATAAAGGTTCAGTCCTGCTTTGGAAGCAGCTGGTGAGTAAAATTGCTTCAAATGTCTATGCTGTTGCCTCGTCGCGTGAGTAAACATCAGTAAACGACACGATCGCGTGCTTCGTCATTCAAATGCGCTAACGCACTCTATTGTGTTGTTCTATGTACACTAGTCTGACGTGCAAAGAGACAGTAAACACACACAAATGTTGACAGGCCACTAAATACAGTACATACCACAGAAACGGACGTCCTGCTGTTGCTGTTTCTCCTGTTCAATTTATTTCAGCCTCCGAATGATTCTGGATCAGTATCTGTATAAGCTGAGCTGGATAGCCATGAGTTTCTCCACGCTTGAGGACGTCACCGCTTTGCGCTCGTCATTCTTTAGCTCCGCCCACTCGATTCGCCTCCAGGCGCTCGGTTTTTTCCGGAAAGACTCGGTACAACCCATATTTCTTTTATAAATATAATAAAACTAAAGACTTTTCAGAGATATGAAGGATGCAATACTACTCTATAGGTACTCAAGATTGACATGAGATTGACTGAAACTGAGTGTTTCACCCCCCCTTTAAGGCCGCTATCGAAGCATCCTGGGCCTCCATTACACCTCAGCAGTGCCACAGGCTGATCGCCTCCATGCCACGCCGCACTGAAGCAGTCATTTCTGCAAAAAGATTCCTGACCAAGTATTGAATGCATAACTGAACATAATTATTTGAAGGTTGACTTTTTTTGTAAACACTTTTTTATTGGTCGGATTACATTTTTTAAAATAGGAATTTTGGGTTTTCATGAGCTGTATGCCAAAATCATCATTGTTAAAACAATAAAAGACCTGAAATATTTCAGTTGGTGTGCAATGAATCTAAAATATATGAAAGTTTATTTTTTATCATTACATTATGGAAAATAATGAACTTTATCACAATATGCTAATTTTTTGAGAAGGACCTGTATTAAGATGTAGTTGAAGGGTCAACAGTCTAATTATTGATGTCATTAAATAAAATAACTACAGATGTAATTACCTGCAGTTAATTTTTTTTTAAAATAAGCACTATGTAAAACATCCATGACCACAATAAGAGCATTGTATAAAATTATTAATTTAAATATTAGTGCTTAGTAGTTAAAGACAGTGATAAAGTGGGACCTAAAAAGCTTTACTATTAGCAAGACAACATTTCAAAAGGGTTAGTCCAAATTTGAAGTCAACTAAACAGAAATTAATATAACGCTTCAAAATCTGGTCTTAAGACAGAAACAAAGTTATAATAACTAAGCCTACACAATAAAGAAAAGCTAATTTTTTAAAACATAATTTAGTCTAATTCCAGATAACGCATCAGAAGAATAAAAGACATAATGAAGTCAACATACAAACCTGCGAAATACAGAAGCTGTGAAGCTGCCGAGAAATAAACAAGTCCAAAGAAATGTTGAGGCATATTTTATGCTCAGAGAAAAACAACTGATCAGAAATGCTGTAAATAAGACGCACCTTTATCACTGTGACTCTGACTGTAAGTCTGTGACTGAGTAGCTTTATCTCGAACAACGCAATAAGGAATACAAAAAATAAACTAACCACCTCCCCCAAAAAACGGAAAACTAACAGACCCAGAAACGAAACAAAATGAAATTAGAAAGAACCTGAATCTTTGGGTTTACAACAGCTGTAGATGACACTGATGTTGGTTGACACGGAGTTCTTTGATTCGTAATAATTGTATGTTCTCACATTCATTTAACATCATTTAAAAAATCTAAAGTTTTTCTGAAAATCACATTGTCCAGAAAAAGATATTGTTTTAATGCATACAGCGCCCACCTGCGGCAATTGAATAGGACGCAGAGACATCTGAATGACATCAACTGTAAGGGTTTATCACAACACTTCTTACAAGATCCAGGTTGAGAGGTCAGATTGTTGCCTGGGATCCTGTGAAATGTACAGTAACGGTGTTAGGGCTCTGAACCCAGCAAACACAGAACGTTCCCCTAACGTTAGTTTTTGGTTCCCATTTGGTTATTTTTTGGGAACCAAATACTAACGTTAGGGGAACGTTCTTTTTAGGTTTTATTTTTTAACAACCATAAAATAACGGTCCCAGAACGTTGCAGGGTGGTTACTTTTAAATAACCAAGAAATAACTATTAGAGAACGTTACCTAATGGTTATTTTTAGGTTATTATTTTGCAACCATAAAACAACGTTCCTAGAACATTGGAGGGTGGTTATTTTTTTAATAACCAAGAAATAACTTAAAGAGAACGTTCTCTAATGATTATTTTTAGGTTATTATTTTACAACCATAAAATAACGTTCCCAGAACGTTGCAGGGTGGTTACTTTTAAATAACCAACAAAATAACTATTAGAGAATGCTACCTAATGGTTATTTTTAGCTTATTATTTTGCAACCATAAAACAACGTTCCCAGAACGTTGGAGGGTGGTTATTTTTAAATAACCAAGAAATAACTAGTAGAGAACATTACCTAATGGTTAATTTTAGGTTATTATTTTGCAACCATAAAACAACGTTCCTAGAATTGAAGGTTATTTTTTGAATAAACTAACAACTTATAGAGAACCTTTCATAATGGTTATTTTTAGGTTATTTTGTAACCATAACATTCCAGGGTGTTTTTTTTATAACCTATAAACAACTTACATTTTTTTTTTATTACTTATAAAGCATAGATTACCTAATGGTATTATTATTATCTGCACACTTTAGCATTGCCAGGTGTGAATAACAAAACGTGACTTTTCATAGCTGAAATAAGCTAGGGTTAAGCAAAGTGAAAAGACAACCATAAATTCATGTTTGTATTCATTGCAAGCAAGCTCTCCAGCACGCGTTTTCTCCAACAGCACACACTTCTCCTCACCTCACAAATCTGCTTTGTTACCCTTGTGTCATACCGTCGTATAAGAGAACATTTATTAAATAGTATTAAAGTCTGGACAGAATAATAGATTAAAAAAAACTATACCATTAGGTGTCAGAATATTTTTGTACTCAGCTCACTAGGGGGTTAAATGTTAGGCAATCAGGCAAGGTTTTTTTTTTTAATCAGGTTTTTTAAGGTATACACATTGCTGAGCAATCTTTTGATCAAGAAAAAAACAAAACACCACAATTACACAGTGTTGAACAGTTTTATTAAAATAGGAACAAATTAAACAAACCACAGTTTTACAATGGACATTTATACCTCAGATATATATATATATATATATATATATATATATATATATATATATATATATATATATATATATATATATATATATATATATATATATATATATGATCAACTAATGCAGAGAACCAACCAATTCCAAAGGTTGAGGGTTTACAGCTTTTTTTCCCACTGTACTCTCAAATGTACTTATTCTGCTGTAAAAAAAAATGTTTTACACATTTAACTTAACAGCTCTCTTTACATATACACAATTATAATATACTCCTAAATCTACTAAATAAATGTACTCCTATCCGGCTAGCTGGAAAAAACACAATCACTTTCTGTCACATGCCTGTCCTGTCGTGTGTGCACTTGTGGGTTTTGTTATGTTGAGCATGTGCTCGTGTCCCTGTCAGTTCCCTCCCCCTTGTTATCTGATTATTGGTTAATTTGCCCCACCTGTTCTCCCTCATTATCTGCCTTGTTTGTTCCCTTTATAATCTCCCTGTGTTTGTCAGTCTGTGTTGGATCCTTGTGTAATGTCTGCGTCTCCCGTTCCCCCAGTGACTTCTGTTGGTATGTTTTGAGTTTTAGTTTATGTTCTATTATGTGTTTTGCCCCCTCGTGGGTGTTTGTTTTGTATATATGTTTTATTTGTTATAAATATATATCCTTTTCTGCACTTGAGTCCTCGCACCATTTCCTTTGTCTGTAACGTGACAGAAGGATCCAACCATACAATGAGGACTCAGCAGAGAAGTTCTCCCTCGGTGCCAGTCCCGGGGGTCCCGAGTCCGGGAATCCCGAGTCCAGACATGGCCTGGAGGGCTGTTATGGGAGGCTTTGTGGTGGCAGTCCTGCAAGCTTGGGAGAAGCACAGGGTGTCATCCACAACTCCGGTGGTCCCAGTTCCGGTGGATCGTGTTCCGGTGGTCCCAGTTCCGGTGGTCCCTGTGCCGGTGGATCGTGTTCCGGTGGATCGTGTTCCGGTGGTCCCTGTGCCGGTGGATCGTGTTCCGGTGGTCCCTGTGCCGGTGGATCGTGTTCCGGTGGTCCCTGTGCCGGTGGATCGTTTTCCGGTGGTCCCTGTGCCGGTGGACTCCGTTCCGGTGGTCCCGAGTCCGGAAACGGCCTGGAGGGCTGTGATGGGATGCTTTGTGGTGGCAGTCCTGCATGCGTGGAAGGAGCACAGGGCTTTATCCGAAGCCCCGGAGGCAGTTCCGGTGGTCCCAGTTCCGGCGGATCGTGTTCCGGTGGTCCCTGTGCCGGTGGATCGTGTTCCGGTGGTCCCTGTGCTGGTGGATCGTGTTCCGGTGGTCCCAGTTCCGGCAGATCATGTTCCGGTGGTCCCAATGCCAGCAGATCGTATTCCGGTGGTCCCAGTGCTGGTGGATACTGCTGGACTGGAGAAGTTTCCCAAACGCCCTGCCTGCGCCGCTGAGGCGTCCTGCTCTCCCTGCGCCGCTGAGGCGTCCTGCTCTCCCTGCGCCGCTGAGGCGTCCTGCTCTCCCTGCGCCCCTGAGGCGTCCTGCTCTCCCTGCGCCCCTGAGGCGTCCTGCTCTCCGTGCGCCGCTGAGGCGCCCTGCTCTCCGTGCGCCGCTGAGGCGCCCTGCTCTCCGTGCGCCGCTGAGGCGCCCTGCTCTCCGTGCGCCGCTGAGGCGCCCTGCTCTCCGTGCGCCGCTGAGGCGTCCTGCTCTCCGTGCGCCGCTGAGGCGTCCTGCTCTCCGTGCGCCGCTGAGGCGTCCTGCTCTCCGTGCGCCGCTGAGGCGTCCTGCTCTCCGTGCGCCCCTGAGGCGTCCTGCTCTCCGTGCGCCGCTGAGGCGTCCTGCTCTCCGTGCGCCGCTGAGGCGTCCTGCTCTCCGTGCGCCGCTGAGGCGTCCTGCTCTCCGTGCGCCGCTGAGGCGTCCTGCTCTCCGTGCGCCGCTGAGGCGTCCTGCTCTCCGTGCGCCGCTGAGGCGTCCTGCTCTCCGTGCGCCGCTGAGGCGTCCTGCTCTCCGTGCGCCGCTGAGGCGTCCTGCCCTCCGTGCGCCGCTGAGGCGTCCTGCCCTCCGTGCGCCCCTGAGGCGTCCTGCCCTCCGTGCGCCGCTGAGGCGTCCT
Organism: Pseudorasbora parva; assembly: GCF_024679245.1. Lineage (NCBI taxonomy): Eukaryota > Metazoa > Chordata > Actinopteri > Cypriniformes > Gobionidae > Pseudorasbora > Pseudorasbora parva. The sequence continues at coordinate 43,446,876 of NC_090173.1, read as the reverse complement.
GCCCTCCGTGCGCCGCTGAGGCGTCCTGCCCTCCGTGCGCCGCTGAGGCGTCCTGCCCTCCGTGCGCCGCTGAGGCGTCCTGCCCTCCGTGCGCCGCTGAGGCGTCCTGCTCTCCGTGCGCCGCTGAGGCGTCCTGCTCTCCGTGCGCCGCTGAGGCGTCCTGCTCTCCGTGCGCCGCTGAGGCGTCCTGCTCTCCGTGCGCCGCTGAGGCGTCCTGCTCTCCGTGCGCCGCTGAGGCGTCCTGCTCTCCGTGCGCCGCTGAGGCGTCCTGCTCTCCGTGCGCCGCTGAGGCGTCCTGCTCTCCGTGCGCCGCTGAGGCGTCCTGCTCTCCGTGCGCCGCTGAGGCGTCCTGCTCTCCGTGCGCCGCTGAGGCGTCCTGCTCTCCGTGCGCCGCTGAGGCGTCCTGCTCTCCGTGCGCCGCTGAGGCGTCCTGCTCTCCGTGCGCCGCTGAGGCGTCCTGCTCTCCGTGCGCCGCTGAGGCGTCCTGCTCTCCGTGCGCCGCTGAGGCGTCCTGCTCTCCGTGCGCCGCTGAGGCGTCCTGCTCTCCGTGCGCCGCTGAGGCGTCCTGCTCTCCGTGCGCCGCTGAGGCGTCCTGCTCTCCGTGCGCCGCTGAGGCGTCCTGCTCTCCGTGCGCCGCTGAGGCGTCCTGCTCTCCGTGCGCCGCTGAGGCGTCCTGCTCTCCGTGCGCCGCTGAGGCGTCCTGCTCTCCGTGCGCCGCTGAGGCGTCCTGCTCTCCGTGCGCCGCTGAGGCGTCCTGCTCTCCGTGCGCCGCTGAGGCGTCCTGCTCTCCGTGCGCCGCTGAGGCGTCCTGCTCTCCGTGCGCCGCTGAGGCGTCCTGCTCTCCGTGCGCCGCTGAGGCGTCCTGCTCTCCGTGCGCCGCTGAGGCGTCCTGCTCTCCGTGCGCCGCTGAGGCGTCCTGCTCTCCGTGCGCCGCTGAGGCGTCCTGCTCTCCGTGCGCCGCTGAGGCGTCCTGCTCTCACCGCGCCTCCCTGGCGCTCCCTGCACTGACCGCACCACCCAGGAGTCCTGCTCTCACCGCGCCTCCCTGGCGCCCTGCTCTACCCATGCCGCCCTGGCCGCCTGAACTCTGCGGGCCGCCCCGGCCACCTGAACTCGGTGGGCCTCCCGACTTCGGCGGGCCGCCCTGGTCATTCGAACTTTGTGTGCCACCATGGCCTCCTGAACTTTTTGTTTTCCTCGTTCCTCCCTTGTTTACCCCTCCCTTGTCTGTACCTTCTTTGTCTGTCCCTCCCGTGCCCCCCTGGTCTGTCCCTCCCGTGCCCCCCTGGTCTGTCCCTCCCGTGCCCCCCTGGTCTGTCCCTCCCGTGCCCCCCTGGTCTGTCCCTCCCGTCCCTCCCTGGTCTGTCCCTCCCGTCCCTCCCTGGTCTGTCCCTCCCGTCCCTCCCTGGTCTGTCCCTCCCGTCCCTCCCTGGTCTGTCCCTCCCGTCCCGCCCGGGTCTGTCCCTCCCGTCCCTAGTGGAGCGTCTGGTAGCCGCTCCTTAAGGAGGGGGTAATGTCACATGCCTGTCCTGTCGTGTGTGCACTTGTGGGTTTTGTTATGTTGAGCATGTGCTCGTGTCCCTGTCAGTTCCCTCCCCCTTGTTATCTGATTATTGGTTAATTTGCCCCACCTGTTCTCCCTCATTATCTGCCTTGTTTGTTCCCTTTATAATCTCCCTGTGTTTGTCAGTCTGTGTTGGATCCTTGTGTAATGTCTGCGTCTCCCGTTCCCCCAGTGACTTCTGTTGGTATGTTTTGAGTTTTAGTTTATGTTCTATTATGTGTTTTGCCCCCTCGTGGGTGTTTGTTTTGTATATATGTTTTATTTGTTATAAATATATATCCTTTTCTGCACTTGAGTCCTCGCACCATTTCCTTTGTCTGTAACGTGACACTTTCTTTTACACAGCTAAACTTTCTGGTCTTGTCTTGACCCCATAATCTTTCTGTTAAGATTGTTTATGTTTTTCCTATGCTGTAACAAACATTCAAAACAAACTGCACACTCAATTGCTGTTTAAGATTAGTTTAGTTCATTAACATGATCATTTTATGTCTCTTTTGAAAGTTTTCACAGAGTATGTGATCACTAGTTTTTGCCATGTGCTTTATTTTACCACTAAGATTTTCTTGATTTTCTTTCCTTTCAGACCTGGATTTCCTCTAAGACCAGATCTGTCAAAAGCTGATGTGGGACGTGTTGGCTGTTTTTTTGCCTCTTCCTACGTTTTTTCACCCATTGGTTCTCTTGATTATGTCCTCTCAGATCTGGACTTCCTCCCAGGCCAGCTGTTTTAAAAGCAGGTTTGGGATGTTTTGACAGTATTTTTTGCCCTATCAAGGATTTTTGATCCATTGGTTTTCAATGATTTCTAAAACAGTATTTAAGGAAAGAAAGTCAGAGAAAATTCATTTTAAAATGCAATGAATGTATTGTTAAAACCTGTTTTAAATAAATGTCTGTAAACATTATGGTACATAGGGATGTTAATAGATATCAGACAATAGAGTAAATAGAAAACAGTATTTATTTTAACTTTTATACTGTAGAATTGTAGTTGGAACCATTGCTGCCAGTACTTTTTGAAATTACAGAACAGCCATACAAATTAAAAACTGTAAAATTACGGTAAAGGGCTGGAACCACAGCTGCCAGTACTTTACTGTGAAATTATAGCATTATGGAAACCGTAAAATTACGGTAAATGACTGGAACTTGCTTGCCAGTACTTTACTGTGAAATTACAGCATTGTGGCCTTCTCACCGGCCTTCCCAAAAAGACCATTAGACAGCTGCAGCTCATACAGAACAATGCTGCCAGGATTCTGAGCAGAACCAGAAAATATGATCATATCACACCAAAGGTCAAAATCCTCAGGTTACACTGGCTTCCAGTTACATCTAGGATCGATTTTAAAGTACTATTACTTGTTTATAAATCTCTCAATGAGCTAGGACCTCAATACATTGCAGATATGCTGATTAAATACAAACCCAACAGATCACTCAGATCAGCAGGATCAAGTCAGTTAGAAATACCAAGAGTTCACTCAAAGCAAGGAGAGTCTGCCTTTAGCTATTATGCCAGCCGTAGTTGGAACCAGCTTCCTGAACAGATCAGATGTGCTCCAACAGTAGCCACATTCAAATCCAGACTCAAAAAACACATCTGTTCAGCTAGGCATTTACTGAATGAGCTCTGAGCACTGTATGTCCGACTGATTGCACCATTTTTTAAATTCTTTTTATAACTGTTTTAGTTTAGCTTTGTTCTTTTCTTTGGTTATCATATTATTTTTAATTCTCTTTACATTGTATTCTTTTTCTTATGCATTTTTTTTATCCCTATTTTAATTCCTTTCTATTTAAAGCACTTTGAATTGCCTTTGTGTATGAAATGTGCTATATAAATAAACTGGCCTTGCCTTAAAGTGTGTATAATAATTTTAACTATTATGAGTACCTGACATTTCTTTTTAAATCAGCATTTTTATCAGGCTCTCCAATTGGTTCAGTTATTTCACTTTAAAGGCAATATCTGATCGCTATTACTTAACCTAAACATTGCAGCCTGATAAAGTGCTTTAAAAGATCAGTGAGCGCGAAGTGGAGCAATGAAAGACAAGTTCTTTTAGGCTATTTTTTTCAGATGTTGATATGATTTTTTTTTATAGCTTTTAAATGTTGCCGTATGGACTGTTGAGTGAGCATGGTGATGAGATGATCATTTTGAATTAATTTTCATAAATGTTGCTAAATTTCTGACAATATCATGGACCACATCTTTTTAGAGTTTGTGGTTTTATGCAGATTTTATATAGGCCTAATGTAAAATTGGATAAATGGGCCTACTGGGTATTTTTTTTTTTTTTTTTTTTTATGTTGAACCCATCATGAGAGCAGCCCCTATTTTAGAAATGTATCATGATAACATTTATAATAATTTGTCTGTGGTGTTAATGTATTTCATGGTAACAGAGTATACAACCAAAAATGTTACATTTTTTATAAATTTGTTTTATAAAAAAAAAAATTATTAAAAAAAAAAAATGAAAGCGTAAAACTAGCTTTTTGTTGTTGTTGACATTATCATTTCGTCATACAAAATGACCTGCTGCTGAACAACGTATTTAAACAGCGTTCATGTAAAACTTCTGTGGTGTTACTTCAAAAGTTAAAAATGTATCTGAATTTTCTTTCAGCACGATTTGATCGCCTGACGCACGACTGACCAATCAGAATCAAGTAGTCCGCTACAAAATTAGGCCTATTTAAATGAAACCTCAACATTTGCAGTGTGAATTATTGACTTCTTTTAAAATGTGTAAGTGCCTCACAAGCAGCTCTTGTAAAATTAAATAGAGAACGGGCTCAACACTTACCTACTTAAAATTCCTACTACGGCGAAGGCTTACAGCATGAATATTAATTACGTAATGCTGACGTTGCTTAGTAACCTGGAAAGAGTGTACACTCACGTAGCCTACTTAATATTCATAATGCAATCCTTCGCCATAGTAAGATAAATAAAATCGCCAGTGGGATTCACGCAGACACTTTCTACACCTCCCATTTCTACGTCAAATCCTTCCCATCAGCGGATGTTATTGGAAAACTGGGGCTACAAGCATCAACGTATAAGCTAGAAAGCATTGAAAAGTTATCAAAACCTGATATCGTGATTGACGCCGTGGATACAGAAGGTAACAGCACGTTGCCCGTATGACTATTGCTTTGTGTTTTTGTGCGCTCGCAGCATCTCTGCAGCCGCAGGCCTGTGCTTGCATCACTCACAAGTAACTAGCCCATCAATCGCCGACAGATTTTTATCGCTAACGATGTTTGGTTTCTAAGAGTTGTTACGTTTTGTTTGATTTCGTGATTCATATGATTCGTTTTATGTTAACGTGACTAAATGACAGTGAGATATGTTAGCTAGCCAGGCTTGTTGATGATTGTATACTGCAGATTAATGCGAATATGCAAAATAGTGCGAGTCACTCTACACTTATGTGTGCTATATTTGTCAGTGTAGAGTCCACGGGACTTATTTTTAGCCAGAAAAAGTAACGACCCCTTTTCTTACACTGACGATAAGTCCTGTAACTAATGACACGCATAGCTATTTGCAACACTATCGTTCTATGTAAGGGTAAATCACAGTAAAAGTTGAGTAATAGTAAAGACATGAAGGTTAGGGCAGTCTTATGTAATCAGTGCCAGCGGCGGTTGGATAATCGCTGATCTCTGAGCGCAGCATCTACTTTCCTCCAGAAAATACCAGAACAATCCTGTGGTGGTCTGTCATTTGAGCAAGTTTAAAAGTTAAAAATCATTCGCTAATTTTCTTAATATTACATAACTGATAAAAGACCTTTTGATTCCATTCAACAAAATAAAAATAATGCGTAAAACTATGCCAAGCGTATGTTTCAAACACATTCAAGTTGTAAGACTCGACTCGACCTCTCAATTGTTTTTACCAAAACAAATGGTTTCCAGCTAACAGGGAACGTTCTCAGAACTTGTCAAGGTTCTCTCAAAGTTACGAACAAATGTGCTTCCATTAACTTTTTTTAAAATGTTACTTGTTTCAGAATGTTCAAAGAACAGTGCCATAATATTTTTTGCAAAGGTATGCAAAATCAAAAAAAAAAAGGCACAATATGTAAGATTTTATTATTATTTTTAAAATATCCAAGAACCACTAGAACAATGTTATATATTTTGTTGATTTGTGTACTTATATGATCACAAATGTTTCCAAGAATGTTTAAATTCAGAGAAATTTAACCCATTTTTACCAGGAACCAGACCGAACATCGCCTATTAATGACATCATACCTGCGTTACCCTCAAGTTCCGATTTAATATGTTGTTTTCTTAGATTAGTGAGAAACTGTTTTTATACATTAACTGACAGAAACCAATTATTGTTATATAGTTCAACACAGTTAGTCTTATCGTTTAAATCTAGTTTTCTCGATTTACCGCGAGTGCCATGTTTTACCATGCCTAATATCACTTTGGTCATTGTTTTAATGAACGACCTGTAGTTTTGAAAATAACTATGTATCAGAGCTTTAATGGCTTTTTTTTTTATAACCAAGAAAACATTTTTTAAAACAGGATATTTTGAACATTTAGAAAACATAAAAGTTTTAACAACTTAATGTGAAAACGTTCTTGGAACATATTTTTGTTGGGTTACTGTTTATCTGCTGTACAAAAATCACCACTGGCCTATATCCACCATTTTCTTGCACCCCATGACTTCAGTTATGAGAGTAACTCCCGTTAAGCTGAAAACAATCTGACAGACAAACAATCTATCACAACAAATTGTAAACAAAGGTTCACTCTATGAATGCAATAATAATCATTTCCAAATACTAGGCCTATGTACAATGAGAGGATGACATTATTCTACTCACCCTTCAACCATCAAACATTAAAAGTACATTTAAAAGGGTTAAAAGCATTAACAAATTAATACAACAGACCATGATGTACTCAAAAGCTCAATTATTCGTGCAGCAATATTATGTCACTGTAGTAATATCAGGGTGTGGTAATCTTACGAACAAAAATGAAGAAACTGAAGATCAAATGAATCAAACTTGAATTCTAATGTTCAGGGACAGGCAGACGGCCAAGATAAACACTATAACTCACCGTATATACATAACGGTGACTGGATCAAGAGTAAATAACAAACTGAAATACGATAAATTACACTGTAAAAAAAAAAAAATCAGGGCTCCAATTTAAAATGTTCTAGTTTTTCATCTAGTTTTTCAGATCTAGTTCTGATAACATCTACATTTTTTCAGTTGGCTAAATTTAATTTCTGTTAATGAATGCAATTTAAATAACAGAAATTGAATTTGGCCAATCAAAAAAATAGATGAATTTGGATTTTACAGTGTAATTTTTTTTTTTTTTTAACAGTGTAACAACACAGAGCTGAAACAACTAATAACAACGGTAACCATGGAAACAAATGAGTGGCGGGAAACTGAACAAAGGAACAAATCAAACACACACAAACAAACTGAACATGTGACAAGTAACATATGCCTGTATTATGTAACATACGTTGCCTTAATCAAAAACGTTCATTAACTGGAGATCTGAGTGACAATACGCTTACTAGGTATTATTCATACTTTACAGCTGAATAAAAAGTGGGGAAATGAGGAAAATAGTGCAGTGACTGAAGAGCTCTCGTCAAAGATATTCTTGCTATATAATGTCACATTAAAATACCAAGTGTCTGAAAAATAGAACATGAAGGAATTTACAGCTTATTCAGTCAGTATTTGTACTGCAACCTTATGTTTTGAAATAATTTGTTTCCGCCTCTTTTCATGAAACAAACCATTACGAAATTCTCTATATGAAATGATAGTGTATAAGCTGGGGTGTAGTGTTGAATTTAACGTTCAGGTGTATGCAATTCTAATGTTTTGATATTCTGTTTATATTCAGTGAATCGGATATGTTGACATAATTTGTGGTTATATGGAAAAGCATTCTGTGTAATTCATTTCCATGATCCTAAAGTAATACAGAATGTGAACTGGGCAATGAGTTACTCTGACTACATAAGCCATTAGACATTGGCACGCAATATTTATATGCTCCACATATAGTAGTAGTCACATGGTTTTATTTGTGCATTTCCTGCTTAGTCCCTATTGGCTTGTAATCATTGCAAGAAAATGCAAATAAGATTATAGTGGTCATCACCTGTTTACCAGCTGGCTCATGAAGGGAACATGCCTATGACTATTCCCTTAGGTGGACATGCTGACTATCTTATTAAAAATATTTGATGAGGACCATAATAATGGCGCACATGTGCAGTTATGCCACTATTATACCTAAGGAAGAATGATTGAAGTTCACTTAAAAGGTCAAAACATGTCAACACTTTAATTTGGTTTTCAAATGAGGCAAGGTTTCTCCATTGATCTTGTTCCTCATTTGCATTTATTTTCCTTAAACTTTGACAATTTTTAAAGGACACCCATTTCACACAAAGGACACAATTTTTGATGTCTGGGTAGTCTTGACCTACATATCTGAGGTTCTTATGTTTCTGCTGTAAATATTGTTACTTAACTTCTTAAAGGCTAAAATGGACTACTTGAACCAAGAGATTACACTTTATTGAATAACATTGGGCGGTATCGTTGTTTACTTTTTTTTTTATACGTAGTAGCGTAATTATTATTAGTAATGTAGTTACTACACTGAAAAGTGTAGTTTTGGGTTTGGATGCCTCTTTAATCAAATGACAAATTTTAAAGTTTATTTTATTTTTGTGTCTTCTCTACTATGGCAACCCAGCATAATTTAAATAGTTCTAATAATTCCGACATAATCATCAAACACTATAAAACAATATAAAGTCTCTTTTCTCATTTTGCCCAGAAACACATAAAATAACACTTTTTTTATTTGTACTTTATACTTTATACATGATTATCAGTGATGCCAGTAACGCGTTACATAGTAACGCGTTACTCTAATCTGACTACTTTTTTCCAGTAACGAGTAATCTAACGCGTTACTATTTCCAAACCAGTAATCAGATTAAAGTTACTTATCCAAGTCACTGTGAGTTACTATTTTAGTCATTTTCCTTTGTAAAAACCGACAGCTTATCAAAGTTCTCAGCCCGAGGGCTGGAGCCGTGTTTTTTATTTATTTATTTTATTTTTTACATTGTTGCAGCCATTAAAATAGTTCAGTTTTGTTTTTAATGTCAAAGTAGTTATTTTTCGTTTCGTTTTTTATTATCCTAATTTTGTTTGTTAAATTAAAGTTTATATAGGCAAGACAATTCAAGAGTTGGTTTGAGAGACTAGGCTATTAAACATGCGGTTAACTCACTGGGTCGTCACATAAAAAAATTAAAACTTTAATTTAACAAACAAAAATTGCTCCAAACATTTTTCTAAATGAACTTAAAAAATAAACGAAACGAAATATAACTACTTTGACATTAAAAACAAAGTAGGCTAGTTATTATACCACCACAAAGGCATTTCTGACGAGCTGAGGCAGCTGATAGATTAGCCTACTGCTCACAACATGCTCGCAACGGTGCTCAAAAAACCCGAAACGGGCTACACAATCTAAACAAACAAAAAAAAAAGTACAGGCAGGTTGTCTTATAGCCTACCTTACACTTCAGCAAAATTAATATAAATCCGATCTTCAATTCCCGCGGTATATGCTCATTTAACGGAGTTCACATCAAAGCAAAAGATTCCAGCATTTTATTCAGCAGCTCATTTTAAATTCAATGATCGCAATATGAGAGAGAGCGACCTAAGCACTGGTAAGATCATTAGTCTCATTATTTTATATTGAAGATGATTGTGTTTTGTGTGACTTATTTTAAAGTTTCATTTACGGCCATATGCGTTGGCTTGCTTTACTCATCTGCAGCGATGTTGCAGTAGCACCGTCATATCTATCTGACTACAACATAACACGCTCTTACACATTTATTTTTTAATTATTTGCCAGGAGTAAAATTTACACATGTGGTTTAAACAACCAGATATATTTACATTTGTCCGGTTTAGTTTGAAATGCTTTCATGCACCTTCTGAATTGGTTTGTTTGAGTGATCGGAATTAAATACGTCTGGAAAGACTCTCGGAAGGCATTTAGGCCTACTCCTGGTCATTTCGCAATCAGATAGATACCTGGTCAGAGAAAACGAATGAAGGAACCAGTTGTAAAAAGGCCATAACTCTAGCAGCTGCACTGAAGAAACTCTTTATCCCTGCGCGAGCCATGTCTTGACAGTGGCGCAAGCTATCATGGTCTCATGTTGTTTCCACCAGCACATCTCATTGTTCATTTTAATTATTAAAATAAATATAAAACGAAGGAGAAGCCTAAAAAAGGGGGCGTAAAAAAGTCGGGACCGTCAGTCTCGGGCATAAATACAATAAAGTGTGTTGCCAAAAACGGTTGTCATTTCTATTTTGAGGCGGCAGCGGTGTTGTCGGCAACTGCTGAATGTAACTAATAAAGTAACTTGTAATCTAACTTAGTTACTTTTAAAATCAAGTAATCTGTAAAGTAACTAAGTTACTTTTTAAAGGAGTAATCAGTAATCAGTAATCAGATTACTTTTTCAAAGTAACTGTGGCAACACTGATGATTATATAAAACACATTTTTTTTTTTGGAAAGTCTCTTATGCTCACCAAGACGGCATCTTTTTAAATAAAAAGTGCAAAAAAAGGAAAAAGAAAATGTATATAAAAAGTAAATAAATTGTTATAATTTAAAATAATGGTTTCCTATTTTAATATATTTTAAAATGTCATTTATTCTTGTGATCAAAGGGGAATTTTATTGGATTGGATTGGAAAACTTTATTAACCCCGTTAGGGATTGCCACCAACTTTGTTCAACACACAGTTAACACAGATAAAATAAGGGTGCTTTCACATCTTTAGTTCGGTTCATTTGGTCTGAACCAAGGGCAAACAATTATACATTGTTGCATTTTTCAGCTTTTTTGGTTCCTTTTCACACCACACTGATTGCTTTGGTCCGAACCAGTTGAAACGAACCAAAACGCAGGCACGTGACAACATCCACATCACTCATTGGCCATGGCGTATTTCCTAAACTGCTTTTCGATTGGTCAGAATTTACGTGTGGGACAATTCCAACAGAAGAGGCAAAGCCAGCAAACTATAATAACACTATGGAGAGACGACTTTGCGGGCCAGTTTTGTCCCTGGCCATAATCTACATTGTGTGTATTTACCACAGTATGCAAATACATTTCTATAATGACACGCGGATGCGACGTGAAAACAACGTTCTAATGCACTGCAGACGGCGACCACGCATCGCTCGTCACTTCAAGAGGAGCAGTGCATTAATTATTAACTCTGACATGCTCATCTTCTGAAAATATTGCCAACGATCTATCAGGTAATAATATCATGCACACAATGTCAGCGCAGCTAACTACGGCAGCTGGTTCAGTCCAAAAATGATCAGTACTTTTGCAGTTGGTTCTGTTCGAGGTCGGATCACGTTCTCACCACAAACAAACCGCTCCAGAGTTCGTTTGAAAGCGTACCGAGACCAGCTCTTCAAGGAGGTCTCGGTACGCTTGTTTGGTCCGCTTTTGGTGCGCACCCGAGTGCGATTGCTGCTTTCACACCTGACCAAACGAACCGCACCAAAGAGGGAAACGAACTCTAGTACGATTCAACCGAACTAAATGAGGCAGGTGTGAAAGCACCCTAAGAAACTATACCTATTTAAGGTGACATGACACAATATCACAATTCAAAAGTACAAAAAAAAACAAACAAACCTATCTATCCATACATTAATTGTGTTCATTGAAATATCTAACAGCTGCAGGGACAAAAGACCTTCTCATTCCTTTAATAGAGCACCGAGGCATTACCAGTCGTTCACTGAACGAACTTCTTAGACATTTAAATATATTGTGGAGTGGACGGCCTTCAAAAAGCAAAACTATTTTTAGTTTTGACCTTATCCTCTTCTCTTGTGCATCATTCCTATTCTTATATGCTGATGTTCTGCTCAAGAACCATTTCTTCTTATTATAAATTAATATTTTGGACCATTTTTTTTCCATGATAAAAAGAAAGTTCAAAAGAACAGCGTATATTTGAAATATAAATCTTTTGTTACATTCTAACCTGTCACATTTGATGAATGTTATGCATCCTGAATAAAAGTATTTCTTAAATTATAATGACCCTAAACTTTTGAACGGTAGTGTATAGTATATAAATCATATAGAGTATTGATGTGATGTGTACGCAGATGAGTAGCTACGTTTACATGGTCACTTCATTTATTTTATTTTATTTAAATCATTCCGATTGATGAATCCAAACATATTGTGTTACATGAACGCTAAATAAAGTGATCAGGTTGATGTGCACGTTTGTGACAAGCTTCAAATCAGAATTGATCTTTTGACTTGCGCACACTATACAGTTTCCATTGGTTTTCACATAATCATCCTCCTAACATTTCTGTTTTAAAAAGCAGACTTAATATTTAAGACAAGCACATGAAGCGGTGTGCTTCTTTTATTTATCAAGCAGTAAAAAGGCCAAAACAAGGCGTCTGCTGCAAGGACTGCTGCAACACTTCACAGATTTAGGACAGTTGTCCAATCTCACTCCCGGTGGGCGCGCCATCTTGCCTGCATGGAAGTTTAGTGTGCCTAGTAAGACTTTGATTAGTTTGTTCGGGTGGGTTCTATTGGGGTTGGAGATAAACTCTTAAGGACAGTGGCCTGGATCAGACACCTGATTTAGAAGGACACAACAGTCATGACACTTCAGCAACAACAGCTCGTTCTGTGAGTCATACGTCAATACGCCATTTCTACGTCACTGCACATGCTCAACTTTCCAGTTTCAGCTTTCACTCCGATCGACATGTCCTATCGAACAGATTAGATAAGGTTAAGGTACCCCTTTCAAGCAGAATATAAATCGGATTTAGCCAATTAATTACGACTGACGTGGCTTTTTTTATTCTGACTGGGATACTAGTCCGATTACAAGTGGATTATTAGGGTATGTAAAACCAGCTAGACTTAAGAGTTAGGATATAAGTCCATATCACTGAGGCACATACTGAACCTGCTGAACTTTATTAGTCTAAAGTGCAAAGAAAATCTATCTATAAGGCTAGACAAATCATGTTTATAGATGTGTTGTTTTTATGTGTGGGCTCAGGGGAAAGTTGAGGCATTGAGCATCTGCAAATCAATGATAATTGGATATGAAATGCCTCAGCAACAGTAGTCAGGGAATGTGTGATCAACATTTACACTGTGCTTATTGAACCATGCGGCCTGTCTGTGTTCACCTCAGAAGCTCCCTACTCTGGCCTCCTTCCAGGTAACCAACATGTCCAGTGACCCCCCTCCTCCTTACCCAGGGGGCCCCAATGCCCCACTTCTTGAGGAAAAAACTGGACAACCTCCAGTTTCTGGTAAATACCTAGATATATTTCTCTTCTCTTTAGACATTTGAAATTAAACTGTTTTTAACACTAACTCACAATAAGTAAATGGCTTGAAGAAATTCTCGGCACCATCATTAGCCCATTGTTGCTAAATTTCTTTAAAAAAAGTTTTTTAGGAAATCATGGACACTTGAATGTAAACATTCAAGACCCTTTTTAATGGGCCACTAGAATTTCATGAAACTAGATTTAGTTTGTTTTCCTTAATTATAGCAGCATATGTTTAGTGTTGTAATAATAATAATAATAATAATATAGTGTAATAACTAAACTCATACATCAATTCTAAATTTATTTTCTATATATCCTCATCATTGTTAACAACATATTCTTTACTTCAATTAACCCATTGTTTCTGCCTTAAACTATTACATTGTTTATTAATGCATTGTTAGCTAACTGTGTATTATGTGCTATTCTGAAATCCAACAGTCTCCTGATAACAAATCACTTTAAATTGTATTGTAGACTCATGCATTTTCTGAAACGATATGTATTGTAACATAAAAACAAATTAGTATTATATATTTCACTGTTGGTCTCAGATGTTTGGACACCGCTGCATGTTTATAATTAATTATGAGAGGAGCAGGTGGGATACAGAAATTCTGTAATTTTTCTTTTTACTTGACACAAAGCTGATTCTCTCAGCAGCGTCTGCCCCTGTAATGACGGGACCTCCACAAGGACAACCGCTGCCTCCAGAATACGGGCCTCCACCGTATGAAGCCACGCCTGGCTTTGTTCCTCCGCACGTCCCAGGCGAAGGTCCCAAGCCTATGCATATGCCCATGCCCATGCCTCATCCTTACGGTGGGTGTGCCAACCAAACTTGCAGCTTTCAGCAGCCATTCACAAATCATTAGCATGTCAGAGAGTAGAGATGGCAATAATGTAAAATCAAAATGACATGATGCAACAAATTTCAAAAAAGTCATTTTTCTGTTCACAATGAAACCGAAAGTGATGAGCATGATTACATAAAACATTATCACAGTGTAATAATACATTTATTGCTATTATGCAATTATAATAGTTGTTATTATAGTAAACTGTTAGGGGTTAACAACTTATGACCCAGGACCAGTAGTGAAGAAATGAAGACCAAGAGTCAGGAGTGTAATTAATTAAAAGAAAAATGTACTTAAGAATAGTTCGCAGTTTCAACATCAGAAGCCAGCTTCAAGTCACACAAGGAGTTCGTAGGCCACGCTCCCTCTCTCACCATCTCGTTGCCTCGCCCTATCGTACATACAGTTGTCCCAACAGTTATACCGTTTTCACGGTCTATCCACGTCATTACTGCAATGTGGATGGTTCTGATTGGCTCAGATAAACTGCACAGTCATGGTAAATTTCCACACATCAGTTAATCTGATGCATGTTTCCATAGACGTGTCACTTGTTGACGCTTTCACCCCGGAAGTAGGCCCATAGTGACCGTCCAGATCTGGAACAGGCGCCATCTTGCCCAGAACAACAAGTCCACCCATCTCTTAGGGTGCCCATTGTAATTGTACACCATTTTCAACACTTATCTGTAACATACAATATTGAGCACATACACAGATACACAGGTTGGAGCTGATTAGGCTCCAGTTCTAACCAAAATATAGTGATAACATGTGCTTTCTCTCAGTGAGAGGTACAGACTAGGGCTGGGTGATATGGAGCAAAAAATATATCTCGATATATTTTGTTATATCTCGATATCTTTACAGGAAAAATAACCCCCTAAAAACTACAGCAAAAACAAATATGCGAAATATCATAAAGTCATAATATTTTTATTGAAGTGCAAAGAGGTAGTCAGTTCATGTAGGAACAATGTGCTTTTGACATAAAAAAACCTCCCTGATTACATAAATAATACTAATTTAACTGTAAAATAAAAGAAATAATACATATAGCCTACTTTTCATTCATTTCATGCCTTCAAAACATGAATCAAAGACTCCCTTTTTTACAGTTAAAGTAAACAGTAAGCATTTTGCAGAAAGATTGGGGCATGACTGAGATAGAAATAAACTGATTTTGTCATAACACCACTTCCTGTTAAATTTGTATCAAAATTCAAACAGTAGGCTAGATGTCGCGCTCTTTACTAATATAAAGTGTGAGCGCCTCATAATGCAGATCATGTAGGCTACACGTGAGGCGAGCTTCCCTTCTTTTCCAGTTACAGAACGAAATATGAACGTCCGAAGGTAGGCTATATAATACAGTACAACTTACAGAAGAGCACTCCACTGTGTCTCAGGACACCCGGGATGTCGCGTCTTTCCCTCTTGATTAAAACATGCATAGACCTATTCATCATAATCCCGTGATAAAGCTGACAAAATAATAATAATTATGATATTGCAATAATTTTTAAATGTTTTTAAATAATATGCGATCATTTTGACATTTTAACCGAAAACCATGCGATCAGTTAGACACAAATCATAAACTGACATGATTGCGACTGAGAGTGCGTCTCGCACCAATAATGTCAATCACCTGACTGTGGGTGAAACTTGCGATTTGAACTATGATGAACATTAATATTTCTTTATGAATTTAAGCAAGCAGTTGTGTTAGAAGGAAAATCGTGGTCTCTAAACTAAGTCTTAAACAAAGCACGCGCTTGTCAACATGATGACTAATCCTAACCTGGTTGTGGACGCTGCCGTGTTCAATGAGACAACACTCGAGAGGAGGGGGAACAAAAGCAAGGAGGCGGGAGGCGCGCGAGCACAACACAGAGAAGGCAAACATCCAAAGTGGCGGAATCAGAATTAAATATAAACAATATATCGATATATACGATATGTCAAAATCCATATCGAGTTTAAAAAAATATCTCGATATATTTAAAATATCGAGATATCGCCCACCCCTAGTACAGACAATAGTATGGGCAATATATATCTTGACTCTTTAGTTTTTCTGTAAAAGGCAATATAAAAGGAATAAAACATAATAAATTCAATGAAAGACAAATCCATATTTCATATCTGGAAGCTAGTCTACAGTAAGTGAGCAAACGCTGTTACTGCACTCCTGATATGTTAGGGGTGTGTGATGCCTCAAAAATTCAAACACACTAAAATGGAAAATAGTGTTTCCAAAATCTTTCATTAAAATGTAATAACTGCCTCCAAATCGACATGCTCTAAAATGACAAAAGTTTTAGGTTACTGTTGTAGGTGCTGCTGCCTTTCTAAAATCTTGTTAATAGTTAAAACGGTAATTTAAAAGGGTTAGTTCACCCAAAATGAAAATGCTGTCATCAATTACTCACCCTCATGTTGTTCCAAACCTGTAGGACTTTTGTTCATTTTTGAAACACAAATGAAGCAGATTTGAATGAAAACAGAGAGATTTCTGTTCTTTACTGACAGCCCACAAAACTTTGTTGCTTCAAAAAATTTTGCTGAATCTCAAACGCCCTGTGTAACATGAACAAAACTGATCGGTTCTTGCTGAAGCTCAAACGTGCTGCTTAACACACGAGAATGAACCTCTGGATCCTGCACATCAAGCGAACACAAAATTTTGTTTTGTGTGAAATAATTTTAACCTCAAAATTCATGTGCTGCAGGTGGTTACTATGCTCCCCCTGGGCACTTTCCTAATCCGATAATGGAGCACTATGGTCCGGGGCCCAGTCACTTTGGTCCAGGCAACACGGCCACAGTTCTCTCCCCTCCTGGTGCCACCACCACTGTGACTGTTCTACAGGGGGAGATGTTTCAGTCGACTCCAGTGCAGACGGTTTGTCCACACTGCCAACAACCGATCGTCAC
This sequence comes from Pseudorasbora parva, assembly GCF_024679245.1. Taxonomy (NCBI): domain Eukaryota; kingdom Metazoa; phylum Chordata; class Actinopteri; order Cypriniformes; family Gobionidae; genus Pseudorasbora; species Pseudorasbora parva. The sequence continues at coordinate 43,430,014 of NC_090173.1, read as the reverse complement.
CCGCATCAGCCACGACATCGGCCTCATGAATACTCTAATCTGCATGTTCTGCTTCTTTGTCGGGTAAGTAAATGAACGACACAGAATATATGACATGACCTCTCTCTCTGAAATGCTTTAACTACTAGTCTTTGAGTTGGCAGACATACATTTTTATAAGAAATAATAAAAGGGTATGCTAAACATTTATAAATGTAATAAGTGTATGCTAAACCGCTAAATAAGGGTTTCTTAACATGAAGAGGGTTTATGATGATTTCAGGACAGTTGTATCACGTTCACATTTTTCAGTGATTTTTTTAAGAGATTTGTAATGTTTCTGAAAGAAGTCTCTTGTTCACCAAGGCTGCATTTATGTATTTGATCAAAAATGCAGTAAAAACTATGAAAGCCTGTTTCCACCATTAGAAAAAAAAGAGTAATTGCGAGTTATAAAGCCAGAATTGTGACAAAATTGCAATTACTCTTAATTTTTTTATTTAGTGGCGGAAACGGGCTTCCATAAAAAAACAGTAATTTTTTGACATTACAATTCAAAATCACGGCATTCTTTTAAACTGTATATATTAAAATGTAAGATATTCCTGTGATCAAAGCTGAATTTTCAGCATCATTATATTACATAATTATATTAGAATGATTCAGAAATCATTCTAATATTAGGATTTGCTGCTCAAGAAACATTTCTGATTGTTATTATCAATACTGAAAACATTGTGCTGCTTAATATTTTTGTGGAAACCAGTGATGAATAGAGAAAGTTCAAAAGAATTTTTTTTTTTTTTTTGTGATGTTATAAATGTTGTGACCGTCTCTTTTGATCATTTTAATGCATCTTTGCCAATAAAAGTACTAATTTTGTATCTTTTTGAATGGTAGTGTAAATTAATTTTAATACAGAAATTAAAAACATGTGCATGTTACAAGAGGTTTAGATCATGCATGTATGAATAATTTTTTTTATTTTTATTTTATTTTTAAATACTAAAAAGTTTTAAATACTGTATGGTTCATCTCAATGATGAACCATAAAGTACATGCTTGAGATCCCTCATGACCTTTGTCTTTGTCTTACAGTTGTGATCTAGGTTGCTGCTTGGTCCCCTGTATGATTGACGAACTCAAGGATGTGACACACACTTGTCCCAACTGCAAGGGCTATATTTACACATACAAGCGCATATGCTAACAGTTTATCCCATTAACGATCGTGCTGTGACCTCATTGTGGTGGGTGTTGACGACTCACTCTCATTTTTGTCTGCTCTGTGATGACTTCGCCCCAGCTGACAGCTCGTATTTCTAGCCATTTCTCACTTTATGTAACACTTGATTCTCTCAATTAATTTTCAGGCACTTGATGTAGTTACTGACGCCTCTAAAATGAAGCATAGGGCATGAAGGATATGTATTTTTTTTATATATGCACAATGGTCAGGGTTACATTGTGTCATCAAAGCACTATTTCATTTTAATTATTTTTACAATAGTGTATACGTGTAGAAGATATGTGAAAACAGTAACCGTAAGCTCATTTGTGAATATTACTGAGTAGCGAAACTAAACGAATTTCACTACAAGGTCAGTATTTTTTGATTTGTAGGATTTTATTGTTTTATTTGAACATATTAAAATGAAAGTCTTTAATGGCTGGGTCTGGGACTGTTTAACCTCGTACTGGAGTAACGCTGTTGCTTCTACATGTGAAAATGCGTCTCTATATTTGGCATTTTATGCAAATGTTATGGATTTTTTTTTCTTTCACTTTTGTTTTGTTTTCAGTTTCTCATGTTTGTCGACAAGACTCATGTGAAGTTGATTTAATATGCTTATCTATGTAACATGCATTGTTGTGTAGATGTGTGATTTTAGATGAAAGGTTTCTACTGAAAAAGGAATGTGTATGTTCATCTTAATCTCCTTTTAGTAATTTAGGGATAACTTTCATTCAGGCTCATGGTGTTTTAATATGCCATGCGGTTCATGTTAGGGTCATATTTGTGGAATTCAGCCAGTATACATTTTAATATGTTTTTGAACTGTGAATCAGAACAATAGCCATGGTGCTTTTCAATCCACTATACTAGCTGTTCTGTGTTTTCAATAAGATGTCTGAGTCTTCTATAAACTATCGTCGGTTATCCAGGTCAGTTTACCAGTCATTAATAAGGTGGGTTTGTGTTTGCTGACCAGTGTAGAATCATCTACAATCCCAGATAAGCATCCTTTAACGTTTATTCTGGCCAGCGCTGCTTGTTTTTTCCTCTGTACTTAACGTGGGGAATCTGTCTTCTTCAAAAAGGGAAGAAATCTCTTGTAAAGGCTGTTCAAAGCTGCTTTGCTGTTGGAGTTCACCAGCATGATGAAGTGCACTGCATGGCATCACTGTAATCTTCCATAGCGCTCTATTGGGCCATATGTCCCCTCAGCGTGTCAAGCTGTGCTTGTTGCTGCACTGGGCTTCATAACTCGAAGTAGATTAACCGTTCACTTATTAATACTGTGTGTAACCGGCCACAAGGACTTAACAGATGATTGTCCTGATTTTTCCTTTTTGTGGTCAGATTGTGATTTCTGTGGAATCATCCAAAGAGATTGTTTCTGTTCTTTGAGGATTTTGGAATAGGTGTCTGTTCTGGTTGTGAAATGGTAAACTTTCCAATCATTTTGCTCTGTCCGACAATGTGATTTACTGCTGAAATGGTACGAAATACAAAAGCTACAACATTTGCAGTGCTCAAGACACTATATCTCAACACTGTATTATTAATACTGTGTGCATCAGACCTCAAGGATTTAAAGGTTGATTGACTTTTTTTTTTTTTTTTTTTGTGGCCAGACTTCACTTCTCAGGATACATTCGAAGAGGTTGTTTCCTTTATTTGGTCTTTTCTGAATAGCTCTGACCAAATCTGTGATTTAATGGGAAGAATTTGAAACGCTACAACAACAGAAGTGGTTAGACACTATCCCCTGGTTTCACAGACAAGGTTTAAGATAGTCCAAGACTAAAATGCACGCTTGAGCCATCTGAACTGAAAGCAAAGTGCACAGACATAATATAAAATATGTCGGTACCAATGTTTTGTGTTAAGATGTATTTCAGGATTTTTTTTTCTTTCTAAGGCATTTTTATAAAAGACGCTAAAATCCCAATTGAACTAAGGCCTAATCCTGGCTTATTGTAAAGGCAAAGTGTATGCGAACCCGGTGGTGAAATTCGAGTTACGCGCACTGTACGCTGACCCTCGGGTAGGCCTACGCATAAAAAGCGAAGTATACTTTGGCCATTCGCCCTGTCGTGAAACCAGGTCTATATATCTCAATATGAGTTAAACCTCTACTTTTGCCTAAAGCTACACTATGTAACTTTTGATCCTGTCGCTTATACATAAATAAAATTGTGCTTTCGCTGTTATTCTTGGGAGGTTTGCTGTTTTGAATGATTCATGGTAAATTTTCTCTCGTTGTGGCTACTTTTCTTAGCCTGACAAGCTAGACCCACATCAAGATGTTTGGTCTGGAAACTCACCATAAACAGGGCTCAATCTGAGGGGCGGGATAAATGGTTGTCTTTCAAACTCCCTCTGCATGCGATAGGATAGCGCTCCAACCACAGATATGTATATGTATCTATGGCTACACCAACCAGAGCAACGAAGGTGAAGCGGAGCTCGTTGATAGATTAAACATTCGCCATATCCGGTCGGCTAAACTCTGAACACATCTTCCCTTTTTAAGAATGACTTCAGTGCCGTTCTTTGTTCTTTTCTCAGAGAAAAGCTTAACTCCATGTCTTCCAGAGTCGCGGTCAAAGCTGATTCAAAAGACCGCCGTTCGCCAGCTTCTGTGTTTACTAGAACCACACAAACGCAACTCGGCCGTCGTCATTATGGCCCCGCCCACCGACAGCTCAGAAGGGTATTGAGAGTTGCTAGACACTGGCGGGCAGATTAAATTTGCTGCCGCTAGAGTGTGTCTAGATTTCTAGGCTATACTTTTCTGTGAACTGATATAAATTGTGATATGCATGGGTGAATGATACTTACTGTAGTATGTATACCATTTTTATATGTATATTTTTTTTTTAAACCATAAAATCCGTCCCGACAGCTCAAATATAAATAGTTATAATGGATTCATCAAAGTTCTATTGGGCTAATAACATTGAAAGATGTTTTTTTTTTTACTCTTTCATATAACAGGTTCATAAACAAAAGTTATACAGTGTAGCTTTAAATGAAGATACAGATATGAATCACTTTTTTTCCTGTGCAGACATTAGACAATATACTAATATTATAGCGGTTTAAGAATCAGAATCTCCATCTTTCCATTGTAGTATTTAACATTAAGGAAAATGTAGCAATTGCTCGTGTGTACATGTATTTAACCTGTCTCCTTGTAAATGATTCTTTTGAATCTGATCTGTCCAACGAAAACTGAATTTTTCATTGTATTTTCCCCATATGTGTATATATAGGTATTACAAAAAGACATTAGAGCCACATTCAATTGCATTTTCAAAGTATACCCTGCAATACCATCAAGATACCTCTCCATCATCAGCACATCAAACTATATGATGTCCGTTTGATTACTGAAAGATAATCTCAAGTAAATATGCATGTTTGTGGGGTTTACTTGCACAATCCAGGCTGGCTCCCTTTAATCTAATATGCTCTTGACTACATAGGTCTACTTGCTTTGTGAAGTGACTTGATGCTGTTGCAGACGGTAGATGTCAAGCTTGTGTTACAGGAATGCAGTTGTAGATAGATGCCTTGAAAATAATCTGTGGCACTACACCAGATGCCACACTCAACTGAAGTCTCAAATGTGTATGTAAAACAAAACTTGTGGACATAATGATTATTTGAACAAAATAAAAAGATTATATCATATGTGAGAAGTCATTTTATTACTTGCGCACACACACACACACACAAAGCCCAGAACATCCTGCTCGGTATTGCACACAAGGAATGATACATACGCATTCAACATTTTTAATCTATATTAATGGCATAGTTTTGTCACACACAAAAATAAATATAACATTTTCTATATGAGTCCCAAACAATGTCCAGAGGTACTTGAGATTTAGTCTCTCCAACGATGCCCACATTGTAGATTGCAGCACTTGTAGAAAGTTGTCATTGGTTCATCAGCAGACCTAGTTTGAATCTGCATAAAGTAGGCCCTTGGGTGCTCACATTTTGGACAAGTTTCTTCAAAGAAAAACAAGAAAGAAAGTAAGTTATCATGGGTGTAACAATAAATCGTTACAATATACCATAAAATGCAACAATTTGTATTGTGGTTACTAACAATCTGTATTTGTGTATAGTTCACACAAAATCAATTGCTGCATTTTATAGTATCAGTACTACTGATACATCAAACTACTATATATAATGTTTAATGCAATGGGGGCATATTTGTGGGTCCTGATAATGCCAAACCATTAAAAAAAACTATATCTAGTCAGTGACACAGTGAGCTGTGTCTAAAATAATAGTTTTCAGATGTAGAAACATGTTTATTCTGTCACATTGTGAGTTCAGTATTACATGAGGGCATTTTTACACCCTTAAATGTGTTCAAAAAAAAAATTCAAGTACACTTATTATTTAAAGGAGCATTAGTAATAGGATGCACTGTTTTACCTGCAGTGGAATCCACATTTTCCCAAGCAGCAGAGCCCCCGAGAACATCATCAACCTCCTTCAGCTTGGGGTACTTTCTGTTATTTACCTGTCAGAATAACCAACCATTAACACACATCAGATATATGTTTTATGTTGGCAGCACCTCAAATCAGGGTTTGAAATTAACCTTTTCACTCACCAGCCAATTTGGCTTAAAAAACTATTTAAGTGGCCAGCCATTCATTATGAAATCTGAATTATTACATTGAAAGCTTCGACAGATAATTGCTTTGTTTGCAGATACCATGAGAACAGAATAGAAACAAAATTCTCCAAAACTTTTTTCTTTTCAATTTTAAAACCAGTGTATTCAAATTTTAAAGACATTTAAAGTCCAGTGTTTAAACCCTCTTTATGCTTTGTTTTGCTTGGAACCTCCTTTGGAGGAAATCACATAACTTGCTATCTAGTTTGGCAGGTTATTTTGATTGAGATGTTGCCCACCATGGTTGATTTTAAAACCAGGGATTAACTTTAAACCTGAGGTCTAATTCTAATCCAGATGTCTTTTATCAACCCTTGGTCGACAGAAAGCATGTTTTAGTATGAATGTAATTCAGACATACTACATCCATTGTTATTGCCATGCGATCTAGTGTGTACTCTTTTTCGCTTTACTAAATAGTAGGAAAATATGCATATTTTGGATGCAGCCACTAAATGACAAATAAATAAAGTGAATATTCGATCTTATTTTAAATAAGCTTACACATTGTTCACATCTTACATCAGTTCAAATGGAACATTCACATAGTTTAATGCAAATTAAGTGTCACAAATTGTAGGCGTTATCCTTGTCAAGTGTTCAAAATCACATGTTGTTCACAGGCTACATTTGCATCATTCATCATTTGCAAAGCAATGTTTGAATCAAATGGCCCCCATCACGTCATACTTTAATTTGATCCGAATCGAACGTTAGATTAGTTTTATGCGTTCTATTATCACGTGTCCAAATCAAATGCGTAAATGTTGCGGTGGTAACTTCACATTACCTTCCTCGTGATGTTGTGCACATATGGGCATGTATTACACGCGAATCTGAAGCATCGTTGTCCCTCCTCCACGATTAACACATTACCACAAGTTGGACAAAACAGAAGCATTTCAACGGTTATATATAATATTGAATATTAAACTGGTATTGTTTTTCAGATCCAATTAAAGTTGGTGTTTAGGTTTAGACACGTTCTCATCTCTAGATGCTACCTTACAGGAAGCGCATGATGGTGAATGTGCCTCACATTCTAGGCTCGACGTGAAACTTAATAGAAACACAACGAAACATTGATTATCTGGTATATTCATTTGATATATACCTGGAAATGTCAGCGAATATATAAAAATGTTAAAGTCAAATATTAAAAATGTAAGAATTATGTAGCTAATACCGGAAACGTAGGCGGAACTAAAGTTTGGTGCATCACAGAAGTGTTCCGATAGCATTCCGTGTTTGTAACGTTAACGTAAATAGATATGAAGAAAACTGTTGATGTTACAGTTTCATCAAAAATAATTTCCGCAAAATGCCTAGTGTATTATTTCTAAATTATATTTATATTCACTGATAACTTAGGAACGAGCCTGGCACTTTTATAAGTCGTTTATTTCTGTATATTCTCAAAACAAGACGTTTTCGCTTATTTTCTGCTAAAAATGGATGAATTAAAGGAAGAAAGCCTACAGCATGCCGCCGTGGCTGATTTGGGGGAGAAACCCGTTGTAGATGAAATTAAAGGGGAGCCAGAAGAGGAAGAAGAGGATGAGGAGGCATTGCCACATTCTGAATTTCTTGACATCTTTGAGGAAGGCTTGGCTCTGATAGTCCAGGACCCTTTACTGTGTGACTTACCAATTCAGGTGTGCCATAAAATAGCAGTTTTTATTTGAATAATGTTAAAAATGTTAATTACTTTCTACAGAAAATGTAGACTTTATCTTTTTCTGCTCTCTGAAATCTTGATGTTCCACCCGCTCAGGTCACACTGGAGGAGGTGAACTCTCAGGTGGCTCTGGAATATGGTCAGGCCATGACTGTTCGCATTTGTAAACCTGATGGAGAAGTCATGCGTGAGTTTTTTTGGAGTCAGTCTGACTTGTTATATACATTTATTGATTCTAACTGGAGCAAATCTCTTCATAGCTATTGTGGTCGTGCAGTCTGCTACTGTTCTGGATCTCAAAAAAGCCATTCAAAGATATATGGAGCTGAAACAGCAGCGAGAGGGAGGTGTCAAGCACATCAGCTGGTAAGACATAAAAAATGTGCCGGCTAGGTTTTATTTTGTCAAAACGTTTTTCCTAATCTACTTGCCTGGTTTAGGAAATACGTGTGGAGGACATTTCATCTGGTCTTCAACGGGGAAAAATTAGAAGATGACAAGACAAAGCTGAAGGAGTGAGTCCATGTGCTTTGAATTACTATGATCGTTTTTGATGTGATTAAATATTACTGTTTTCTTCTATTCTCAGCTACGGGATCAGGAACAGAGATGAAGTGACGTTTTTGAAGAAATTGAAGAAAAAATGAACAGGGACCATTGCCAGGCCCTTTTTTATCACGCTAATTTGTAAATAAGTATTTAAATGTAAAGATCATCCAAAAGTTAAAACTCATCCTCCTGGCATACCAAACCCTTTAGGTTGTTATTTTGCGTGAAACAAACGTTTTGCCCCCAAATGATTTTTAACCTCTTTTCCACACAACAACATTTAAGTGACCAAAGCTGTCTAACTTTAAAAATAAAAATCAACCAAAGGAAATTTTTTGATGAACAACGACCTAAATAAGTCATATAACTTAAAGAGATTTGGAATGTAGTGTAGTAGCCATTTTGTTTTACTAAACAAACAGACAAAAAAAAAAAAAAACAGACATGCAAATGGAGGGATGCAAATATTGGCTAGACCTACTTAATGAAGACACTGTTATTAATGTAAACATTGTACATCCACAAAACTATATCTTATTCACTGTATTTACAGGTCTTATGAAGTGCTTTATATTTGTGTGATTTAATGTTGCTTTTATATTGATCAAAATAATAAAATCTAAACATGATTAAAATAGTTTTTAAGAGTGCTGTTTTTCCCCTTGTTGTTGTTATTTTAATATTATAATAAACAATATAGTGACACCAGACCTGATGCAAAACGACCCCTGTAATGTCATGACATGACATGATATGAATTTAGTCAAATACAAGTAAACCACACACTTTAAATATTGCAAACATGTTCCTTGTACTGTTACACTACAGTATGACCATCCTCTTATTTCCTTTATACTGCAGTGTGAAGAGTGACTGATGAGACATAACAGCTCACATGGGTAACTACTTATGTCATTTTTACTTAAAGCAGATACTTACTGTCCCTTCACATTGTTAAATAGTGTTTTTTATATAAGAAAAAAATACAATTTCTGTTGAATAGTTCTCCTGTATTACTGACTAGATGCTCTCATTAAGTTCTGTTGTGAAGCCGTACTGCATCTCTTTCAGAGAGGACACTGTATGAAGGTTTGTGAGCTGTCGTCTCAACATGCCTCAACAATCTGATGATCATTTGTCGAATGTCTTTGAGGAGCTGAACAAGCTGTCCTTCCGAAGACAGCAGCTCACGGACAGACGCAATGTCCTGGCCTTGCTCATCCAATTTAAGCGGAACAACGGCCAAAATGAGCAACGTTAGTACAATTCGATGGAACTATTCATTATCCGATTTACAAATGAAGCCAATGGAATATATGTGAATATGATGGTTTGAATATAGCAGACTTACAGGAATGCACTGATCTTACTCTCAATATGTCTTTGTGACCAACAGAGTATTCCAAAGAAACCGGAGAACTTCAAAACATTGACGAGGAGCTTAAAGTTCTCTCTGAGAGGAAGATTGAACTCGAGAAAGTGCAAGAAGCGGACTCTCATTTAATAGGTAAAATGACACTTCATTATTTTGCTATCTTGAAACGTTTTTAGCCACGTACACTAAAACATTTGGAAACTGACCTTCGTATTCAAAGGACTTTTTAAAAGTATAGTTGTCATAGGTTTGTATGTTTTTTTTCCAGACACAACTAAGTCCTCTAGCGACATATTTATAGACAATCCACCTTCGCATCCAGGTAAGTAAACTTTTAATGTAACACTTAATAATGTTCTATTTGTTGACATTAGTTAACTACAATAGTAAACATTATAGTATTATAGTTTGTAATAAATATAGTGGAATAAAGTATCCACATATTATTTGCAAATAGTTAATTAATAGTTTATAAACTGTAGTTATTACATTAATAGACTATGTACAAATAGTGAGTTCCTTATTCATTGTTACTGTAAATAACAGATTATTATTGTTTAATTAGCTCATATGTATAGTTCTCACTTCACATTCATATTCAGTGTTCTTTAAAATGTTTAAATATATATCAAGCCTATCCCCAAGGCTAAACATAACCATAAATAACTAAAAGAATTTTGTCAAAATGAATTACATACAAATACATCAAATTTTTTTTTTTTTTGTATTTATATAGCACAAAAACAGCAAACATGTTTGACCAAAGTGCTGAACAAAACACAATGATAAGTTCACAATGAATTAAAAGCCAAAGGAAAAAAAAAAAGTTTTAAGAGAAGACTTGAAAACTGTTAAAGACTGTTCCGCAGCCTAGGAACGGCAATAGCAAAGGCTCTTCTATGCTTTATTCGTGATCTGGGGACAGACAGAAGTCTCTTATCACCAGACCTCAGATTTAGTGTGGGATTGTGTGGATGGAGTAGCTTGGACAAATAGTTCGGTGCCAGATTACTTAAGGATTTAAAGCCAAAGAGTAAAATTTGGAACTTCGCAGCGGCATTTTGTACTAATTGGAGTCGAGCAATAGAGTATTTGGACATGCCATAAAAGAGAGTTGCAATAATCCAGCAGGATGAAGTAAAGCAAGGTAATTCATGTCAATGCGTCTGCTCCTGGAGTTTCCATGAAGGCCAAAGACTTATAATCTCGGTTTAAGATTCATTCAGGAAGTAAATACAAGGAAAAACGAATGGGTGTGAGAATTGAACCCTGCGGTACTCCACAGGATAGTTGAGCAGCTGAGGAAGAATAATTACCCACTCTAACAGACAAACGTATATTCTTTAAATATGATTTAAACCAACTGAGGACAGTTCCCTGAATGGCCACAAAACGGGAACGGGATCTAGTCGGGATAGGAGAATTTTTGGTCAACTAAAAGCCGAGGTTAGGTCTAACAGTACGAGTCACCAGAGTCTAATGTGATTTCATGCATTCTGACTTATTTACACTTTTAAAGAGTTGGATTTTATGTGGTTTCCGCCACTAAATAAAAAAAAAGAAAATAAAAAAGATTAATTGTGAGTAAAGAGTAAATTTATCTCAGAATTCTGACTTTTTTCCCCTCACAATTGCAAGTTATAAAGTCACAATTCTGATACAAAAACAAAGTTAAAATTGAAATAAAGTTAAAATTCTGACTGAGGAAAAGTCTGAATTGTAACTTTATATCACGCAATTGTGAGTTTATATCTCAGAATTCTGACTTTACAACTCCAATAAAGTCCAATTACTCTTTATTTTTTATTTAGTGGCGGAAACAGGCTTCCATACCTTTCGGATTCAAACAGGTTTCGGAACGTGTATATGGCCATGTACTACGGAGCCCCGCACATCACCTATAGGAGAAAAAAAAAAACACTCCGTGCCAACGGTTTTGCAATCCGTTCCTTCGGTTTGTAAACTGTGATCATGATTTCTTAAACTGTTCCCTTAGATTAATCCAATCTTTGCAGCAGATTCAACCAGGCCACCTATTACGGTGCGATGCATAGACTATTGTAAATAAATAATCGTTATTTTACAAAATGGAGATAAAAATCGCAAATTTAACACTTAAAATATGAAGAATTTCTTCATACTTAGACCAAGGTCAAAGTATAATGTTGAATTTGTCCAAATCTGTCCATCCTACAGGAACGAATGTGAGTTTGAGTTGAGAGAGAGAGAGAGAGAGAGAGAGAGAGAGAGAGAGAGAGAGAGAGAGAGAGAGAGAGAGAGAGAGAGAGAGAGAGAGAGAGAATTTTAGTCATTATTTTTATCTTTTAAAGTCCATTTTGGGGAAAAAAGCATAGTATAATAAAATCACCAAAACAAGTCTTCATGTTAAGAATGAATATGTATTGAACATCATCCTGCCCAGGGACCGCAGATGCAAATTAGCTATCTTAGCTAACTCTGCCACAACATTTGTGTTGTGTATGGTCCCTGTTAAATAAATAAACTAATAGTACACAAACATTTCTAAAACTGTAAAAACTTTTTTTTTTTATAAATAAAACATCATGTATTAAGTGCACCCCTTTATAATCATACATTAAAAATAATTAATAAGTAAAAACATGTGTTGTTGTTGTTATTATTATAGTTATTATTTGCATATTGTTGCATTTAAGCTACATGCCTTTAGAAGAAGAAAAGAGGAACAAAGAAATGAAAAGTCAGTCATAATACACAAGCCATGCAGGTTTATTATAAGTTATAAGATTATTACAAGTTATAAGATTATTACAATTAAAGATTTTGGCGCACAAAATTCTTATTAAATCGTTGTATTCCAGAGAATCACTGCAGTTATATAATTTGATGAATAATACACAATAAAACAATAAGATTTATTAACACCTGGGAGTTTGCTGTTCTTCTTCTTAAATTAATCCGTAAGTACAGTTTTTACAAACCCGTGCGTACGGATTGTGAAAGCATGTGCACGGATTGTGATTTTGTGGGAACGGATTTAAAAACCGAGGGTATGGTTTGCAAAATCTGAACGCACGGATCGGAAATTCGTGGGTACGGTTTATTAATCCATGAGTACGATTTATTAAACCGAGGGAACAGTTTAAGAATTCGTGTTTACGGTTTATAAACTGAGGGAACGGATTGCAGAACCGTTGGCACGGATTGTTTTTTTTCTCCTATAGGTGACGTCCCGGACTCCATAGCCATGCATTAGCTACGTCAAAATGAGTGGAATTCCAAGTATGGACACTTCTCTATAAAGAGCGCGAGCGACTGCGAGAGTGAGAGTGAGAGCAGCGCGCCCATCAACGAGCTTATTTCGGGTCATGGGAGCTGTCGTCAGTGCTTTGCTTTGCAATTGTGTTTGTTTTTGTTCCCTGTCACGAGATGAAACTGCATCAAAATATCTGTTTCGTTGACAATCGGCGCACAAGTGCATAACGTTATCCAGGGAGGGATTGCTACAAATGTATCGTGTGCACGTGTTTGTCATGGGTGTGTCTCTTTAGCTCCGCCAACTTCAGTCCTCCACCACGAGCTCGGTCGTTTTCGGAAAGAGTCGGTACAGCTTATCTTTTATGACTTTTATAAATCTTATAAAACTAAAGACTTTTTTGAGATATGAAGGATGCAGTACTACTCTGTAGGTACTCAAGATTAACTTGCGTTAATGAAGTAAGTACAGTGGGAAAAAAATATGAATAGCTCATTGTTAGTTAATGCTGGTTATGCATTAACTAATGTTAACTAAATAGTTAGCATTTTTACAATCATTTTAAATTATTGAGACAAGTGACAACTATAGTCAAACCAAAAATTATTCAGACACCAGATATAATTTTTTACTAATGTGTGCAGGACACAGGACACTATAGTTCATATGTAAGTGAGGATGGCAAAATAAAGGAGACATATTATACCCAAATATTCTGCATCCAGTGGACCACCAGAAAAACTGATAACAATTTGTGACCAAACTTGTTTTTACACCACAGACTGCACAACATGAAGCATTGCTTTGTGATTGGTTGACCTAAATTGGTATTGTGTGGTATAATTTTGTGCTTAAATTTAACAGTTGACAGCTGATTGTAACCCATTAAATAACTTTCTATCAAATATAGGCCTATCTGACATTATCAAGATAAATTTGTTCTGACACAGTTTGCCATATTTTATCACCATTCTCTAAACTAGCAAATAAACAATGTTTTGACTGTACGTAAATACAAAATACAAGCTTCCTGAAAGCGGCTTTTGTTTGTTTTCTCAGCTCCGGAGGTTATTTTGGATGTCAAGCAACTTCCTCGACACTCCTCTCAGACACAGTGTCCGTTCTGTCGCCAATACATAACCACAGAAGTCATGACCAAAGCTGGTAGTGTGACTTATCTTACGTGTTTCATTTCTATTGTTTTTTGGTGAGTTGAACTCTGATATCTGCCTGATATTTCGCTTTATTTATTCTCGTTTATGTCCATTAGCATTGTCTTTCAATCATATGTGACATCTTTTGTTGTTTTTGACCGTTTCTTGTGTAGTTGTGTAGCTGGCTGCTGTCTAATCCCGTTCTGCGTGGATTCCTGCAAAGACGTCATTCACAAATGTCCAAAATGTCGCAGTAACATACACACGTGCAAAAAGTTCTGAGGTGTGGAACTTTTGATAATGTCAATTGAACTGAATCATCAGCATCTGTGCTGTCGCACACAACTAAGGCAGCTGGAATTGTTTCGGAGACGTCATCCTAGACTTTTTACAGGGACAATCCCCATGGAATTACCTGTGTGCCTTTCTAACAGGATGCAATTGTGATATCCGATATTGTTTACTCTCTGCAGGGACCAAGCCAACCTTTCGGTTAACCTTTAAACAGTCCAGAACTATCCAATCCGAAAGGAAAACGGAGTATGTCTTCCGGTTTGAACTTCAACGCTACATTTTTATTTTGGGTTTTTATTTAAACAACAAACACTATCAGGAATATAAAAACTGGACGTGATACTTTGTGAGAAAATTCCTGATTGTTTATGGATGTAATGGAGTAGGAGTTCTTCATCTGATAAAAAGAAATTCTAACTTTTTCTATCTTGTTTTGTAGACCATAAGTTACGAATTCCTTTGAGAAAAATATTATCCCTGGTAAAATGTCAAATGTTAAGTTTATTTATTGTGTTGTTGGCTTTCTTTGGACCATAACTGAGGTTTTTCGGGGCTAGATCATGGTTCCGTGCTTTGGAGGGACAAACAAGTCATTTCAGTGGCTTCATATGGAAACATTTTAATGATAAAAGGCTGTATATATACAATAAAGATATGTACAAAGATAACCTCAAAAGATATATACAGTTGCACAAATACATTTGAATAAAAATGTATATTGTAAAAATATATACACTGTGCAAAATATGAGGCATATGTTCCACATCGCACTTCAATGGGTAATTTTTCAAATATTTCTCTTTTTTTTACCTCTTCAAAACAAATAGCAATTAATCTGATGGCCTAATGATAGAATTTTCTATTTTTTCCACAGCAGAAAATGTGAGATATATATGTATATATATGTCAGAACTGCATAAATGCAGTAAAATGCATAAAAAATTGTCCTTTGATAAGATTTACACATTTCAATTAATAGTAAAATGTCATTACATTGATTTAAATAATCTACATATTAGAACTGAACAATCCTTAATTCAATTAAATTTGATAGTTTTGATATTTTACTATTAATTAAAATGCGTAAATATAAAAAAAGGCTACATTTTTATTACAAAAGTAAAGGTTGTTGGTCTCTGACAGAGACAGAATTATGGTAAATTCATTTCTAAATATAGAAATACATTTGTTCATTTTGACGTTTGGATATAAAAATGATTGTCTGAGTTCATGTTCAGAACAAGGTCAAGTAAATGCATTATTTGGCATATTTTCACAAAGTGCCTAGGGGAAAATCAGTTATTATATTATTATCTGTTATTTGTGAAACACTGCAAAGAAACATTTCTTAAGAGTAATGCATCCAAAGGAAGATTAAAAAAATCTTTTTCAAAACGTTCCAGCAGATGTCGCTACATTGTCACATTTCATAGAAAAAAAACAACAAAAAAACATACTTTAATCTTAGAAATAACTAGAGAACATGAGGTTTAGGTACATTCACAAAGGCATGTCATCTGCCAGCTGTACTTCAGTGGTTTTGTAGAAAGAAGATTGAATTCTGTGAAATATAGTGAATTTAGACCAGCAGTTCATCTACATCCAAAGGAAACGTCATCTCATCTGCAGTAAAGAGTCTGACCAATCAAAATTCAGCTGCTCTCCGATGTCATTCTGATCGCTTCATATGAATATGGACATTTCACTGGTCCAGTTAGTGTTGTTTTCCTGGTCAAGTAACAACAGTATCAGTTCAGCTGGTCTGTAAGAGCTAAATTGTCTCCACACTATCTCTACTATTTTGTTAGAGATAATAATGGCCCCTAATCTCCCTCCCTCCCTCCCTCTATTTGGCCCCATGCTGGGTTTGGTAAACAAACTTGCTCTGACCTTCCCCAGTTCATGGATTAAATAAATGCGAATGTTTCAGACAATAAATGTCATTAGTTAGCTGCCACAATTTCGAGTACCCTAATGCAACGGCTAACAGGTCATTGACCATGGAAGTTGATAGTGAATGCAAATGAGACGCTAAACCGGGTGATGTCACATTTGGAACATTTTCCATGGCACAATGTTTCTATCAAAAAACTCTAAGATTCACAAACTCTGTGTTAAAAGGGATAGTTCACTCCAAAATTACAATTCCGTCATCATTTACTCACCGTCATGTTGTTAAAAACTTACATGGCTTCTTTCTTCAGCACAAAACAAGATATTTTATAGAATGTTTCAGCTGCTTTTACCAGCTGGGTAGCCTTTGGGATTTCATTGAACCATTTAAGCTCCAAAAGGGACATGAAGGTAATGTGAAATGGATCCACATCAATGACTTTTTATGATCGAAATTTAAGTCATGTTGTTTACATAGATCAGACTTAAGCAGATTATAGAAAAAACAGGAAATGTATGGGTTTTTGATCAAAAATGTACAAAATTAAATTGTATTTGAATTAAAAATTAACCTACACATAGCTGAATCGTTCTATATTGCATTTAGAAAAAAGTAGTTGAATGCCAACCTGGTCAAGTCGTATGGATACCGTGCTACCTTATGTCCTCTTTGGAGCTTGAACATTTTGAAACGGCTGTGTTCCAGATACAAATTTAGAATTTACAAATAAGAATAATAGAGCTGGATGAACTATCCCTTTGATTTCCAAAACTAGAGTTTATAGACAACGTAACTAGCAAAGGCACAATGATTGTACGTATAATCCTTACTTTCCCCAAAATATGTGATATGAATCTAAAATATATTCCATCGATTCAAAGTAGTTATACTAATCACAAACTAAAAAAAGCAACATTCTAACAATCTATATAATATAGGCCAGCAGTTTCAAAGACTGCTTCAAAATATGAAAAGCAGAAGTTCACTGCCTAAATACATAGGTGAAAAAAGTGTCTCTACATTCTTTTTCTGCCTTGAAAGGTGTTGGTGACAATAACAGCAAAACAAACCTGCACTTATAGGCACAAATGAGAAAAGCAGATAACTATTGATGGTCACATCCGTTTGGATTGTGGTTTGCGCACAGAGAATCACTCCAGATCCACGGATGCCAAGAAGGCTGAACTACTGAGCTCTACAAGAGTCTGACTGCTCACCGCATGTCAGTTAATGGTCCCTCAGGTCAAGAGATCTTTTCAGTGTCTCCAGTCTTGATCCCTTTGTGAGCTCAGTCCCAGTGCAACTGTAGATCAGTCGAGTCCAAGAAATCCGATGAAAAGACAGTCGGAGAGGAGATTCCAGCAGGACCTGGGATTGTAAGGTCCAACCACTCCATGTTGTCAAGACCTGTGTCTTGTAGATGGAGGCTGGATGGCCCCATGTCACTGAAGGTTAGATCTGAAGTGTCCATAGGGGAGTGGGGCCGCTCCAGCAGCTGGCTTTTGAGTTCCTCCATCAGTCTCTGGGACTGTGACTCAGCGTCCTCCAGCAGGGCCTCCAACTGGTTATCAGAGGCCAGGGCCACCTGGCTAGGTGGAGGTGCTTGGGTCTGATTAGGCGTGCGGGCTACGTGTATCTGTGGGGGAGGACGTGACAGCACAGTGTTGATGGGCAGGGTGGTGATGTTTACCGTCACTGGCTGAAGTTTATCCAGAGAAGGATCATGCCTGGCTAGAGGGGATATTTCTGGTAGGGAAAGCACAGAAAATGGTTCAGTTATACAAATCTATTGCAGCTACAATCAAAGACCTGCTCTGTGGTTATTTCTTTACACAGGTCTCACCTCCACTCTCAATCAAAACGTCAAACAAATCGTCCATGTGCTGGCTGGTAGCAGTGGGCACCTGTGTGGAAGAATATTAGGTATTAAGACAGTGGGTAAAATGTTCAAAATACATTTAAAATTATGCAACATTAGTATTTTGACCTTCAAGTATAGTTGGAAATATCGTAATTGCGAGTTCCGAGCACTTGAATGGGATAGAGTGGGAAAGCCAGCTTGCACTTGTACCTTGAATTTGTTTGAACTAATTATTTTGTCCACAAGGTGGCAACACTGCCATGGCCTGTTGTATTTATGGTTGAAAAAGAAACGGAAGAGACGAAACAAAAACGACAAACTAGTGGATACGGCAACAACGACAGACACAACTCTAGTTTAAATGAGTCCGAAGACATTTTTGTCTGTCATAACTTCTTGAGAGAAATACCGCAGACACTGGATAAAGACTAAACTTCCCAGTGTGCATTTTTTTCGGTTCATGCATGCTATCAAATGGAGTATTCTAAGGCTAAGTGTTTGCATCAAAACTTAAGTATACTTTGGGCTTAAACTCCCAGTGGACCGGAAAGGGAATGCCATTCCAGAACGGAAGTTACTTTTCTGATTTTGATGAAAGCGGCAAACTATTTTTTTCTGTGTATTAACTTGCACGGATTAATTGTTCACCCTAAGACCTGTAACGTGCTAACAAAGTAAATAAGGTTGATTTTTGATTTCATGTGGACTTTAACTTTAAATTACCTGCATTGTGGCTTGTAGACCTCTTGTCTGTTTGACGGCCTCCTCATAACGGGGTGGGTCTTTGCTCTTCGGGCTATGGTGATTGGGGAACGTCGATGGCTGAAGAATATAGTTGAGCTGACAAGGTGAGGGAGGCTGAACAAAACAATATACATTTCAAACTGTGTAATACGAGTTATGAGCAAACAGTGTAATATATAAGGGATAATGGAGAATTATAGACAACACTCGTACACACGTTAGCATGTGTCTATGTAGTTTATAGTGTTTTCTGAGTGGTTGCCAGGGTGTTGCTATACAATCATTAAAGATGTATTGAGAGGTTGAAATGTTGCAAGCTTGTATACTGTACTGTTTTCATTAAACCCGATATTATGCTAAAATGATAGCTGAGAAGATAGTTTACTCTCTCACTAAGTCAGGGGTGTCCAATCCTGATCCTGGAGGGCCACTGTCCTGCACAATTTAGCACCAACCCCAATTAAACACACCTGAACCAGCTAATCAAGGTCTTGCTAAGCATGCTAGAAACTTCTAGGCAGGTTGAGGCAAGTAGGAGCTAAACTCTGCAGGACAGTGGCACTCCAGGACCAAGTTTGGACACCCCTGCACCAAGTAGACTTGGGGTATGCAACCTATGGCACCTAGAGAGATAATCACAGTAGTGTCGTGTGCACCTCTAGTTTCACAAATGACTTGTCGGATCTGTGCTCTAACGCAGGTTAAAATGTCACACTTTAATAGGGATTTATAGCTCTTAAATTAATAAAATTGGCTGTGTGACTATGAGGAATGATTACTTCAAAAATGGTTTTACCTTTGGAAATATTGAACTTTGGGTAAAACACATGTTCAGCAGACAAAAATGATTTGGTGGTCACACAACCATACAGAACAGACTTTTGTGAATAGAGAGTTTGTCTTACTTTGTTAATTGGTCCGTTTGGGGTTGCGTGTCTGGGCGATACTCTAGGTGAGTTGTCGAGGAAGCACTGGGGCATGTCAGCCATGGGCTGGTTCTGGTTCTGCCTGTACTCAAACCCAGAAGGCGAGCTTCCGCACAGGGGTAAAGCCTACAACACATGCATCAGGAGGCAGATTTAGACCCAGTGCACTGTGCAAGTAAAAAAACGTGTGTATCTCAGTGTGTAAACAGAGGCCTCTTGTTCTCGAACCAACTCTCTGTCTTCTTGATAAGTGCTCTTTCTGATTTTCTCTGTACTTTTTACTTCTGTCACCTATTTAGTCAGGTCTGCGTTTGATGTTGAGAGGGTCATGCATCACCTGGACTCAGCTGCTATTGCCAGGGCAACATCAATGATAAGTACAGAACACATTGCAGGCCTCCAGAAAGTCTTTCCATTTCAAGCTACGTGCCAAATCAGAGAGAAATGCGTCTGGGCCTTGTCATCACAATAGTGAGCTGAACTGGATTTATGAAGTGTCGGAACACTGAGAGCAAAAGAAAAGGTTAAGATCTACAAGCAACCTAAAGTATACATGCATAACAAAACAGAGCATACAATTATTTTTTTAATTGCTCTATGATTCTTATTATTTTACTGCATTGTAATGCCTTTTTAATTAGAAATATGCATAATGCATATCCTAATTACCTTGTATGTCTAAAGTAGCATATAGAAAGATTCATATCAGTCAACCACTTATTCTTATATGGCCAGGGCATTGTTTAATGTGGTTTGTTTATTTGCCAGTTATGAAAGTGTTGTGAGTGGTTGTTTGAGTGCTAGTTTCCATGCAGTTTAGGGTAGTTGCCATGGTGTTGCTAAGAGATTCAGATAAGATCAGATTGCTAAGGTTCTTTAAGTAGTTGTCAAGGCCCAGACACACCAAATACACAGAGAGTGACAAAGACTGCATGTACAATCGCAAACTTCCCTACTATGTAGTAGGTGGAAAACTCTATGTGACAAAAGAAGTATGTCGGAATTTACAGTACTCATAAAAGAGAAGGCAAAAAGTACCCGGATGACCTACTAATCCCTGTGAGATTCTGAAGTGTGCATAATGGACACTTTACAATCCCATAAGGCCACAGGAAAGAAGTTGAGAATAACAACATAGCAACAGAATAGCAACACAACTGATGCTGGTAGGTGACATTATAATGACAGTATGGTGAAAGTAGTATGTCCAGATTCATATTGCATAGTATAACGTACTTTTTGGCAGTTGTGAAGAAATACATTTTTCAAAATAAGTACCTGCTTAAGAGAGTATGCAATGGTCGCTAAGCTGAACAGCCAATCAGAGTGATTTTTCTTACCAATGGGCTATGCCACCGATTCAACATGCTCAATTCACCCTTTGCCAGGAATTTGATTATAGCCAATCTGACCAATCATAACGCAGAATTCGCCATTTTGTCCAAATAAAAAAACCAGACAGTAGCGTTAGAAGATTAACATCGGTGGACTTGAACTTGCAAAATATGTGTATTGATGTCTTTTTGCAGTTGATGCTCAATCATGTTTTTAACTAGTAAGAGTTCACATGCCGCTTAAACTGAGGTGCTACAGTGATCTTTCTTGACACAACATACCACACAAAATGGTATTTATTGTCTGCAATGTATTTTTCACTGCATGCGAACAAGATGGGTGGCGTCAGAGTGTCATGGCTTGTCAGATATAGCAACAGTAACTAAGAGGGTAACTCAGTAACAGTAACTCAACGACTGCCCAATATTGGTCGATGGACAACCGTCGGCTAGAGCCCTGCACGAGCCTCAAATCTAGGCCCTAGCCTGGCCCTGGCCCCAGATGCTAAGGCCCTAGCCCGGCCCGTGTCCGACAGCTTATCAAAATTCTCGGCTCGATTCAGACTGGAGCCCGTGTTTTTATTTTTTTGTATTATTATTATTACATTGTTGCAACCATTAAAATAGTTCAGTTTTGTTTTTAATGTCAAAGTAGTTATATTTAGTTTAGTTTCTTTATTAAGTTCATTTAGAAAAATGTTTAGAGAAATTTTTGGTTTGTTAAATTAAAGTTAATTTTTTTTTAAGTTAGGTGGCCAGCGGCTGACAGTGAGTTAACCGCATGTTCAATCAATTTAGGCTCTCAAATCAGCTCTTGACTTGTCTTGACTATAATAAAATCCATAGATATAAAACACTTCAAGCATCACAATGTTTGTTCATTTAGCCTACTATTACCACCAAAGTAAAAAGCCATTTTTGACGAGCTGAGGCAGGCTGATACTGTGAATGGCTCACACAAGCGAAACGAGCTAAACAATCTAAAAAAAATAAAAATAAAAATAACATGCAGGTTGTATTATACCTTACACCTCCGCACAATTAATATAAATCTGATCTTCAATTCCAGCGGTATATGCTCATTTAACAGAGTTCACATCAACGAAAGCAAAAGATTCAAGATGCATTTTATTCAGCAGCTCATTTCAAATTCAAAGACCGCAATATGAGAGAGAGCGACCTACTGGTAGGATGATTTAGTCTCATTCATTTTTATTAAAGAGGATTGTGTTTTTTGAGCATCTAAGACTTATTTTAAGTTTCATTTACGGCAATTTGCGTTGGCTTACTTTACTCATTTGCAGCGATGCGTGTTGCAGTAGGACTGGTCATTTCAGTACTCCTGGTCATTTCGCATTTAGATAGATATCTGGTCAGAGAAAACGAATGAAGGAACCATTTGTAAAAAGGCCATAACTGTAGCAGCTGCGCTGAAGAAATACACGCTGCTGCTGGTGCGGACTCTATAACTCTGTGCGAGCCCATGTCTTGACAGTCGTGTAAGCTATTATGGTGTAAAAAAGTCGGGGCCCGTCGGGCTCGGGCATAAATGCAGGACTCTACCGTCTGCCAAGGCAGTTACCATGCAATTTCTCCAGTGCAGAGGGTTGCTGTATGACTGCTAAGGTGTTTTTAGTGCTTGATAACACATTTCCATTCGCTAGAGGAAAATCGCACAGATGCAATTTGCTCACCTGAGGTGGAGATGGTGCCTGAACTGAATGCTGTTGCAACATTGTATTATTGGACATCTGTGTTTGCAGAAGTGGTGTTTGTATGATTGTTTGGGCCAAACTGGGCATTTTTGTTTGGAGAATGGTCTGACCCTAAAAAATAAGGAGAAAAACTCTAAGTAAGATATGACATTTTCTTAACTGTAAATAGTACTGGCATGTCATGAATGTTAAGAGACCTGTGTGCTGATAGAGTTGCTGGGCTGGCTGATGGGCAACAGGATTTGTGAGGCAGGCTGAGTGTTGATCAGTGTCTGCTGATGCAGCACTTGAGGGACTTGCTGGGTGTTGATATAGAACTGCTGGACTGGGGTGTGGTGGTGCATCTGGGTATGAGGCTCTTCCTGTTTCACACCAGTAGTTTGTGCCATGGGACTCCGCTCGGAGTTGCAGCTAGGGGTGGCGCCTTTCTCCTCTTTGACCTGGACTGATGGATTGGGTTCAGGCTGCTGCCCTCCACCCTGCTGACTCCTTTTCTCCACCTCCAGCTGCATCTTCAGCTCCTCCACCAGCCGTTGCTCCTGCTCCAGCTTACGCATCAGCTCCTCAATCTGACGCTCCTTCTCGTGGAGGCGCTGGTCTTTTTCAGACACCTTGATTTCCATGGTCATGTCTTCAGGTGTGGGTTTTAAGTGTGAAGTGCCAGTTGGTGGGTGGCCTGGAGACAAAGTGCATTGAGCTCTTGTGGGACTGTCTCTGCTGTCTTCCATACTGATGTTGGAGGCCTCGGACCTCTCAGGAGACACAGGTGGAGTTGTGCTCATGGTTTCGGGCTGCAAAGCAGATTTGGAGATGTTTGACTCCATGTTGTTAGTAGACTGAGAGCTCTCCTGGTGGGCCTTAAGCCTTTCTATGAGGTCTGTTTTAGTGCCGGACACAGGAAGTCCACGCAATTTCAACTCCATCTTAAGCTCAGCCACCTAGAAGACATAAGAACAACTGTACTTATGCACATATATCTTTTTTATGAGGAAAAATGAATGGGCACATTACCCACCTTCATCTCATCAAGGTTAGCAGGCAGAGACCCAGTTTTACGACTGGTCATGGTGTTGTTGGGACGTGAAGGAGCCGCACTCTGCAAAGACACCATGATGGGAGAGGGAAGATTCGGGCTGGTGCTCAGGGTGATGTTGGGGCAGCTGTTCTGACTCTCAGCTAATGGCCTGCAGGGGAGTATGGGACATTTTAAATGCAATAGGAACTTCCTGTTCCATCATCATTCACAATAAGCAGCCCTTCTACACAATAGAAGCAGAGGTATATCTTGCGGCAACAGGAGCCAAATTGGACAATAATGTGAGGAACTGCCGTGCTACAGCTGTGGTGATGACAGGTCTGTTAGACTAAATTAATATATGAAACCATTATTTAAAGGCTATCGCTCACAGCACACAACGCTCGCATTCCTTTCCGAGTTGCGTACTTCTTTTTGCAAAGCAATAAGGTTCACTGTAAATCATTACAGTGTCAGAGCTAAAAGTGATATCTCAGAATTATGTGCGAGTGTACTGGTCCGTAATCAATGATACTTAACTGACATCACATAAGAGTAAGTACAGTATTATGTTTTTGTGTATGCATCCCATGAGTTCCCCACTTGAACAGTTTCAACTTTGAAAAGGTTGCTGGGGACTTTTTGAAGTGCATCACAACAATTATGAACAATTCGCACAACGTTACACATTATATACATTTTTTTGTATATATTAAAAAACATGTTCCACATTTAGCCCAATGCTCTGCTCCAAAATAATGTGAAAATTGAAGGTCCAAAAAAATCTAAATGTATAACTGTAGGATATGTTATTGCTACATTATGTGTACAAACACTGTCCTAAAGAGGGATAGAGAGAAATCTCTAAATAATAATAAGGTTACACTTTATTTCAAGGTGACATAGTTACATTGTAATTACTCAAAGAAGTACTATGTAATATTAATTAACTGTATGCACTTACTATAGAATTACAGTTAATGTTAGTGTTTGTTTTAGAGTTAGTTACTTGTAATTATGCATAATTTACTGTTACGAATATAGTAAGTAAATGTAGTAATGTGTAACTACGTCAACTTAAAATAAAGTGTTACCAATACTACTACTACTAATAAAAAGAGGTATGATGTTCTGTCTACAGGAACACATACATTCACTCTTCTGAACAGTTACATGCTACTTTCATTTATTTATTTTATACATTAAACAAAAGGAATACTTGTTATGAGATTCATAGAAAGTATGTAATATATATGATTAAAATTAAGGGTTTAATTTAAAAAAAGTCATAAATTTAGTCTAAATTATATTATCAGTCTGTTCATTGTACATGCAAGTCTTTTTGCCGAAGGGAAATACATTTATCTTAATATAGCTGTGGGTTGTCCAATGTGTTATTTTTTCCAGAAATGTGTTTTAATGATATGCAAAATGACACCACTGACAGTTTTCCAAATAATCAAATTACATTTTTTGTCAATTTATTTAGTTATCACTATCAAGAAGTTATTTTTTATTTATTTATTATTGCTGGCAAAAAAAAAAAACACTATGCAAAAGACACTCTATCTAGATTCATATATCCTATTATGACATTCAGATAATAATAACCATATTATATTTAAATATTGTTTATTTTATATTAAATACTCTGAATTATAAACAACAAAATCACCTTTTCATTGTGAGGTCAAAGTGACACACATGGTGCTTGTGATTAAGGGGTGCATGTGATGTGAAAGGGCCTTAAATGTTGGAAAGTTCATTGTAAGTGTGACACATACTTGAGTGGTGCTGGTAATATGGCCTGGTAATTGTAATGCTGTTGCTGTTGGCTGAGAATCTGAAGCTGTAGGAACTGCTGCTGTTGTTGAAGAAGCCTGGCGTACGCAGAGTCCATCGGGGCTTCATTGGGTTCCTGCTTCTGGTCGGGCGGGATGTACTGGTGATACTTGAGCTTCTTAATCCGCGGCTTGGCTTCTTTACTCTTCTTGCTTCGAGTCTTGTCACTGGACTGTTTGGGCTGACTTTGCTACATGGAAACAAGGGGCGGAAGAATTAAACACCTGAAATCACACAGCAAACGTACGGACCACAGTCAACACCCTGTCGCTTTGGAATTATATCACCAGTCTGTTTGATTTGTGTGATTTCAGGCTATTCCCATAATGTTTCAACTATCTCAGTTCTCTTGCTATCAAGAGGTGTCAGCACTATGAGAATAGCAGGAGCCGAAAGATTTGTGGTCAGAACCGCAAGTATGCAACTGCTGTGAATAGGTGGGACATGTTTGAATACTACCTAAAATCACAGGAAGAGGAAACAGGATGCGTGGAGGGGACATGACTCTCATTGTTCCTAAATATTGAGTCAGAGGATACACATGAAAATGCTTTGGCTTGTGAGGAAGGGAGTTGAAAGTCATCAGGATGTAATAACACCATTTCAAGCCGGGGTATGTGTGCACAGGTTTCCCAAAGCACCACTGGGAGAGGGGGTCAGCAGCGTCCCTCTGTCACGTATGCGGTGTATGCTTTGAAGGCTTGGATTATGATAAATGCACAAGTTATTGCCTGACTCCTGTTTCTGAGATCCCAGCATCAGTTTGTTCTTCTCTGCATTATGAGTGTGAATGTTTTATATGACCTCCAGTTAAAGACAGAAGGCAGCTGCTAGCACTTCCAGCTCTGCATCTGCTGCTCTTCTGAAACTGATTTGGCCTAAAATACTTTTGACAAGTTGTTCTAAACAAGCTGTTTAGACTGACAAACAACAGCTTTACTGCTCTCCTGTCTTTACCCTGTGGTACAGAATACAGATTTACACTACTGTTCAAAAGTTCAGGAATTGTTTTTATTTTATTTATTTTTTAAAAGAAATTAATACTTTTATTCAGCAAGGACATTAGAAATCTAGACACACTCTAGCGGCAGCAAATCTAATTAGCAGTGAGTGTTGTCAAGCAACTCACCATAGACTTGCGAGCTGGAAAAAACAAACTCTGGTCAGACCAATCACATTGTGTATGGTGTCGGTGGGTGGGCTTAACATAATGATAGCCGAGTTGCTGAGGTTCTGCATGCTACTAGTAAACAAGTAAGATTGTCTTGATGACATAAAGGCCTGAATGTCTCTTAATTTTTTAAGTTTTAATGCAAATAAGACAGAGTACCACTGGGAGCCCTCCTGTTGAATTGGGTGCATTGGCCAAACACTTGAAGCCAACCATCTCAAACTTAGAGGTTAAAATTGATTCTGACCTTAAGCTCGACTGTCAGATCAGGGCAGTCGTTAAATCAAGCTTTTTTCAATTGAGGCAGCTGGCCAAAATAAAGCCTTTTCTTTCGAGGCAACACTTTGAGAACGTAATCCACGCCTTTGTTACCACTCGGCTAGATTACTGCAATTCACTATATGTGGGGGTTAGTGGGTCTTCTGTCGCCCGTCTCCAGTTAGTACAAAACGCTGCGGCGAGTCTTTTAACTGGAACACGCAAACACGAGCACATTTCACCCATTTTAGCCTCACTCCACTGGCTGCCCATACATTTTAGGATTAATTTCAAAGTTCTTTTATTTGTTTTTGTTTTTTGTGCTATTTTGTGTTTATTTTGAGTATTCGTGAGTACACTCTTTCAATTTACATATAGTGCTCAATGCAATCACAGTCTCTTTACAATGTATATACATGTACAGTTACCTGATTCTTTTAAATCAAATGTTGTACTCCATATTTGTTCAATTGTTTCAAAATATAGCCTTTTTTCCTCTTTCTTACAAATAGAAAGAAAAAAGGAAAGCATTAAAAATAAGAAAAAGAGAGAAAAGAAAAACTATGTACATCCTGGGAGAAAACATGTGTCTTAGTTAAATTCCATCCAGAATAATATCAAATGTCTTATTATAACTTCAGCTGGCTTTTTATTTGAACATATACATACATCTACATGTATTTGAATATTAAATCTGATTATATATACACATATACCCATGTACATCCATATATCAGTCTTCTATTTATGCAGCAAAATCAGGCCTTTTTTCTGATATATATTCCACCCATTTCCTCCATTTTTCCAAAAACACATCCTTCTTTAAATTAACAATAAAAGTGATCTTTTCCATCATATAAATCTCTATAGTCACATCTATCCAGTTATCTAATGTCGGTCTCTCCCGTTTTAACCATTTGCGTGTGATTGCCTTTTTACTGGCTGTTAAAAGTACACCCATCAGGTATTTATTATCTGTTGATAATATATCTAGACTTTTATTTGTTTTTAAATCCCTGAATGGTCTTGCCCCACCCTACATCTCTGAGCTGCTACACCCTTATGCACCCACCCGTTCTCTCAGGTCAGCTGATCAACTGCTCCTGAGTGTGCCCAAAACAAAGCGTAAGCTGAGAGGGGACTGTGCCTTTGCTGTGGCAGCTCCTAAACTTTGAAATGATCCTCTTCGCTGTCTGTTTTTAAACTGCGTCTAAAAACCCACTTCTACTTCTTGACCTTTGACACCTGACGTTGACATTTTGACATCTGTTTTAGTTGCATTTTATGTATTGTGAGATTATGGATTTTTTTATTTTTTTTTATTTTTGCTGTACAGCACTTTGGTCCACTTCGGTTGTTTTAAGTGCTTTATAAATAAAGTTTGATCGATTGATTGAACACAAAAGCTGGCAAACAACGGTCTTTTGATTTGGCCATGACTCTGGAAGACTTGGAGTTAAGCTTTTCTCTGAGAAAAGATCAAAGAATGGCACTGAAGTCATTCTTAAAAAGGGAAGATGTGTTCGGAGTTTTGCTGACCGGATACGGCGAATGTTTAATCTATCAACAAGCTCCGCTTCACGTTGATCTGGTTGGTTGTGGCTATCCTATTGGGTGCAGAGGAAATAAAAGACAACCGTTTATCTCGCCCCTCAGATTGAGCCCTGTCAATGGTGAGTTCCCAGACCAAACATCTTGATGTGGGTCTGTCTTGTCAGGCTACAAGGACACATTAAACTGATAAAAATGACAGTAAATTAGCATGTTAGTAGCATGTCTTACCAAAACACTAATATGTTGCTAGAATGTTTTAGCACATTGCACATTGCACATTGCTCTTTAAGCAGATACTTGTTAGTGTCAGAGCTAAAAAAAGTTTTAAGGAATATTTTTTTTATTCAGCGGACAAATTAAATGGATCCAGAA
The DNA here is from genome assembly GCF_024679245.1 of Pseudorasbora parva. NCBI lineage: Eukaryota > Metazoa > Chordata > Actinopteri > Cypriniformes > Gobionidae > Pseudorasbora > Pseudorasbora parva. The sequence continues at coordinate 43,401,128 of NC_090173.1, read as the reverse complement.
ATTATAATAAAAACATTTAAAATGCAACAGATGCAGGTTTCTATTTTAAACTAGAAAGCAAAGCTCAGTGGGACAAACTTTATGTTTGCTTGACAATATTAGCTTCCTAGCATGATTTATCATGTTGTTAACATGTGTCTAGCATCATTTTACATGTTGCTAACATGTTTGTAGCTTGTTTTGAAATGTCATTAGCATGAATTAGCATATTGAAAACATTTTAACACGTTACTGGCATGAATTAGTATGGGTACGTTTACATGCACGTTCTTAAGCCGATTATGCCTAATAAACCGAAAACGAACATGGCCATGTAAACGAGGTAACCCGTTTTCTTTTATCAGAGTAAGGTCATAAACAGCTTAAGCATAAACTGGATGGGACAGGTAGTTTTTGGCCTCTTACTCCGATTTCGCGCGACATGTTAACCTGCTAGTTAATGCTAGAAAGCATTAACCTGCTTTCTGTCGGCTTATTGAAGTGTGCATGTGATAGGTGACAAAAACCGCATACTTTGAGCAGATTTCAATGCGTCCAGCAAGTGTTTTGCATGAAATAAGGACATTTCTCTTTTAAGAGAGAAAGAGATACATTTTAAAAAATGTGTTTTCATCTCATGCAGCAGAAGTATAATGCAGCATATATAATGCATCTCATGCAGCAGTCTGCATAGAGAATAATATGATCCGAAAATCTCCCGCTGACACGGTGCAAGCTTTATTTAACATCACAACTGATGTTACATTTAGAATACTCTGAGTCAGATATGAAACGTATTATTTTTGATGTCACTACAAGGAAATAATCCGATTTATTAATAAAGTCATGTAAACGCGGCTTACTTACGTTGTCAGTTTACCAGTTTGCATGTAAACGGGGAAAACTGGTTATTTCAATAGGCTGATATTTGTGAGTTATCAGCTTATCTATCATGTTAACATGCTCTATGTTAGCATGTCTTACCAAAACAATAATATGTAGCTAGCATGTTTTTACATATGCTGTTTTAACACACTGCTAGCATGACTTAGTATGTTGCTTGCATAAATTGACATGTTGCTTGCTAGCAAGTTTTAATGCATTGCTATCATGTCCTATGTTTTGGATGAAGACCTCAACTGAATAGACCTACAACCAATCAGAGCAACGGAGTAAATGATGCATGTTGAGTGGGAAGTGTGGATGATTCTTCGGGCTTGGATCTTTGAATCTTGTTCAGCAAAATTAACAAATGTTTTTTCAACAAAAAGTCATTTTGTTGATTTCAGCAGAATATAATAAAAATAACCCTAACCCCAACACATATAGTACTTATGCAGACATTGATCACATTTGGAATAAAAAATAACTGATAAGCTAATGCAGCCAAGGCCAAACTTTAAGAAACAATTAATGAATCGCTTAACTGTGTCTTCAGGCTATGCAATATGTTAGTTAACCTCCGAATCAGAGTCGAATTCGAGTCTTTTGTCACTTCACATTTAATCACGACTGTTCCCTGGAAAGATTAGTAACGTTACACCTCTCCTGTCTTCAGTTTGAGTCATTCATTTCGTCATCAGTGTCGAACAGCCCTGCAATGCATGGTTCGGATTCCAGTCATTCGTTCTCACAGCCCCATAGGCTGAGTGCAGAAGATCCTGTACAGAACCTATGGCCTGTAGCGCATGCACAGTCAACACAACATGAACAAATCACTCTTGGAGACAACTTGTTGTTCCCGAGTCATATATAAGATTAGTTCAAAATGAACTAATCGTTCATAAACGACGCATAACTAACGCATAACTTAGATATGAACAGAACTCAACTGCACGCACACTGAAAGAAGTAGAAGAAGATGAGTGTAAACGATCATTGCCGATGTTGTAAAATTTTTTTTAAGGATACATGAAGTATTTACTAACAAAATCATCATTTGAGAGTAATAGTAAAGTTGAATGCATTCGCAAACAAGCTCTCCATTTAGGATTAGGAAGAATTTAACCCAAACGTTCTTTGGTGACGTGAATGATTACGTCGCGTTATCTGTCAATCATCGTATAAAGCCCGTCCTGATGATTTGATTGGTCCAAACAGTTTCTGTTCGGGTATAATTACTCCACAACGGATCAAGTCCAGACCGAATTGCCCAACCTCAAATGTTGTGGGCGGGGCTAAATTCAGCTGGCATCCAGGCTAATAGAAAATAAAAATTATTTAGATTTCACAATATTACTGTTTTTTTATGTATTTTTTTTTAAATCAAATTACCACAACCTTTAAAAAAACGAGTAGTGTAGTGTATATAATATTCTTGTATTTGTAGGCATTTTTAAAAAAAATCAAAATTGCTAGTGAATTTCTGAGTTCAAGAGCATTATTCTTTTATTACTTCTTCCTCTTTTAGTTTCACAACCTGTGTGGTATATATTGATTTAGCTGGAGTTGCTATTGTGAAATTAGTTGGTAATACTGCGAGTCACTGACCATTATCTCTGAAAATAAACATTGACAGGAAATAACATCACTGTGGTTAGGCCATATGGTGTACCTTCACTAGAGTGGGTCCTGGCTTTGTGGGAGCAGCAACAGTGACAAGCTGAGTGGCGGTCATTACTCGACCTTCTTCTACTGAGGTTTTGCTCAGGAAGTCTGAGCACTGGGTTGTAGGTGGACACTATTGAGATAAAAAGAGATTAAGAGCCATATGGCCATGAGAAAAGACAGACATTTAAATCAAACCAGCATCCAAAGGGCTAATGTGTGGATAATTAACAGTGAAAACATAGACATAGAAGTAATTAGCTCTTCTTTAGAGCAGAATATTTTTTGCTTTTACTGTTATTCTTTTTTTTTTTTTTTCAAAATGTAAAACTGTAAAAAAAAAATATCACAGAATATTCCTAAACCGATCATCAGTTAATAGGGTGTGGATGTGAATCTAAGGACTGACCTGGAGTTTGGAGCCAATGGGAGGCGATACAGGGGATGGATCAGGCAGTCTGGCTTCTATAGGAGAAGATGCAGAGCCCTGAGACTCATGACTAGCTGGCTGCTCTGGAGACAGAGCTTCACTGCTGTCCTCATTGAAGTTATAAACATCCAGTTCACCAACTGCAGTGTCAAACGAAAAACAAAACAAAAACAAAAGTTAGGGTGTTTTCACACCTGTAGATTGTGGCTTAATTTATTAGAATGTTCTGGGAAAAGAAGAAAATGTTCGCTTTCACAGGCAACATTTCAAAGCGTACCAAAATATGTTTATGCAAGTCACATGTGAGTAAAACATCCTCTTATTGATCAGAGTTCACCCGTTTACGTTCCTTTGCATCATCCATGAAAAAGGATTGACAAGTTTGCTCTGCGGGTTTATTTTGGCTTCATCTGCAGTGGTCATGACACATGCAAATGTAACGTAGGTCAGTAAGAGCTGTGTGTGTAAACCTCACTCCCCTGGCCTCAAGAGGCGATCTAGCAACTGAAGCTAGAGGCTGCATTCTTTAGCGTCCTTGTTAATGAGCCTACCACCCACGCCGGAGACCCCGGTTCGAATCCTGCTCGGAGCGGGTCGAGTAGGACCAGCTACAGAAACACTTACTTGATTCCCGCTCTGACAAACAAATGATAAATACGTAGGCCTTACTCGCAGTCTCCGCTCTAATTCATCCCAAAAGTGTTCTAACGGGTCAAGGTCAGACAAGTTTCTCCAAACCAAACTTGCTCATCCTTGTCTTTATGGACCTTGCTCTGTGCACTGGTGTGCAGTCATGTTGGAACAGAAAGGGGCCATCCCCTTTTCAACTGTTCCCACAAAGTTGGTAGCATGAAATTGTCAAAAATGTCTTGGTATGATGAAGCATTAAGTGTTCCTTTCACTGGAACTAAGGGGCCATGCCCAAACTCTGAAAAACAACCCCACACTATAAACCACTCTACACCAAATTTTACACGTGCGCAATTTTTTTTACACAATGCAGTCAGACAAGTACCATTCTTCTGGCAACTGTCAAATCCAGACTCGTCCATCAGATTGCCAGACAGAGAAGTGTGACTCATCACTCCAGAGAACACATCTCCACTGCTTTAGAGTCCAGTGGCGGTGTCCTTTACATCACTGCATCCGACGCTTTGCATTGCACTTATTGATGTAAGGCTCAGATGCAGCTGCTCGGCCATGAAGCTCTCTACGCACTGTTTTTCAGAGCTAATCTGAACGTCACATAAGGTTTGGAGGTCTGTAACTATTGACTTGGAGACTTCTGCGCATGTGCGCCTCAGCTTGTGCTGACCTCGCTCTGTGATTTCACGTGGCTTAACACTTCATGGCTGAGTTGATTTTGTTCCCAATTGCTTCCACTTTGTTGTAATACCACTAATATTAAGTGTTGGAATATTAAGTAGTGAGGAAATTTCACAAATGGACTTATTGGACAGGTGGCAATCTATCACAGTACCATGCTTGAATTCACAGAGCTCCTGAGAGTGACTAAAACACCTGAATTTAATGATTTGGAGGGGTGTCCCAATGTCACAATAGTATATTTATATATAATATATTTTTATTATTGTTTAGGCATATATATATATATATATATATATATATAATATGCCTAAACAATCCAAACTAAGGGAGAAAACACACCAGGTTCCAAAACAAGGTGTGAACACGCCCTTAGACAAAAAAAACAAGAGTTTGTTTGTGTTAGTCATGTAATTTGCCTTGCCGCATAAATGTGAATATTAAGCATGCAAATACATTATTTCATTGCTTTTACCAATGTCAACTGGCAGGATGTTCTTCTCCACCAGTTCCATTGGTCCCGGCCTCTGTGCAATCTTCTCATTGAGATCATCTGCTAGACGTGCCCTCTTTAGTTTCAACTGAGTGGCTTGCAAAGAAGGCTCTGCATGAGTTTCTGAAAAACATTAACAACTTCAGAACACACTAAAGCTACATCACAAAAGAAGTATCCAGGAAGTTAAACAAAAGTTCTTCAAAAAGTATAAGACTCTGACAATGCTCCTTAGAGCTAAATCACTTCTTTTTGGTCAGGTGCGTACCTTGTAAAATGTGCATGCGGACAAGTTCAGCACGGGCAGGTCTGCTACGGATTTTATGTTTCAGGAAATTCTCAGTCTGTATATGAAGAAAATGCAATGAATATGAAACTAGTAAATTAATAAAAAATTGGAGTATCTACATCTCAGCATGTTACTGTAATAATTATAAACTAGTAGCAGTTAATTAATTTCATTGCTTAAAATGTCTGCACGTCATTGCATTATAACAAAATATTAAACTAAAGTGGCATCTGCAAACTATAAATGTAATATAGCACTCAATAATGCAATAGATATAATGCTATTGTTGTGATTTTTCCATAAACATCCTTATTGTTACAGGTGGTTTCCTCTCCGCTTCCTCCGGATCATCAGAGGGAGCGCTCACCAGAATGTTGACTGTTGCTATTCGGACTATATGATCTTGGACAGTTCCTGTTGTTTGATTCTCTGCTGCCCGTCCTGACACTGCTAGTTTAATGGATTGGGATTGTAAGCCGCCCGTCCAGACCTACTACCTGTGTTTTTGGACTGTGTATGTTTGCTGCCAGCCTCTACCTAAGCCTGTCCACATTTACGATTCTGTTTTGCCTTCTGCACTGCCATTGCTGTGTCTCGACCCTGTATTGTTTGACTCTGACCAAAATAAAGCAGCAGCTGGATTCTGACTGCACGTTAAACTTATATTATTAAACCTGTGTAAAGGCCAATTCACTAATGAATGGAAAGTGTGAGAATATTTCTGATCAGTAAAGTCTTACCCTTGCCCTCTCCAAACTTCTGACCTGCTCATGAAAAACTCCAGGTGTCTTCAGTGCTGGGAAGAAAAGAAAAAAAAATCATTATTTAAAAACAACACGACACAATCTATAATATCTTATACATCTATAAAATCTTAGTACGTCATAATATATCTTACACTCTAAAAAAACAACAGCTGGGTTAAAAACAACCCAAGTTGGGTTGGAAATGGACAAACCCAGTGATTGGGTTGTTTTAAGCAAACATTTAATCCAACCGCTGGGTTAAAACAACCCAATTGCAACCCAAAAAGCATTTTTTTTTTTAGAGTGTACGACTTTTAAATCTGAACAATTCTGACATTTTTTCCCCCTCAGAATTGCGAGTTTATATCCCAAAATTAAAAAAAAGGTCAGAATTCCAGGATAAAAACTCGCAACTGCAAGAAAACAAGTCAGAGTATCTGAAAAAAATTTGAGGGGGAAAAAAATTAGATATAAAAATTGCAATTGCAAGAAAAAATTGAGATGTAAACAAAATTGGAGGAAAAAAATAGAAATGTGTGATCGAGTAAAAAAAAAAAAATTCTAAATTTTGTGACGGAAAAAGTCGTAATCACTTTTATACAAACAAGCTTCCACAAACCTCTTGTTTACATGGTGCAAAACTCTTTTAAACAGTTTTCTGTGCTCTAAAGAAATTCTGCTTAAAAGCAAGGTACACCCTAAAAAACAATCTAAGACTGTATTAACTACTTAAGTTAAACTAGAAAGTCAGCATTTTGACCCACTTTAGAGAATGTGAGATTTACAATTTGTTGGATTAGTAAAATAATATTCAAGACAGCCTGAAACCAATGCAGTTTCACACAATTTTGCTCTGGGTAAATCATGTTTTAAGAAAGTTTAAAAAAATGTTCCAGTCAAGTCGAGACCAAAATATTAATTAAACTTAAATAAACACTGTACAGCAGACAAATACTTCTACCACGAGTATTTCAGAAGATCTGTGGGTGTTGAATCCACGGTCAACAGGAAATGAGTGCTCTGACACAGTGGTTGTATAGACATGTTTTGCTCCCCCTGACTAGTCGTATATCACTAACCAAACTTAGCCTCTTAAACAGTTTGCTGCATTTTCAGTAAAGGTATAATCTTGACATGAATATGATTAAAGAATGCAAGAATTGGTCTTTGTGGGAGAATCCAAACCATTAACCATTGACTATAAAGCCCGGGAGGTAACCACAGATCTTGCTGAGCAAAAGTGCAGGCCCAGCCGCTGACTCACTCTTGTTACTCTTGGAGCTTGGACCATGACGTTAGGGGCCCTATGCAGACGGTAAGAGCTGAGAGAGCAGGACAACTCCTGCTGTTCCAGACAGACATCAGTCACACCATTGTTCTATCTCTCCTTCCTTATCAGTTTAAATCCTCAACAGACGCTTGCTTTTATTAGAACCGCTCTCTCCTTACCGACATACATAACTTACTGCTGCCGCCAATGAGTAATCACAAACAAACTCTGGCTGGAGGTGAATGTGTTTCACTCTATGAAGAATAAGTACAGTATATGTGCAAAGCTTAGACAATAATGTGTGTGTGACGCTTTGTCAATGACGCTGGATTAAGAGTTAAAATAACAAGAAGATAGAACATTTGTCTAATATATGGTTTTGGTCTTAACAGAGTACTTGATGAAAGTCTAGGCTTATTTTGTCTAAACATTGACATTTAAGAGTTATTTTTCCATGAGGCACGCATACTCACGTGGCATGATGCCCTGGTCTGCAAGCTGCTCGCGTGTGCGCCTCTGCTGTAGTCTTAACTGTAACACTGTGGAGTAAGCAGAAACAGAACTCAGTAAAGACTAAAAATGTGATTTCTTGTCCTTCTAATACTCTCTGCAAAGGCACTAGATACAGTCCAAAACAGGTCTTGACCTACTCAAGAATGACACAAACAATCACTCATTGTCAGATACTTCATACAGTGTTCAGCAAAGTTTTAAGAAACAATGCCTTTTGTGCCTAAAATCTATATTATTTTAATATTTAAAGGGTTAGTTCATCCAAAATTACTTACCCAAATGTCTCTTGTTACCCATAAGACCTCCGTTCATCTTCGGAACACAAATGAAGATATTTTTGTTGAAATCCGATGGCTCAGAAAGGCCTCCATTGACACCAATGTCATTTCCTCTCTCAAGACTCATAAAAGGCACTAAAGATGTCGTTACAAAGCTCATTTCACTACAGCGGCTCTACAATCATTTTTTTGAAGCAATGAGAATAATGTCTGCAAAAAAAAAACTAAATAAGGACTTATAATAGTGATGGGCCGATTTCAAAACAAAGTTTCGAACCGTTATGAATCAGCATATTGAGTCATGTTTCCAATTGCGTCTCAAACCGGCAAACTGATGAAATCACGTGACATTGTCGATCTGAATCATGAACACGCTGATTCATAACCACTTTAATCTTTGTTTTAAAATCGGCCCATAAGTCGTTATTTAGTTTTTTTTGCGCACAGAAACTATTTTCGTTGCTTCATATGATTGTAGAATCACTGTAGTGAGAAAATAGTATTTGTAACAACGTCTTTAGTGCCTTTATGGCTCTTGAGAGAGGAAATGACATTGGTGTCAGTGAAGGCCTTTCTGAGCCATCGGATTTCAACAAAAATCATTTGTGTTCTGAAGATGAACGGAGGTCTCACGGGTGTCGAACCACATGAGGGTAAGTAATTAATGACAGAATTTTCTTTTTTAAATGAAACTAAAACCATAAACAACGTTAGGTATTTTAAATAAAATGCACTTTTTAACAAATAAAACAAAAAAATTCTGAAATAAAAACGATTTGCTAAAAACTATATAGAAATATATATAATTTTTTTTGTTGATAAAATCACAAAAAATTACTAAAACACGATTTAAAATATAAACAGAAAACTCAAATTAAAATAAAATATTATAAAAAAATATTAATAAAATCAATATAATAACACTAAAATACACTTGTTAGTGCTGAACAAACAAAAATGGTCAAACTCCATAATAATATATATTTTTTTAAAAATCCCCAAACTTCTACTTACTGCTCTTACACTGCTCAATATGTGTTATTTATCTTAAAAAGGTATTTAATATCAGAGCATTGAATTAATTCAACATTATTTCAAGTATATTTGGAAATCATAATTCGATTATATAGTAAGTAATAAATAGTGGTAGTATTGCTCAATTTTAGTGCATCATATTTTTTTTAATATTATATTTTGATTTATTGCAAACAATAATCCATGAAATTTTGCCTTTCATCCCAAATGTTTTGGGGTTGAAGTTCAACCCATGATTTGTACTTTATGACATGTAATAAAAGTTTCAAGTGGTCCAAAATCTTAACAGTACTGACCTCAAAAGCAAACATACAACAGAATGCTGTTTATAAGAGAGATCAACAACGGAACGGCGTCCAAAGCACAAAATAATAAACAATGCTCCTATCAACTCCTCAAGGTGATGTCAGCTTAAGGCTTGGCTTTGGATTTGCTGCCCATAAAAAGCGAGGTGCAAGGTGTTATGCTTTGGATGAGGAAGCACTGATGCATTAACAACCGGGAACATCAAAAAGACAGTGAATGCCTGAGTGAAAGGGTGAAATGCGGGGCGTTTTGCACAGCCTACTACACCCTGGCCAGTGCTGAATGCTATTTCACCATCCCACTAGACGATTTATACATTTCGAAAAAACACGCAAGCGTGGGCATGTTGGTTCAAGTGAATAACACAACTCCTCTGCAAAACATTTGAAGAGGAGGCTGACAGTTCATGGTGACAAATGGGACCATGCCCAGCAGACCCCCGCTTCCACCCATCGTCGGCACTGGGAGCACAGAGCCAATCTGATTGGCTGCAGAATGAGGCCTAGCACACCCAGTTATGCTGAAGTCCCAGGAGAGTGACCACTCTGTCTGACTCACCACTGCTAAAATAAACCCAGCCGTTGTGAGAACAGGCCTGGGAAACTGAAGATTTTGGAAATGGCATGTGGTACATACATTCTGCATCAAGCCCTTTTAAAAATAAAAGGTTCCAAAAAGGGGGGTTTAGCAGCAATGAAAAAAAAAAAACCTTTCAATGGACAGTTTTGAAAAGAACCATTTTTTCTTAAGCTATCTAAAAAACTACATAAAAGAAGCATTTGTGCATTACAAAGGTTCTTAAAGGGTTAGTTCACCCAAAAATAAAATTGATGTCATTAATGACTCACCCTAATGTCGTTCCACACCTGTAAGACCTCAATTCATCTTCAGAACACAGTTTATGATATTTTACATTTAGTCCGAGAGCGTATCTAAGTGTATGCACACTATAATGTCCATGTCCAGAAAGGGAATGAAAACATCATCAAAGTAAATCAGTTAGTTAATTAGAATCTCTTGAAGCATCGAAAATACGTTTTGGTCCAAAAATAACAAAATCTACGACTTTATTCAGCATTGTCTTCTCTTCTGCATTTGTTTTCAAACCTCAAATAAAGATTCAAACAGTTATGAATTTTGACGGTTATGAATCAGTTTGGCAGTTGGACATGCGATCCGAATCATGAATTGATACGATGATTCATGACCGTTTGAATCTTTATTTGAGGATTGAAAACAAATGCGGAAGAGAAGACAATGCTGAATAAAGTCGTAGTTTTTGTTATTTTTGGACCAAAATGTATTTTCGATGCTTCAAGAGATTCTAACTAACTAACTGATGTCACATATGGACTACTTTGATGATGTTTTTATTCCCTTTCTGAACATGGACAGTAAAGTGTGCATACACTTCCATATGCTCTCGGACTAAATATAAAATATCTTAAACTGTGTTCTGAAGATGAGGTCTTACAGGTGTGGAACGACATTAGGGTGAGTCATTAATGAATGACATAAATTAAATTTTTGGGTGAAATAACTCTTTAATAGAACCGTACATGACAAGAGCCTTTATTTTTAAGAGTGAGCTGAATAAAGTAGGGGACCAAGTGCCCCTCCTCGAACCCTAAAAGCTCAGAACACTCTGTCCCAAACCATGTTTTCCATTATCTATGTGCGCCAGGAAGTCCTGTAGTGGTTTTCAATATTAAAGTGGTTAACCATTACAAATCAAGATCCATGCCACCACCAAGTGGCTTTTTCAAAACAATGTGATGAATGAAGCTTGATGAAAGAGTAATCATCTTCATCTCAGTATGACGGTACATGACATGCCTGCAGTCATCCCAGTGTTTGTTGAGCTGATGTCATACCTTATGTTCTCCGCTGAACCCTGACTGACCTTTATGTGGCTCCAGGCCTCACTTTCAATCTGTACAATAAACAAAAGGCAGCTTAGATCCCTGTAAATCTCACTTCCCTAAAACCGTCTTTCAAGATTCAATCTAAAACCAAATTCAAGCCTAAATTTGTATTCACATTTACCAATGTTTGGCGAATTTTGGCAGACGGAATCATGTTATTTCAACAGGAATCCGTGCAATCTGGAATTTTGCATGATGGTGGAAGACTTTCCCACACAGATTTTGTTTACACAATTTTACACGTTGAGCAACAGCAAGCTGCTTGATTTAAAGGCCCTGACATAAAACAGGTGAAAACAAAGAACAAACTGGTGTGACGACATTTCAAACAAAATCATGCCAAAACAAAGTTTGTTTTCAGAGCTTGCCAAAGTTAACTTTCTGGAAAAATGTGTTATGGTTGGTAAACACCTTCAAACTACCATTATTCTTTGATGATTACACAATAGGTAGGTTTGGTTCTGAGAATCCGCTTTCTCTGATGTAGAAATCTTCTCTGGTTAATTTCTTCTGTTCAGTCTGTTGAATTTGAGTTGAACTTGAGATGCGAGTCAGAACATGAACACACTGGTAAGCAGCTTTATAGAAGAAACTGATGTTGTAATTCTATCCGAGAGCGAAACTGCTACTACTTTTTCGTATTTAATACTGTAAAGTTGCTTGCATAAGCTTATAAGCAAATAAGCTGGTGTGTTCCAAAACAATGACAACATTTGCATTTAGGAGATATAAGCATTCAAAACTTACAGTCTCTCACTTCCGCTAAAATGTATGACATGATTTTTATGACTTTACCGCGGACTTTAGCTTCTCATCACATCTTCTGTCCAATCAAATGCTCTCTAGAAAGCATCCCGCCCCCTAAACTATAAATAGAAGCCGACGCTGCGGCTGAAATCGGTCAGTTGTTTCCACATTTACTATTTTCTACATGGTGAATGGCACATAGTGCACTATATGCGATAGGAAACAATTCAGACTGTAAATACGCTTTCAGTTGAGGCGAATTAAGTCTGGTTTCACGCACACTGAACACATTGAATAATGCTGGAGGTATCAAGGCGTTTAAAGCAATCTGTTGTATAACGTCCTATATACATAAATGTGGCGTGACTAGAGAGCTGAATTGACTAGTTGGCGCAAACAAATCTAGATCACATTGATCAGATGCTTTCTTAACTGCCGTTTTCTCACTGTCATTTTTTTTGTATATCGTTATTGAGAGGAAAGCATTTTTACTTATTCATCTAAAATTCCACTTCCAGCAGGGTGCAAAGTTTCAAACTTCTTTTTGTCCCTAAGTGGACAAAAAGTATATTATCAGGGCATTAAAAGTGACATCTGTGTGAGTTGTGCTTCGCACATTTCCAAAACACTGACAATAAACACTGGACCTTTTTTGCCTGCAAAATTTCGCTAACATGGCCGCACCTTAGTAACCAGACGCTACTATCGTAAATTAAATGAATGGGCTGTGTTATGGCTAACAAGCTTGTTAATGTTGACTAAACTGAAGTTGTTTAAGAAACACTCTGACGCTGACCTGGACTGTGTTGACATTACTATTTCAGCAGCTCGACAGATGACTGTATCTTAATGGGTGCTCACAGAGGACAGCAGAGACTGCATGTTGGCTCAGGTTTGAGATCTAATAAATGAATTACGGTTCATCGATGGGCACCATCCCAACAACCAATAACTCACTTGAAACTCTCACAACTGAAGCCATATATTAATCACAGTGAAGGCTGCACAGATATCCCCATGCACATTAAAATCTTATTGTTAAGAAACCTGTAAAGAGGTGTTACTCCCATAAGGCATTAAAAGCAGATACATTTTCAAAAGAGGCATGATAAGCCAGCTAAATGATTAACTGAATGGTGAGGTAATGTTTGGTTGCGAGTTTGAATGAAACCTAGATGTTAATACAATAATATATTACAACCCACATCAGACAGCCAAACAACAAGCCTCATCATTACTCTCATGCTCAACCCTTCAACAAAAACTTTGGCCCTTCTGTTGAGCTCATTTGTACAATAACATTTGCATCCACTTCAGAACATGTGTTCCAGATATAATTGCCAGCTGCTATGTGCTAAACTCTGGTTTCCCACTGTCCTTCACTCATGTTTAGCATCAACTTCAATTTTTTTTATTTGTTAAGAGAATTCTAAATATTTGCATTTACCCCTGCAGACATTCAAGGTCTCCACTTCAAGGCAGGCCATGGAGCTAAGAGACGGATCGGACAGTTTCTGTGTCTGGAGTCCCATGGATTGCTGTGGGAAATGAGGACCAAGGCAAAATGGCGAGATCTGGCAGGAAATTCCCCAGCGCGGAGTTTAATTCCAGACCGTTCTGACAAGTTCCTTCACCGGCTCTGTCTCTAGACTGCCTGTGTGAGTGTTTGTGGGTGTGTAGTTCTCAGCGAGTGCGAGCGCTCTCTGCAGCGGTTCAGCTCCGGCTCTGTCAGTGACTGAGAGGAGAGGCGGGACTAAAGAGCTGTAGCTGTTAACCCTCAACAGCACTGATAATAGAGTAAACACCAGAGGAGAGTCAGGGCCCTCTAAGCCCTCAGAGAAGGTTTAAACTATGTAAAAAATAATAATATTTACAAACTTTTAAATAATAGTTTAAAAAGCAAAAACTTTGTTAGGAATGTATAATTTGACAATAAAAACCTAAATCTTTTTGAGGAAATAAACCTTTAAAATCTGCCTATCCAGTGTGTTGTGTAGATGCCCATTTTCTCCATATTATGATTTTTCCGCCTAATTCTTTCAGTTCTGCGATTGTTAGTCCAGCTGTGATATTACAGAGGGCCACCCCATAGGAATGCCGCATTCCAGTTCCAGTTTTTATTATGAGCTTCACTCGCTAACTTCACTCCATCTCATTTACTCGGATGTGCGTCATTGCTTGCGTTGCATGAGTGCCCACTACTGGCAGAACATTTGCAATAGGCTGAACTGGAACATTCTAAGCTCTTGGAATCCACTGTGGAGTTGATTTATTATCTATTGATTTCCCCTTGCAAAATTGTTTAATCCAGCATTCTATATGTATATAGGTGTGTTTGGGTTGTTTTAAATCTAAAAAAAGTAAAATATCATAGAGTTGTTTGTGGTGGAGTAAAAAGTTGTGACGTCACAATTGTGTTGCCTTGTGGTATATGAAGCTGCCTAAAGTGTATATGTAGTATATGAAGTATATGAAGTAGACTTGCTCCCTCAGTCAAAATCCAGGGAGTGAGGGTCTATCCATATAAACTTCCCTTGTCCAATTCAATATGGGACAGGGATTCCCCCAAAGGGAAGTGCTAAGGAAAGTTAACATGTGTGTGTCTAAAAGTGGAGTGTAACACAGCTTAAATCAATGGCCCTGTCGACAATTGGCACACTTCAATGTACACTTGCGGTCTTGTGGACTTACAACGGTGGCTGTGCGCGTGTGTCCGTTAAGTCCGTAGGGTGTCCCATTCGTCATTTAAGCTTAAAGAAGGGTGCTCGTGGGCGCCCCCTTTGTGCCCCTGATGCGCACTTCAATAGATACCCTTGAAATGACAGCATCAAGATGCTAAAGCTTTACTGCTGGAATTTTTTGCTTTTTGGGTAAATTATTTAAAATCTCATAAGTCACATGACTGATTTTATCCTCACTGCCAGTGATGTTAAGCTTTAGTTGAGAAAATAGCTATTTTGCAGAATTACTGGTCAAATTTGCGAAAAAGATTCCGAAAGATTCACGAAAAAGTTGGGACAATGTACACATTTTTAATAAACACAGACAATTTAGGAATAGGAATGTTGTCCCATTCTTGTCTAATACAGGCTTCTAGTTGCTCAACTGTCTTAGGTCTTCTTTGTCACATCTTCATCTTTATGATACGCCAAATGTTTTCAATGGGTGAAAGATCTGGTGCAGAAGGTGCCGGCTGGCCATTTCAGTACCTGGATCCTTCTTCTATGCAGCCATGGTGTTGTAATTAATGCAGTACGTGGTCTGGCATTGTCATGTTGGAAAATGCAAGGTCTTCCCTGAAAGAGACAACATCTGGATGGGAGCATATGTTGTTCTAGAACTTGAATATACCTTTCAGCATTGATGGAGTCTTTCCAGATGTGTAAGCTGGCCATGCCACACGCACTCATGCTACCCCACCATCAGAGATGCAGGCTTCTGAACTGAACGCTGATAACAACTTGGGTTGTCCTTGTCCTCTTTAGTCCGGATTACATGGCATCACCGTTTTCCAAAAAGAATTTCAAAATTTGATTCGTCTGACTACAGAACAGTTTTCGACTTTTAATTTTAAATGAGCCTTGGCCCAGAGAAAACGTCTGCACTTCTGGATCATATTTAGATATGGCTTCTTTTTTGACAAATAGAGTTTTAGCCGGCAATGGCGAATGGCACGGTGGATTGTGTTCACCGACAATGTTTTCTGGAAGTATTCCTGAGTCTATATTGAGATTTCCATTCCTGTATGTGATGCAGTGTCGTCTGAAGGCCTGAAGATCAAGGGCATCCAGTATGGTTTTCTGGACTTGACCCTTATGCACAGAGATTGTTCCAGATTCTCTGAATCTTTGGATGTACTGTAGATGATCATAACTTCAAACTCTTTACAATTTTTCTCTGAGAAACTCCTTTCTGATTTTGATCCACCATTTTTCCCCGCAGCATTGGGGGAATTAGTGATCCTCTGCCCGTCTGACTTCTGAGAGACACTGCCACTCTGAGAGGCTCTTTTCATACCCAATCCTGTTGCCAATTGACCTAATACGTTGCAAATTGGTCCTCCAGCAGTTCCTTATATGTACATTAAACTTGCCTGGCCTCTTATTGCTACCTGTCCTAACTTTTTTTGGAATGTGTAGCTCTCATGAAATCCAAAATGAGGCAATATTTTGCATGACATTTCAAAATGTCTCACTTTCAACATTTGATATGATATCTATATTCTATTATGAATAAAAATATTAATTTTTTAGATTTGTAAATTATTGCATTCCTTTTTTATTCACAATTTGTACAGTGTCCCAACTTTTTTGGAATCAGGTTTGTAGGTTCAATACATGTTACATACATTTAATCGGCTACTGTGCCGTTATAAACATATGATTTATTATCAATATATGCGGAAGTGTCTGTCTCTAATGTGCTTTGGTCTTAACATTGTAATGAAGGCTTAAATTAAAATGAGTTGGTTTTGGTGGGCAGTTATCACCATATACGGCTGAAATGACACACCGATTATGATGATATTTGCTTGTGGCATTTCTTGTCAAAGGTAACACAGTATTTATAGAAGAAGACACAGATCGATTTAAGGCTAAATGAACCTTTTTCCATGAGTTTCGCTGCTGGTAAGCACAAGAGCTCATCTTAGACAATACTTCATCTTAGACAATAAAGAGGAACTATGTATGAAAAACGCAAAAACGCAACTTCCTATAGTTCTATTATATGCTATTTCATTTTTAGCAGTGAGAAAATAAAGTGTGTCCCTTTTTTCCCCAATGACATGTTGTCATGGAACAAAAATGACAAAAACAACCAAGCAGAACCCAGGGGATATTCCTGTTTCTCTTTGTCACATAGTGTCGACATAAACAATTCATATTCAGGGTTTACAGATGAAATTCAACATTTCACTGTTTCTCATTTGTATTCCAGCAATCTTCCTTTCTAATGAAGCACTATTGTGTCTCGAGGGGCAAAAATTCCATTAAATTTCTTATCTACATCGAGTGATGTTTCTTTCATAGCTGTGGAGATTAATATTGCAGAGAGGGAAAGAAAATATTTAAATCCTATCTGAATCAGCCAAAGTGATTAAAGACAAACAGGAACGTCCCAGGGGAAGCCAATAGGGAACGCTGTCCAAGGCCCACTAAGGTGCTGTATGGTTTTGTCTACTAGGAGCCTACATACGGATGTGCATAAAGTATATACATATTTAGTTGCCTGAAAGATTAATTGGTCTTAAATAAGCCTTAGATGTATAAGCTGGTTTAAGGTCACCTGTCCCAAATTGGACTTTCCTTAGAGGTGTTTGTAGGATATGTTCTTATTTAAAATAATAATAAAAAGAAAACACACAAGTGTCTTCAGATTTTTTATTTTTTTTAAAGTTAGCTTAGTCTACCATCTGAAAAACAAATCCATCAAGACATTATAAAGGCTTGAATACCCTACACAATTTTGTCCAGACTAGGATTTTACAGGTTTGACCGTTTTCACAGAAAATTGTATAGTGTATGATGGGCACAGACTGACTTTCCGTGCATCATTGGCAAGATTCATATGTTAATATTATTACTATGTGTAGGTGATGAGATAACTTTGACATAAATGTTTCAGTAGGGGAATTTGTGAACAGTGGTGACGTTTATTTTCTAGAAGGGTGGGTTGAAAAGAGGAAGGATGGGTACAATCTGTCCTCCAGCCTGGGCAGGAACAGATCATGTTGATTTAGTCCAGTGTAACAAACTCTCTATGAGCTCATAATATCTTTAGGCGGTAGTGGGCAGGAATCAATTATGAGAAAATACAAGAGTGTTCCTTTAAAAAGTATTTATTGCTGCAGTTCTTCCGATAAATGAAGAAATGTCAACTTAGTATCTCCAAGCTGATAAAAAGCAGAAATTCTGCCTTTTATTAGGATTTATTTTGAGATTCTTTTAAGTTTATCACTTTATGCTGAATGTTATGAGGTGGTCTGTTGCAAATGATGTTCTCATTAAGCACACCTTGTATCAGCTCTGGTTGTAATCAACCACACGCACTGAGAGTGGATCACCCCAATAATCAGAACTGTGGTTTTTATGAGTTTTTCAATGAGCACCATGCATCATCTCTTGAAGATTGGCTTATACCTTTGCTTTTTGCATATGTTTATATCTAGTGATTTGTCAAGGTAAAACATTCTGGCCGTAACCAGAACCAAATTTCTGGACACACAAGACAATATAAACAATTAAATATATATATAATCAATAATGTAAACATTTGAAGTTTAATTCTTCTGTCTAAAGATGGTCACAAATCATAAGATTAAACAATTATTTTACTCTATATACAGCCACAGATTTCGTAGGTTTTATAGATCTAAAAGTCATGCCAGCGCATTAGAAACTAAATATTTTCCAAGAAATATGTCACTTTATACATAAAAATATGTAGCCTTTATATTCTTGGAAAATATCATAATTTTAGGAAAATATCTTCAACAACAATTTGCAAATCCCCATTCTAATTATTTAAAATACTACTACTACTACTACTACTAATAATAATAATATAAAAATCTCCTGCAAGGTTTCCTGAGATTCTTGGCATGAGGGCTTTCAGGCAAAACTAGGAAATGGAAACACTAACTGAATTTGCAATAGTGTTTGCGTTTTGGCAAAATATTGCAAAATATCTTGCAAGTAGCAAGAATTGTAGCATACAAGAATCTTGGATTAAAATAACTACTGACATTTGTGATAGTCAGCAAATTCAAAGGGTAATTCCCAGGTTATGATAAGTGTCTGGGTGAGTCACCGATTAAAGTCTATTTTAGTGCAAAAGGTCTGAGAAATCTGTTGATTAACACAGAAAGTAATAAAGAAAGTCATCATGTGGTGGGATCAGAAATACACGCATGCCTGGTAGGGTCTCTGTTTACTTCCCTTGTGCAGTTAATTAGAGAGCAGCCCCAAGGACACACATTCTCAAGGACAAAGATGTCCGTAGGGAGTGGGACATGAACTCCTTCTGTGGTCGGACAGAGTCCCGAGTATATCGACAAGGTTCAATGCCTGCCTGCCCAATGGGTCAGAACTAGTACCTTCTTATTAGGGTTCATATACCAGTAAAACATTTCTAGAATGTAACCTTTGGCCAGAATTGTGAGAGCCAGAAGGAAGAAAAAGACAATAACATCAAAATGACCAGCACACAAAATTCAACCTAAGTCAGTTAAAGGGATAGTTGACTCAAAAATTATGTCAACATTTACTCACTCAGACCCATATGAGTGACTTTCTTCCTTGCAGCACAAAAAAAAGAAAGAGATACTTTGAAATATATACCAGTCGCTGGGTCGCGAGACCATTCTGAGTGGGTCGCGGAGTGCCTGAAAAAAACGTATCTGCAGTCAGACGAGATGTTGTCAGGCTATATGTCAGTGTCATTATTCTAACGTTATTTTCGTAGCTTGTTATGAAATAAGTCTCTCATCTCATGAAAAATAACTTTCCTGTCCTGTCCTGTCAGACATTATACCTCTTCAATTGCACTCGCAAATGTGGTGGGGTACTGTGTATCAGTTTGTATATAAAGCAAGAGAAACAAGCATGCAACATTGTCAATTAGTAATTCATGAAATAAAAGAAAAGTACCAATAAACCACGTAGCTGGCATGACGTGTTAGCTGGGAAGAATTTGCATGCAGGTATGATATTCATTGTGTTCATCAGGAGCAGTTGTTATCTTTTTTTAGAAAACAAGCATTATTTATTTTCAAGGCATTGGCGATTGTATATAGTTTGAAAAGTTATGGTACTTCATATACATGAGTACACCTGTATATCATTTGGTATAACATGTACATTTTACATTTTGTGTTAAAAGTAAATAAAAAGTTGATCACAATTTTTTTTTTTTTTTACATTTTTGGGTCATGACTTAATGCCCAAACCAGTTGAGAAACCTGTTCTATGCAATGAAAAGACTACAATTCCCAGAATGCTTCGCTGCCCTGTGAGGCCACTTCCAAAGACACCGCTATTGAATCACTTTTACTTTCCCAACACCGCGTTCATCTTCATAAAATCAGTTCAGTTAGAGAACAGACACTACAATTAAAAACTGAAAGGGTCTGTTCAATATACTGTGATTTAGCCACTGAGGAAGTGTCAGCACACACGCAGCAGGAGTTTTACATGCATGATGAGAGCTGAGGTAAACGCGTCCACGCTCGTGGCAGTCGTTCTCAGCGTGTTCTGTCTGGCACGTTTTCAGTTCATGCCTTTGGAAGATTAACTTTCATAGGAATTAACTTGAGAAGATAAAATACTCACTTTGCTCCTTCGGCTGCACCGTTTCCATGAATGCCTGAGCCGAGCTGAGCTGTGAGTGCGACCCCATCCCCATGTGCGAGTTGAAAACATGCGGAAATAGCTCCCTCTGCTGGCTGTAGTCTTTAGCGACTAGCCAAACATTTTACCGATGACGCAAATTGACGATATTTGCGTCACCGGAGTAATTTTTCCAGAAATAAAATGCATAAATCTCTCGTCTCAGGGGGATATGAGAGGGGGGAGCATGATCATTCGAATATACTCCAGGGTTTCTACTGATACAAATAGCATAATTGCCTTAGTCATATTTCAATGTTTTTGGTAAACAAGAAAAAACACATTTTTTAGAAATCACATTGTTATTTTGTATTGATATTATAACAGTACATTCAACCAGATGTGTGAACAAGTATGCAAAAAGAAAAAGATCCATCATCAATTGCCTAACCAATAAAAGTGACTTAGGCAGAATATGCCATGACTTAGGCATTTTTTCTCTTACATAAAAAATGCAAACATAACATAACAAAAGTTGTTTTACTCTCCTAAATATAACCAAGATGTGTAACTTGTGAACCCTAACCAAGTTGTTTCTTATTAATGTCTAACCTTAACCACTGTTTTCCTTTTCCACCCTTAATGGAAGTTCCACTTAGGTGCTGTGCAAACATAACATAACCAAAGTTTTTTTTTATTCTCCTAAATATAACCAAGATGTGTAACTTGTCAACCCTAACCAAGTTGTTTCTTAATGTTTAACCTTAACCACTGTTTTTCTTTCCCACCAAGTTCCACTCAGGTGTTGTGCACACTCATTTTCACACTGTCTATTGATGAGAGAGGTTGTCATAGTACTGGTGGGCTACTCTTGGTAGTACTGGTTTCATTGCCTGCAAGTCATTGAATTTCCTGAGAGTAATTGGCAGTTGGGCAGGAAAGAGTGGGACCCAGTGGAATGGTTCTTTGGGGATGTTGATTCGCTGAGGCAGGTCCTCCCATTCAGACTCAAAATCCAACTTGTACCGGATTCGACCATCAGACAAGTACTGGAGAGCCCGGAGGCCATGGACTGTGGGGTCACCAACTTTTTTACCTGGTCGAATATTGGTGACGTAGGCCCCAGATAACTTCATGAAGTCATTGTGGTATAGCTGGGCATGAACCAGAAATTGTTGAAGATATCTGTTCTATGCTCTTCAGTCAGTAGTTCACAACTTCGTTTCTCTGACTTTAAGCAGTGCTGTGATGTGCAGGGTGAGCCCATGGTCTTTGGTGGTCTCTCCTGTCCCATTGGATTCTTGTAATTCTCCCCCTTAAGACGCTTCTCCTTAATCAGCTCTCGCTTCCACATATCTGGCCTTGGGCGCCTATGACGTTGAACAGCAGAAGTTTCAAGTACATCTCCTGCATCTCCTACACTGACAGCTCCTTGAGCTGTGTCTGTATCACTACCATTATCTGGGCTGTCATCTTTCTCAGGTCTATAGTCCTCATCCAAGACAGTGTCATCGATTTCACTATTTGACGATAAATCAGGATCTGATTCAGCTCTGGAGGCTTTACTGGCTGTTTCCTCTTCTATCTGTTGCCCCATGTCTACGTCATTACCTTCTTTCTCAGGTCTGCTCTCATCTAAATCCTCTAACTCCACTACATGGGTATCAACTTTATTTCCTGACATTAAAGCAGAAAATGCAGTGCTGTTTAGTATTTTAATTCAGTAAATCAAGTTAAATTCATAGGTTCACTGCAAAAAAATCTAAATCTTACCAAATACTTCTTATGTCTAGTCAAAATGTCTAATTTATATATAAAAAAAACTATTTTACTTTTTTATTTTACTATTTTTACTTTTATTTGCACTTAAAATAAAAAGTAAATGCTTGAAAAATTACTTCACTTGCCTAAAATTGCCTAAATGTCTTTTTAATGTGATGTTTCTTAACTGTAAAGATTTGTTCTGACCAGAAATGAGGTTATATTTTGCTAGTGTTGGCTAGTTACTTCATCATATCTTGTAGCAAAAAAAGTCAAGTTTATATACACAGTTTATAATCCCTTTGATTGACTGAAATTACATTTAGTGTCTAGAAAATTTAAGAAATATGAACTCTTACCAGATGAAAACGAATCAAACAGAAGAGCTAATACATCACTTCTGGACATCTGTCTTCCATGTTTTCTGCCATTTTGTTTGTATCAAAACTGCCTAAGTCAAAGAGATGACTTAGGCAGATAGTGTTTTTGGATTCTAATAAGTGTTGTGATTGGCTAAGGACATAGGCAGAAAGGCAGGATGATGCAGCAGTGGTAGGACAGTAAAGTTAGGCAGATATCTCAATTGGGCCAAAAAATGACTTAGGCAATTATGCTATGAGGCTAACGCTAATCACTGAAGTAACCCTTTAAGAGATAATTCACCCAAAAAATTCTGTCTTTTACTTACTCACTTACTCAAGTTGCTCCAAACCTGTAAGAATTTCTTTCTTCTGCTGAATACAAAAGAAGACATTTTAAAGAATGCTGATAACCAAACTGTTGATGGTCCCCATTAAAGCAGCACTAGGTAACTTTTCAACCTTCATAATATATTTTTTAAGACTCTTGTGATGATAAATCGACTTACAATAGGTTGAATGACACGTCTGCCATAGCCTGATGGGGTCTGTATCGTTTTTAATCGTACTTTTAAACTTCGGGTTTCGGGTAGTAACCCGAGAACAAAAAGAACTACAAAATTCGACTGCTTTACGGCATATACGTCACTTCCACCAACACCCACACTTTGTTCGACAAACTTTGTTCGTCGGATAATATAGTCATGTGCGAAGCAGCAGAGGCAAATAAGAAAGAAAAGGTTTTGTTGGAGGAAAGCAATAAGAGGAAACGAGAAAGTGATGGGATTAAAGGCAGGACGAGGATCAACATGTGACCAGCGTTTGCTCGTCGGCGTGAGCTGAAGGAGGCGTGCCCGACCGATGCTGTCCTGCTTGTTATGGTGATTACCTACCACTCAAACATTGAACTGAAGTATCATATAGATTCTGTAAAACGGTAACCAATAGACTACTATAATGACGCTGGCTTGTAAACGTGAGCATCGTGATTATTTGGCGTTTGAAAAAAATAAAACCCATGAAATTATATTCATATGACATGCTGAAACATATGGCACTGACTGTAACGTTACCTGGGATGAAGACATTTCACACGCGACGCCAGAAGAACTCGAACTCCTCTTGCAGTGTTCAGGGGAACTGTTAGCGCTGCACCGACCCGCGGCGTCACTTTTATGAAGTTATTTGGCCCGCACCGCTGTATATA
The DNA here is from genome assembly GCF_024679245.1 of Pseudorasbora parva. Classification (NCBI taxonomy): domain Eukaryota; kingdom Metazoa; phylum Chordata; class Actinopteri; order Cypriniformes; family Gobionidae; genus Pseudorasbora; species Pseudorasbora parva. The sequence continues at coordinate 43,377,590 of NC_090173.1, read as the reverse complement.
TTTTTACAACCCGCCGCGCACCCGCGACCATTAAATAGACATACGGGGTCCGCGGGTTATGAGACGACCCGCGCATAACTACTTCAGGGCTATCAGGGTTGTCATGTCAACAAATGCACGCGCGATGGCATCCCCTGTTGTAGGATGACAGATCTTACGACAGTAGTTGAGGACATTATTTTTTCCAAACTGCAGGGGGACCCCGAGAGCAAAAGTAGCCAAGTGCGGCTTTAACTTCCACAGTATCTTATTTCTCCATACTATGGAAGCTCTCTAAGCTTAAAACGTTTTTTTTTTTTTTTTTTTTTTTTTTGCGGTTCAGAGTGTTGTGTTCTAAGTTGATAAATTAAACCAGTCATAGTAAAGTTCTTCAAAAGCCACCACTTATTTCAGCTGCTTCACACTGCTGACATTTCCCAGCTTATCCACATTATGTGCACAAAATGGATGATGACAGTTAAAAGGAAGGGCTACTTAAATGCCACATTTTCAGCCTTACAGAACTATTTCACCAAATATTTAAAAAAAAAAATTAAGATACCGAAATTTCGGTGCATCACTAGACAAAATAGTATGGCATTTTACCAGGCGTAAAATTAAAATAATTATTATATTGTCATCATTGTCCAGAATTCCGCTTAAAATTGACATTAATAAATAATGAATCACCTTTGTTTTTCCACAAAAGAAAGTCATACAAATTTGGAGCATAAAATTCAGTTTTTAATGGTCAACTGTTCCTTTGAGTTACAGCCAAACAAAAACCACAACATGACTGCAAGCTTAAGAGCCTTCTACATCGAAGACTTTCGGCAATCATATTTGACACTAAAATCTATCACATTAGCTTACCAGTTGTACACCCTGACATGAGCCAAGAACACTTTGAAAAAGAGTTAAAGGGAGCACTTAAGACATGATTACATGTTGGCATTCACATACAATTCCTGTGTAATTCCCCATGTGTTACCGCAAACAAATTTCTCAACCATCTGGCAGGCCTTATTTTCTCAGTGTCAAATTGGGGCGGTAGTTTAATGGATGAGGAGGAAATAGGAGCTTGGGAGCAGAGTTATGGCCTGAGGGCCTGACTGAATAGGCTTACTCACCGTTCTTGCGCTCTTTAATGGGTGGAAGGTTCTGAGTGTGCTGAAGAGACAATTCCTCCAGGTCATGGGTCACCGCTTCACTTCGTGGGCTCGGCACCAGCACCCCTGTTGCGCCCGGGTCGCCCTCCACTCCCAGACTCTCATGGGGATCCATATCTTCTGGGGGGAAGAGGCAATGGTCTCTCCCTGGAAACTACCACAGCAGTATAGACGACTGGTGGGAATCTTGGACTGCAGCCTGCCAGAAAAACAAAAGGCTTTCAAGTGTTTTGCAGCCCTTGTAAACATTAGAAAGCCCTAATGGAGCTTAAAGTTGTTGTTGTTGGGGTGTGGTGACAAAAATAATTTACTTGTATGTGACTGATTGTTAATAAACTTTAACTGGAAAAAAATGCAGCTCAAAGGTTAGTGTCTCCATTTGTATCACATTGCTTAGATCCAGAATATATTTAGTTGACTGGTGATGGTAAACTTAAGAAACGCTCTTATTTCACAGAGCTTTTTTTATAGTTTGATCGAAATCTGCCTAACCTTGTACGGTCCACTCCCATGTATTTAGTCAAAAAAGTTTGATAGTTCTCCCAGTTAACCTGTAAAAGAAGCTCTTAAATCCTTATGGCTGATGTTAAAAGTGCAAGTTGTATAAGTCTTGTTGTGGCACCAATCCAAGAGAAGTTACAAGGGAGTATATGCAGGCAGCACGTCTGGTCCAGTTGTTTAATGTGTTATTCTGACAGATGCTTTACATCTTGGTACATAGAAAGGCCCTTTAAGACAAAGATGTCTGTAATATCTGCTCGATCTAATTTTGCAATGTACCGCACTGGAAAATATATGTTACCATATTTCACACTTCAGACATGGAGATTTATAAAAAAAAACATTTTAAAAGACTATAGGGCTCCATAAAGTACAAGAAACACAAGGTGCCAAAACATTTCACATTGCAAATGTATGATCAACATATCAGGAATACCTGTATATATGTAGTTATAAACTACTATATAAAAACATTCCTTTAAAGAAACTTCATTGGCTGTAGTTCATTTTGCTAGGAGACTGAACTGATATTTCTTAAGCACATTATTTCTACAAATACCCAGTCAACAATACAAGCTAACACAGCTAGCTACCACAGTGACACCATTTTGTGAAAAATAATTACGAATGGCGCAGAAAAAGTGACGTTAATTCTGAGTAAAGAGCCATCCTCGTTTGGTTCCACATCCAAATTTGACATTTTAGGTGGAAGAGTTTAAATGATATATTTTTGAATGTTAGAGTGTAAAGTCAACTTATTTAAAGGGGTCAGAGCATGACAAATCTAACAGTTTGTTTGGATATTCTGGGATTTGTGACATCACATGGGCAAAAACATTTGGATGTGACTGCATCCAAAGCAAGACATTGACGAATAGTTATACATCATTCCACCATAGGCCCCGCCCACTGATGTTCAGTGGCTTAAAGGGTCATGAAACCCCCCTGCTGCAGCAGTGTTTTTTCACACCTTCGATTTGAAAAGGCTTCCAAAAAAAGGCGTGGTCGACTGCAAAAAGGTGGGATGGTATTGTGTGGAAAGTGGGAATGGTTTGTATAAATAGGGGAGCGTCATTAGGCGCATTTAAATTAGTGATACCACCAGCAGCAGTTACAGCGGTTCTGAGACATGTCCGCACAGGTTCGCACGTTGGCATTGTCTACAACAGAGAGATTAGATGAGGGATGAGTATACTGAATGAGAGAGCTCTGAGATCATAAGTGGTGTGTGGAGCAGGAAGAACAAAAGAACAGAGCCATTCAGCTCTTCAAATCAGTATAATTCAGTGAGAAATGAAAATGAATGTTATTCTGTATTTTGCAGACATGTGATAAAACTATATTTGTCCAAATATGCACGCTGTTTGGCAAGATGAACAATGCACCGACATGGCTATGCTCTCATAAGAGGACATGGACCACCCACGAACACATGCTTGCGATGCGATAGAGGAGTGGGCGTCCCACGGACATGTACTCGCCGGGGAAGCCTCACTGTAGTCCTAGATCGGGGTATAAGTGAAGGGGTTTGAGGTTTCATAGTGTGCATCTCAATCAGCTCCCTGGTTCAGTAGTCAGGACACTGATCAGGACATAAGTGGGCTGACTCCCTGATCAGTGCCCTGACTACTGAACCAGGGAGCTGATTGAGACGCACCCATAGTCTCGACCGCGCATCTGAAGCACAGAGCGATGCGCGCTGGGTGGCGGTGACAATCTGCGCTGTTACTCAGCAGACAGAATAAATCTGCAATTTATCCAAATATGCAAACTGTTTCACTAAGAGCCAGAACACATGCAGTTCAGTGCATGCCTGTGACCACAAATAAAATGGAGAAGACATGGCTTTTGATTCTTGTTGATATTTCATTATTATGACTACCTCTATAATACCTCATACCGATACTAAATCGATACCACTGTAAAAATTATATTATAAAAACCCAGTAAAAGTAAATGAATAATATGACAACATAACTTATTGTTCATTGTTTTATTTATTTATTTTACTAAAAATTAACTTGACCAGCATGTTCCTGCCCTGATTTTTGATTATTTCCTCCTCTTATTGCTATAATAACTGCCAGTGTAAACATCCTTACAGAGATCACGTTATCAATCATGTTATCATTCACTAACCTTTTACTTCTGAACAGGTTGGGATGATCAAAATCTTATTTCATGATATGAGTAATTTAATATTTTTTAAATTGTAATTTTATAATTATAATATAGATTTTTATTTGTATCTTTGTTTTTAAAAATAAGCACCAAAAAAATGCAAATTACAAACAATATGACAATAACTGTTCTTTATTTTTCAGCTACATTAGGTCTATTTAACGGTAAGTCGAGAAAGAAATGAATAATATTAAATTATATAAAACTGCTTAGTTTTTCACTCTGTAATTTAACTATACACTGATACATATATTTTAGTTATTTAGCCAAGCATGTGGTGGTTTTCTATTTTTCATTGTTGTTTATTAAAGGGTTACTTCAGTGATTAACATATGGCTTTGTATCAATAGAAACACTTGAACAGACACGTTCAGTATTTAATTGTAATGTCTGTTCTCTAACTCAAACTCAGTCACTGTAATCCAGTAGGTGGCTTTAGGAATGGCCTCACAGGGCAGCGAAGCATTCTGGGAATTGTAGTCTTTCATCCCCATTAGACAAAAATACATTTTCGCTCTTTTCTAAGTCTAGAAGGCCCTAAATTCAAAAATCATTTCACATTTCTACTACATTAATGACCTAGTATAAATGCAGATTCATCTTTCCAGCGCTGAAGTACCCCTTTAATCACAGAATATTAGGTCTGTCTTAGGACCTGCATGGATCTAATTACCTCAGCTGTACACGTTCACTAAAGACATATCCCACTGTGTTTACCTGAATACTCGCCAGACCGTGCATTTTTACATATTTTTGACCATTCAAAGCCAAACAATAATCCATGAGAGAACTGAATCGCGATCGCATGTTGTCTGAATCCGTGTGCGCTTCAGGTCAGAGTCTGGCTCGAGCACGTCCCGCCGCGCTTTATTTTCTCATGCGTGGATATTTCCGTCGTTTTTTTTGCCATGCGCTGCGCGTATTTAACTCTGTTAAATCTGTATTCAATGTTTAGTGAACGGCTGAAGCAAAGCTCACACACACGACCTGGCAGCTGCTGTCACACATCGACACAAATTAAGAAATACAGCTCATATTAGCGGTCCTCCTTAAAGGACCTGTACTAATACAATTCCAAATCATACCGTTTGTAATAGCAGGGTATCGCAATACTTTTCTAGTACCGGTATATCGTGCAACACTATTGCACTCGTGACATAAATGTCACATGTAGGTTCGGCGTGCGATTCCTCAAGTTCATTTTACTTTACCGAACCTTTGTAGCAATGGCTTCCACAGACGGTGCCCAGTTTTAGCTCGCTTAACGCCCTTACTTTACTTCGTATCAGCACAACGCCTCACTTTCCTCTCTGACTTTTCCGCAGCTTCCAAAACTTCCCCACCATGACTCTACAATAATGATGGAAGATGAACCTGACAGAAGTGACTGTCTCATTCATATGATCTAAATTATATTTTACGCATACAGCGCAGTGATTGGATAGAATGAGCTTTATGTCATGAATATATATTGAGAATCTCTCGGAACGGTCAACGTCAGTATGTTCCCACAAGCCAATACATGGTTTGAGAAAACGTCAGATTTCGTGACGTTGCTCTGACTCAGCTTTTCAAACCGGAAGACAGAAATCACTCTGAAAAATGTGGGACCTCCATGGATTAGACTTGTTTGTTTAGCACATCCCACAGATGCTCGATTGAATTGAGATCTGGGGATTTAGGAGGCCACACGACACCTCAAACTCGTGCTCTTCATACCATTCCTGAACCATTTTTGCTTTGTGGCAGGCGCATTATCCTGCTGAAAGAGGCCACAGCCACCAAAGAATACCGTAACCATGAATATTGTATCCATGAAACCGTACATTATCTGCACGTGTTTGTACATGTCAAAGTAACATCCACATGAATGGCAGCCAAGGTTTCCCAAAAGAACATCACCCAAAGCATCACACTGCCTCCGCAGGCTTGCCTTCTTCCCATAGTGCATCCTGATGCCATGTGTTCCCCAGGAAAGCAATGCACACGCACCAGGTCATTCACGTGATGTAAAAGAAAATGTGATTCATCAGACCAGGCCTTCTTCCATTGCTCCATGGTCCAGTTCTGATGCTCACATTGAGCCACTGTTGGCTCTTTCAGCAGTGGACGGGGGTCAGCATGGGCAATATGACTGGTCTATGGCTATGCAGCCCCATACACAACAAACTGTGATGTACTGTGTATTCTGACCTTTCTATCAGAACCAGCATTAAAGGTCCCATTCTTTGCAATTCCATCTTTCAAACTTTAGTTAGTGTGTAATGTTGCTGTTAGAGCATAAATAATACCTGTAAAATTATAAAGCTCAAAGTTCAATGCCAAGCGAGATATTTTTTCCCCTTTCAAAGCCTACAGCGAACGGCCGGTTTGGGCTACACCCCTGCACTTCCTGCTTTAATGACGCAACTAAAACCGTTTGTTGACGAACCCTCCGCCCACAAGAACATGCAAATTCGGGGGCGTGGTCCTTTTGCTCTCGCAGGTCGAGAATAGGAAGCGTTGTTTTTGTAGAGTGTGTTTGTCGCCATGCCATTGAAACGCTGTTATTTTCATCCCAGAGTCAAATCACCTTTGTTTGGCCTTCCCACGGACGCTGTACGTAGAGATCAATGGCTACAGTTTATGGTTAACTCGGTTCCGGAAAATTATAATCACAATTTAAAACTATGTGCAGCACATTTTGCTGAGGACTGCTTCCGCAATCTCAATCAGTTTAATGCCGGATTCACAGAAAGATTATTCTTAAAAGATGACGCAGATCCCTCTTTGTCTGGAGAAGGCGTTGTTTATGGTGGACAACCGGTAAGTGTATTTTATTATTTAAGTTAGTCCGTTTAACAGTTTATGTAACTCATTACACAAAGTGCAACGCTGTTTAGCTTTGTTAACTAACGTTAGATGGTAATTGAAACTAATCCGAAAAACTTAGTATATAAAAGTGTAGTAATTCATTCAGACGCACTAACTAATAACATTGAGCACTTGCATCTCCCCGTTATGGTAAGAGACGGGACCTTTCCGGGCAAAGTGCTCTAGGCTGCTGTCCAATCACAGCGCGGGAAGTGCTGGCCTAATCAGAACTCGTTACGTGTTTTTGAAGGAGGGACTTCATAGAACAAGGAAATCATCAGGCCGTTTTTAGGACAGAGGAAACAGCGCTGTACAGATAAGTCAATTGTGTGAAAAAAACAGTTTTTTTTACATGCGAAACATGAACTCATGTTATATTGCACACTGTAAACATAATGAAAGCTTCGAAAACACGCGAAGAATGGGACCTTTAACTTCTTGAGCAATTTGTCCTAGCTAATCTGTTTAATCGGAACACGCGGGCCACCCTTCGCTTCCCACATGCATAAATGAGCCTTGGCTACCCATGAATAGGCCTGTCGCGATAGTCGATAAATTAATTAATCGCACGATAAAAAAAATGAGCTCTATAATTTTTCCGGCCGTGATAATTGCCATTTGCATGCTTTTTTATTTTCCTTGTCTCTCTCGTTGACTACGCGCGCCTCGTCCGTTTGGGGAGGTGTTTATATTCGACGCGCAGACTGAGTGCGGCGTGATGAAAAGTCATTCTAGGCCAGCAGATTCACTTGACACTAATGGCTCTTGGGTTGTGGAGCCACACACAAAGTTATGAAATTTGACGTGCACAACGGCAAGCGAAATGGGGTCTCGCGCGCTCGAGCGGACGCGTCGTGTATAAACAAGGCTTAAAGCTACACTGAAGTTTGATAAATGCAAGTTAATTCTTCAGTTCAATCTTTGTGTGCTAAAGGCACATAAGTTCCTGTAGAGATAGCAATACACATTCTCCTTTTTTGCCAAATAAATGAAAAACATGTCATGTCAATGTCTTCTCTCTTGCTGTATCAAACTATCACTTTCCTCAGAGATGGTCAAGTTCAGTTTGTGCATTATTAGGCTATGATATAACTTTTTTTTTTTTAATACTGTATCCTAAATTGTGGATAATTTATATATCATAGGCTGAAAAATGCTGATGAAAATGGTCTCAGAACGACAATATTATTGTTTATCACAACCATTTCTTGGCCAATTTATCGTCCTGCAAAATTTGTCATCGTGATAGGCCTACCCATGAACCTTTTGCCGGTTCCCCTTTGTTCCTTCCTTGAACCACATTTGATAAATAATAACCACTGCAGACAAGGAACACTCCACAAGAGCTGCAGGTTTGGAGATGCCCAAATTGTGATGCTATATTATATATTATAATATATAAAAAAATAAAAATAAAAATAAAATAAATAAATATATATATATATATATATATATATATAATATTATGCAACAAATCTTTTATAAAAAGTTATATATCATTTATATACCTTTGTAAACCTTAAGGAAGATTAAAATAATGTTCTATTAAGCCCTAATGGAGCTAAAGGAGGATGAAAAAATCCTCATGGTTCCAAATGTACAAGAAAATAAAAGTTTAAAATTACCCAAACATATTATAGAAAAGTTTACCAGAAGATGTCCAATTCATTTACATTCACTGTAGCAAAAAAAAAAAAGAGTCTAAAGAAAATTTCTATAATATAATTACTTCTTTAAAATAAGTATATTCAAAATGTATTGTGCATTAAGTCTGCTCTGAAGCTGGTTCTCTTAAAACCTACAGGGTAAAACTACAGAGGTGGCATTAGAGTAGACAGACTGACTATAGGTATCCAACTATGCAAATGCTCCTGTCAAAGACAAATCCTGCTCTTGGACGCTTCATCGCTCCATGCCAAGCTAAAGACAAAGTGGTAAATGGACTGCATTTATATAGCGCTTTTATCCAAAGCGCTTTACATTTTTGCCTCACATTCACCCATTCATACACCGACGGCGATGTCAGCCATGTAAGGCGCCATCAGCTCGTCGGGAGCAGCTGGGGTTAGGTGTCTTGCTCATGGACACTTCGACACTTGGTCAGGTGGAACCGGGGATTGAACCACCAACCTTCTGGTTTGTAGACAACCTACATGAACCACTGAGCCACTGCCGCCCAAAGTGGAGTTTTGCAAAGCCGCCGCATCTGCTTATTCTACCCTGACTGAGTCTGTCTGGAAAACTTCACATACAGTTTTTTTTTTTGTCTCTGCATGTGGAAGAGGTTTGCCTGTGAGCAATGTGATGGATTGGACAAATAAAAGATCAAAATCAAGCTTTTAAATCAACCATATGATAGATGGCTCATATGGATGCTTTGTTGTGAGAGAACTCGTACTTAACTGATGTCCCAAAAAACCTTGTCATGGTGGTGCTCTTTTCTTCAGCAGGACTGATGGTGAAAACGCTATGGGTACCTGCTTTTGTTCTAAAGTCATGCGTGTCACAACCACCCAAGAGTGATTATAGGTTGCTGTTAACTTGGCACAAGTGTTCAAAACATTCTCCACCCACAATAAAGTTATCTAGAACAGTCTTTCTATAATATTCTTCATAAGCAAAAATACGATGTAAGAAAGATAACCTCAGTCAATAAAACATTGCCTTTTTAATAGGTCTTCCATGAAAGCTTATTTTATAGTTTTAGTTAATCAGCAGATGGCACTGTAGTCTTTATGTGACAGCTGGGCCTTTAAAACGGTTACATTTATGGATGGATGGATGGATGGATGGATGGATGGATGGATGGATGGATGGATGGATGGATGGATGGATGGATGGATGGACAAACTAACGGACAGATGGATGGATGGATGGATGGATGGATGGGTGGAGGGATAAAGAGACGGACTGACGGATGGAAGAAGAGATGGATGACTGGATGGATGGATGAAGAGAAGAATGGAGGGAAAGATGAATGGATGGATGGACGAAGAGACGGATGTATGGAGGGAGTGACGGACTAAGGGATGGACTGACGGATGAGGAAGGGATGGATGAATGGATAGATGGACAGATGGAGGGATGAATGGATGGATGAATAGATAGTTGGATGGACAGATGGATAGATACAAAGCCACAGGCAACAATCATGCAATGATAAAATAAAATACAATCTATCCCAAAATAATTCTCAATTGTATTTTTAATCCCAAAATATTAAATACAAATCACAATGATAAAATCACTGTGAATGTGTGCATATGTAATTTTGCTTTACCTTAAACAAGACTGTAATCAAAATGGACAACAGAAAAGCTACCACGGTAACTTTAATTCCAAACTCGTCTAGAAGATGAGATTTACCTGTCAAAGGAGAAGGATGCTTTGTGATGAAGATCCCTAGGTCATGGTGCCTCTGAAACACAAAGGAATATTCTGTCATTAAATAAAACAGAATTACAACTGGTTTAAACTACATAAACCTTCCCATTTGAAGTTTTCCATAGGTGAAAGCAGAACTATTCTACCTCATCCGACTGCAAAACAACATGTGAAGATGAGTGCAAGGAAAGGGAAGGGGAGGTTGGCTTGCATCTAATCAATGTAGTTGCTGTGGAAACGCTAATCTGCTTGTGCACTGATTAATGGCCAAACAATAGGATGACAGATATTTATGGATGTGTGCCACTTAACAGAAGAGGCCATAAAGAGATATGGAAAACAAGCTTATGAGAGTCTGTACTCCAGCCTCAAACACAAGCTCTGCAAACAGAGCATTAATCATTAATATTCATTAAAGTACAACTAGGCAAACATTCAACGCATTGCTCTCTTCTGCACGTCTGAAGTTCTGGGTTTACCGGTTATCAGCTGTGTCATGTTTGAGTTTTAAATGCAGCGTCCAAACAAAACAGTTTCTTTGTATTTTTATGTGATTTTTAAGCACAACTATTGTTGAGTTTTTGTTAAAAAAATTTAAACTAGGGACACATCAATATTGGTAAGCTGATAATTATATGGATGTTTTTGCAGATAAATGACTATAGATGGACAGTATTAAAAAATATATAATATTTTGTAGTATCAAAAATGTATATCATTAAAACGTTTTGAAAGCAAACCATATAAAATGGTTTGTTGGATTTACATGATTTAATTGTGTACGTTTGTCCCACATGAATCAATAAAGTTAAATAAACATAATATTCTCAATTTTAACTTTATATCTCTGTCATGATTCAGGCATTCAATTTTATAAATTCATTCATCCACTTCAATTTCATATACAGCCAGTTAACAAACTTTTAGCTAGTAAAAGCTCATGTTAGCATCTTAAATGCTAAGCATTAAAAGTTCTTTCAGCAAAGCTGTTATGACATTAGTTGTATTAGTCCACAGCCTGAGCAAATGCTCCACTCTTCTGCACAATGGTAACACAATGTAATTTAAATTGTTCTAATAATTCCAACAAAATGTTATATTAAAAAATAATAAACACAATCAAGTCTCTCCTTTTTCAAAATACATAAAATAACACGTTTACATATAAAATAACATTTACTCTCTCTTGATTTAGCCATATGCAAAGCATGCTGGGAACTAACAAGCTCCGCCCAGTTTCAATTAACACAACACAAATCATTCATGTAATGTCAACACAAATGGATTAAGTAAACTTTAATTTGACTTATATTTGAGTGGATTGAACAAGGGATGCTCATTTTGGTAATTTTCCCGACCAACAACCGATGCTCATTATTTGATTATAAACCATTAACTGAAAAGATTCTAATATTGAATTGGCATTACATAAAAATACAATTGACGAGTGTCTGTGACCCGTTAAAAATACTTTTTTCACGTGTTTATTTTATTGTGCAAACAGCAGAACATACAGAACCTAGATTCACACTAGGGACCGTCTTTTTTACGCCCCTTTGGCCGGGCTTCGGGTCAATTTTCACGTCATGCCTATACGCGGGCCGGGCTTCTGACCTTTTTTATGCTTCTCCTTCATTTTATATTTGTTTTATTAATTAAAAGAAACAATGTGCTGCGCTGGCGGAAACAACATGAGCTTACGCGACTGTCACGACATGGCTCACACATAGGGTCCAGCAGCATCGCGCATTTCTTCAGCTGCTACAGTTATGGCCTTTTTACAACTGGTTTCTTCATTCGTTTTCTCTGACCAGGTATCTAATTGCGAAATGACCAGGAGAAAGCCTAAATACCTTCCAAGATTCTTTCGAGATGTATTTAATTCAGATTACTCAAACAAACCAATTCAGAAGGTTGCCTGAAAGCATTTCAGACAAAACCGGATAAGTGTAAATGTATCTGGTTGTTTAAACCATGTGTGTAATTTTTACTCCTGGCAAATGGTTAAAAAATAAATGTGTGTGAGTGAGAGCGTGTTATGTTGTAATCAGATCAATATGATGGTGCTGCAACCGGCATCGCTGCAACTGAGAAAAGTAAGCCAACGCAAATGGCCGTAAATGAAACTTAAAATAAGTCTTAGATGCTCAAAAACACAATGAGCTTCAATAAAAATGTATAAATGATCTTACCAGTAGGTCATTTTCTCTCATATTGCGGTCTTTGAATTTGAAATGAGCTGCTGAATAAAATGCATCATCTTTTGCTTTCGTTGATGTGAACGCCGTTAAATATAGCTATACCGCGGGAATTGATGATCGGATTTATAGGCTATTCATTTTGCAGAGGTATAAGGTAAGACAAACTGTAGGGCCCTATAAAATCTGTTTTATTTTTTCCCAAATTCCGTTTTATTTTTTCCCAAATTGCGTTTTTTCCGTTTTAATTTTTGTAAATTCCATTTTTTCCGTTTTAATTTTTGCAGATTGCTTTTTTTCTGTTAAAATATTTGGCAATTCAGTTTGTTTTACCCTTTACTGTTATTTTGGTGAAAAAAGAGTGTGCTTTTAATGTTAATATAATAGAACATAAAACAAAAAATAGGAATGACCTTAAATTTTTGAGGTAACAAACATCACATTTACATTTTAGGACAAATATGATGCAACATAACACTGCACTTCAAGTACTTCAAATATTAATGGTTATTAGCTTTAAACTTTCTGGTAAAATACATTATAGTAGTTTATATAAGTTAAAATGAAAGTGCTCCATTACCTTTTTCTTTCAAGTAAAAAAAAATAAAAAAACTAAAAAAAAAAAATCATCAGAATCATCTTTTACATACAGTACTATTAAGTAAAACATTTAAAGCTGAAAATTAACATGAAAAAATAACACATTTCACCATGAAATCATGTAGTGAAATGTTCTGTGTGTTTAACAATCACCATTATGATATCCAGAGCTGTGAAAAATAAAAATACACGAAAACACAACACTGCCAGAAGTCCCCCAAGTTCAAAGGCCCCTTTAAATTATTAAAACTAGATGCTTATCTTAACTTTAAGGTTACTTTTATCATGTAAACTACCCATATGTTAAATGCATGTTTGGAACAGAGGGGAAAACGGTCGCATTTGCAGCAGATATGCATTGCTGCCTAATGTGCCCATTATAAATCAAAGCACGAGATGACAGGGGTCGAGCAGAACACCGGAATATCTGACAGAATGGACAATATTTGTCTGTCTGTGCAATACACGAGCCGCGGTTCAGGTGTGCGCGCGACCAATGCTGCCTGAGCACACCGAGCGCGCGGCTCCCGCTCTCCATACGCAAAGCTTCAAAGTCTCACTAAATTGTATTTATTTGACAAAAATGCAGTAATATTGTGAACTATTACAACTTTAAAAATCTGTTTTCTTTTTTTAATATATTGTAAAAATGTATTTATTCCTGTAATTACAAAGCTGAATTTTCAGCATCATTACTCTAGTCTTCAGTGTCACCTGAAGAAAATCATTATAATATGAAGATTTGCAGTTCAAAAAACATTTCTGATTATTATCAATGTTGAAAACAGTTTTAGCTTTGCTGCTTAATGTGATAGTTCACCCAAAAATGAAAAATAGCCCATGATTTACTCACTGTCACGGTTCATGGATTCCCTGTCTCACTCTTGGGTGCGTGTTGAATGTAGGTGAGGGCGGAGCCTGGGACTGGCTCATCACGCACCTGTGGCTGATCACCTGCACCAGCTGCAACTCATCACCTTCACCCTATTTATTCTCTCTGTTTCTCTCTTGTCTTTGTCAGAGCGTTGTTGGATGTTTCCCCTTGTGTCTCCGTGTTGGTTGTCGTTTCCCCCTTCCGTGAAACGCTGGATCCCTTCCCGGATTACCTCTACCGACCTCCCGAGTCACAACTGCTCACAGCCTGCCCGTGTCGCCAACGGAGCCTCTCTCACTGCTCCGTCTTACCCGGACTTCTTCAGTGTTCTGAGTTTAGACTTCTGTGACACTATCTGTCTAAATAAACTGAGTTACTTGCAATTGAATCCTGCCTCTGTGAATCCGTTACAGAACGCTCTGACCAACCATGGATTCAGCGAGTATCAACGCCCTACTGACCAGCAGCAACGAGAGACTGGACCAGCAGGAGGCCAACTTAACTGCCACAGGACAAGCAGTACACACCTTGGTGGCACGGGTGGCCGAGCTGACCCAACAGATGCAACAACTCGTCGGTCCCACTGTGCCCGACCCACCGCCGATCCCCCACACACCATCCGCATCGCGGCAACCGGAACCACGTCTGCCTACCCCTGAGAGTTATGCCGGTGAGAGCAATTATTGCAGAGCCTTCCTTACCAAGTGTTCCTTGTTTTTCGCTCTTCAACCGCAGACTTTCAATACGGAGAGATCCAAGGTGGCATTCGTCCTCACCCTGCTCTCCGGACGAGCCGCACTTTGGGGAACGGCGGTGTGGGAAAATCAACATCCTTGCAGCTCCTCGTTCCAGACGCTGGCGGCGGAGATGAGAAGGGTGTTTGACCGAGCGGTAACCGGAAGAGAAGCGGCACGTCAACTCGCAGAGCTCCGTCAAGGTAACCGCTCGGTCTCTGACAGAGGTTCCCAATTTGTGTCCAAATTTTGGCAGGAGTTTTGTAAATTACTAGGAGCCACGGTAAGTCTGTCTTCGGGTTATCACCCCCAAAGCAACGGTCAGACCGAGAGAGCCAATCAGGATCTGGAAAGAGTGTTGCGATGTTTGGTATCCAAGAATCCTTCATCCTGGAGCCAGCAACTCTCTATGGTTGAGTACGCTCATAACTCGTTACCAGTGTCATCTACGGGCCTTTCGCCATTTGAGTGTAGTGTAGGTTACCAGCCACCTATTTTTCCTAGTCTGGATTCCGAGGTCGCGGTCCCCTCTGTTCACGCCTTTATCCAGAGGTGTCATCGCACATGGACCAGAGCCCGTGAGACTCTGCTCCAGGTGGGAGCGCGCACCAAGGCTAAAGCCGATCGCCACCGGTCTAAGCCTCCCGTTTACGTCGTGGGTCAAAAAGTGTGGCTTTCTACCAAGAACATTCCTCTCCGCTCCGTATCTAATAAACTTGCTCCCAAATTTATCGGCCCGTTCACTGTCACCAAGATCATTAGTCCGGTGACAGTCCGCCTCAAACTCCCTCCGGCGTACAGGAGGATTCATCCCGCCTTCCATGTATCCAAAATCAAGCCTGTTTTTCACTCCCACCTTAATCCGCCAGTCCCGGTTCCCCCACCGCCGCGACTCGTAGATGGGGAACCAACGTATTCGGTTAATCGCATTCTGGATTCTAGACGGAGGGGACGCGGTTTCCAGTACTTGGTGGACTGGGAAGGTTACGGTCCGGAGGAGAGAAGTTGGGTTCCTGCTAGGGACATTCTGGATCACTCCCTTATTGATGATTACAATCAACAGGTAAGGTCGGCTGGGAGCGTCAGGGGACGCTCCTAGGGGGAGGGGTACTGTCACGGTTCATGGATTCCCTGTCTCACTCTTGGGTGCGTGTTGAATGTAGGTGAGGGCGGAGCCTGGGATTGGCTCATCACGCACCTGTGGCTGATCACCTGCACCAGCTGCAACTCATCACCTTCACCCTATTTAGTCTCTCTGTTTCTCTCTTGTCTTTGTCAGAGCGTTGTTGGATGTTTCCCCTTGTGTCTCCGTGTTGGTTGTCGTTTCCCCCTTCCGTGAAACGCTGGATCCCTTCCCGGATTACCTCTACCGACCTCCCGAGTCACAGCTGCTCACAGCCTGCCCGTGTCGCCAACGGAGCCTCTCTCACTGCTCCGTCTTACCCGGACTTCTTCAGTGTTCTGAGTTTAGACTTCTGTGACACTATCTGTCTAAATAAACTGAGTTACTTGCAATTGAATCCTGCCTCTGTGAATCCGTTACACTCACCCTCATGCCATCATAGGGGTATATTACATTCTTCTTTCAGACGAATACAATCAGAGTTGAATTAAAATATGTCCTGGCTATATAATTGCAGTAAATGGCAGCCCAGAATTTTAGGTCCACAAAAACTGCATTCATCCATTATAAAAGTAATCCACACAGCTCTGGGGTTAATACACCCATTAAGCATTCATTTGAAATAGAAATCCTGTGTAACCTCATAAAAGTCTATATTGCCACATTTGATCAGTTTAATGCATCCTTCAATGCATATTCGTGAGGTTATATACAGTATCCTGTAGTGCTTATTTCCCTTTGGGCATGTTTTATCTAAGCTAGGGAACCAAGTGATCCAATACTGACACTGGAGCCCCCTCAGAAAAATATGTTCATGAGTCATGACCCCCTCTGCAGAAATATTCACCCGCTTCATCTTCAGCATCTATTGCTTTTGATTTTTATCATGAAATCATTAAAACTTGAATCCTAAATATGTGTACTTGAGGACTATATGCTTGTTGATTTCACAATCACTTTTTATGGAAAGCAGGGAAAGCATATTAAGTGACTCTGGGAGCACTGTGATCTTGTTATCTTGTGCAAATTAAAAACAACAGGCTGATGAATGTCTTAACTTTTCCAGATATACAAGCCGCTGCCTCGATGACTTGACTAAGTCTTGGCTGGCGTTCCTGCCTGCTCACATTCTCTGCTTTCAATCTTATTCAGCTGAGTTTAAGGACTTTAGGCTGTTTTCTCACTAAGGATCAGCGGTAAGCCCCTCTCAGTGACACTTTGAGAATTCATCTTTGTCCAGCGTAATTTAAAAACTTCAAACAGAATTATGTTTTCAGTTTTGAAGAGGACAAATGGGGACATCACTGTACCACAGTCGGCCAGTAAACTCAACGGCCAGTTCACTGCTGGGGATTCTTTGTGTTAGGATGCATTTTCACTCCACCTAGAAAAGGAAGTGAAGATGTGCATGACTGAGAACTCGGTGTAAACAACTTGGCTCTCCCTATGGAGGAAGATTAATTCTGTAGCTCCTCTAGAGTCTGTAGCTCAAATAGTAGAGCATGGCATTAGCAATCCCAAGGTCATTGGTTTTTAGGCAGTGAAAGCATTCAAAAATGTAAAGCTTGATCGCATAGCCATCTTTAGAATTTAGTTTTTTTCTGTATATTTCTATGGCATTGCTGAGAGTGAATATAACTAATTAATATTATTAATAATAAACATTTATTTGTATAGCTTTTTTCATACATGAAATTACAATATGCATGAAATAACAAATGTCAGTAGACGGAGAAGATTTTAAAACTAGCGGTTCATTCATACATCCATAAGATCTTATCGTCATGCTGTGGAAATATTCATGATTCGGATCGCGTATCAAACTGCCAAACTGCTGAAGTCCCATGACACTGGCGATCCGAATCATGAATCAATACGCTGTTTAATCTTTATTTGAGGTTTAAAAAGAAACGCGGAAGAGAAGACAATGCTGAATAAAGTCGTAGTTTTTGTTATTTTTGGACCAGAATGTATTTTCGATGCTTCAAGAGATTCTAACTAACTAACTAACTAGCTAACTAACTAACTAACTAACTAACTAACTAACTAACTAACTAACTAACTAACTAACTAACTAACCAACTAACCAACTAACTAACTAACTAACTGATGTCACATATGGACTACTTTGATGATGTTTTTATTCCCTTTCTGGACATGGACAGTATAGTGTGCATACACTTGCATACACTTTCGGACTAAATATAAAATATCATAAACTGTGTTCTGAAGATGAACGGATGTCTTACGGGTGTGGAACGACATTAGGGTGAGTCATTAATGACATGAATTTCATTTTTGGGTGAACTAACCCTTTAAAGCTACACTGACGTTTACAATTTGATAAATGCAAGTTAATTCTTCCGTTCAATCTTTGTGTGGCACATAGGTTCCTGTAGAGACAGCAATACACAATCTCCTTTTTTTGCCATATAAATTAAAAGCATGTCATCAATGTCTTCCCTCTCGCTAGCTTTCCTCAGAGATGATCAAGTTCAGTTTGTGCATGACATCATGATATAACAATTGTTTAATACTGTATCCTAAATGAAGATAATTAAGCTATATGTCATATACTGAAGAACATTTCTGGAGTGTTAACGATTAAAAGAAAAAACAACGACAAGAACCTCACAGAACCGAAAACCGTGATACGGGCTGAACCGTGGGTTTTGTGAACCTCGCTGCCCCTAATATGCACCTAAAACACAATCATTCATTGCAGTTTTTATCGATTTTATTTATTGTTTTTGGTATTTATTCAAGTGCATTTTGTTAAATGCGACTGAGAGTCCATTGCTTTTATTGTTTTTGGTTGTTTTGTTAATTTATTGTGTGGATATTTAAAATGTTTTCAGTGATAAATAGTCTTTAGAAATAATAGTTTATTGGTCTTTGAAAAGGTGTACCTGCTTTATTATGCCACTATCATTATTTTAGATGAAAATGGTCTCAGAAAGACAATATTATTGTTTATCCCAATAATTTATTGAACAATTTATCGTCCAGCAAAATTTGTTATCGTGATAGGCCTAGTGACAACACCATTAATACTGGTATCACTGATGGGGGCTTATAAATTGTTAATTCTAAACCGAAAGTAAAATGCGCACGGTCACTCAGACATTCATAATGGTGTGGCAAAATGCGAGTGTTTTCAATTAACTCCTATGGAAGTTGAGCTTCCATTAGCCTAGAAATCTAGACGCACCCTAGTGGCAGCAAATCTAATTTGCCACGAGTGTAGTCTAGAAACTTTCAATAGACTTCTAAGCTGTAAAAGCCTAACTCTGGTCAGGCCAATCACATCGTGTATAGAGTCGGTGGGCGGGGCTTAACATAATGACGGCTGAGGTTCTGCGTGCTACTAGTAAACACAGAAGCTGGCGAACGGCGGTCTTTCAAATCGGCTTCGGCTGCGACTCTGGGAGACTTGGAGTAAAGCTTTTATTTGAGAAAAAAAAAATAACGGCACTGAAATCATTCTTTAGAAGGGAAGATGTGTTCTGAGTTTTGCCGACCGGATACAGCGAAAGTTTAATCTATCAACTATTGATTCATTTTATAAACAAGGCCCAGTTCGACGCCCGATTTGTAGCTTGTCTAATGCTAAAAGATGGAGCTGTCCCAATGATAAAAGTTCATGGTCGTGCATTGTAACCGCTAAAACTGGAGTAAAACTGCTTCAAATGTCTGTGTGTTGCTGGCTATCGGCGTGCAAGTGCACATCAAGGAAACAAAAGGTGTTTGTGTGTGTTAATTGAAAAAACACTCCAAACAGCAATACACAAGGTAGGGCTGTAAACGATTAATCACGATTAATCGCATCCAAAATAAAAGTTTGTGTTTACATAAAATGTGTGTGTGTACTGTGTATATAATATAAATTATATGTGATTACGTGATTAATCGTTTTTTGTCTTAACAGAAAGAGTGGGAAAATATGTGGATTATTTCATATTAAATGTCACAGCTTTCAGACACTCACAACACAATAGCTGCACAGGCAGCATTATCATTAGTGTTACCACATTAATTAATATTGCAATGGCCTTGATAAAACACATTTAGCTATTTAAAAAAAAAACTTTGTTACGTTGAATGGAAAAAATCTTAGGTGTGTTTTTCAATTCTGTTTATTTAAAAAAGTTAACAGTTGTTCCGTAAAGTCCAAACACCAATC
Source organism: Pseudorasbora parva (assembly GCF_024679245.1). Lineage (NCBI taxonomy): Eukaryota > Metazoa > Chordata > Actinopteri > Cypriniformes > Gobionidae > Pseudorasbora > Pseudorasbora parva. The sequence goes on along the minus strand of NC_090173.1, from coordinate 43,357,811 downwards.
CAAGTGGCATTTGGCAGAACACTTTATGGCCGTATTACAACATTACTACACAATGAGAACTTCTCCTCACACAAACACAGAATGACTCAACCACAGTAAACTGGAGGGGGTCAGCTGTGCTACTAAATATAGCTGTGAGACCAGCCAGAATAAGCATCAGAAATATAAAAAAGAAACCCCTCCAACGCTTTTCCATGTGCATGCGGAGAACGCAATCTGCACAAAGAAAACACTGTGAGACCTGCTTGAGTGAGGAAAGGAAAGAGAGGGAGGAAATTCTTTTACCAATCCCAAAAATTATCCCACATTTTAACTTTCCCAGAAAGCCAGCTTATTCCCAAGAGACTGTCCCCTGAGTGCAGTGCACATGGCCTTTGCCCCTCCCACTTCCCCTCATGCCATTGGCCCAGCACAGGACTCACCAGGGAGTCAGAGGTGAGGGATCACTAAACCAGAAATCAAAATAGCCTGCTGTCAGCCAGTCGGCATATAAAATGTTTTTTATTTTATTTTGTTAACAGATTTAATTTAAAATCAATCCATCAAAAAAATGCAGATTCACTTAAAAGTAATGCTCATAAATGATTTAATCCATTTCAGAAGCTGTCTCCACACGACTATACACTTACCTCTCAGGAACTACTTCCCATTTTTTGACAATGATTCAACCCAATAAGTGAGACAAGCAGTTATTATGAGTTTCAATAGGTTTCATTGAAACTAACATTACTGCAACCATTACATATTTTTTTTCAGAACTACGGATGTTTTTTTCAGTCTGATTCATAGTGTTCATCAAGCAACAATGTGGCAAACAATGACATAAACTTGATTATTTCGAACAATGGTCAGAGTGATGAAATAAACACTTATATAATGTTCTTTTTGGGTAAGCAAACATATCAACACCAGACATCAGTACTAGTTCCTACTCAAAAACAAACTGAAACAATGACAGCTGGGGCAATGACAAACAAAGGGCATCCAACATAAGTTACATTTTCAACAAAAGTTTCAATTCAATGAATCTAAAATGTCATCTGGTGTAACAATAGTATAAAAAGTAATATGTGCACATGACCCGTGCTGGAAAAACGAGTCACAATAATCAGAATGAGTTATCTCTGTTAAACATCCTTTAAAATGATGAATGATTGGTTTAAATCAGACAAAAAGTGACAGACCTATTTGAAGTTGATAGAGTCAGCAAGGTCAATCTAGTTCGTTTTCAGAACAAAATCACCTAGCAACCATACTTTAAAATCCCTGGTAACAACACCAAATATGGCACACACCAAGTCAAAACCAATTTTTATAGGAAAAACATTTATTCAGCTTTTTCCCCATGATGATACCACACTTGTATGATTAACATAAATGAAACAGTCTAAGACCGACAGTACCGAATGGACCTAATATTTGTTACACATCAGATGTTTTTCCCCATCAATTTAAACAAACATTCACATAAGACATAACAGATAATGTTTGTGTGAATACTCGCCAAGACTGCTATTTTGAAATAGTGTAAATCTGTGTATGCGTGTGTGTATATCTTTGTGCGCACCCTTCTTATGTGTCAGTCAGTGCGAATAAGATTGTTTTGTTTACATCAGTATGAGTTTGAAAATCACATTTCATTGGCTCAGACTCATGCCATGGAGAATTCGCTATAAATATTCACAAAGTCGGAATGCTGCGCTTTACAACGATACCAAGCTTGTGCTGAGAGGAAGCTTGTTGAGATACGAACAGAGAAAAACTGCAATAATTAAAAAAAAAAAAAAAAAAAGTTAAAACAAAGGAAAGATTTAGGAGATTTAGTTTACACCTCTTAGAAAAAGTACAAATACAGACAATTTTAGATGTTTAATCACTCTTTGGATCATTGGGATTGCACATTTTTGTGAAAACCTCTAATTCGACCCCCCAAAAAGTGACATTTTTTACTTGTTTTGCCTGTAGCTCGTAATCAGCCTGTGTGCATTCTGACCCATTTTGCCAGCAAGGATAACACATTTCCACATGTATTTGAATACAATAGATTTTTTTCTTAATTGCTATTTAGATTTTTTTTTTAAAATGTCATAGGTAAAAAGCACTTGTACTTGTACAAGAGTGTACCACATGACATTTTGCAGCCTGAACTAACCTTATCCTGCATTAATAAGGTCAAAGCATCTGATATTTATAGATGACTTTGGCTTGACATACAGTCATGACTTGAGGGCACTTTTGTGATATCATTTCCTATTTTATGCCCCCCCATACCGACCCTCACTTGCATATTTCTGCAAGTCGCACCGCATGATTAGGCATTTTTCAGATATTTACATTTTAACGAAACATGCTGAACTGCCCTTCTGTCTCGTTCTGTAATATACCAATTTTACTTGAAAAAAAAAAACTTCAGAGAGAACAGATGTTTGTCGGAAACAAGCGCAACCCCACATGTAATTTTGCGCAATATTATCACAGCGCATCCTACGCAAGTTTGTCGACCATTTGAGAGGCTTAACATTTGGTTGGCAGTGCTGACTTAACAAATTATGTTGACCGCTTTTGATCTTAGGACACTTGAGCATGGATATGAACCTGGTTCATCAGCATCAAAGCCTGCGAGGTCACATCACATGACATCCCAGTGGAATGTTGTTGTGTCATGTGAGCAAAGTAAGGGGGGAAAAGTTATTTGTCCCGATTCTCTTTTTTTCCAGGCATTCGTTTGAAATGCGAACTAAAAAAAGCCAGGAAGATGTTTGGCTTAACGGAATACTGATATCTACAAAAGCAATGATCTCATTCTTGTTTGTGACCTTTAACTTTCCAAACTACAGTTCAAATGCACAAAATAACATTTACCCGATGATAACAGGTAACGATAACAACGTTGAGGCCGCAAGCTTTAAGTCAAACAGGCGACGCAGCAGACTAGGCAAACAATGTCCAGACCACCAGGGACACACTATGCTTACAGTCACTATAAATACCAGGACCTCCAGCTTTCAAGTTCTGCTTGAGCACAGCTGTAGTCTAAAGGTCTTAACTGTAGAAGTGAGGACATGGACCAGAGGATGGAAGCCAGTATCAAAACACGGGCCGTTGTTTAAGACAAAGTCAGAATTCCTTTAAATTGATTCAAAGACAGGGAACAGTCCTCACCATTCATCTTTTCAGCACATGCTGCTTGAGGAATGACACATGTATGTGAAATATGCTGTGGTGAACTGACAACTGCGGTTGGTAAGATTCAGCCTGTCATCAATGAAGAATGCTTTATTTTTCAAGTCAACGTCCATAACATCTATATATAGGTGAGAAAAACTATTTTGGTCAAAGAATAATGAAATAAAAATACTACTGAGATCATTAGACTAAGCATGTTTGTGTTCACATTTGTAGCTCGGTTCTCTTTAGACATTTTGTCCTGCTTCACTCATTGATTCTCTTGATACATGTTAGCCCTGCTTTAGCCATTTTTAACAACAATTCTAAAGATGCAAAACAAAACACAAAAAACAGCTTTTATGATATTTTGCGACAGAACAAAACAATGCTTTTATATGCGTATATATATGTTGGCATTTTACTAGCTGTGTTGCACAAAAATGAAGATCTGCTGCAAGGAGACAATTGACAAGAAAAAATAGTATGCTTGAGACACTATATGCTCGACACTATAGTTCAAATTAACATCCTCGTTGTGCAAACATTTTAATTATTGCCGGAAGGAAAGGTGATTTATCTTCTATATCTTCTGTCTTCTCTCAGTGGTTTCGGAAAATGAAACGAACCAAACCCTTATTCAGTATGATCCGGACCGGACCTCTTTTCATTTGACCAAATATCATCTGTTTGGTTCGGTCCGGGGGAGGTTTCACACCTGTAATTTTGATTTAGATCAAACTAAAAAGTCAGAAAATCCGGACCAAACAAGGTAGGTGAGAAAGGGCCCCAAATGTGGCCAAAAAAGTGACATTCATATAAACATTATGCACCAGGCCTTATTAAAGGTGTCATGAACTGGCTTTTGAATTTTTTTATACTGTTGTCTGAGGTTTAACTTATGATGCTTGTGTGTTTTTTCAAAAACATCATAATGTATAAGTAATAGTCTATTTTCTAGCCTGATTTTGAGGCTCTGTCCAGCAACACTTTATGGGTGAAAACTTTGAAGTAATCACACATGGCTAGGATAGGAAGGATCAGATTAAGATTTGCATATTTAATGAGCTTCAGCTTCCTCGTCAGTGCATATAGGAATTGTTTTCCTATATCCAAAACCTATTTCCTATTTCCTGTAAGCCAAAACTTACTCAGAATCTTATTATTATTAATCAATCTTTGTATATACTATTCCATATATTTATGATGTATTGTTTTTTTATACAAATGTTTGACAATGTTAAGATAAATATGTTGCAGTTTGGCATGGTTTTTGACTTATTTATGAACTATTTATGGACATAAAATACAATTAAAAATATCCTGGATTTGAAGAATATTGTGTCCTTGGCCTGCACTGAGCTCAAGTAATAGTTTAAGTACAAAAAATGTGAATGAACTTGACTGTTGATGTCTTAAATAATAATGTCAAATAACCAACATTTCTCAAAATGGATATATCTCGTTTTGCAACGAAACTCTTCACTTGTAGTCTCGTGTATCATTTGAATCAGAAATATTAACGAGTGCGTGTGTGTTCTGTTCAAAAAGGGGCATAATTTCAGCGACAAAAAAACCCCAGATCAACTCTGTTCTTCACATGAAGATATCGTATGACTTCAGTCTCTTTTTTACAAATTAATCATGATCAGAAATGAAGGAACAAATGCCCAATGTCTTTCTCAAGTGAGCTGTATATTCATTAAAAATAAAGTCCACCCATGCATTCATAATATTGGAATCTGAATGAATCTTATGCGGTATGTTTATTGCTTAAAAAGCTGGATCTGGTTTAGCTCTATGTAGGCCTTGTCATGTCAGCGGCACGAGTCGGTGGGCGGGGCTACAGAATCAGGCATCGTTCTTCTTATGTTGAGACGGCATTTCACCACACGATGACGTCAAGGTGAGGCATATTCTGAAATGATCGTTAGCCGGGCCTGGTGTCAATAAAAGCTTTTCTTTGAGTAACAAGGAAGTATTCAGCTCTGACCCCTTAAACCATATGCAAGTAGATGCCACATTCGACCACTCTAGACACATTGACACATGATCCGCTATCTTGGAGCGATCAGTTTAGTCACTCACAGAAAGAATCGATTAAGGTGTTTACATGAGTTGCTTTTAGAGTACTCCGTTCATGTTCCCGTTTTACATGTGATAGAACATAGGTCGATTACGGCACGTCATTACGTCCCCATGCCACGCTATGTTCTCCAACATCCAATCATAGCGTGACTTTGGCAGGTGTGTTAATTTTATGGGCTCAGGAAACCCGCTAACTTCACCTGCGGGTGTCGCTGTTGGACAGTGTTACTTTACATTAAGAAGTATAAAAAACATGCGTTTTTATATTATTTTATATACATTTACGTTGATTTATTTTTGTAAGTCTCTTTCTGTTTTTTTGAAGAGACACTACCCCTCTTTCCTCATTGACAGCCTACATTTAGAATAATAGCTTTGATTAATGATGAAAAAGGTTTAAAAATCGTGACTGTTTGGATTGTTTTTCCTGCAGTCGAGCCACAGGCGTTCACTGAATGACCCATCTGGTTTGCGATTACAGATACAAACTTATTGTATTTTACTTTTACAATAAGCATAATAATTACAACAAAAATAAAAATAAAAATATAGAGAGAGGACGCAGTGTTCAGAATGAACAGTCAAGTAAAACACACACCGCCCATAGCAACGCGTTATGACAACGACATTTCAGACTGACAGATACGTAAAAGATAAACAGGACTTTTCCGCCCTTTGTTACTGTTTTGTACACGTTGTTATATTAATTATAATTACAATTCTGTTTTATTGGCCACAGTATTATCGATGATTGTTGAAAGGGGCACTTTTGATTAATTTTCAAAAAGGGCAGAACCCATAAAGCCTCCCCTCTGCACTTCCCTATTGTGCGTAACGTTATGTGCCCTGTCACAAAATGCCCCCACACGACATTAATAGTTAGATTAAGGTGTGTACATGTCTGTAATGCTCTCCGATAATGCGACTAAAATAGGCATACTCCACGTCTTAATCCGATTTATGTTTATTTAGATTATGACTTTAATCAGATTAAGGTAATTAGAAATCGCCGTCTACATGGTAGCCTCTTAATCAGAGTATTGTCTTAATCAGATTAATATCGGAGTATTGTTGTCCATGTAAACATAGTCAATGTCGCCACAACATTGCACAGCTTCTGGTTGTGAAACTGTCGAGATTTAAATTCCAGAAGAAATGGTAAAACCTTTCACAGGGTTTTTTTTTTCTTTTTCTTTTTTTATATGTATTAACTCAATATTACAGGTTTTTACTGTAGTACTGTTTTTACTTTTACTATGGCAACTTTTTTTATTTTGTGTTAGCTGATGCCTTCGCCTTGTGGTATTCTGTTGGTTAAGTAAAATCATCATCTTAAGTCTTTTGCAGATATAGACATTCTTACATGCATCTAACTATAGTTGCAGACACTCATGCTGTGGAAATACAAACCGGAAGACCGAATATGACAAGCGCAGCACTGAAAAGGGATGGGGATACAGAGAAGCTGTGAAAAAGAGATGGCATTTGATGCTATGCAGGCAAACTGGCACAGATAAACAATTAAAGCGCACGGCTCTGGCGTTTAAGAGTTGCTTGCAAATATTATTCTCAAATCATAACAAACAATCATTATTTTTGACAACTTTGTTTGTCAGTCACATTGTAGCGAAGCCCAGCCATTAATATGAGAAGCTTAAATAAATATCAATAATAACAAACTGGTTCATCCAGTTTTTGGTTATGTTCTCCTTGACGACAATAACTGCAAATAGACATTAACACAATAACAGTACAAATTGTAAGTGTACAGTGACATTGTGGGACAAAAGGACGACCTATTTAACTGAATTTACTGATTTATAGTGAATACGTATTGCAAGAAAAGGTGGCCTACGATCCAGACTATATTTAGGCATAAAGCTGCACTAATTAAGGATTTTCCACCTGCAGTAATTGCTCACGCCTGTGGCAATAAACACTGGGCGTGTTTCATGCACTGTGCCTCCACACAAATAATACTAAGACTAAAGGTCACTGCATGGGAACGGTCAACAATGCTGTATTTCAGACACACCCATAATGCCATGAGTGTGTACATACTTAACAACATTTTAATGAGCTATAAAGACTGTTTCAGTTGTTTGTAGTAACAAATACACAGCTCAAACTTCACTCAATGCCCACCCACCTGTTTGAGTGAGGCACACAAAATATTAATTTAGCAGACGCATGTTTTTTTTTTTTTTTGTTTTTTATTTTTATTTATTAGAATTCTCTTTCATCACTTGCAGTGTACAAAATATGCCACTGTTACTTTAAGAATATATTTAAACTTCCAGACTCTAAAATTAATGATGTTGGTGTATGTGTATCCTAATGTAGGCTAGTTTATTTTTTTTAATTTTTTTTAATTAATAAACTTAAAATATATATATATTTTTAAACAGTTTATTAAAACCAGTGTATGGTACACATGCAATCAATCAAACAATAATTAAGATAATTAATTAATGTTAAATTAAATAGGTTTACCAAAAAAACAAAAACCCAGTAATAACTAGACAATAATAACCATTAATAATAACCAACAATAACCTAATTATTTAATTTATTAAATAGCTATGCTTAAAAAAGTTATTTATTATTGTGTGATTATTTGAAATTACATTTATGATTAATGAACAAGAAAAGTAGAAAGAAAACTTGTTTGTTTTTTATCTGAAAAAGTCATATATAATATTGTATATAACATAAAATTATTACATATAGAATAATTTGACAATTATAGAATAATTATAGAATAGTTAGTGAATTGGCGTCGGTTTTATTAATTGCAAAACGTTCCTAAATATCCCTAAAATATTCAAAAGAGTTAAAGCTAAGCTAAAGTGACATGACAGTGTGTGTGCAGCGAAAATATCCATGATTTCACAGTCCACCCGTTAAATAAGAGTTCGGGTTATGTCTAATTCTTCTGAATTATTGCGCAGGTATTTCATATATGTGTCACTTGTAATGTAAGACTGTTTGGAGTGTCATTCACTCACCCGTGCGGCAGCATCTTAAAGATGCGCAAGTAAAACGGGATATATATCGAACTTACCGTTTCTTGGCTTCCAAATTAAACGTGTTCCCTTGAATGACACATCTAGAAAAGCAGAGCAGAACATTTATTTTCTTTCTTCCCTGAAGTATCAGTTGTTGCTGTTAGTAAAGATGGCCGCTCTCATTGTGTTTAGCCGGTGATGTAATGAAGTTGTGTTAACCCTTCGTGAATCGCAACACTCGGAGAACACCTCATCGACAATCGACGCTGCTAGATTAGAAAGTAAACGGAATAAAAGCGATTTTTAGATTAGCATTTGATTATAACATCTCATTCTCAAATATGAACGTAAACACCAGTCTACACCCAGCAATGCGCATTATAAAGGTGATAAATACAAATAACCTAACATAATAAACTAAGAGAAGTAGCCTATGAATAATTTAAAACAAAAAGTTTAAGATACACACTTATGTTAGTGTATGACACTGCCATCTGGTGTACTCTCAAGCAAGGTCAATTCATAGCCCACTCGACATGTGGTCATATCCAAAAATAAAAACAGGATTAATTCTTAAGAAACTGTAGGCTATACTGCTGTAAAAGCCTAGCCTATACCAGCTCACTCAACTGGAGATTCAAGATCCAAGAATTTTTAAAACGTTAATTAGCCTATTTTGCGTGTTTCCACAAGTTTGTTGCATGCAGTTCCTAAAAAATTATAAAATAACCACAAAATGATGCATATCCATGGACTTTATTCAAGATTTTAGGTTAAAATGTATAGTGAACGTGTTTAAGCCTATAAATGGGTACTTCATTTTAGTTTTACCTTTTAAAATCAGTACCTTTTAAATTTTGCCTTGATTAGCTCATTTTAAATGGCCTAGCTGTGTGAAACATTAATTTCAATTAGGTAATAATAATAATAATAATAATAATATTAATAATAATAATAATAATAATAATAATAATAATAATAATAATAATAGGCCTATTAATAAAGTAATTTGAAAAATTCTTGTTTAACATGGTTAGATGGAGTTTAGCATGTCATATGGCATGACCTAGAAAGACTATAAAGTTCTCAAAAGTAAATCCTGCCAGCGGAGCAGCGCTATACTGATACAAACAAGCAAAGGCAAATACAGAGACAGAAGATATTTAATCTTACATTATTTACAAATAAAACACAATGCATTGCTGATTGTAAGCCTGTGTTTATGGAGTCGAACTGTGCGCCTTAAGGTAACAAAGCAAGTTGTGAACTCAGCAGGTATTTCTTAAAAGTTTGTTACTTTGTAGTTCAGACTGCACCACCTTAATGGACTTTGTGAGTGTCCTTATGTTTCAACCGCATTTTAGAATGTAGTAGATCACAGATCATTTGCAAGCCAAACTGGTGCCAACATAACAAACTTAAGTAACACGGTGTGAATCATAAGAAAGGTTGCTCCTTTCCCCTCTCTCTCTCTTTCTGTTTCTCCTGCTTCCGTTTCTCATGTCTGCTCCCACATAGTTGGTCCTGGATGATCATGTCCCACATTGCCCACACTTCCCTGCTGATAGAGGTGTGAGGCTTAATCACGGCCCAGAATAGTGTGTGGTTTGGAGAAGGAGGGTGTGCTGGGGGAGGCAGGCTGGATGCCAGCCCTATCTCTGAGAGCACTGGCGTGAGATGTGACTCATTGAAATGCTGTGTGTCTTTACATTCTGCTTCACACACAGTGAGATGATGGGCAGGACAGAGCCCCAGCTGCCTGAGAGACTTTGGAGCACCAACCACACTTATTATTCATTTCGGTTAGAATCTATGAATGCAACTAGAACACAATCAGCTTGTGTTGCAGCTGTGCCCTGGTGGTCAGTGCATGCACACATGTTGATGTGTTCATGTGTTTCTTGTTTTTGTGAACTGTGGGGACATTCCATAGGTGTAATGGTTTTTATACCGGACAAACTTTATTTTATATCCCCCTACACTGCCCCTATCCCTAAACCTACCCATCACAGGAAAAATTCTGCATTTTTACTTTTTCAAAATAAATAAATAAATAAATAAAGCCATTCGGTATGATAAGCCTTTTGAAAAGTGGAGACATGGGTAAATATCCTCATAAGTCACCCTCTCCAGTAATACCAATGTCAAACCTATGCCATTATACACATTTGTGTCTTCCCCCCCCCCCCCCCCCCCAGGTTTGACTTTTAAAGCAATGCAAGTTTCTTTGGATAAAAGCCAAATGCATATGTAATTACAAAATATACTAAATAACATAGTATACATTAATAAGTATGTTTTTTCAGATTTCTGATGTTTTCTGTTTTGTTTCTTCAAGGCTAAGTCCAGTATATTGAACTTATAAAAGGGTTTGGGCAAAGGAAAAAAAGGGAGAAACCGTTTTCTTACCCTTTTGTCTGCCATTTATGGATAAAATGTATTGATTTTTGAGTGACTTCTGTGACGAGCCACTATAATACTTGTGAAGTTGCGTTACTCCCCAAAAAAAGTAACTAATTATGTTACTTACTTATTTTTTATGGAAAATGTAGGTGTTTTGTAGTGCTCATGGAATAGCTGAGTGTTTTCATACAAATAATATAAATAATGTAGAGATACTAATATCAATGATATTATGGCAGACTGCTGCTGATTGCGGTCGAGGGAGGAGATCAATCAAGCAGAGCAGAAACTGTTCTTGAGCCTAACTATGGAGATGCTGAATGACACTGGGCCTTCTGGCAGAACTAGACCAGAAGATGAATGAGTGCAGTTCTTCTTTTTTATGCACATATTTGAAGCTGAAGTATGATGGTGAAGATTGACCAAATTACTTTCAACACCAGCTCCAAAAGGCATTCTTTTCTGGATGACAGTTTGTGTTCTTTCGGAAACAGTAAAGTAGGAGAAGACTGTATGCAGAATACAGTTTACAATTTACCGTTTACCACTGCATAAATGGAAAAACACTTGCGGGTCGTCAGAATGGTTGAACCGAGACTTAAGAGACTTCCTTTACTCAGACTGTTTTTAATAGTACATTTTAAAAAGATCAAACTTGCCTCAAGTACCGTTTGCGATTATTGATTGGTTCTGTTAAAATAACACACGTTGAATTACTGAACATACCTGGATAATACATATATAATTATTTTCATTGATACTGTAGGTATAAATTATCCCTACCATTGATACAACAGAGATACGTTTACTTACATTCTAACGTGCAATAGGCCATTATTTACATAAGAATGACTGCACATGGACCTCCTGCGCATTTACAATGCCAGTGGCAGCAGAGGGCAGTATAGTATCTCTGTTTGGTCTCATGAGCTACTTTTTTTTCTTCTTCCAACATCACAAAATTAGACATTCTGTTTTGATCCATTAAACCAGAGCAAAATGCATTTCTCGCTATTTGAGGAACTGGGGAAATCAAAAGGAGAGTGCGGAGGTCCAGTTTTCAGTGTGTAGCCTACTTAGAGAATTCAAAACTGCAAATTTCACTTGTTGGTCACGTCTTGTTAAAAACAAAGCATCATTGCCAAATGATTGAAATTAGCCAGTCAAATTAAGGTCTGTGTTATGTCTTTGACTGCATAAACAAAATAACAGATTATCACATTCTTGTTGTAATACTCACCATATATACCTAGGACAACAATCAAAGGTGAAACTATCCATGACGTGAATTCCTAGACAATCTTCCGATAATATGTCTCCCATTTCTAATGATAAAATGGATACATTGTCCAGTAGCCTACACACATGTGCAAACACTCCATACTTTTGAAAGCGAGTATGGGGGAGGTTTGGGGAGCTTTATTTGGTGTGTAATGAAACCCTTCTCAATGGGTGGATGTTGAAAGCTGAACATCTGCATCTAATTTAGTGTCCCTCCTATGACGCGAGTACGTCGCCGTTTATAGCTGAAGCGATTATGCCATCAGTGTATTCTTACAGTGCAACAGTTAAAATCCTGCCAGCCTTCAGAATTCACACCGCATCTCGCAAGCGTCCATATGACATCCCATGCTGGAGTGAAATGTCGCATTGTAATTGACATGCAGAAGGGTGTGTGTGTCCCTCATGCCAACCAGAACAAGAAGCTCTGACCTTGATAGATTTGTCTAAGTGAGAGAAGAAATATGACCCAACTGCGAGGTTAAAAGTGTTGGATTGGTGGTGATGTATTAAAGCCTAGAGCATTAAAAAATTACACACTGTAAACCTGAATAAGTTGGCAAAAATCGAGGCAAACTGTTATTATCATACATTTGAACTCCATCCATCCATCCATCCATCCATCCATCCATCCATCCATATACAAATATAAATCCCAGCCCAGTTAAATTTAATGTATATTTTAAAAGAAACAAGTTTATAAAATTCAAAACAATGAAACACTTTAGATTATTTAAAGGGTTAGTTCACAAAAAGAAAATTCTGTCATTAATTACTTACCTTAATGTCGTTCGACACCCGTCAGACCTCGTTCATCTTCAGAACACAAATGATTTTTGTTGAAATCCGATGGCTCAGAAAGGCCTTCACTGACACCAATGTCATTTCATCTCTCAGGACCCATAAAGGCACTAAAGGCGTCGTTACAAAACCCATCTCACTACAGTGATTCTAAAATAATTTTATGAAGCGATGAGAGTTTTTTGTGCACAAAAAACAACAACTAAATAAATACATTTATTCATAACTAAATAATGACTTATATAGTGATGGGTCAATTTCAAAACAACGTTTCGAACCGTTATGAATCAGTGTATCGATTCATGATTCGGATCGCCAAAGTCACGGCAAAGATCCGAATCATGAATCAATATGCTGATTCATAACGGTTCAAAACGTTGTTTTGAAATTGACCCATCACTATATAAGTCGTAATTGATTTATTTTTTTTGTGCACAAAAACTATTCTTGTCGCTTCATAAAATTATTGTAGAGCCACTGTAGTGAGATGGGCTTTGTATTGACGTCTTTTGTGCCTTTTATGGGTCTTGAGAGAGGAAATGACATGAAATGTCTGAGCCATCGGATTTCAACAAAAATATCTTCATTTGTGTTGCAAAGGTCTTATGGGTGTAGCCTAGAAATCTAGACGCACCCTAGCGGCAGCAAATTTAATTTGCCCGCAAGTGTCGTCTAGCAACTCTCAATACCCTTCTGAGCTGTGTTCCTCAAAATCTGGACGGCCCAATCACATCATGTATAGAGTCGGCGGGCGGGGCCATAATGACGACAGCCGAGTTGCGTTTGCGTGCTTCTAGTAAACAAAGAAACTGGCGAACGGCGGCGGTCTTTCGAATCAGCTCTGACCGTGACTCTGGAAGACTTGGAGTTAAGCTTTTCTCTGAGAAAAGAACAAAGAACGGCACTGAAGTCATTCTTACAGTTTTTCTCGATTGCTTAAACACTATAACCAGGGTTTTGAACTAAAATTTCAAAACCATAACGCCATTTATCAAAAAGCACACCCATTTCACTAAACTATAAACACTATTCCCTGTTTTGACACATGAGTCAGATTTGTTGAACTGTCACTGCAAAACTCTACACACAAATCCCTTAATTTCTCATTGCCTAGACCATGTGGTCATTTAGAAAGCACTAGCATTCAATATAGTTCACTCAAATCAGCATAGTTTCAGCTCAATTAGCACACAATTACCCAGGTGAAAACACTAAGAGTCAAAATTGAACACACATCAATCAGAACTTTCAAGATACATAAAAGTGCCAGAGTCAGTTCATTTGAGATTTGGAACAATGGATCCACAAAGAAATGAAGGAAGAGGTCGAGGAGGGAGAGGAAGAGGACGTGGGTGGTGAAGGAGGAGGAAGAGGAAATGGTGAAGGAGGAGGGAGAGGAAGAGGATGTGGTGAAGGAGGAGGAGGAGGAGGAGGAGGAGGAGGAGGAGGAGGAGGAGGAGGAGGAGGAAGACAAGCAGTCTCGGATGAAATTAGAGCCAGTTTAGTTGATCATACGAGAGAAGTGCCAATCATATGTATATTCCATATTTTATCATAAGTGTGGGGACATGCACTGGTCTTGGTCTTGACTCGGTCTCGGCCTGTCTTGGTCTTGGTCTTGACTTGGTCTCGGCCCTTCAAAGTCTTGGTCTTGTCTTGGTCTCGGCCCTTCAAAGTCTTGGTCTTGTCTTGGTCTCGGCCCTTCAAAGTCTTGGTCTTGTCTTGGTCTCGGTTTAGGTGGTCTTGACTACAACACTAGTGGAAAGTGTATGATCGAGAACCTTATATGCTTGTTCACCTCGTCCAGGCCATGTGTCAGTAGATGCGTGCCAGGGGTGGATCAGGCATGCAAGAGGATTTTACCCCCGCTGCCAGGCTAGGGCTAATATAGCCTGTGATGTGGATGAGATTCTCTGGCCTGACCCAGACCAAAGACGGGAGGCTGAGGCGGAATACAATTTTTTTTTTTTTTTGTACTGTGTAGTATGAATGAATGAATAAAAATGTGCCAATGTACCCATTGGTTGTGTCTTTTGTTCATCATGTGAAAAGGTTTGTTAGGAGGGGAACCACAAGTAACATAACTTACCAGTTTTGGAAATGTTGTTTTGAATTTATTGCACCAGTGTGTTAGACTATGTTGTAGTGTGTGTGATTTTGAGGGCTTGTGTGTCTTGTCTGAGGGCAAAGTTTGGTTTTTCAGCAAGAGTGAATGGTTTTGATTGTAGAGCTTCATTTTGACCTGAAAATAGGTTGTTTGGGAAACTGGGTGAGATGTTATGGATTTGTTTTTATAGTTTTGAGAATATGAGGCATAGTTTCAAGAAATGTGTTTAAGCAATCGAGAAAAACTGTAAAAAGGGAAGATGTGTTCAGAGTTTAGCCGACCGGATACGGCGAATGTTTAATCAGTCAGCGAGCTCTGTTTCACCTTCGTTGCTCTGGTTGGTGTAGCGCTATCCTATCGCGTGCAGAGGGAGTTTGAAAGACAACCGTTTATCCCGCCCCTCAGATTGAGCCCTGTCTATGGTGAGTTTCCAGACCAAACATCTTGATGTGGGTCTGGCTTGTCAGGCTATTATGGGTGTTGAACGACATGGATTTTTGCCTGAACTAACCCATTCAAATGTGTCAGTTTGGTAAACTAAAAATAAAAACACAGTTTTAAATACTCATAAAAGTTAATTTGATTTAACTAATTTGTTTAATTTGAGTTGGCTCTACTCAAACCAATTCATAATTTTAAGCTTTAGGGTATGTATATTCTCAGCCTCAGACGTACCGGACCATTGGCTGAACATCTGATATATAGGGGAACTTTTTGAAGTCATCATATGATATAAATTCCACAGAATGTCCACAAGACATCTATTGTGTTCTTTACCGATTCGCCTAGAAACAAAGACAGCCCAGACTCCCTCATGGAAGACGAACGTCACCTTGTTTACAACTGTGACAATGTGCACTAACCAGGATCAAATAAACACTGGGTTTTCAAAAGTATGTGAAGTTTGCAGCTCCATTGTTGCCATAAACTTGCACATCACTCTTGAAGCAATAATTTACAGATGCATGACGGTCTGTTATGGCAGGGTCTTTGTCTTTACATTTTCGCAGAACAAATCAAACTGTGATGGGTTGCGTTACATGTCAGTCAAATGTCCTTTTGGGTAGTCCCTGACCAATGAAACCTGTGAAAGAGTCCAGACCCTCTGCTGTCAGTCTGAAGGTCTGGCTATGCGCGTCTAGGGTTTACAGTGCATGCAGCATTAGTGAGATATGGTGTAAGTGTAAAATAATAGTTCACTAAGAAAAGACAATTCTATAACTCAATGTCATGTTCTAATCTAAAGCATACAGTTAAATTTCCTATCTATCCCAGATTTAGGTTGAGATTGGAAGGAAAAGGAAGAATGAATGAGATTATCAATAATGATTTAAATTTCAGCATACATTTATGATACTTTAACTTGTGTGTTATGTTTTTTTTTCAGGATTCTCGAATTGAAAGTTAAAAAAAGCAAGATTCATTTGAAAACAAAAAACAAATCTTTCAATGTAAGAACAGTCTTATCAACCCCGATCTTTTGAAGCAAGGGTGACATAAACAAGATCAGTGCCTTCCACAATGGATGCCTCAGGAGGATGTGTCATATATTCTAGCCTATGAAAATCACAGATGAATAACTGTATAGAAGAATGAAGATGAGATCAAGCTTTGTTCACTGAGATCAAGCGTTGTTGCATCTGATGGCTTGGACATGTTCTCAGAATGGACCAGGACTGAATCCCAAAGACTGCCTTGAGATAGACACCACCTGGCAGATAAAAAAAAAAAAAAGCGACCTTAGGCACACAGTGCTGGCAGAACCGAAGGAGATGGGTCTGAAATGGGGCGAGGCGCAGCACGTCGATAGGGAAGAACAGGAATAAGTACGTACGGAAACTTTTGAAAGAATTTAGAGCCACTGTCAGTGGACAATGTCCAGGAACATTGTCCTAAAATTTGGGATAGTAAGGCGGTTTGCAGTTTACACACTGGGCTTAATTTTGACTTACAACCCTCTCAATTTAAGTGACGGGTCTACATGAACACACACGAGGACCAGCAAACTGATCATGTGCAGCAAAAGCAGCTATGAAACACCCTGAGTGAAAAAGGCTTGTTCGCCTTAATGAAGTGAAACAAATCAGATTGAATTCCTTTAGTTTGAGGCAAACTTTAAGTTTGAATTAATCTTATTTTCTTACCATCAGTACCATTTTCTTCATTTAGTGTTGTTTTCAGGTGCACTAATTGCGGGGACAATTACCCAGGTGTTAAATGGGGTTAAGCACCTTGCTCAAAAGCCCAGCGGTGATAAAGCAGAGCCATGATTTTAAGACAATTTCTGGGTCTTGTTGTTATTTCACTCTTTCTTCTGAAATAAAAAGCTGAACTGTTTTAATAATTAATCTTCAGATAAACAAACCTAGCACCTGCAATACTTATCTAACTGTCAAAAAACAAACAAAGAAAAAAAAATACAGTGAAAAACATCTTTTAGAGATTATAGTTTATCTCTATGGTAGATGCTGTTGTTTGCTGCAAGTGTAACAAGCCTGTCAGGTTTGATTCTGCCGAAGAGACTGGGGCAATAAAACCTGCGAAATATTGTTTGCAGGCAGGATCAGGGAGATATATGACTTGAGAAAGTAAATTTACTCGGAGAAGAAAATGGGAGCAAAACAAATAGACATCCTAGCTCAGATGAAATAGTGCATTCAGTGGAATAGAGAGGCTGAAAAAAATGCTGGAAAAATAAATTGTAAGGTCTGCCAGCAATGAGACAGATGGGGCATGTTTGAGGGTGCTGACAAACGGTGACAGTATCAGTTGCTTTGAAATGTAGTGCTGGTGTCACTGTCTCATTAAAATAACCCCAAGACATCTAGCATGATAAAATATATGCATGTTTTATGGGATGTGAATTTTAAAAGAAAAGTAAACTTGATCTAGTGACTGATGAGCGCTGGAAATAAAAACACACCCAGGGCTTGAGTAGGTGCAGATGAAGTTAACTAGCTGCTATTTGATAGAGGCCATTGGGATTTGTTCTACATGAAAGATGCTTAAGGGCCTCATGCGGTCAGGGGTCGTATCTATTGAGTCTCGCGTCCTTGAATAATTGTGTATTTGCTAAATGTTTATGTCCCTTGTGAATGAAATATGACCATAGTGTTTGTTGCCAATGTCTTGTGAAACTTGGCAAAGAGTGTCATTTGAAAGAATAATGAGCAATTTAAAATACAGTCTCTCCTAGGAGCTGACCTGATCTAGCATTGCTTACTCTCAAGCTAAAACACTGCGGGGGTTATGAGGAATGGTTTTGAGAATTTTTTTAATTAGTTGTAGTATATATATTTCAATCAACTCTCATAATAGTTTTAGGGTCAGATTTACTAAACAGGGCAAATTTGTGTGAGAGCACAATTCCAAACCTCCAGTTAGCATCTGGTTTAAATGAATTTACCAGCATAAACCTGTAAATTACCTCGCGTGATTCATTTAAATACTTTCCTTCCATAGATTTTGTGCCTGAAAGGGATGCAATAACGTCAGCTGCAAAAATAACTGTCCACACCTTCTAATTTATGTCTTTAGTAAATCCTGACAGTAGTTTTAATGGCAAAAAATGGTTTGTCCTGGTGCAAGCTGTTTGTAAATCTGGCCCTTAGAATGTTAATAAATATGGAAATGTTAATGTATTTGGACTATATCTGCTACACTGCTGCTGCGGAGCAAGTATGGACTTGCTACTGCTATTTGATACACAGAACAAATATCTGGACATATATAATTCCTTTACCTTGCAGATCTAGGTGGAGCTGAGGGAGGTGAAGGGTTTCAAAGGACTCTGAACTAGACAATACTATTTAAATGTTGATAACACAATCTGCTCCACAGAGGCCAATCAGCATGTGCCAAGAGGTAATGTTTTGATCGCTTGCATGCAGATTGCATGTAAATGACCTATCAGCCTGCGCCCTCTAGACCAAGGGTTTTCAATCTGCGGAGAATGGGGAGTCAGAGGCGAATGGGCCGACTGAATCAAGCTGATAGAAGAGCAACTTTGACTGAAATAACCACTCATTACAACCAAGGTATGCAGCAAAGCATTTGTGAAGCCACAACACGCACAACCTTGAGGCGAATGGGCTACAACAGTAGAAGACCCCACCGGGTACCACTCATCTCCACTACACTGTAAAAAAATGTTGTTGGTTATTGTTGTTTTAACTTAAAAAAGTAAGAAACCTGGTTGCCTTAAAATTTTGAGTTTATTGAATTTTTTTTGAGTTGATACAATGAAGGAAATTTGTTTAATAAATAGAAACTCAAAAGAGTATTGTATCTGAACCACATAAAAAATGTGATAAATCATGAAAATAGCACAATTTGGCATGTTTCAATGCGTCATCAGGAATAAAACACACACAGTTACCCAATATGCTTACAAAATCCTTTAATAATATTTTTCATGAACATCAAAACATTTTCATTGTATTAACTCAAAAATTTTAATTTCAATGAACTCAAAATTAAGGCAACCAGGTAACTTTTTTCTAAATATTTTTTTTACAGTGTACAAATAGGAAACAGAGGCTACAATTTGCACAAGTTCACCAAAATTTGACAGTTGAAGACGCTGATCTGATGAGTCTCGATTTCTGTTGAGACATTCAGTCAGAATTTGGCATAAACAGAATGAGAACATGGATCCATCATGCCTTGTTTTCTCTGCACACTTTAGGCCCCTTAGTGCCAATTGGGCATCGTTTAAATGCCACAGCCTACCTGAGCATTGTTTCTGACCATGTCCATCCCTTTATGACCACCATGTACCCATACTCTAATGACATTTTTTTGACATGTAGTTGCAAAGTTATTTATAGTTAGTAGAATGTCTTAAGTGGACTATCAAAATTAAGTGTTACCGTTATGTTTTTCTCAAAACAAGACTAATTTTTGATTGTCCAGTAAATGTTTCTTAATGTAAGAATTTTTTTGTTGAAATTTTTAAAAGAAACAAGACAAAAATACTAAGTAAGAAAAGCATTTTTTTGCAGTGCAGCTAATCAGATTCAATACTAATAATAATTATTATCATTATCTTCAACTTTTCTAGATTCAAGTTGCCTTCCTAAGTATTCTCTTAATAAAAGAATGTGATGTTACCGTTACTGATTCTGTTGCTCTGCTCTTGTGAGTCATGCCTGCCTGGATAAGTGCCATCATCCTGTCCTACATGTCACCACTATCCCCGATCCCCTCTCGCGTCCCTCTTCAGCTCCACTGTCAAACTACACCTGAGGACTCTCTTCTCACCTCTACTCAATTCTGCCATAGTATTTTGAGAATATGCTGCTATCAGAGAGTTTTTTTTAGACTTGGGTTGAAGATGTGATGGACATTTACTCTGTGATGGAACAAAGCCTCAGAAGTGTCAGTTTTGCTATTTGCTTGAGACAAAACATGCTGAATTTGTTTGTCTGCCATTGTTTTGAATATATGAACTACTTCATTAGACTTGACAAATTAGAAAGTAATGTAGCCCTACTGTCTAAAAATAAATAACTAATGCAACAATAACTGACAAAACCAGTCACAGCTTGACATTTTCAGAGACAAACAAATACAAAGCAGATGAATATTTATTGAAGTAAGCACTGTTTAGTTTACAAATGGTTTCTTAATTTTAGCCCTGTATTTGTCATAGTGAGCAGGGATGAGGAGAGATGAGAATCCAAACATTTGTTTAAGAAACAAACAAGACAAGATAGTTCTGAGCTGAGGCAGAAACATAATCCAGACCACAAATGCAACAGTTTATGAAGACTAGCAAGAAAAAAGACTACAAACAACAACTAAAGTGTACTGGGGTATAGAGGGTGCATTGCCATGACTTTCCCGCTGGAACACACCACCTCAGATGAGTTCTGAGTGGAAGAACAGCTGCTGCGTGACTGCAGTTAATAGGGGAAATGTGAATAAAACAAAAGTTTAGCGGTCTAAATTAACGCTAGGACTCAATATGTGTTCCTTACAACTTATCAAAGATCCAGTGATTTATGGATATTCACATGCAGCCAAAAATTGTGTATTCCTGTAATTTATGAGCCTTATTTCGATACATACATATTTATCACTGTCAGTCATCACAATTTCGAGAGTCAGTCCTACATGTATGCGGATGGGCCTATGTATTAAAGCGGGTCTGTGCCGCTTATCAAGAATGGAAAACAAAAGTTTTATTAATAATTTTTATATTGCCGCCTAGACAGCACGCAAGAGTGCTTGATAATCCACTCTTAATCCAAAGAAGCTGTCACTTGAATGAATGTCTTATTTACATAATATCCATACTTAGATAGGATTAGTGCACATGCAGAACTCAGCAACCTCTCTGGAAACGGGCCTGGTTTTGTGAGGTTTTCATGGCATTCACGCTGAAAACCAGTCCTGCCTCTCAGTCTTTTTGCCACTCGGTGGGGCGTAACCACAGTCAGTCCAGATGCCGGTGACGTCATGTGCATACCCCAAAACAAGGAAACACAGGCTGGAATCATTCATGACATTCATGCCTTGCCTATTATCTAGAGCAGGGGTTGGGAACGTTGATCCAGAAGGGCCACTCTCTTGCAAAGTTTAGCTCCAACCCTAAAAAAAAAACACTCACCTGCCTGTGACTTTAGTAACTCCTAAAGAACTTGATTAGCGTCAGGTGTGTTTGATTAGGGTTGGAGCTAAACTCTGCAAGAAAGTGGCCCTTCTGGATCAACGTTCCCCACCCCTGACCTAGAGTTTAAAAAGACATTCACATATAGGGTTTAGTGTAGCATGAAAAGTTAATTTTCCAAAAAGCTTATCCATAAATCTTGTGGAATAAACACAAGACATTAGCCTGAACACTTTGCAATGATTCTCCTGTTTATATTTATCGCGCCGTGCTACTGCTCACACGTAGTGGGTTTAATCTACATCTTGGACCAGAGATAACTGACCTGAGCCATACATTAGAAACCCCACAGTTACTGAAATACAGCCTTATAACAGAAAGTCACAGTCTCAAACATGATGGGTTTTATCCGTTTTACAAACACAGCCACTGTAACAATCCTTATGATAAAGGTCTTAATTTGCAAACAATTTGTCTAAACAAACTGCATTGCAAAACTAATATATAAAGCTTCCAGACAGATTGCTTGTTGGAGCAAACAAACTGTGTTTTGTTAATTCTGTCCACATTTAGTTATGAATGGGGCCTCACACACAGCTTGATTCACGCTTTGCATTTCTCCCCAGGAAAAAAATTCTACCCTCTGTCCAGACTTTTAGGATACCAGGTATAGATTTGCACAATTCATAAGCACAATACTTCAGCATGTTTCCCACGCCCGTGCCTAGTTACGGTTGCTAAGGCATGATTGGCCTGTGGCGTTTTTTTGGGCGGGGCTTAGCGAAGGATCAATTAAACTTGTTATAACACAAAGATGACCTTACTGGAAAGGTTATTTGAAGCTTAATCAATGGCTCATTGGTGACCTTCTCTGTTTTCTCATTAGCAATTTCATTGGTGATGTCGGCAATGGGTAGCTACTTAATAAACTCCATGACCTCATCTATTAAATGACCATTAAGCTAATCTCTGATCTCAGAGGTGAAACATGACAGTAATGTTTTTCGTATTTTCGCGTACAGACGACAGCGTTTCAAACTATTGCCACAGAATTAACACAATTCACTTCAAAACATAAAACTGGTTCAAAATAATGAATAGAGAGAACACAAGAAAAAAAGAAAGAAAGAAAGAAAGAAAGAAAGAAAGAAAGAAAGAAAGAAAGAAAGAAAGAAAGAAAGAAAGAAAGAAAGAAAGAAAGAAAGAAAGACATCTGCAAATATCTTGTTGAAATGAGGGCAATCACCACATTTCTGAGTCCTTATGAGCAGATCCTTAAACAGCAGAACCTGTCTATATTCCTGCATGGCTCTGCTAATAGGAAAGTGTATGTCAATCAATTGACTGTATCTCTGTCTCTGGGGTGAGACAGAGTGGAAAACTCCAGCTGAGACCAGAAATTACAGCATAGCCATCAATGCTTGGCAGTGTTGGAAAACTTTTTTGAAACTCCCAAGCTACTCCTTTTAAGTAGTTAAACTTTAGTCTAGCCACCCTTTAAAAAAGTAATAAAATAAACTAATAGCATAATATTACTAACTACAAGCTATATTAAAAATCAACAATATACAAATATTAAACAAACAATCTCTGCTAGAAATGTTATGTTCCAAGAGCATTCTCAGAACATCCCCGCTGGTGTCAAGGACGTCGCCTATAGTAACGTTCCCAGAGCTCTATAAAGGGTTCGGGGGCATTAATCAGCAGACCTTCATGGAAAATTCAGGACTGTCTCGGAAATGTTTAGGGGACCATATTTTATTTGCAAATTTGATGTTCCCAGAAAGGTCTCAGAACGTCCCTGTATTCACAGAGACCAGGGGCCGGTTGCATAAACCACTTATACTAGTCTTAAAAGTAAGTCTTCTAATTTTTTTCTTCAAGACTGGTCCTAACTTTTTAAAATGAGTTACATAAAATGGTAGATCAGTTTAATTTAAATTAGAAAAGTAAGACTGATTACATTTTGGCTAATTGCTAGTTGGACAAATTAGAGCTTAAGACACAGTCTTAACATGGTGGCTATAGGTTTATGCAACTAGCCCCAGAGCTTGTTATTTTTAGCCCAAAAATGCTCACCGCCTGTACAATTCAGAAATGTGCTTTTAACATATGACATAGCTCTGCATGATCTCTGTGAATACAGTCAGAGACATTGGTAACTTTAGCCACATTAGCTGTCAGCTTGCTAACAAAGGCCCAAAATATAATCTGCAGTATGTACATGTTCTGAATATGAAGTTGGACAAACAGTTGGTATTGATCCATATTTGAGGAGCAACTTGCAAATCCTGTGTTTTACTGACCCTCATTTGCAAAGCAGCCCAGTGTACATTGATTCACTCAAACATGTTCTGAAGGCGTTCAGTATATGTGATGGAAGGACCTAAATAGGACATATTTAACATTCTAATAATAACATTCTAGGTTTGTCCCCTAAAGGTCCTGCAAACATTATGGGAATGTAGTGTTGATAGATGCCACTGCACTGAACAAGATTTGTTACAGCACAGTCGTGAACTAATCATCCCTATCCGACTAACAGAGAATGGTCCCACTTTTGTATTAGGTGGCCTTAACTATATGTCAACATGTACGATGTACATCAAAAAATAAGTACAAAATACTTATTGTGTTCATATTGTTTTGCAAAACACTTCTGCTGATATTGAGGTGGGATACGGGTAAAGTTAGGGACAGGTGTTGTGGTTTGGGTAGGTTTAAGGGTATAGGGTTAGGTGTAAGGGAGGGGTCAACAGTCTAATTATAAATGTAACTACAGAAATTAATTACAGATGTAATTACATGCAGGTAATTTTAAAAAATGTTAGTACAATGTAAAAACATGCATGTACACAATAAGTGCATTGTATCAAATGACTAATTAAAGTGTTAGTACATAGGCCACCTAATATAAAGTGGGTCCTAGACTCCCAGGGAACCATATGAGAATGTTCTGTTAATATCCCATATTTCCAAAATAACTAAATCATAAAAGGAACCTTGAACTTCATGAACAAAAGAGGACGTTTTTGGAACTTCCCTAATGTTCTATAAATGTTCGGGATTTTATAGGCAAGATTGTGAGAACATCACCTCCTACGTGGGATATCTTCTTAAATAGACAAATTTACACCCAATGAAACACTCTCTCCCAGTTTATTGATTGTGCACTTACTTCCATTCAAATCTTAAAAGTACATTTTTAATGTACTTAATAGTGGAATACAGTAGTAATAATAAAAAAAAAAATCATTGTTTGAATATTTTTTTATATTTCTAAAAGTATTTATTTTGTTTTGGTTTAAAGAAATGCACTTATTTTGATGTGTTGACTAATACATTACATATAAAGTACTTGGTTAGGTAACCGTTTTGATAGTTCACTTTAAACAAACATTCTAATAACGGTAAATGACTGGATACACTGTGGATTCAATCCATGACTAAGAGGTAGAGCAGGAACAGGATTTTAATAACAAAACTCAGGAGATAATCACAGAATACACTTCATACACGCTTTGGACTACAAAGACTAATCCAGAACTCAGTGTATATAAGCATGGAGATAATTGATGAACACAGGTGAAACAGAATAACAGATCAATTAACACAGAGAAACTAGGGCGCGTTTCAAAAAGATCCCTATGTCCCCTATGTCAGGGCACTGATAAGGACATAAGTCAATGGACTGACTCCCTGATCAGTGCACTGACTAGTGGACTAGAGACACACCCTGGGTCACGGAGTAGAATACAAAGAAAGCACAATGGGAAACATAGTAAAAAAATCTTTAATATTAACTAACTCTCATTAGAGTATTAGACTGGTGCTCCCCAACAGACACAAATAGCCTATTTTTAAAGGAACACCCTGACTTTTTGTTTTCGGAAAAATGGGCTAACTTTCGTCAACATAACCAACGTGACAACCTGCTTGCACAGTGTGCTGGGGACTATTTTCAGGCTCTGCGTAATATCATTGCACCGCTGCACGCATGGTACAGCAGCAAAGTTCCCGGATTATTACGCAGGAATGAGAGTATAGTCCCAAGCCATATCGGTCTAGAAAATCGCAACTTTTCATTTTCCGTCGGTCTTAGTACACTACTGTCACATGCCTGTCCTGTCTTGTGTGCACTTGTGGGTTTTGTTATGTTGAGCATGTGCTCGTGTCCCTGTCAGTTCCCTCCCCCTTGTTATCTGATTATTGGTTAATTTGCCCCACCTGTTCTCCCTCATTATCTGCCTTGTTTGTTCCCTTTATAATCTCCTTGTGTTTGTCAGTCTGTGTTGGATCCTTGTGTAATGTCTGCGTCTTCCGTCCTCCCCGTGATTCTGTTGGTTTGTTTAAGTTTGTATTTATATTATTCTATTATGTGTTTTTCCCCCTCGTGGGTTGTTGTTTTGAGTTTATGTTTTATTTTATAATAAATGATCATTTTCTGCACTTGAGTCCTCGCACCCTTTTCCCTTGTTTGTGACGTGACAGAAGGATCCAACCATCTGAGGACTCAGCAGGACTTGTTTTTTTGTTGTTTGTTTTTCCCTTTTTTTTTTCTCCCTCATGGAGTTTGGGAAGAGACTACGAGTGATGCGACACCTAAACTCGAAGTACATCCGGCAACAGGGGTCGGATGTACAAGAGTTTGCAGGACTGTTCCTCAAGGAGGTCGAACATTTTGGGCTCAACGAGGCAGAGTGGAAGGAGACTTTTAACCTCTGCCTCGACATGCCCCTCTCTCCAGGGGTGATGGACAGGATGGGGAGTCTGGGGTTCTGGGAATTTGTCTACTGCCTGGGCCCCAGTCCTTCCATGGTGCGTGTTCCGGCGGATCGTGCTCCGGTGGTCCCTGTGCCGGTGGATCGTGTTCCGGTGGTCCCTGCTCCGGTGGTCCCGAAACGGAGGAGGAGGAGAAAGGCTCCCTCCGTACCTGCTCCGGTGGTCCCGATTCCAGGGGTCCCAGTACCGGTGGATCGGATTCCGGTGGTCTCTTTGCCGGCGGATCGTATTCCGGTGGTCCCTATGCTGGCGGATCGTATTCCGGTGGTTCCAGTACCGGCGGATCGTGCGCCGGTGGTCCCTGTGCCGGTGGATCATGTTCCGGTGGTCCCTGTGCCGGTGGATCGTGCTCCGGTGGTCCCTGTGCCGGTGGATCGTGCTCCGGTGGTCCCTGTGCCGGTGGATCGTGTTCCGGTGGTCCCTGTGCCGGTGGATCGTGTTCCGGTGGTCCCTGTGCCGGTGGATCGTGTTCCGGTGGTCCCTGTGCCGGTGGATCGTGTTCCGGTGGTCCCTGTGCCGGTGGATCGTGTTCCGGTGGTCCCTGTGCCGGTGGATCGTGTTCCGGTGGTCCCGAGTCCGGAAACGGCCTGGAGGGCTGTGATGGGATGCTTTGTGGTGGCAGTCCTGCATGCGTGGAAGGAGCACAGGGCTTTATCCGAAGCCCCGGAGGCAGTTCCGGTGGTCCCAGTTCCGGTGGATCGTGTGCCGGTGGTCTCAGTTCCGGTGGATCGTGTTCCGGTGGTCCCTGTGCCGGTGGATCGTGTTCCGGTGGTCCCAGTTCCGGCAGATCATGTTCCGGTGGTCCCAATGCCAGCAGATCGTATTCCGGTGGTCCCAGTGCCGGTGGATACTGCTGGACTGGAGAAGTTTCCCCAACGCCCTGCCTGCGCCGCTGAGGCGCCCTGCTCTCCCTGCGCCGCTGAGGCGCCCTGCTCTCCCTGCGCCCCTGAGGCGCCCTGCTCTCCCTGCGCCCCTGAGGCGCCCAGCTCTCCCTGCGCCCCTGAGCAGTCCTGCTCTCCCTGCGCCGCTGAGGCGTCCTGCTCTCCGTGCGCCGCTGAGGCGTCCTGCTCTCCGTGCGCCGCTGAGGCGTCCTGCTCTCCGTGCGCCGCTGAGGCGTCCTGCTCTCCGTGCGCCGCTGAGGCGTCCTGCTCTCCGTGCGCCGCTGAGGCGTCCTGCTCTCCGTGCGCCGCTGAGGCGTCCTGCTCTCCGTGCGCCGCTGAGGCGTCCTGCTCTCACCGCGCCGCTGAGGCGTCCTGCTCTCACCGCGCCGCTGAGGCGTCCTGCTCTCACCGCGCCACTAAGGCGTGCTGCTCTCACCGCGCCTCCCTGGCGCCCCCTGCACTCACCGCGCCTCTCTGGCGCCCTGCTCTCACCGCGCCTCCCTGGCGCCCTGCTCTACCCGCACTGCCCTGGCTGCCTGAACTCTATGGGCCGCCCCGGCCGCTTGAACTTGGTGGGCCTCCCTGGCCATTCGAACTTTGTGGGCCACCATGGCCTCCTGAACTTTTTGTTTTCCTCGTTCCTCCCTTGTTTACCCCTCCCTTGTCTGTACCTTCTTTGTCTTTCCCTCCCGTGCCCCCCTGGTCTGTCCCTCCCGTGCCCCCCTGGTCTGTCCCTCCCGTGCCCCCCTGGTCTGTCCCTCCCGTGCCCCCCTGGTCTGTCCTTCCCGTCCCTCCCTGGTCTGTCCCTCCCGTCCCTCCCGTCCCTCCCTGGTCTGTCCCTCCCGTCCCGCCCGGGTCTGTCCCTCCCGTCCCTAGTGGAGCGTCTGGTAGCCGCTCCTTAAGGAGGGGGTAATGTCACATGCCTGTCCTGTCTTGTGTGCACTTGTGGGTTTTGTTATGTTGAGCATGTGCTCGTGTCCCTGTCAGTTCCCTCCCCCTTGTTATCTGATTATTGGTTAATTTGCCCCACCTGTTCTCCCTCATTATCTGCCTTGTTTGTTCCCTTTATAATCTCCTTGTGTTTGTCAGTCTGTGTTGGATCCTTGTGTAATGTCTGCGTCTTCCGTCCTCCCCGTGATTCTGTTGGTTTGTTTAAGTTTGTATTTATATTATTCTATTATGTGTTTTTCCCCCTCGTGGGTTGTTGTTTTGAGTTTATGTTTTATTTTATAATAAATGATCATTTTCTGCACTTGAGTCCTCGCACCCTTTTCCCTTGTTTGTGACGTGACAACTACACAGTGACTATACACATCACAACATTTAAATAGGAAAATGTTGGTGTTATTTTTAAGGAGTAGGGTAGATGGAGGGGTTTGCCTCCACTCTTTGTGCTAAGCTAGGCTAGCGGTAGGTGCGTCAGACAGAGTTATGGCACGCCCAGAGATGAGCATGGTATCTATGGACTTATCTAACTCTGGGGGACACGGTGAATAAGCTAAAGTACCAAAAAATTCCTACATAACATCAAATTTCAGTACATTCTGAAGTACACTTTAATAATCAGTCATCTTTTTGAAAGCTTTTTGAAAGTTCAATAATAATGAACTTAATGAAATAATGAACTTAAAACTTAAAAAAAGTGGATCTAACATTTGACTAATTGCATTTAAAATACATTTAAACTATACTATATTTTAATGTAATTGCTGTTCAGAAAAAAATTCAGTTCAAACTTAATTACATTTTTACAGTATATTGTTTCTTTAATAAAAGTTTGCAGTTTATTTTAAGAAGTATATGTTAAAGTGCAGTGCCATTCTGATAATATATTTTGATATATTCCAATGGTGGTATTAAAGTTATGCTTTGAATGTGATTTATTTTTAAATGGATGGATTAAATCATACATTCTGGTGTTATTCTGATTGCCCAAATGTCTTGATTATTCTCATTTCACCTTCTGCTGTGTGAAAATGAAGAGTACAAATATACGCTTGAAGCCAAAAAGTGATGATGTCGTGATAGGTAAAAGCACCAGGGGAACAGCTTTTTCAAGCACATTTTATATTTAAATTTCATTTCTCATTACTTATTCTTAAAATAGACATTTTTAAGCAGATTTCTCATAATTACATTCTATATAATAATCCGAGGTACAGAGCATCTGGAAAGTATTCACAGTGCTTCACTTTTTCCACATTTGGTTATGGCTTTATTTCAAAATGGATTAAATTAATTATTTTTCTCAAAATTCTACAAACAATTCCCCATTATGACAACATGAAAGAAGTTTGTTTGAAATCTTTTCAAATGTATTAAAAAATAAAATACAAAAACACAAAATCCAATACACAAGTATCCCAGCCTTTGCCATGACACTCAAAATTGAGCTCAGGTGCGCCTGTTTCCACTGATGATCCTTGAGATGTTTCCACACCATGATTGGAGTCCACCTGATGTAAATTCAGTTGATTGGACATGATTCAGTTGATTTGAAAAGGCACACACCTGTCCATATAAGGTCCCACAGTTAACAGCTGTGTCTCATTTTGTTAAATTTCGAAGGTTGCGTCCTCCGGAGGACACGTCCTGTGTAGGATGCAGTATACGAAGTGTCCTCAGTCAAAATTAAACGAGACGTCCTTTGTAGGACACACAGGCAGGAAGTATCACGTTGCTATGCCATTACGTATATAATATAAATACAAATAATGAAGCACTGTTCATACTTTCAGGATGCACTGTAAATAAATTTAGAAAAAATACCATAAATACATAGATTTGCCAATTTGAATAAGGCATAAAGTTTTGCTTTCTCAAATAAGGATTATCCCTCAGAGCAACACTTGTTTTTCCAATTCACGAGAGTAAATTCATTCAGTTACACTTAACTGTGAGCTTTTAAGCTAGAGAACATCTCTGAGACTGTCAGAAAGCCCCATCGGGTACCACATTCCCACCCAACATTGCAGATTGGAGATCAGTTCAAAATCATTCCTTATTCTGAGTGCTGTAAGAATGCATGAATGCAGGCTCGGGGATGAGAAAGCAAGATGGTTTACATCTTTATTGTAATGAGATGGGATGAATCACATTTCTGTCTCCATTCCCTAAGCACAATTAAGCAGCTGAAACTGTGTCAGAATCAACAGTGTTAGATTAGCTCCACAACAACAAAACATCAGAAGCCTTTTGGCTCTGCTGCTATGAGGCAATACCTTGTTAGTCTTCTAATAGTGCCTTTGTGCAGAACAACTCAAGGGAAATGTGGGTACTTGTGACTGAACAAATCTCTGCCACTCTTTAGTTTGACAAACTGGCATACTGGTGATCACACACTTTCAGGATTTTCTAAATAAAAAGTTTGTGAAAGCAATTTGTGCACCAATATGCATGCAAATTACATAGTTCTTTTAAATAATGATGGAAAATTACATGCTATTTTTTATACCACATTTAGTTCCAGTCTTAGAATTTGACTGGCCTAGTGGTCTTCCAAGAACTGGAATATATATTCCAACAGCACTTGGACTTTCTATCACATTGTATGCATGACTCTTTCTAAAGATTACATTGTTATACCGTCAGGCAACTGAATGTCTTATTGAATTAATTATTGATTCTTTATACATGTGCCATTGAACTGATTTGCTCAAAAACACTGATTTATTCGGAAACAAACCGAACAAACAAAACATTTATGAAACAGATGAATCATTTACTCCACAGATGTGTTAAAATATACAGATTGATTCAACAAGTGATTGTTTTCATGAGTGAGTCAAAGCTACACTATGGAACTTTTCCATACGCTAGAGGGTGCCTATTCAAAGCAAACGTGTAGTTTGATGACGCCAAGTTTGAGCTCAGAATCTTGAGACATGTGTACATGCATGCGACGCCGCTGGAGCGATTGTTGAGCAACACATGCCTCATGAGCAGTGGGACTTTTATTATGAAGGGACACAGTCGCTGGCGCAACTTCCACTTTCCCGGTCATGAGTATGAGGTAACGCAGCTCTGTTTATCATATTAGATACATTTAAGTGTGTTTAAAATTATGTTATGACGTTACTCTGTGTTTATTCAGTGGCTGCTGTGACATTTGTTCACACTGCTAAGAGTAAAGCGCTTCTGCCAAATAAAACCGGAAACCGAGGGGAACGCAGATATGACTCAATTGACAGGCGACTCCCTCAGACGCAATGCTGAGATGTCCCAGCTCCTTGGTTAAATAGAAATTCTCACAATTTACAAATAGTTGGAAACATTGGAGATATTGTAAGAACTCAGGTGAACAAAATATTCGAAATATAACACTGGCCTGGTGGTTTTTGGATATTTTACTGCAAAAATACTTT
This sequence comes from Pseudorasbora parva, assembly GCF_024679245.1. Taxonomy (NCBI): domain Eukaryota; kingdom Metazoa; phylum Chordata; class Actinopteri; order Cypriniformes; family Gobionidae; genus Pseudorasbora; species Pseudorasbora parva. The sequence goes on along the minus strand of NC_090173.1, from coordinate 43,326,318 downwards.
GGTGAACTTTTAAATCATTTATTCAACTGATTTGTTAAAAAACACACTAATTGATTTAGGAAAAAAATTATGAACACGGTTATGAGTGAATCATTTAGCCTACTCCTATGATTTGTTCAAACACACTGATTTAGGAACAACACATCACTTCCGTTTGTTTACTTGAGGATAAAGCAGCGGCTCAGCTTTGATTTCGTTCTGAACAATTTTCATTGGCGGAGCAACATTTTAAACAAATCACTAGCAATATTGTGCATAAAATGTAAATTCCCTATCAGTCAGTCGTGTTCGATGGGATAAAGAGGGATAAAGAGATTCATTGGGATAAAGAGAATAGCTGGTATGCCTTCGACCTTCCCCTTAGAAAGGTCTGTCCTACCGTCCTGTCAGGTACAGAGGTCTATATGACTCACATGGTGTGCTATGAAAGGTTAAAGGACAACTCCGATGAGAAATGAACCTATAGGGGTAATTAACAGATTACTGAGTAGATCGTTCTCTGGGATGCGTTTTCATAAAAAATCGAATGTAAAGAGTTTTATCTCTAAAAACAGATTAGTTTATAACGCTAGACTATGGAGCAAAGGGTAAGTGAAATAAAATAAAATAATATTTAATCTAGTTAGTTAATACCACTAACAAGGCTCAAAATGACCTCACACTAACACAGTGAGGGTCCTTACATGCAAACCGAAGAATTGAGAACTTTGTAAGTGTACAAACAGTTTAATAAGATGATACTTTATAAATACAGTACATTATGCAGTTACGGACAGGCGCAATCTTGGAAAACAGTCTTGACTAGTCGAGCCACGAACGCTGTGCTAAGTGATGAACAGTGACTTGGAATCTCATATGTGTCGTTGTTTCCGGAAGAAAGCACTGAACGCGACAGAGAAAATAAATAAATAAAAATAAAAATGTCCACGTAATTAGATTTCACAAACTTAATTCCTATCGACCAGCTCACTAAGAACAGTGTTCATTGCTCAACAAGTCGAGACTGTTTTCCAAGATGGCGCCTGACCATAAACACGTAATGTACTGTTTATAAAGTATCTTCTTATTAAACTGTTTGTACACTTACAAAGTTCTTAATGCTTTGGTTTGCATGCAGGGACCCTATGCTACTGTGTTAGCGTGAGGCTATTTTGAGCCTTGTTAGTGGTATTAACTAGCGATTTAATTTCACTTACCCTTTGCCCCATAGACAAGGGTTATAAGCTCTTTACATTCGATTTTCATGAAAACGCATCCCAGAGAACGATCTACTCGGTAACCATATGTTAATTACCCCTAGGTTCATTTCTCACCGGAGTTATCCTTTAAGCAGTTTAGGCACTTTCCATAGAGATCACATAACATACGTCTTTTCCATGTAATGTCGACCGTGACTGACTGATAGTCTTGGTTACTAATGTAGAACTTGTTCCTTAAGGGAGGAAACAGAGATGTTGTCACCTGCCATAACCATGTACAATTGCAGAATAACTGGGACCCCCAATCTCTCAGGCCCACAGCACAAACCTGGATGAGTGAGTTGCATTTGAGCCTAATATGCCCGTATGTACAGGGAGTGGCTTTCCATGCAATTCTCATTAGCCAATTTCCATTGGCTTTTTTTACGACTTGAAGGTAATTAGGCTCTCAAGCAAGATCACATCACAGTTTTTTTCATTGTAATGTCTCCGTTCCCTCCTTCAGGGAACGAGCGTTACATCAGTAACTGAGACTCAATATTAACTTCTCTATTGAATAGTTGTATAAAAGCAACATCACGCATCTTACACTGTTGGGCTGAATATTTCGAACTTGATGCTTGCTGTTGGTTTCATTTGGATAAGCTGTCTCATGAAAATGACTTTTGAGAATATTGTCAGGATGATATAATGTGTAATGATGTTAGGTCAAAGGGAACATCTCACAACAGACTACCTAATAGGAACCTCTTACTAATGGTCATCTAGACTGTTTTTCAGCTGTTGTCATGACAACCACTTTTTTTCTCCTCCTGCATTTTGAGTGTGGCAAATAGCGATACAAAAGAAAAAAAAAAGTGGCTTGTCAGCCCATCTGCAGACACCCCAGATCCAATTCCCTTCATTGCAAACAACTCTAGTTTGTCAGTTTTATGGAAAAAGCATTGAAAGCCAGGAACAGCTTGCATCCCTTCTATTTGGAGGTTTAAGACTTGAACATTAACCATATAGTGTGCCCCAAAAAATCTGTTGGACTCTAAAAAATGCTTTTAAAGGGACACTTCACCACTTTTTCATATTATTATTTAGGGCACTTTTTGTGTTTCTTTGCCTCTTCATGACCGATCGCTTCCTGTACTCCTCAGTTGTAAGTCGCTTTGGATAAAAGCATCTGCTAAGTGCATAAATGTAAATGTAACCCAACCACTGGGTTAAAGGGATACTTCACCGCTTTTTAATATTAATCTATGTTATTCCCTTAACTAAAACGAGTTGATACATACCTCTCTCGTCTCAGTGCGTACACTTAATCTCTCTGACGCGCGGTGACAATCTGATAGCATTTAGCTTAGCCCACTAAGCCCACTTCATTCACTATGGTACCAAACAGAGATCAAGTTAGAATCAACCAAACACCTCCATGTTTTCCCTGTTTAAAGGTACTTGATCATTCAACTATTCGTGTAACTGTATTTAAATAGGGAAAACGTGGAGGTGTTTGGTCGCTTCTAACTTGATCTCTGTTTGGTACCATAGTGAATGAAGTGGGCTTAGTGGGCTAAGCTAAATGCTATCAGATCGTCACCGTGCGTCAGAGAGATTAAGTGCACGCACTGAGACGAGAGAGGGATGTGTCAACTCGTTTTAGTTAAGGGAATAACATAGTTTAATATGAAAAAGCGGTGAAGTATCTCTTTAACCCAGCGGTTGGGTTACATTTACATTTATATTTATGCATTTAGCAGATGTTTTTATCCAAAGCGACTTACAACTGAGGAGTACAGGAAGCGATCGGTCATGAAGAGGCAAAGAAACACAAAAAGTGCCCTACACTGTAAAAAATTATTGTTGGTTTTTGTTGGTTTAACTTAAAAAAGTAAGTAACCTGGTTGCCTTAAAATTTGGAGTTTATTGAAATTAAAAATTTGAGTTGATATAATGAAGGACATTTGTTTAATAAATAGAAACACAAAATATTTTTGTATCTAAACCACATAAAAATTTGTATAAATCATGAAAATAGCACTATTTGGCATGTTTCACTGCGTAATCAGAAATAAAACACACAACATTACCCAATATGCTTACAAAATCTTTTAATAATATTTTAATAAAGGTTGTCGAATCTCAAAAAATGTTCAGTGTATTAACTCAAAAATTTTATTTCAATGAACTCAAAATTTTAAGGCAACCAAGTAACTTTTTTTCTAAATCATTTTTTACAGTGTATATACAAAGATTGGTATACTAAAACCGAAAAAGGAGGAAAAATAGAAAAAGTAGTGGAGGAAGACTTTAGATATTTTTTATTTTTTATTACTTATTTAGTTTTATGATAAGATTAAGTGCTCATGAAAGAGATGAGTTTTTACCTGTCTTCTGAATGAGGGTTAGCCTACATGGTTGCCCAACATGCTGGGCAGTTTTATTGAACCCAAATAGGCTATTGTTTAAAAATTACTAAATGGATGGCTTAAAGTGAACCACAAATAGATTGGAAATTAAAAGTCCGACACATAATTACTAGAGGCAACAATACAAATTAAAAGGTGAACATTAATTAAAAGCAATTTAATCCATTCACAGGCTTTAAACAAACCAATTGCTGGGTGTCTATTTTCAACCCAACTTGAGTTGTTTTTATACCAGCATTGTTTAGAGTGTATAATTGAACAAATATTACATATACAATATAGAAAAAAAGTCTAAGCCTGACTTTAAACAACCGAAAATATGTGGTTAGCACCTGATGAATACCAGGCCCAACACTAAGCAATGGCCTGCACCTTTACCAGGCTATGGCATTAACAAACAACAACCTAAGCCTTTGAAAACAATGTGAATACGATGTTGTTCTCAAAGAGCCCGGTACTCAAAAGAACAAAAGCTTGTTGCACAGGCTCTCCACTCATTTTGCCATGTGGGCTGAACACCCACTCTTGGCCAAAATGTGTCATACGTTCTGAACTCGCATCCCCCATCAACAAAAACAACAGAGTCATCAGAGTTACACATTTGCCAGCGTTTCATACAACACAGCCATATGTTCAAATATACCGCTTCGTACATGTAAAATCAATCTAAAGTCTAGTAATGAACATCAATGATAGGACACGTCTCAGATTTTCAACCAGTTTTTGTATAGTTACAATGTCAGTGTGTAAATAAACAATGTGCACTCTTTCTTCATTATTCCGGGACATTCCCTTTGTCAGCAAAAGTCACTTGTCCACGAATGCATCATCTGTGACCTTTTGACAGACTTTTGTGAAACACAGATAATGCTTCGATATGTTTCTATCCCTGATCACAGACAGTCAGATCAAGACCAGTGCATTATGGGTGTTGAGGTGTTCTTGCCTTTTTGGTAAAAGGGAACACAGCCCCTTTTCTCCATTTTCAGTCATGTAGCACACACTTAAAAAAATCGCCTTGCTACTGCATAGACAGCCAACTTTTATTGACTAGCATGTGAATGTACCCTTTAAAGAAAGACTAATAACATTCTAATATTTAGTGGTTGAACAACAACAACAACAATGAATTAACAATATGAATTAAACTAAATAAAATGTAAAATAAATCCCCCATAACTCATAACAAAAATTAAAAGACATGTATTTAAAATAAAATTTAAAATATCAGATGTGACATGCTGGGACTTCTGGGAACATCCTTTTACCATTTTTACAGTAAATCATAAGGTGGTTTGGACATTTTACATAGTATACTTTTCCACTTTTTATTGTTGCAGTTTTACTTTTTTACTTTTTTCCTCTTTCATCAAATCATGTGTTATTTGGTTAACAGAAGCATTTAATTATACATTATACACCTTGTGAGTTGTCCAGTCTATATCATGCTGCATTGTGTTCAGTTAATGGTAATATTAACATATTTTTAGTGTTGTACAATAAAATATTCTGGTAGCCTAATGTTTTTGGTCCCCACTTAATATTCAGTTGGAGTCCTGAAGCAAAACCAGCTGAGAATCATATGGTCTAGACAGATGATACATTTCACAGTATGTGACATGTCAGTGTCTTAGAATCTGAGGATAAAAAGACCTTAATAAATTGAAAGGGCAGCAGTCTTTTATATTAAGACAGTGGAAAATGTAACAAAGCTTTAACAGCTGGCATTATGTCAGAGATGCTGAAGGGTGCTTTAAAACGGATGCATGTTAAGTGAACAAAAGAGACTTGACACCTTCAGTCACCAAAAAGCTCTAGAAAGGTTGAATTAGCATGACATCTAAAAGGAATGCGATTCGTTCCTCCAGTGCATTAACTGATCTTATGTGATCGTAATATGGAGGGAGCTGCTCCACAATGCCGGGTATTCACACATGACTCGCAGGGCTTATGGAGACAATAAACAAAGTAATGAAAATTCAACACACATTTTATATATATCACAGTGGGTGCCCTAGACTCAAAGAACAGCACATATAGAAGGGGTTTATAAACCTGTTCATTTGCTATGTGATCCAGATTGCCTCATTGCTTAACAGCCTGTAATTATAGGGCTGTTGCAGTACTAAAAGTCCTGCATATCAATCTATATAAAGTGAAAACACTGCACAAACCCCCACCCCCCATCCCCAAGAAGTTTGTAAATGAGAGCTGTACCAGTCTGTGATGAAGTACAGTAGCCAATGACCATTTTATGTTATTAATGCTAATATTGTATAGTAAATGACACATAATCAGACTATCACTCCAGATGCTGGAACTAAGCCCAACTGATCTGAACATGTCCCTTCAAAAAATATTCTTGTTCTTCTAATACTCGCTGTATAATTATCATTAAGCTCAGAATAAATTGTATTTCTTTGATACATTTTGCCTACTGTGTACGGTGTCTTTTTAAAGAGTATTTTTGGAGCTCAAAATAACCATTCTGTGCACATAAATGTCATTGGCTGTCATGTTTGTCAAGAACCCTTTGGCTATCAATCTAAGCACTACCAGGTCTGAAGAACAAAAACATTTCTGCCCACTAACCCTGAAATTTTATATATTTTTAAAAACAAAGAAACAAAAACAAAAACAACAACAAAAAACCTCTCTAGAGAGAGAACAACAAACGTATTGTTATGTCTGGAAATGTATTTATATAAAGATCAGGTCATGAGATTGAGAGACTGCACCACCAATACATCAATATTTTAAAAATACAGAAGTACAAATAATGCTTTTACAGATATTTTTGAGCACTTACCCCAGAAAATAATTATAAGTGATTAATGTCTCTGTGTGTTAAATACACACATATTATTTAGTGTCCCACCAAAGAAAATGAGTATAGTTAGTGATGAAAGTGTTAATTTAATTCAACCTGTAAAGCCTGACATATTGTATGAAATCATTGTCAGGAATACATATATATATATATATATATATATATATATATTAAAAAAAAAAAAATATATATATATATATATATATATATATATATATATATATATATATATATATATATATATATATATATATATATATATATATATATATATATATATATATATATTAAAAATGGAACAGTTTTTTGAACTTTAGACAAGATAAAGACCACTTGCCTGTTTACAAACATGATGACGTGTTTTCCCATATGAAAAAATATAGTATATTATAGTAAAATTACAGTAAAATTACTCTAGTAAATACCACACTGTAAAAAATTATTTTGAAAAAAAGTTACCTGGTTTCCTTAAAATTTTGAGTTCATTGAAATTAAAATTTTGAGTTAATACAATGAAGATTTTTTGAGATTCGACAACCTTTATTACAATATTATTAAAAGATTTTGTAAGCATATTCGGTAATTGTGTGTGTTTTATTTTTGATGACGCAGTGAAACATGCCAAATTGTGCTTTTTTTATGATTTATCAAATTTTTTTATGTGGTTCAGATACAAAAATATTTTGAGTTTCTATTTATTAAACAAATTTCCTTTATTGTATCAACTCAAATTTTTAATTTCAATAAACTTAAAATGTTAAGGCAACCAGGTTACTTAAACCAACAAAAACCAACACAATTTTTATTACAGTGTAGTGTTTTTGAGCTATACAGTATTAAATATACTACAGTAAATGGTAGTATAATATAGTATTTTACTACACTGTTAATTTAGTGTAGTATGTTTACTATAGTATGGTTCAAAAACACTATAGTATTTACTAGAGTACTTTTACTATAATATACTATTGTATTTTTTTCATGGTGCCTACCTGGTGGCAGAAAATGGTACAAAAAGGACAATTTTGTCCCAAATTTACAAGTTAACATTTCACAATTCTAAGAAGACATGTCAGAATTGAAAGATATAAACTTGATATTCCGACTTTTTTCACCTCAGAATTGTGATATAAATGTTTTAAAGAAAAAAAGAATTTTTTTCCTCTTATTCCATGGATTTCACCCATTTTGCGCCAGAACGCTCACCACACACCAGCTGATTGGTGGAGAGGAGACAGAGTGATGAAGCAAATCAGGAGAGGGGGATGATTAGGAGGCCATGATGGACAGCGGCCAATGGGCAAATTTGGCCAGGATGCCGGGGTTACACCCCTACTCTTTATCGAAGGACATCCTGGGATTTTTAATGACCACAGAGAGTCAGGACCTTGGTTTAACGTCTCATCCGAAAGACGGTGCTCTTTGTCAGTATAGTGTCCCCATCACTATACTGGGGCATTAGGACCCACACAGACCACAGGGTGAGCACCCCCTGCTGGCCTCACTAACACCTCTACCAGCAGCTCCTGGTTTTCCCATTTGGTCTCCCATCCATACTGACCAGGCTCAGCCCTGCTTAGCTTCAGTGGGAAACCAGTCTTGGGCTACAGGGTGATATGGATATGGCCAAAAGCCTGATGGATTTTTTTTATTCTCATATTTTGTAAAAAAAAAAAAAAAGAGAGAGATGTATCATGGCCTGAAAGTAGGCATTTTTACAATTATACTAAACAAAACTTCTTCCCTTTTACTTGCTAAAAAATATAAACTATTAATCAGACGACAGGCATATGGATTGTGTACAATAGGCTTTCAGTAAAGTTTTCACCATGTTGATCATTTAGAGGACTTTGCAATATGATTGAGTAGAAGTTAACATTGGGTAAAGTATAAATACAAATATATATAAATATATTTTAGGCTTCACATGAGGCATAACAAAAAATTAAGGCTGAATATGATTAATTACATAACTGATAGATTTTAGTTTTTTTAAAATATTGCTCCGTCTTCAAATTAACTGGTTATATTACTCGTTACTACATTAGGATGGACATGAATACATAAGCATCTACCCTGTTTATCTTGATACGATCTCATTCACAGCATTAACATTCTCTACAGAAACAAACCTTCAATAAATATCCTGAATAAAATAGATGGTTTCGTTTTTTAATGTTTTGAGCTTATTAAGTACAATTAAGCACTGGGTGAATAGAAATAGCTTGTGTCCAGTTTTGCTTGGATTTAGCGATAAACACAAAAGCCATCAGGGAAATATTAGGCAAAGTTTGCATAAAATTATGGGGTGAGGGAGACAGCTTTGAATGCCCTGTCAAAAACAGGCCATTAACATGATGAAAAGGCAGAGCCTCACTCCAAAAACAAACGCAAATATCATTAAAAAAACCCTGAAATGTGAGCCAAACGTGTCTCATTTGAAACTGAGCCAAAGATAAGAGCATCCAATGAAGCAGATGAAATAGAAAAAAAGAGAAAAAAATCATGAGAGAGAAATGGAATGTGAAAAGGTGACTATGAGTGAGAGCAATTCCAATACCCAATGTGATAAGAGACTCCAGCAAATGACCAAAATGGCCTTTAGGGCACAAAAAAGGGAGAGGATGCACTTCTTATATCAGGCTAATAAAAATATCGCTTCAGTCAGAGGATCGGATCTCACGGCAAAATTAAATCGAGGCTTTCATTAGAGTGAGAAAATTAGCTTAGTGGGGCCAATTCAAATTTCACATCCCCAAATCCCCACTCTGCATCAGCAATCTGGTATTGCTAGAGCAGCAATATTTGAGGAAATGTCCGAAAGGAACAGGCTTTTGCAGGTCTGTTTTCTAACATGTGTGTGTGTGGCATGAGTGTGAAAAGGCAGAGACTGTTACTTGCCAGAAAGCAAATCCATCAACGTCTCTTGCCGTTAATAAAATCTGTCACAAAGCAAAACCCTGGGATGGGTTTGGGAAGCTCCATGCTGAATAGGTGGTGTCAGCAGCCAGTGCGTTTTCTTTGAGTCTTGCACATTGGCAGACAAGACGGGTCCATTGTCACAATCTGAGAAGCCTGAAAGGTCAGCTAATGCGAGAGAGGGAGTAAAAGAGGATGGGCACGATGGCAGATGAAGTCATTTCTCGAAGTGTAGCAACTATTAGCCATATGAAGAGACTAATTAAGATGATAAGTTTAGGATGAACTTTGCTGAGAGCATGGAGAGGCAACAGAGGTGATGTGGTTCTGCTTAAGGCTTTGCTTACACCTATTGGTATTAAAGGGTCCACTGAAGTGCCTTGAAACACACAGCAATATTCAATGTGGTGATGTAATTTCCACTGAAACACGAACAGCTCCTCCCCCCTTTTAAAAATTCTCAGCGTAGCGTTTAGTTTGTATCACAGCTCGACCTGAGCTGTTGAGCTCAGTAAAGCCGCAGTTTCCTCCTAATCTCTAACCGTTTCTGCTCTTAACTCCTTTAAAATCCATCATACTGTACATAATTCAAATGGGTTTGAATCATTTTCTGGTCTGTGCCAACTACAAGTGACTGATTTTAGCTTCAGTGTCTATTTACAATGTAGGGGGTGGGAGCTTCAGATTCTAGAGAGCATTTGATTGGATAGAATATTTGATCCGAGCCTGAAAGGTCAGCTAGTGCGAGAGAGGGAGAAACAGAGGATGAGCACAATGGCAGATGAAGTCGTTTTTCTCGAAGTGTAGCAACTATCATTATTACTGATTATATGAACTACTATATTATTTTAACTATTACTGGTATATAAATTGATGCATTGATGTATATTAATTCATTGCATGAATTGTATGATATAATCTCTATATTATTGCAATATAACAATTAGTCTAATGCATAATTATACAATTTATAGTGGCTTCATAGATTAATTAAAAAACATAAAAGATTAAAACTCATATGATGCGCATTCTTTATTCTTCATTTTCCGTAAGCAAAGTTAACAAACCTTGCCGTACTTTTGTGAAGTTTGTAAAAATAAGGTACTCTGCCATCCAACCAAAGAGATTTGAACGCACAGTGATGTCTTAAACACGACTATGCACCTCATAAATATGAACATCCCAGAAGGATGTGTGAATTTTGTGAATCAGGCAGATTTTTCTTCTTTTTTTTCATAATTGTGACTCACAATTATGACTTTATGTGATATAAACTTGCAATTGAAGTGTGATATAAAGTCAGTGTGACGTAAACTGAAAATTGCCAGTAATTACGTCAGAATTGCGATATAGACTCTCAATTGTGATCTTTTTCTTGCAATTGTGAGTTTTACTGCATATCAAACAATTCTGACTATTTCTTGCAATGCTGTTTTCAACATTGATAAAAATTATTAATAACTAATAGCAATATTAATTGGTAATAACTGAAAATCAAATCAGCATATTTTAGAATGATTTCTGATCATGTGACACCAAAGACGAGTAATGATGCTGAAAATTCAGCTATGCATCACAGGAATAAATCTGCCTATTTTTTATACATTTTTAATATATTAAAATAGAAAACAGTTATATTAAATTGTAATAATATTTCACAATATTACATTTTTACAGTATTTTTGTATTTTGAGACTTAAAAAATAAAAATCTTAATGATTCCAAACAGGTAACAGTAGTGTAACTTTTTGTGTGTGTGTGTGCTTCAAAGCATGCCCCTGCAGTTTTAGTTTCATTCAGACTGCAACTTAATTACGCTACTACATAAAGTACAGTTTTGGCCAAGTTGTGAAATAACATTTGATGTGTCATTTTTGGTGATGGTAATGCGTCAATGCGACAAGGTCAGTACTACAATCCAGGCAGCAGGACGCAACGAGAGAAGAGGGATGAGACATGACAGTTAAAATGTGAATGTCCACCTATAATGTTCAGGGATCCGACATGTGGGAAGCAGCATGAGCATGCACAGGAGATGGAAAAAGGGCGAGAGGCCAAATCCTTGATTGATGTGCCTATCCGTCCTGGGACTGGGATGTGTTTTGCTAGGGATAAGGCAGGATTAGCATTCAAGCCTTTCACTGGGAATGCATGTAGTTCTGGAACTGAAAACTCAGAAACTAAAGGTGTTGACTGACTTCATTGCAGGCACCACTCAATTCCCCGTTGGCCCGCTGATCCTGCTCAATGCAGCCACCAAAAACTCAATATGCAAAGTTAAGGTGGAGAAACATAGGAATTGTGGGTATTACAGATTATTGGCTGCATGTCAACAGCAAAGGATTTACAATGTGGAAGTCAAACAATATTAAAATAAAAAGCTTAGGCATTAGTGAGTTCATTGCATTGGAAAAAAATAAACAAAAATGATTTTCTGAAAAAAAAAAAAAACCTTTTTAATTTACTAAATCACATTGGTGTCTGGAGAAGTAGACAGGAGGACAAATAGCAGAACACACACTTGTGCGACTGAAAGATATAATTAAAACGCACCATGGTGGCATCTTAATCAAAAGGAGATTAAAATAATCACTTGACAGCGCTCCTGTGCTTATTATGCCTGCTACATATTGTGCTATTTCCGAAATCACACTGTACGACATGGATCTATTAAACTTGGGTACAACATGTATGTAGACTGTATGGTGATGGTGATGGCACCTATTGAATCATAGGCTATGTTAAGTTACTATAGAAGAATAAAATGTCAACGTCATTAGCATGCGGTATAGTGAGCCAGATAAATTGCACTTTGGGAATTGTGTTTTTTTAGCCAGAGATGCCAGACCCACATCAAGATGTTTGGTCTGGGAACTCACCATTGACAGGGCTCAATCCGAGGGGCGGGATAAACGGTTGTCTTTCAAACTCCCTCTGCACGTGATAGAATAGCGCTACAACCAACCAGAGCAACGAAGAAGGCAAATGTTGGTCGGTAAAACTCAGAACACATCTTCCTTTTTTCAAAATGTTCTTTTGTTCTTTGTTCTTTTCTCAAAGAAAAGCTCAACTCGGAGTCTTCCAGATTCGCGGCCAATTCGAAAGACCGCTGTTCGCCAGCTTCTTTGTTTACAATTAGCGCAACTCTGCCGTCATTATGTTAAGACCGCCCACTGACTCTATATGCGTTGTTATTGGCCTGACCAGAGTTTGCTTTTTCCAACTTGCAAGCTAACGGAGAGATGCTAGATGCCCTGGCTGCAAATTCCATTTGTTGCCACTAGGGTACGTCTAGATTTCTCGGCTAGTGTTTTTTATGTCTGCTGAGCGAAAGAGCAGATTATGCATGTGGTCATGGCTAGGGAATACTCGGCATGCCAATCTTGCAAATGGAGCTTGAGGTAAGTAGTTTTAAGATTCAGCACCATGAAGCATAGATCAATAGGCAATTTCATTATACATTTTTATTGGCTAGTCAGTAGACATATCTTGTTACCGATCTCAACCGCTCTGAGCAGGACTCGTCTTACAATCTCCGTATAGCGGGAGTCGGGCACGCTAACAAGGAGGCTAAAGACGGCAGCCTCTATCATCAGTTGTATGCCTCTCGAGATCAGGGGACTGAGGTAAATGCACACAGCTCTTTCTAGCCTACGTCTGTACAGTAACAGAAAACACTCTGTGAGATGGTCGTGCTAAATTCTGCCAGTGGATGGTAGCTTTGACTTCCATAGTATTTTTTCCTATTATGGAAGTGAATGGCTACCATTGATTTCCAACAATCTTCAAAATATCTTCTTTTGTATTCCACAGAAGAATGAAACTCATACAACTTGAGTAAATAGTTTCAAAAATATGTTTGGGTGAACTATCACTTTAAGACAGGAAGGATGTGCTGCTGATTGTGTTTATGAAAGAATAGCAGGCTATGCCAATTAGTAATTGTGTGCTGGATTTTGAAGAGGATGTTGAACTTGAATGGTGGCTGATTTAAATCTGTTGTCTCGGATTGTGACACAAACACACTTGTCTCCTTTCTGCCCTCTTTGTATTTCACATCCCTGACAAAAAGAGATAAGACACGAGAAGCCTGTTGCTTGCAAAAACACCTCGTCACTTATGAATAAACATTCTTCCAGTATCGCATTTATTCAAAGTTATCTGTTCTTTAATAATGTTTTCAAAATGATGGCACAAAAACATTATTAAAAAATATTCATGGAACATGTTTGATGTTCGTCTAACTGTTTTAAAATGATACTACTTCAGAGAACATTCTAAACTAAAATATCATTCCAATAATGTTTGCAAAATGATTGAATGGTACATTCCCTCACATTTCATTATTTGCACAATGAGAACATTAGCAAAATGTTCTTAGGACATATTTTTGTTAGCTAGGACATGGGATGAATGGGAAATAAAACAAAGCAAATAGAATTAACGATTTGAATGAATATAGTTGCTCTGTAGTGCTTGGTAAAAAAATCACACATTATAATAATCACACTTGTGCTTAAGATTCATTCTGTCACCGAATTATTATAGAGATAAAAATCTTAATATCATACTTCAAATGTTCACATTTTAAAATCGCATGCACAGCAAACATAAACCAAACTATTCATAACCTTTTAGGATCTCTGTTATGATCTCTGAATTTATAGTATTCATATTCATACTCTAGATATGCATGCAAATACAATCATTAACAGTGCAACTAGGAAAATATAGGAGATTATATTTACAAAAAACATAATTGGACCCACTTCATACTAGGTGGCCTTAAATGTACTTACATTTCAATTAATAATTTGATACAATCACGTATTGTGTACATACATGATTTAAAGTTGTACTAACATTTTTAAAGGGGTCATATAATGCCATTTTTGTACAAGTTAATATGATTCTTTAGTGTCTAAATGAAAACTTTGTAGTATACTTTAATTAAAACTTCGGTGCATACGGCTTTAATGCTAATGAGCTTTGCTCACCCTGCCCCAAGAAAGAATGGCAAAGCGAGTCTCTGAGAACTGTGCAACTTTATCGGTTGGAGTTGGACCTATCAAGTTTCGACAATTAAGGCTCGTGCTAGACATTTCGGAATGGTTGGTTAATGTAATGTCACTTTGATCTATCTTTATGTACTGGCAGGGTAAACATTAGCGTAGTGAGATACAAATGCTATGTGTTTACTTATGTATACGTTAGCACGTCCACGTTAACTATTCACCCTATTTTTTATGACCCCTTTTTATGACCCCTTCCCTTACTTTACCCATATCCCAAATCAATATCAGCAAAAGTGTTTTGCAATACAATATGAACACAATAAGTACATTGTACTTATATTTTGATGTAAGTAGTAGTTAAGACCACTTAATATAAAGTGGAACCACATAATTCATAAGGTCCATTGTCTATTGTCAACACTGCAGTGATGTATGAAGCACAACTCACACAGTCACTTTTCTTTTGGTCAGCACTGCAAATCTCTGAAAAACTCGAACCTTTTGGAAAATCTGTGCGGGGAAAACTTTCAACCTCATGTGAGATTCCTGATTGTGTGGATTCCACTGAAATGACTGGACTGGAACATATGATCACACCTTTAGCATACTGAGTTTCAGTGATTATTTTTCTTTGCAGTGCTGCACCTGTCCAGACATCCATCATAAGATGTTTCCACAGCCCTTTTTCCATCAGTCTTGCCAAATAATCACAGTATTCAGAGTCAAGTGACTGATGGTTATTGAATAGAAAATGGTTTCTTTTTTTATTTCGAAAGGGATTTTTGTCCTTTAAAACATCATTCTAAGATTATAGCTCATGAGAACCGAGTTGAGAAATCCTCGCTGTCATTAAAACACACTCCCTCTGTAAAATGTATTGGGAAACATCTTCCGAAAGCTTTTTTTTTTTTTAATGCCATTTCAATTAGTTTGTATTAAATGAATATTACATTATTATGCCTGGATCACAGTTACTTCTGATTGGAGTGCTAGTTTTATTTTTAACTGCGGCGTACTGAATAAAAAAGATTTTCCGAGGCATTTCTAGAGTTAATAACTTGGCCATTATTCCTGACCACTAGTTTTTAAAAAGAAGCATTGCCACTGGCATATTTAAGAGGTTCCTAAACTCCTGAACTTGACCTTGGAATTAACTTCATTTTGACTTTAAAGATAGGTGACCTGACCCGTATTGTTCAAAAAGAAAGTGCACATTCTTTTATAGGAGACTGTGAGTGAGATCTGAAGTACATTAATTACACTTCAATTTCTGTACTCCCTCAGGGACTTGTTCACACAGTTTACATGTTCAAAGGTTCTTGTCTTCACAAGGTCGAACATGTCATATACTGAGTATCCGAGATTGAATTAGACTTGGACTTGGCCCAGATCTTTGGAGTACATGACAGTTCATGTTGAAATAGAAGAAAGGCTGAGAGCTTGGATCAATCTGCAGTGTCTGCTCACAGAAGGCATCTGTTCCAAAGATCACCTCTACAATCAAACATAATTTACATTTGCTGAGGAGAATCTCCACAGTGACTGTATGTCATCGATCAAAATTTAATGAGCAAAAGTGCTGTCATGAAAAACATGATGCTTCACAGGTCAGTTCTTGACTTGCTTTTGTAAAATACGCAGCCATGAATAAGATTGAAGAGCTGTGGTAAAGGGAAATGTTTTAAAGGTCTCAGTAGTTATTTTTCATTCCTTGAAATAAAAAGATGTTCAAAATACGTTTGCATGTTAACACATACACTAAAACAAAAAGAATGGTGATTTCGTGGTTCTTCAGTGGTTCTTCACCAGTTCTTTGGATGACTGAGGTGCTATACCACCCCCCTACCAAACCAGAAGCTGGAGAGCTAGCCATGGCCCGGGATTGGAAGATGCTAGTTGATATTGGCCAGCAACTAATCTTCCCACCTGAGATAGCAGTCACCACCCTTAGGCCAGACTTGGTACTCTGGTCCCCTTCATTGAAGTCTGTATACATCATTGAGCTCACAGTCCCATGGGAGAATTTAGTAGAAGAGGCCTATGAGTGCAAGAAACTGCGATATATAGAACTTGCAGCAGAAGTTCAACAACGAGGATGGAAAGCAAAAGTCTATCTGGTTGAAGTGGGATGCAGAGGTTTTATGGCTTCTTCCACCATTAGACTGCTGAAAGACCTTGGCATCCATGGACAGACTCTGCGGCAGACAACTAGATCAGTCTCTGAAGTGGCCGAAAGAAGCAGCCAGTGGATATGGATTAAGCGGAAGGACCCTTGCTGGGCTCAAAGAGAGACAACATGACCCACTCACTGATCCCCCCACCCTACACCCCACTTGAGAACCCAGGTCACAACCCCAGGTCAGCTCTAGGCTTGAGTCAGGGAAGAGGACGCCCCTGCCAAGCAAAGTCCTGTGGGCTGTCCAAGAAAAAGTTTTTTTTTTATTTTATTTTTTTGGGCAAGGGACACAAGCTCAGGTTTGATCACCCTGTAGCTGGCCACCTTTGATGAGGGTGTATAGTGTTGAATGGCCAAAGCACCCCCTGATTCAAGGGTACGCTACTGATGATGTGTCCGCCCCAGAAAAAAAAAAAAAAAAACTTACATTCCCACTTTTAAGATACAACTCTTACGCCACTCTCAACATCGAGGCAAACCTCATGTGCATACTATCCATTGGCACAATGGACAGTTAAACATCACGTCCCGTGTTTTATGATTCTATACAGAACCTGTTAAGTCCCTGTATGGTTCTTCAGGGGTTTTTCAGTGGTTCTTCAGTGGGGTGGTAAAGGTGCTTTATAGCACCACTGCCATACAAAGAACCTTTCATGCCCCTTTAAAGGTTCTTTACATGCCAAAGAACTATTGTTGGTTTAGCACCATTATTGAGGAAGAAATAAAATGCCATATGGCACCTCTTATGGATTCTACATAGCACCATTTGACAAAGGAGCTGTAGAGCACCTTTAAAGATATGTTGCTATTTGGCATTACAAGCCAGTAACCACTTTTAGTGCCAAATAGCAACATTTCTATTTTAGAGTGTAGCAACCTGTTATGATTTACTCTCAACAAAAACTCCCCACAAAAATTAGAAAAAGTGGTGCAGGTCACAACAAAAGCGGTGAGAAAACATCAGTTAAGAAAGCAAAGGCTCATAGCAACAAGTTAATTTATAAACTTATAAAGCTGCTCTACAGTGTGTTTGTTTTCACTCGTGAACAGAAGAAATGACCCAGAGAAGATTTCCATATCAAAGACAGCGGAGTCTCAGAGCCACACCTACTAATTACATAATCCCCCAAGACCAAAGGCAGTTTTTTTAAAGGTGTTTACTAACCGGATTTTTCTGGAAAGTTTGCTTTGGCAAGCTGTTTTGAACTCCCGAAACAAACTCTAAACATAGTTTGCCATGACCGGATTTTGTTCGAAAGGACATCGCACCAGTTCTTTGCTTACACTTAAAGTATATTGGGGCCTTTAGTTAGAAATGGCTTAAATTTCATTCTGTTACTAAACAGATTTGATTCTGTTAAAAAGAAATCAATGAACCGAGCCACTCTGACACACTCAGGGCCGTACAATGAGCTACACACGTGACAATGAACACAGTGCCGTGCCACTTAAAACCTTTCTTCACTTTCACTTTTAACCATGCACTGCATTTATGAAGCGGAAAATGGCCAAAAAAGCTTAATTTCCCCAGTAAAAAAAAAAAAATATACCAAAATGTATTTGAAATACATTTATTTTATGCTAAGTATACTATATTATGAAAGTGAACTAACAGAATATGATGCTATTATTAACATCTTCAATTCAAATCCCAGCCAACTCCAATTTGTAAAGAACAGACTTCAGCCATACAAGGAAAGCTATGGGTAGGGTTTTAGCCTGGCCCGCCGTGGCATGGCATGTGCATGTAATATTTGTGAGAAAGTGGGTTCTTTAAATGTACATAACCCACATGCACTGTATTAACAATGGCAGGTTGTCAATAAAGGATTCAGACATTGTGATTTCTGTTCGCGATATAGTTATCAGGACTCGGGTTGTATCTCTCTTCTGTTCACATTGCACCTGCTTACACTTGATCACACAGAGCTGAGTGCTTACAGTATTTAGTTCCTGTGACAATGGTATCGGATTTAAAAAAATAAAGCAACCTTGCAAATGGTCCTTCCGGGAGTTGCGCTCAAACATCACAAACACAGCTCGTACGGGAGCTTCACAAGGCATCAACATCTAGAAGTAGACTATATTAGAAGACAATAGACAATAAAAGGTCCAACATTTGAGGAATAGCCTACTTTTTTGCTGCTATATTTCAATAGGATCTTGGGATTCTTTTTTTTCTTTTTTTCAAATTAGGGGGTAATGCAAATATCCGGCCCATTCACACTATTAGGGGCCCACCCATCATTCACTTTCAGCCTGTACGCCACTGATTTACATATTTATGTACTTAATATAAATATCCTGCAATTTTACTTTTGGTATACCAAATTGTTATACTTAGAATCCTAAAGTGGAACAACTGAATATTTTATGGTAAAAAATTGTAACTATTGCAAGAATACTTTAGGTACACTTTAATTATATTGCATTATATATTACAGAGATACAGAGGTCATACTATCCTTAATAATCGTGATATTTAAACACATTTTAGGCTTAATATTAAGAAATGTGTAATAAAGAAGTACTCCAAATAAAGTTTAATTATAATATTTACTGTATAATATAAGTGTATTTTATATACATTTTGGTAGAAATTAAGACATAAGTAGGCTATTAGTATTTGTATTATCATTTAAAGTTGTACAATAAAAGAAAAAGTTTTATTCTGTTGATCAAATACTTGACTTTTTATTTGACAGTGTAGGCAATAAAATAACTTGGACCCCGACAAAATATCGCAATGTCAGTTTTTCCATTGTGTGAAAAATATGGTAATCAATAAATGGATGTATATCTAAAGGCTTTAACATACTCCGCAAGAACAGAGAAAAGAAGTTCTCGCTCCCAGGGCTGCGAGAACAAAATGACGTCATGTTGTCCAAGCAGTCCTGGTTTGGAGTTTCTCGCAGCTTGTTCTCGATACATCGCCTGAGCAGAACTTTTTTCTTGCGGGTGTCAGAGAACTATTGTGTGATTGGTCAAACATTTAAAGTGGGCGGAGTTAATGCGGAGAAACGCAGATGATCGGCACCTGCTTTTCTCGTGAAGTATGGAATGTACTGCCAGAATGAACTTTGTTCTTGTTCTTGTTCTTGCCACCTCGAGAAAACGAACACATTTCTTTGTTCTTGCAGAGTATGTTCCAAGCTTGTATGTACCGTTATTCCACTGACAGACATTCTACTTAGACTGCATGCTGAAGTATCTTTATTAAGCCCTTTATTCTCAATCATTATCTAGAGGCTGCCTGCAAACGTCCAAAGCCGTCTTTCATCTCTTCATTTAGGACTTGGTCGCAGCATTGAGGAGCAGGAAAGCATAAAAGACGGTTCCTAAGGGAACAGATTGCACTCTCTTACTCTTACATAGGGATTGGAATTGTGGAAGGGAAGGTGGGTTAATATAAGAGCAAGTTTCACAGGAAATATACGTCTAATGTGTGATATGTGGTGGTAGGATGGGATTTTGTCCTTGCTTGTTGATTAAATAATGCATATGGAAAATTTCATCATTGTTTTTTTTTCTTCTTTTTTCCCCTGTAGTTTCCTGATGAGACCAACAAGAAAATGCTTCCTCCTTCCTCTATTGCAGCTCAGCTTCTCTCTAGTGTAAATATGTCTTGATTTACTTTACCCTAAACACATAGTGCACTTCTGACTACCATCCAACTGAGGTTCAACCACCAGAAAAGCTTTAATCCTCACCAGCCACCTTCACTATAAGCAATGTGTGACTGAATCCTGGTATGTGAAAACCTGCTTATCTGCTTTGGACCATGCCTGTGGTTCAACACCATGACAAAATAATCATGAATGGTTTTATACCTAAATGTTTCAGCTTGACAAAACAAGATGTCATATTTTGGTTAGTAATCTGGGCCACCTATATCATAAAATGAAGACATTGCGGACAGAAGCATCATACATCATCCCATTCAGCTAGGTTTGTCAACCATGACTCCATCTAGGACAGCCAGGAACTGTGAAGTTGTGATTGATGATAAGATTAATTTCACAGACCACTGTAGTAAAGTTCAGTGATCAGGGAAGGAGGAGGTGGGAAGGGGCGAACGCTTCAAACACTTTAATCTTATAAAATAAAAAAACAACAAAACGAAAAGATACACATAAACAAAACAAATTCAGGCCAATCCTCTCTCGTTCTTCACCATAGTTGCTCCTACTTTTATGCATCCGTAGCTCCTCTGTGGAAGACACGAGACTGGTTTGGCACACAGGAGACACCCCTTATCAGTCACACCCCCGGCCTTGTGCTGTGCTCTCATGGCTCTCTGACCCTCCCTGTTTGCCACAACCACATTGCTAGAACTGCATGGTCCTGAAGATTTGCCTTATATAAGCAAATGAGCTCTTAACACATTATACTACTTCACGTCTATATTGCGGTCTCAAAATTCTGGTCAGATGGTAATACCTACACTGTAAAAAATACAAACAAAATTGTACTGCTAATTTTCTGCCCGTACATTATCCAGTAATTTAATGGAAATTTCCGTTAACCCTTAAAACACAAACTAATGCAATGTAATTCAAAATACAGGTAAAACACCTGTAAAAAACAATACATAAAATTCCTTCATATTTATACAGTACATTGTGCCCTATTTTTACAGACTTTTTTTTTTTTTTTTTTTGCAGTGTAGAATATCAAAATCAACAGGTGATGGTCGATCCTTTTCCTATTTAGCACCTAAACTTTGGACTTTGGTCTTCCTAGCATTGTTCAGGAAGCAGACGCACTCTGCCAGTTTAAATCTAGACTAAAAACACATCTCTTTAACCTGGCATACACATGGAACATTATCAATTAAAATCAGTTATATTATTAAAATCAGTTAAATGATTGGTATATGCATTACTAGGAACCGGGAACACATAAATAAGAATGCCATCTACACTAATAGTCTCGCTGCTTAACCCTGAGGGTTTACTGTAGTCAGCTGGATCTGGATGAATGTTCCGGTCAAATCTGACTTCTGACCTGTAAGGCTGCCTAAATCATAATTATACACTGTTAGTTCATTGGCCAACCTCGTGTTCATTCCAAACTGGACTAATGGTGCTCTCTTGGCAGACTAAAATTAATAATACTTTAATAATACATATTAATAATAATGTACTAAACCAAGTAGTTTGTTTTTATAATATGTTAGAGCCCAGTGGTACTGCAGATGTGAAAGTTTTTTTATTTTTTTATTGTAGCCTCGGGGTGGAAGAATGATGGCGATTGTGAATCAAGTTACCTGAAGCAAAAGTAAATCCCAAAAAGAAAATCCAAACTCCCTGACTGATTTAAAACATTTGACTTGTGGCCTTTTTACTCATCACTGACACACAAAACTTCATCTGAGGGACAGTGATTGTGAAATATTCAACCCTCACGATGCCTAATGAAAACGCAATGAAATTGGCCAGCAGCCACTGTATCCTAAGGCTCCCACCGATTGGTGGTCATGAGGGAAATTGTGAAGAGTGTAATGAGAAAACACAAGTGAAATATTATACCAATAATATTACTCCAAAGACAAGTGAAGTTTTGTGGGAGAAGTGAGTCTGGCCCCCTGGCACAGCTGTTTGCTGAGGTAAACAGATGAGTCAGGAGATGATTGTGACCTCACACAGCCTAGAGACAGCACAGAGCATCCTGCCAAAATCTCCATCCACAGAGAACAGCGCTGCAGAAGGTTTTAATAGAAATCAAATAATATATGTACTCCTGATCAGATTTCTTTTGGAGGTCTATTTTTTTCTATGAGAGGTCTGTGAAAGACTATTTGATAAACCCTTCGGAAAATTGCATCTAGCTTTGTAAAATCGCATTCATATTTGTAACCTCCATTACACGTTTTTATATAGTCTCTAAGCCTGTGATTCAGATTGTTGAAGGCCTATTTCTATCCCTCCAATTCTTTACCCTTGCAGAATCCTGTCCCCCTTTCTCAATGCATGGTAAAAAAAGTTCTAGCTAATTAAAAGAGCTTTTCTTACGCAGTTAGTGCTATTCTAAGCTACTTTGCTATTAGATCTCGAACTGAGAACTCAAAGAGGGGATTTTTTTGCTTTGTAATACAATATATAGTATGTGATGCATACTACTCAACAGGTTCATCGTCAGTAAGATTTTATTTTTAATCAAATTAATACTTTTACTCATGCATTAAATGGTGACAGATAAGACATTTGTAATGTTACAAAATATTTATATTTCAAAGAAATGCTGTTCTATTCATCAAAGAATTTTCTAAATGTATTACAGCTTCCACAAAAATATCAAGCAGCACATGTGTTTTCAATACTGACAAACAATAATAATAACTGTTTCTTAAGCAGAAAATCATCATTTGAGAATTATTTCGGAAGGATGATCTCTAAAGACTGGAGTATCGATGCAGAAAATTCATCTTTAAATCACAGGAATAATTTATATATTTCAGTGTATTACAATAGAAAACTGTTATTTTAAACAGTAAAAAATTAAATTGTATTATAATCAAATAAATGCAGTCTTGGTGAGCATAAGATTTTCAAAAATATAAAAAAAAATTACTTTTGAAGTAGTGCATAATTAAGATATCAATTAACATATTTTTATGATTTATTATAATTATGAATAAATACAAAGTAAAGCTTATATTTGTTTTATTCTATTAACTTCTAAAAAGGAACTGAATAGAGTTCCTTAAAGTAATTGTTTCAGCCAATAAAATGATTTTGTTGAGAAAATTCAAAAATGTATTGATCATGAACAACACCAGTGTTATGTCAGTATGTCCAGCCAGGACTAGCAAATCTTTCATACATTCATGAAAAACAAAACAAAACATTTTATAATGTAAAGTAATTTGGATCATCTGAAATTGAGTAAACAGCACCAGAGAATGAAGACAATTTCTGTTATGCTATATGCATCAGTAGGGTCAACACTCGTATGTATTTATGAGTCTATGTTTGAGAAAATGCAAGATATATTGAGGTCAGTCTTAAGGTCAACACCGGTAGAATTCTCCAGCAATTATTTCGACGCTCGCATACTCCATCCGAATGAATCATGCAGAGTGGGTTGGCTGAACATGGTTCGCTCAAGCACAGCATCACACCTATTCCAGTGTATGTGTGTAAACAGTCAAATTCGTCAGCTGGATGGATAAACGTACCACCTAAATTACTAGGCTGAATCACAAGTGATGTTTCTGAATTATAATTAATGAGTGGAGAGCATCTCACATTTGACATGAACTACTGAGATTTACCAAGCACACAAATAATAATCCACATACACAACAAAAACACCTCCCCTACCCCAAATATAGCTGCATTCTCCCGACTATTTTGTTTTTTAAAGTGGTCGTGTCCTCTTGTAATTAAAAAGCCATCAGTCAGTTGAGACTGAAAGTGTCATACTCTGCAGCTGATTTATTAACTTTACCTCTTGATTAAAGCAAACGTTGCATGCTGCTGTGTGTCAAACAAGTATTTTGAAATAATAATAAAAATAACATGTTTTAAGTAGGCCTATTTTTTTAATTGTGGACTTATGGTAAGCACACATGAAACCTACTTAGTATTTAAAGGGGATGTCTAATGCTATACCATGCATTCTGACTTACACTGAGTTGGACTCTCATGCTAAACATGGCCAAAGTTTCAAAGAACGAGTTTGAAATGAGTATTTCTGTGCCAAATACACTCCTTAAGGATTCGTATACGTTTTGGAAATTATGTTTGGTTTACAGAAGTCACCAGCAGCACTCACTCAGAAAAAAATATTTGTTGAATTTACTTTAAAAAAAAAACAGCGTCAAGTGGTTCCACACAACTATATTGCAAGTTTTACAAATGACAATTTAGTTATATGAACAAAAGAATGTCAAGTAAAGCTGACAATTTTTTTAAGCAATACAAACCATTTGAATTTATCACCGTTACTATTTATATGTGTAGTTTACTTAATGATGTTACATTTATAAAAGTCTATTATGTGTGAACACATTTACCAATTTATTTTGCCTTATTAAATTAACTACTTCTACAAGTGAATGTTTAAAAACAAAATTGAAAAATAACAAAAATGTGTTTATATGAGTGCCCACAGCCTAAACACAGGCACCACTCTTCTGCATAAAGGTTGTCACAATTCACCAGTGTGAGTGCCCGTGATCACTCCACCACAGACTGTCACTCCATCACAAACTACATTACCCATAATCCTTTCCCCGGACTCATTAGCACTCAGTGTTTACACCTGTGTCTCATCACCTCATTACCTCT
Source organism: Pseudorasbora parva (assembly GCF_024679245.1). NCBI lineage: Eukaryota > Metazoa > Chordata > Actinopteri > Cypriniformes > Gobionidae > Pseudorasbora > Pseudorasbora parva. Next base: position 43,301,471 of record NC_090173.1, on the reverse strand, counting down.
GCCTATATAAGCCTGGTTCCCTTTCGAGAGAGGTTCCTCGTATTGCATATGGGAAAAACTCCTTTTCTCGGGAATGTGAAGCAAAACTTCCTTAATAAAGGTATCTATGTAAAGCGCAGTGCAGCTACACGGCCATAGCCCGGCGCGAGGAGCGCTCTGATTGGCCGGGCCGCGACATTCGCCCCGGGGATTGGGTTTTCACAATAGATCTGAAAAACGCATACTTTCACGTTACGATACCCCCCCCCCCCCACCACCACTACAGGCCATTCTTGAGATTTGCCTTCGAGGGGCAGGCTTATCAGTACAGTCACTGTCATAGACTCAAGACTCAACGAGCGTCTTACGTCATAAGAACCACCACGTCTTGATAACGTACATAAAATCGCTAGGGCAGCCGAGATCAGACTCTCTTCAATGCATGGCTAAGCATCTCCTTTTATGGGCAGAGCACAATCTGAGCTCCCTAAGGGCGGCTCACGTGCCAGGTATTCTGAATCAGGGTCCGGACATGTTATCCAGAGGACCCATGCCCCCAGGGGGATGGTCCCTTCACCCGCAAACGATTCAGCTCGCACAGCACACGCTGCCCAATATTTTTCTGCAAACGCAGGGATGCCCTGGCCCATGTTGGCCCAGACTCCCTCTATATGCTCCCTCCGATCGCGATCGCGATGCAGCTGCAAGCCTGTGCTTTTTAATAGCCCCACTTTGGAAGAACTGCACATGGTTCTCCAAACTGATTCAGCTGTCAGACACAGCCCCATGGCCTATTCCGCTGAGGAAATACCTCCTTACGCCAATGAAAGGGAAGATCTGGCATCCCAGTCCCGAGCTGTGGGCCCTCCACGTATGGCCCATCAACGGGTATCCGGGAACCTCTCTGACAAGTTATGAACACTATTTCGGAAGCTAGAGCCCCCGCTATCTGGCAGCTCTGCTTTGAAGTGGTCAGTGGTTTTCTAACCAGTGTGCTACGCGAAACATCGACGCACACTCATGCGAACTGGCGGAACTGCTCGCTTTCTCCAAGAGCTAATGGACGCGGGTCGTCCCCCCTCCATGCTCAAAGTATATGTCTCCGCCATAGCAGCTAACCACGCTCCGATCGCGGCACATTCACTAGGGAAAAGTGATCTTATTGTATGTTTTCTTAAAGGGGCCAGGAGATTCAACCTGCCTTGCCCCTTCCTATTTGGGACCTCGCCATGGTTTTAGAAGCCGTGAAGGGTTCCCCCTCCTAACCACTTCAGACCACGAGCTTGAAGCACATATCACTCAAAACCGCTTTTCTGCTGGCTGTGGCCTCGGTTAAGCGAGTGGGTGGCTTACCTGCACTCTCCGTGAGCCCTTCCTGTCTTGAGTTTGGGTCCAGCAACTTCAAGGTTGTGCTCAAACCGAGGCATGGTTTTATGCTGAAAGTGCTATCAACCCCTTCAGTATGCAGGTCTTTACACTGCTTCCTTTACCCACGTCTCAGAGAGAATAAGACGCGAACCTATTCTGCCCAGTCAGAGCATTGAGATTGTATCTAGAACGCTCCGCCCCCTTCAGGCAGTTGGATCAGCTCTTCATTGCTTCGGTGGCCACACTAAAGTTTGTGTTGTCATGAAACAGACTCTCATACTGGATAGTGGATGCAGTCCCACTAGCATATAGGTCTAGAACCTAACCTGTCCTACAGGCATTAAAGCCCACTCCTCTAGAGGCATGGCTTTGTCTTGGGCTTGGTCATGTGGCACTTCCATGGAATATATTTGTGCGGTGGCAGGCTGGGCCTCTCCGCCCACTTTTATCAGATTCTACAATTTGGAGGTCCCAGCTTTACAAGCAGTGCTTTTCTCCGTCTAGGGCGCTATCTGCAGCCCTGGCAACACAATTGCTTATTGCATTCCGCTTATACACAATCGTTCATAGCCCCATTACACTCTACCTTAGATCCGACTATGTCCGGTCAGGTGTTCAAACAAACCGACTCTTCCGGTTCTTTCATTCTCCTTTGAAGCCCGCCTGTGTCGGTCTCTCTAAAGGTTTTTTGACTTTCCCTCATTCAGTTGGGGATTTTGGGTCAGTCAGCGCACACGGCATTTTACATTGTGTTCCCATACACAATACGAGGAACCTCTCTCGAAAGGGAACATACTCGGTTACTTTCGTAACCTCGGTTCCCTGAGAGAGAGGGAACGAGTATTGCGCTCCGTGCCGTGTTCGTGCTTCTCAGGTGTCGTTTTTAGTCGATTTTAAAACCTGACACCTATGGTGAGTCAGGGTCTTATATAGCCTCCTGTATGCTATTTTTAGCCTTCTTTTTCGGCGGTCTCTCTGGAGCGCCCCCATTGGTTCGCTCCTCTCAGCCGCCTCACCATAGGTTCCTGCAGTTGCCGCGGCCTGGCCAATCAGAGCGCTCCTCGCGCCGGGCTATGGCCGTGCAGCTGCACTGCGCTTTTCATAGATACCTTTATTAATAAAGTTTTGCTTCACATTCTCGAGAAAAGGAGTTTTTCCCATACGCAATACTCGTTCCCTCTCTCTCAGGGAACCGAGGTTACGAAAGTAACCGAGTACGTTATCTCTGTAATTCATTGCGAAGTCTTGTTTAGTGTCAACTGCATTTCTGAGCGGTTCTATGGTTTCATGTTTCTTGGTTCTTTGGATTTCTTACCTGTCTTGGATTACCCTTTTGCCTCTGTCTCTTGTTTTGTTTGCCTGATTGAACTGCCTACCTGTGTATGACCTTTTGCCTGTTTTATGGACTACGACTTTGGATTACCCTTTAATAAATACTGCATGTGGATCTTCAACCTTCTGTCTCAGAGCAGTTCGTAACAATGGTAACCATATTTACAGAAACTCCTCTAAATGTCCACCATAACTGAACATTAAATACTAACATACACTAAAAATGTATTTTCTTTTACTGAAAAACACATAAAATAACACTTTAATCCCTAAATTTACTCTCGTAATGCAGTCCTTTGCAGAGCATGCTGGGAACTACAGATCCACTGCCCAATTTGTTTGTTTCACTCAATAATGTTAAGTTGACCGAACAAACACTTATTAAGGAAAGCTGACAATACTCATTTTTAGTAGAAACAACTCAGTAAACTTAAGTTGATTTAGATACATTAATTTTTAAAGTAATGTGAACAAGTATGATTTGAGCGCAGCTAACAACAGTGCAAGTAAAGTTTTTTGAGTGAGGTGGGAAGTAATGAAGAACATTTACTTTGTTACATTTACTTGAGTATTTTTTAGGAACATTTTTACTTTAAAGAGTAGATTTAAATGTGGTTACTTTTACTTTATCTCGAGTACATTTCTGTACTTTTTTTTGTTACACTGGGCAACGTTCCTACCATTACATTAGTTTAATTGTTAATAAATAAATATAGTTATTCCAAATGCACACTGCACACTGATGTCTCTTTTTTCTTGGGCATGAGGGATGCCCCATTCACAAATGAATCACTCTCTTGATACAATTCTGTTCAAAGTCTTGTTCAAACAAATTAGCAAAACTAAAAATCATGGAAATGTCTGAAGCATCTTCTCAGTCGTAATTCAAAATTTCAGAACATCAAGTATTGTATTGGAAGAAGTTGCAAATTGAACGTAAATCTGCAAAGGCATCCTTTTGTTTGCCAGCGATAAATACCTTCAATTTCAGTTCATTCAGGTAATACATTTTACATATTATGCCACTACTAAAAAGTATGACATTACCAGTTATATAAGGACATATACCTCAATTTATACATTAGATGACTGAAAACCCGCCAACCCGCAGTGATTTGTTAGTTTACTATTATACACGTGCCTGCAGAAACATACATTAGATTACATTTTCCATAACAGATGGAAGAAAAACTGTCAATGTGTATTTGATCATTGTTTGTGTTCAGATATTCAGTAGCAGTTATAAGTGTGGGCACATGTGAAGTGTTTTCATTGTCAGTGGTTCCTGATATGTTTTAATACTGTTCAAATAACACAAATAAGAGTTGGGACAACAATGTTCTTCTTTTGGTTTACTGCGCAATATTAATGACCAAACTCTATGCACACCTCATAGACTGTAAAAATATAAATAAAATAAAAATATGGACATAAATAACAGAAAATGGGCAAAGAGGCAGGACGTGGGTGGAGCTGAGGTGACGTGATGACCATCAGACAGCGGATAAATAAAAATCCTCTATCACTCAAAGTGGCCACGTCCTTAATTATGCAGAGTTTTAAGGCTTTATATAAAGATGAATGAGTTATGAATGAGGCCTCCAAAGTACTCTCCAGGCCTCCAAAGTACTCTCCAGCCTTTATTGAGGAATTTACAGAACTGTTATCAATAATTTCCTCAGAGTTTGACTGTTTTGCTATTGCTGGGGATTTTAACATTCACATAGATAATATTGAATCCAGTACAACAAAAGAGCTCATGACTGTTCTTAACACTTTTGATTTGACACAGCATGTAAATGGACCCACACACAATCGTGGACACACTCTAGATTTACTTATCAGTAAGGGTCTAAACATTTCATCGATTGTTATTAAGAATGTGGCACTGTCTGATCATTTCTGTATTTTCTTTGACATATCAATCACTCCTGCCATTGAAGCTAGATCTATCTCTGTCAAAAAGAGATGCTTAAATGAGAACACTAATGTGCTGTTTATGAAGGCTTTATCTCTAAAACCAAGCATATCTGCAGACTCTGTTGATTTTCTCCTTGACTCCTTTAACTCAAAAGTTAAGAGTGTAATGGATGATATTGCCCCTCTGAAAGTCAGGAAAAAGAGTGGCAAACAAAAGGCACCATGGAGAAACTCAACAGCAGTTCAAATAATGAAAAGACAATGCAGAAAATCTGAACGAAAGTGGCGGAAGACAAAACTTGTAGTCCATTATAACATCTATAAAGACAGCCTTCATGCTTTCAATGTTGAACTAGGCAAAGCTAGACAGACCTTCTTCTCAAATATTATAAACAAACACATAAACAACACGCGCACTCTTTTTGCTACTGTAGACAGACTAACAAACCCCCCGAGTCACATTCCCAGAGAAATGCTCTCAGACAGCAAATGCAGTGAGTTTGCTTCCTTCTTCTCAGAGAAGATCAAAAATATCAGAAAGGCGATCAGCACATCCTCTAGTTGCTCTGGGGTCAGTCAGATCAGACCAAACCCTTGGAAAATTACTATGTCTGATTTCGAAACAATTGACGGTAAAATTTTAGAAGACACAGTACAGCATCTTAAAACATCAACCTGCACCCTTGACGCACTCCCCACTTCTTTTTTCAAAAGTGTGTTTAACTGTTTGGAAGCAGATCTCCTAGAAGTGGTGAACTCCTCACTTCTCTACGGGACTTTTCCAACCGCCCTTAAAACTGCAATAGTTAAGCCTCTTCTGAAAAAGAGAAATCTAGATAACTCCATACTGAGCAACTACAGACCAATCTCAAATCTCCCCTTCATAGGCAAAATCATCGAAAAAGTTGTTTTCAATCAACTAAACAAATTCTTAAACTCAAACGGATTCTTTGACAATTTTCAATCTGGTTTCCGACGGCATCACAGCACAGAGACAGCGCTCATAAAGATTATAAATGATATTCGCTTAAATACTGATACAGGCAAAACATCAATTCTGGTTCTACTCGATCTCAGTGCTGCATTCGACACTGTTGACCACAACATACTTCTAGACAGGCTGGAAAACTGGGTCGGGCTTTCTGGGATGGTCCTCAGATGGTTCAGATCATACTTAGAAAGAAGAGGTTATTATGTGAGTATAGGAGACCATTAGTCTGAGTGGACGTCCATGACATGCGGAGTCCCACAAGGGTCAATTCTAGCACCTCTCCTGTTTAACCTGTTGTAACGGATTCACAGAGGCAGGATTCAATTGCAAGTAACTCAGTTTATTGACAGAAGTGTCACAGAAGCCAAAACTCAGAACACAGAAGAAGTCCGGATAAGACGGAGCAGTGAGAGAGACTCTGTTGGCGACATGGGCAGGCTGTGAGCAGCAGTGACTCGGGAGCGCGGTTGAGGTAATCCGGGAAGGGATCCAGCGTTTCACAGAAGGGGGAAACGACAACCAACACGGAGACACAAGGGGAACATCCAACAACGCTCTGACAAAGACAAGAGAGAAACAGAGAGACTAAATAGGGTGAAGGTGATGAGTTGCAGCTGGTGCAGGTGATCAGCCACAGGTGCGTGATGAGCCAATCCCAGGCTCCGCCCTCACCTACATTCAACACGCACCCAAGAGTGAGACAGGGAATCCATGAACCGTGACAGTACCCCTCCCCCTAGGAGCGTCCCCTGACGCTCCCAGCCGACCTTACCTGTTGATTGTAATCATCAATAAGGGAGTGATCCAGAATGTCCCTAGCAGGAACCCAACTTCTCTCCTCCGGACCGTAACCTTCCCAGTCCACCAAGTACTGGAAACCGCGTCCCCTCCGTCTAGAATCCAGAATGCGATTAACCGAATAAGTTGGTTCCCCATCTACGAGTCGCGGCGGTGGGGGAACCGGGACTGGCGGATTAAGGTGGGAGTGAAAAACAGGTTTGATTTTGGATACATGGAAGGCGGGATGAATCCTCCTGTACGCCGGAGGGAGTTTGAGGCGGACTGTCACCGGACTAATGATCTTGGTGACAGTGAACGGGCCGATAAATTTGGGAGCAAGTTTATTAGATACGGAGCGGAGAGGAATGTTCTTGGTAGAAAGCCACACTTTTTGACCGACGACGTAAACGGGAGGCTTAGACCGGTGGCGATCGGCTTTAGCCTTGGTGCGCGCTCCCACCTGGAGCAGAGTCTCACGGGCTCTGGTCCATGTGCGATGACACCTCTGGATAAAGGCGTGAACAGAGGGGACCGCGACCTCGGAATCCAGACTAGGAAAAATAGGTGGCTGGTAACCTACACTACACTCAAATGGCGAAAGGCCCGTAGATGACACTGGTAACGAGTTATGAGCGTACTCAACCATAGAGAGTTGCTGGCTCCAGGATGAAGGATTCTTGGATACCAAACATCGCAACACTCTCTCCAGATCCTGATTGGCTCTCTCGGTCTGACCGTTGCTTTGGGGGTGATAACCCGAAGACAGACTAACCGTGGCTCCTAGTAATTTACAAAACTCCTGCCAAAATTTGGACACAAATTGGGAACCTCTGTCGGAGACCACGTCCATCGGGAGGCCATGTAACCGAAAGACGTTATCTACTACAGATACCGCTGTCTCCTTGGCTGAGGGTAATTTGGGCAAGGGAATGAAATGTGCTGCCTTCGAGAATCGGTCCACGACGGTCAAAACGACCGTCTTGCCCTGGGAGGGCGGGAGGGCGGTAACAAAATCTAGAGCGATGTGGGACCAGGGTCTCGAAGGAACAGACAGCGGCTGAAGTAACCCCTGGGGAGGTTGGTTAGATGTCTTACCAACCGCACAGACCGAGCAAGCCAAAACGAAACTGCGAATGTCGCGAGCCATAAGTGGCCACCAAAATCGTTGCTTTATTAAACTGCAAGTGCGGTTTACCCCTGGATGACAGGCAATGTTGGAGCAGTGACCCCATTTGAGGACCTCGGATCTTAACCCCTCCGGAACGAACAAACAACTCGGTGGGCCGCCGGGCGGGGGCGTTACCCCTTCTAAGGCCACTTTGACCTTCGATTCGATCTCCCATGTGAGTGTAGAGATAACTATCTTCTCTGGCAAAATACACTCGGGAGTAACCGGGCGTTCGGAAGCATCAAAAATACGAGATAAAGAGTCGGGTTTGATGTTTTTAGACCCGGGGCGGTACGAGAGAACAAAGTCAAAACGTCCGAAAAAAAGTGCCCACCGAGCCTGCCTGGAGTTGAGTCTTTTAGCAGATCTAATATATTCAAGGTTCTTATGATCCGTCCATACAATAAAAGGTACCCCCGACCCTTCAAGCCAATGACGCCACTCCTCCAACGCTAACTTGACGGCCAACAACTCTCTGTTACCAATGTCATAATTGCGTTCGGCAGGAGAAAGACGATGGGAGAAAAACGCGCATGGGTGCATCTTGTCATCTGAGGGAGAGCGCTGTGAAAGAACCGCTCCTACCCCCACCTCTGACGCGTCGACCTCTACCACGAACTGACGTGTGGAATCAGGGGCGACTAAGATGGGAGCCGAAACAAAGCGGCTTTTGAGTTTGGCGAATACAGCCCCGGCTGTATCGGACCACCTGAACGTCGTTCGGGGAGAGGTCAAGGCAGTCAGAGGTGCGGCTAGTTGGCTGAAATTGCGAATAAAACGCCGATAGAAATTGGCGAACCCCAGAAACCTCTGTAAGGCCTTACGGGAATCTGGACTTGGCCAATCCATCACAGCCTTAACCTTGTCGGGATCCATGCGCATTCCCTCCGATGACACGATGTACCCTAAAAAAGGAACAGACTGTGCATGAAAAGCGCATTTCTCCGCCTTGACAAAAAGCCCATTCTCTAGCAACCTCTGAAGCACTCGTCTGACGTGTCGAACATGTTCCTGGAGAGACGAAGAAAAAATCAAAATGTCATCCAGGTAGACATATATGAATTGGTCGACCATGTCTCTCAACACATCATTGACGAGTGCCTGGAAAACCGCTGGGGAGTTGGAAAGGCCGAAAGGCATGACCAAGTATTCAAAATGCCCCCTGGGGGTGTTAAATGCGGTTTTCCATTCATCCCCCTCCCTGATGCGAACCAAATGATAAGCGTTACGTAAGTCCAACTTCGTGAAGACGGATGCTCCCTGTAACCTCTCGAAAGCTGAAGACATCAACGGCAAAGGATAGGTATTCTTTACCGTGATGTTATTCAGCCCTCGGTAATCAATGCAAGGTCGCAGAGAACCATCCTTCTTCCCCACGAAGAAGAACCCCGCCCCCGCTGGAGAAGAGGAAGGGCGGATGAATTTGGAGGCTAGAGAATCAGAAATATATTTCTCCATGGCCTCCCTCTCTGGAATAGAAAGAGAGTATAGTTTGCCCTTAGGCGGAGACTTACCTGGGAGTAAATCTATAGCACAGTCATAGGGACGATGCGGAGGGAGAGAAGCAGCTCGGGACTTACTGAACACTTCCTTCAGGTCGAGGTACTCCGGAGGCACGTTAGACAGATTCACCGTCTCACTCTGAAAAACAGAACGAGAAACAGACGAACAAGCAGACACCAAACAAGACTCATAACATTTATCACTCCACGCAGACACAGAGTTTTGTCCCCAGTCAACCCTTGGATTGTGTAACTCCAGCCAAGGGTGACCGAGGACAACAGGAGCCAAAGGGGAGTCCAGGATGAAAAATGAAATGCGTTCGGTGTGGTTGCCGGAAGTGATCAGTGTAAGTGGTTCAGTGGTGAATGAAATGTCAGGGAGAACTTGTCCGTTGAGTGCGTTGACAGAGATGGTGTTCTTGAGTGCAATGGTGGGTATGTTAAGTTAGTGAGCAAGGGCAGAGTCAATGAAGTTACCTTCCGCTCCCGAGTCGAGGAGGGCGAGGCTGGAATAATCCTGTGCTGCCCACAGCAATCTCACCGGGAGGAGAGTGGAGGATGAGGTCTTTTCCACGGAGATCCCGGCCGACAGTAGCCTTCCTTTTACCGCCGGGCGTGGTCTTTTACCGGGCAGGAGTCTAGCAGGTGTCCGTTCCCGCCGCAGTACAGGCAAAGACCACGGGATCTCCGTCTCGCCTTCTCCTCCCGGGAGAGCCGAGCTCGACCCACCTGCATGAGCTCCGGGTCGAAGGTGTAGCTGACCGCATCCGTAGCGCTGGCCTGAGGGCATTCGACACTCCCATGCTGAGGCTCCATCCTGGACCTCAGCCGACTCAGACGAGCGTCCACCCTCAAAGCAAGATCAATGAGACCGTCAATCTTCTCCAGAAGGTCGATGGCGAATATCTCCTTCTGGATGCGGTCAGCCAGCCCATGCAGGAACATGTCCCACTGTGCCTCCTCGTTCCACTTGCACTCGGCGGCCAGGGTGCGGAACTCGATGGAATAATCCGAGACCGAGCGGCTACCTTGGCGGAGATCTGCGAGTTGACGTGCCGCTTCTCTTCCGGTCACCGCTCGGTCAAACACCCTTCTCATCTCTGCCGCCAGCGTCTGGAACGAGGAGCAGCAAGAATGTTGGTTCTCCCACACCGCCGTTCCCCAAAGTGCGGCTCGTCCGGAGAGCAGGGTGAGGACGAATGCCACCTTGAATCTCTCTGTGTTGAAAGTCTGCGGTTGAAGAGCGAAAAACAAGGAACACTTGGTAAGGAAGGCTCTGCAATAATTGCTCTCACCGGCATAATTCTCGGGGGTAGGCAGACGTGGTTCCGGTTGCCGCGATGCAGATGGTGTGTGGGGAATCGGCGGTGGGTCGGGCACAGTGGGACCGACGAGTTGTTGCATCTGTTGGGTCAGCTCGGCCACCCGTGCCACCAAGGTGTGTACTGCCTGTCCTGTGGCAGTTAAGTTCGCCTCCTGCTGGTCCAGTCTCTCGTTGCTGCTGGTCAGTAGGGCGTTGATACTCGCTGAATCCATGGTTGGTCAGAGCGTTCTGTAACGGATTCACAGAGGCAGGATTCAATTGCAAGTAACTCAGTTTATTGACAGAAGTGTCACAGAAGCCAAAACTCAGAACACAGAAGAAGTCCGGATAAGACAGAGCAGTGAGAGAGACTCTGTTGGCGACACAGGCAGGCTGTGAGCAGCAGTGACTCGGGAGCGCGGTTGAGGTAATCCGGGAAGGGATCCAGCGTTTCACAGAAGGGGGAAACGACAACCAACACGGAGACACAAGGGGAACATCCAACAACGCTCTGACAAAGACAAGAGAGAAACAGAGAGACTAAATAGGGTGAAGGTGATGAGTTGCAGCTGGTGCAGGTGATCAGCCACAGGTGCGTGATGAGCCAATCCCAGGCTCCGCCCTCACCTACATTCAACACGCACCCAAGAGTGAGACAGGGAATCCATGAACCGTGACACCTGTATATGCTGCCACTGAGCCAAATAATACAATATTTCTTACCACAGCTATGCTGACGACACCCAGCTCTACTTAGCACTGTCACCTAATGACTACAGCCCCATTGACTCGCTGTGCAAATGCATTGATGAAGTTAACGACTGGATGTGCCAAAACTATCTTCAGTTAAACAAAGACAAAACTGAAATCATTACATTTGGAAACAAAGATGAAATTCTCAAGGTGAACGCGTATCTTGAGGCTAAAGGTCTGATAACAAAAATCAAGTCAGGAATCTTGGTGTAATTTTGGAGTCAGACCTGAGTTTCAGTAGTCATGTCAAAGCAATAACTAAATCAGCATACTATCATCTGAAAAATATTGCAAGGATTAGATGTTTTGTCTCCAGGCAAGACTTAGAGAAACTGGTTCACGCTTTCATCACCAGTAGGGTGGACTATTGTAATGGACTTCTCACTGGCCTTCCCAAAAAGACCATTAGACAGCTGCAGCTCATACAGAATGCTGCTGCCAGGATTCTGAGCAGAACCAGAAAATATGACCATATCACACCAGTCCTCAGGTCTTTACACTGGCTTCCAGTTACATTTAGAATCGATTTTAAAGTACTATTACTTGTTTATAAATCACTCAATGACCTAGGACCTCAATACATCGCAGATATGCTGATTAAATACAAACCCAACAGATCACTCAGATCAGCAGGATCAAGTCAGTTAGAAATACCAAGAGTTCACTCAAAGCAAGGAGAGTCTGCCTTTAGCTATTATGCCAGCCGTAGTTGGAACCGGCTTCCTGAACAGATCAGATGTGCTCCAACAGTAGCCACATTCAAATCCAGACTCAAAACACATCTGTTTAGCTGTGCATTTACTGAATGAGCACTGTGCCACTGTACGTCCGACTGATTGCACCTTATCTATGCATCATTTTTTAAATAATTTTTTATAACTGTTTTAGTTTACCTGTTCTTTTCTTTGGTTATCATCATTTTATTACTTTTAAGTCTCTTTACATTGTATTCTTTTTCTTATGCATTTTTTAGCCCTATTTTAATTCCTTTCTATGTAAAGCACTTTGAATTGCCATTGTGTATGAAATGTGCTATATAAATAAACTTGCCTTGCCTGCCTTGCCTCATAAAAAAAAATCCCTAACCCCCTTATACATCTTTCATTAGGGACAGCCATACAGACCAAAACCACAATTAGTACCAGGTAAACTGTAGTACAGATAAACTGTTGTTTCTGCTTGAAATTTGGACATTTTAACATTGGGCTCAATGAGATTCTTTTCCCTTCTGGCGCCTGTCCCTAGTGGCCTGTTGATGAATTGCAGTTTAATTAACTTCCTTATTGGCTTCAAGAGAGTTTGCTGCTTGGTGAACACAGGTCTTTTGGACAATAAACTGGCCAACCAAAAACGTTAATCTCTAGAGTGGCCAAACAGTACTTATTCCTGAGATTACTTACAACTCAAAACACTAAAGTTCCCTTTAAATGCCTTTGAATGCAATGGTTCACTTTATTTCACCATTTTCTAATAATTCAGTCATATTTTTGGGGCTAAGGATGCCAGAAATAATATTTGTCTCCTCTGTGGTTGTTGCAAAGATATATAATTATGAAAATAATAACCCTTTAAATTAAATATCTATCAACATTTTAACGTAATTGTTGTTATATAGGCCGTATATGATTCTGGTTATTTTGTTGCACATCACAATGGTCTTGTATTTCTCACAAAGGAGTGACGGAAGCATAAAAGCAGGAGTGACGAAAGTGAAGCATGAGAGAGGATCAGGCCTGGACTTTATGTTGTTTTGTCTGTTTTATAATGGGTGTGTGTGGCAGCCGGCAGTGAGGAGGCTTTTTTTAAAACTTTTTATTTTGCTTATTTTAAGATTAAAGTTTGTTGAACATTCACCGTTCCCATAACAACATATCTTGTTACAGTGATTAACCTGTGAATGGTGAGAGAATAGTGAATAAGTGTGCATGTAACTATGGAAACAGGTGTAATGATTGAAACCTCTAATAATGGGACTGGGAATTTCTACGTATGGATCTATCATACACACAAGCCTTTAGGATGAACTGTTCTAAGGTTCTGCTTTAGGAGCTGGATGATTTGTAAACCACTGACTGAATATGGGTTCATGTCAAAAATGTGTTCTGCTGGTTGTCTTGATGGTTGGGTCCAAAACCCATAAAATTATACTGAAATTCAAAAGCTAAAAATAAAAAGGGATTTGCAAAATGGACTTCGCAAAATGGTCAATCAGTGTTGTCATGACATCGGTGTGGAATATAATCTGTGGAGCGTGTGGGTGTGCTGCCTAAAGCTGAGACCACATTTTAGTGATTTTCATGGGTTTTGGTTGTAGGTCTATTATTTATGAGTCAAGTATTAGCACAGTGTAGCTCATGGATACACGTTTTGAGTGTTGCTGCAATCGGAGTGCAAAAACTGGCCAGTCACCAGGTACAGTACAGTTGTTACACCACTCCAATTGTGTGGAAGTCAAGCAATGAAATATTTTTTTGGAAATCAGTCCTTAAGATGCGAGGCAAGCCTCAGGTCAGTCATAAAGCACTGTAAAGTGAGAGTACGAGCGATTAACGATAGATAGACATTCCCAGAATCACTTAGATTGTGCACAGAGAGGTTTGACATTTACTTAGGTTGACATGTCCTTGACTGGTGATGACCACCGAAACTTCCTAAGAAGGATGCGTGTTCTTTTAATAGCAAGAGAAATAAGGTTCAAGGATGCATGCGGCCAATACATTTCAGAGACAAAATAAGAACATATAGATCGCAGGTGCAGACACAGCGTGGGTTTTTCCGATGAAAGCGGGATGTCTTCAATTATGTCTCTTTGTAGGGTTGGGAGGATGTGGGCAACAAGGCTCAAATAATATGGAAAGAATGTCACCATGACCTTTGGTATTCACAGAGTCTGCTCAATAAGTTAGTGAAGTTAAGTCTTCTTTAACAACCAAGAACTGTTTAACCCTTTTGCACCGGTGTGATGAGTCTTGGCTGGGGTCCCTGGAGCGTACAATCACACAGGTGTGATTACAACATTCATTGCTTGATCAACGGCTAAATTCAAACATACTTTTGCTCTTTGGCTGGATGAGCCAGAGGCAGACAGACTTAGCTTATGTCATTTTACAACAACTATTCAACCACATGTTTATTTTAGGTTTTCAACAAAATAATGTTGATTTTAGGTTTTAGACATTAAATATACACAAGTATCAGCAAAACAATACATTTAGAGTTTATAAAAAACAGTGAAGCAACAATAATAATCCTTTCCTTTATTAGACAACAAGTTTTATTCATATCAGATATTGTGTAAGTAATTTAAGTAAAGTTTTCTCTGTTCTTCTCCCAGTTCACTTGCTTTTATGTATTTCAGGAGAAGTGGATGAATTTATGTGTTGTAAATCCCATAGATCTGATTTTCTGAACTGTGGCATAAACTAAAATGGTGACACCACTCGCGCATATCTCAACTAAAGCGATCGCAACGTGTTTAAACTACAAAATATCAATCAGCAATCGACAATCGGATTATCAGGTGTTAGATTTTTCATGCTATTGGTAACACATTTGTGAATATTTTTAATAAAAAATAAAAAATAAAAAAAGCAGATCATCAGTCATACTGCATTATTGTGACTGTGGTGTGTCATGTGACAAGGAGAATATTTTAAACGTACATGTGAAAGGGTTAAAGCTGTTTTAAATGCCTCATTTAATAAGGGTAATTTTGTATCTTTGTGTCCCTAAATACATTTTAATGTCACTCATCACGCTAATAAGGCATTTATTTTTAGGCATTTTAATAATTAATTTACACAAAACAAAGGCATTTTGTTGGCCTGCAAACACAAACTTTTGAATTTGGGAAAGAACAGTGACCCCATGTGCATATATATTACGTGTCCAGCCTATGTGCATCAATTTTATTTACAAAGACATCACCAGTTTTTAAATTTTTTTTTATTTCATCTGTGCGAACGGTTTGTTTTGACGTTGTCTTCTGTACAAGAAAAAAAAAAGTTTTATGTACATTGTTGTTTTGTAAGTATCCATAATCATCGAGTCACAGCTGGGGAATTTAGTCCAAGTAAGTTGAAGGGCGTTCCAATAAATAATAATTATGTTTATTAAACAAAATCCAGTAGGGAGTAAACAAACAAAGCACTGTGAAACTCAATGCCGGACAGAGAATGATAACTGAGGAGGAAATTATATAGACATGGTGATGAACTCATTACAGACAGGTGTGATTGTTAATGAATGTCCAGGCTGACAAATGACTTGTGGGGAACCATGGAACAACGGAAACATGTGACTAAAGACAAACGAAGTCCATGAAAATGAAACTAACTGAAAAGTGGAACTAATTGCAGAAAGTGGTTGATTTAATTTATTTTACTAACTGCTGTATAATTTGTATAGGCCTATAAATAATTTATTTTAATGTGATATATTGTTTGTTGTTGTTGTTGTTGTTGTAATTATCCATCAACATATGACACTGGAGACTGATGAGTAATGATGCTGAAAACTCAGCTTTGCCATCACAGGCATAAATTGATACGAAAACTGATACGTTGGATGTACTTATTTTTTATGTCAACTGGTTCCACGTAACTGGGTTATGTTGAATTTAATTAACATTGTTTATTTCAGTAAACTTAGTTTTTTTATGTAAGATTATTTCAATGCCATTTATTTGAATCAGGTTAACATTCTTAATTTTGTCCAAAACTATTAGGGGGGGGGGGGGGGGGGGGGGGTGAAACACTCAGTTTCAGTCAATCTCATGTCAATCTTGAGTACCTATAGAGTAGTATTGCATCCTTCATATCTCCGAAAAGTCTTTAGTTTTATTATATTTATAAAAGAAATATAGGCTGTACCGAGTCTTTCCGGAAAAAAAACGAGCGCCTGGAGGTGTATCGTGTGGGTGGAGATAAAGAATGACGATCGCGAACAAAGCGGTGACGTCCTCAAGCATGGAGAAACCCATGGCTATCTCAGCTAATAGATATATGATGATCCAGAATCAAATCTGAGGCTGAAATAAATTGAACAGGAGAAACAGCAACAGCAGGACCGTCCGTCAACATTTGCGCTTGTTTACTCGCAGTTTATGAGGACATGATTCGGTTTATGGACTATTGTATGCGACTAAACCTTAGCAGTAGCAAGCAAAACGGTTTTGCACATCAGACTAGTGTAACGTTATACATAGAACAGCAATGGAGTAACGTTAGCGCATTTGAATGACGAAGCACGCGATCGTGTCGTTTACTGATGTTTACTCATGCGACAGCCAACAGCAGACATTTGAAGCAGTTTTACTCACCGGCTGCTTCCAAAGCAGGACCGAACCTTTATCGCTGGACCGCTCCGTCAAAAACACACATATATGGTATGATTTGGTGAAGTCCTGTGACAGCAGTGGCATGGAAATTCACTTTGAGACGCGACTGAATCGATGTTGTGAAGCTTCCCGTCATTTCTGCGCTAAAATCGGTTCAAATGCAGTGCTGCCTTCCCGGAATGCTGTGCTGAAGTGTTGAAGTCGCTTGATGTCACCCATAGGAATAAAGTGGAGCACGGCATGGACTATAACGACATAAGTGTTCACGGACGACTGGATCTGCACCTTGAAAGAAGTGTTTATGGGCGTGCATTTCCTCTCTCGCTCTAGTCACGCGTCGCGCGCACCCTACCGGGAGAAGAGCCCGTACGGCCCATACAAGGACCTTCGGCTCTTATTAACGTCAAGTCGAGCCATACTCGAAAAAAACTCTCAGAAACTTGTGAGAAACCGGAAGGAGTATGTTTGACACAGTAATACTCTATCAAACGTCCAACATTAGTTTTTGAAACTTTGTCTATGTTTAGGATGGGAATCCAAGTCTTTAACATTGTAAAAAAATCAGTATGCATGAAACAGCATTTCACCCCCTCTTTAAGTTAAATGATCATAAAATGAATATCAAACATAAACCATAACAAGTGAATGAATAAATGAATGAATATTTTAATAATATTTAATATTTTATGAATATTTTTATTTGTGTCATGCATTCAGAAGATGTTTTTTTTTCATCCATGGCATGCCCAAAGTAACTTCAATTGTTATTAGCAGGTCCTCACCCTAAGCACATGCTCTACACTTCACCACAGTGGTAACCTCCAAAAACACTAACATGACACAAACTTTTAAATACCAACACTAAAATCATTAAAAAGTCTCTCCATTTTCTCATCTTGTTATGAGAAATGTATAAAATAGCACTTTATCTAAATATTTACTCTCTGAATTCAGCCACTTTGCAAAGCATGATGGGAAGTGAAATTCCTGTTTGTTTGAGTTACTTGATTGGAACATGTTATTTGAAAATAAAAATATCAAGTTAAGTCAAAGAGTAACGGTTTTAAGTTAATATAACATAAGGTGATCACATTTGAACCAGAAACCTGATATAATTGTGTTAAATCAAGATGAATTACTTAACAGCATCATATTTTTTTGAGTGTAATTTTAAATCCATATATAGCCTACTGTATGTAAATCAAAATGTATATACCTATATATACTTATATTTTATATAGAGAAAGCGTGAGGGAGAGGACACTGGCGTTGTCTGTTCGCTGCTTCTCCACCCACAAATCATGTTACTGGACAATTAGATTTAGATTTTATTTTATTTTATTATGTTTGTGTCTAACAGTCAGAGCTACAATTGGGACTGTTGCTGATTGCTGGCAGCCACTGAGAAGACGTTGTTCGTCGTTTCGCCGTTCTTCACCGCTTCTCTGATGTTTAACAGTTATGTTTGAATTGCTGCGGTTGGTTCTGGTTTGAAGGACATTTCATGTTGCTTGCTGCGGCTGCTCTCTCTTCTGGGTGTCTGCTGCTCACTGGTGGTCTCCCTCGGGCTTGTACTGCATGGTGGCTGAAGTTTGAACCGGGCCAGCGTCATCAGCATCCGGCATGATGTTGGGATGTTCCGCTTCTCGGCTGCGCTGCTGTTTCGTCTTGCATTGCGGCCGTGGATCGGCTTGGACTTCTGCACCGACCCCGGTGTGTCCACAGAATTGCCTGGAAAACTTTATCTGCCTGCTGCATGGTGCTGCGGCAATCCCCATTGTCTGAATCGTCATGAAGACCCATCATCTGGTCTTCAGCTGTTATGCCTCGACGATGTCATCAGGACACTGCCGCTGGGAGAAATGTAAAACCTGGAGTGGACCACAGTGTGATGCGGAGCTTACAGAGACATCCACCATCATAAAGAGGCGCTCGAGAGACATCAAAGCTGGTGGGAAGGGCTTATAGTGCGGCTGGTCGCGCTGGTGGGTGCCTGCACACTCTCGCGGTTCTGCAGGCCTACCAAGCGGACTTGCTGAAGGAGCTCGATGAGGGCGAGGGTCCCTCTCCGGAGGATGTGACTGAGCTGAGGAAAGCCACAGATTTGTCTCTCCGTGTCACTAAGGAGGCGGCCCGTGCCATCGGCCGCTCCATGGCGGGTTTGGTGTGCGCGGAGAGGCATCTCTGGCTTAACCTGTCGGGGATCAGGGAGAGAGATAGACACTTTCTCCTTGATTCGCCGGTTTCGCCTTCTGGCCTTTTCGGCGGCGCTGTGAGCACCGTCGTCGAGAGGTTTCAGGAGGTGAAGAAGCAGGTGGCCGCCCTCAGCCATTTTCTCCCTCGCCGCTGGGGCTCCTCCAGCAAGGCTGCCTCGAATGGCCAGTCTCATACCAGCACCGGGCTCCTCGCACCGTGAGGTGCAAAAGCAGAGCATTGCTTCTCGCGCCCCTCCCGAGGGAGCCTGGCAAAAGAAGTGACGCTCTCGCGGGAAGTCTTCCAAGCCGAAGACCGACCTGAGGGAGGCAAAGAAGGCTTCCAAGCGGTCCTAGCTGTGGCAGGATCGCTGAGAGCTGTCCCCCACGGGGCGGAGCGATCTAGGTCGTTCTCCCCACGGAGCTCTCGGGGAATCGATGTTGTGCTCCCGCAGTCAAAAGGGCTCCGGGCCACATCATTCACGCGCTACTTAGGCCGTCTCATACAAAATCTGCGGCGAAGCAGCGAATGCGTTCGCACACCGAAAATCTACCTTGGTTCAGGATGCTAACTATTCCCGTCATCGTGAGTCAGATCCAGTTCGAGGACTGGTTCGTCACGATAGATCTAAAAGATGCATACCTCCATATCTCCATCCTTCCCAGTCACAGGAGGTTCCTGAGGTTCGCTTTCGGGGGCGAAGCGTACCAATATCGGGTTCTTCCCTTTGGCCTAGCTCTTTCACCTCGCAGCTTCACAAAGTGCATGGATGCTGCTCTGGCTCCGCTAAGACTCCAGGGGATCCGTGTACTAAATTATATCGACGACTGGTTGATCATGGCCAGGTCGTACGATATGGCGGTTCAGCATCGAGATGCTGTTCTAGCCCATATGAGGTGCTTGGGGCTGAGACTCAACGCGAAGAAAAGCGTGTTGACGCCCTCCCAGAGGATTACGTTCCTGGGGGTAGTATGGGACTCGGTAACGATGCGGGCACACGTCACCCGCACGTATCGAGACTATACGGGCGGAAGTCTCCAGAATAAGGCTGGGCCACAGCATCACTGTCAAGTAGTTCCAGAGACTGCTGAGTCTTATGGCAGCAGCGTCCAGTATAATTTCACTCGGCCTGCTCCAAATGAGACCTCTACAGTGGTGGCTGAAAATCAAGGGGTTTTCCCCGAGGGAGAATCCTTTCCGTATGATCAGGGTAACGCGCAGATGCCTTCGTTCCCTCATCGTATGGAAGAAACCTTGGTTTCTGTCCCTAGGACTGGTATTGGGAGCACCGTGTTGCCAGAAAAATGTTTCAACAGATGCATCCCTTACTGGTTGGGGCACAGTCATGGAAGGCCGTGGGGCAAGAAGTCCGTGGGCAGCTCAGCATGCTTCTTGGCATATCAATTGCCTAGAAATGCTGGCGGTCTGGAAAGCCCAGAGGAGTTTTCTTCCGGACCTCCGCGGCCACAATGTCCTGATACGATCCGACAACACTGCCGTGGTATCGTATCTAAATCATCAGGGGGTTCTGAGATCACATCCTCTGTACAGACTGGCACATCAGGTCCTCCTGTGGTCTCAGGGGAAACTGTCGTCACTCAGGCATCCGGCTCCATTGGGCCTGGATGCCATGTCACAGACGTGGCCGAGGCTGCATCTGTACGCATTTCCCCTGATCACTCTGCTCCCGAGAGTTCTGGAGCGGGTCCGCCGGGAAGGCATTCGCCTGCTTTTGGTATCACCCCGGTGGCCGTCCAGAGTATGGTTCTCCGACATCATAGACCTGCTAGACGGCCTTCCATGGCAGATTCCTCTGAGGAGGGATCTGCTGACTCAGGCAGGGGGCACGATATTCCACCCCCAGCCGGAGTTATGGAACCTATGGGTCTGGCCCCTGAGGGGGCAGAGCTCATAGAGGAGGGTCTGTCGGCAGGTGTCATTGAGACCCTACTCAGCTCCAGGGCTCCTTCCACCAGGAGGCTGTACAATCTGAAGTGGAGGGTATTTTCCACTTGGTGTAGAGACAGTGAGGTAGAACTGCGCTGTGGCTTCAGTACTGGAGTTTCTCCCAGATCGGTTTTCTGCCGGGCTTACCCCGTCCACACTTAAGGTGTATGTGGCAGCGATAGGGGCTTTCCACGCACCATTAGGTGAAGGACCTCTGGGGAGGAACCATTTGGTTGTACGGTTCCTCCGAGGAGCACGGAGGATGAGGCCTGTGGCTCATTCCAGGATTCCAACTTGGGATCTGGCAGTGGTGCTTGAAGGGTTGGTTGAGGCCCCCTTCGAGCCGCTGGAGTTGGCCGAGGCCAAGAACCTCATGCTAAAGGTGGCCTTTCTCCTCGCCATCACTTCTCTGAGGAGAGTGGGGGACCTCCTGGCATTGGCAGTCACACCAAATTGCTTGGAGTTTGCCCCAGGCAGAGTGAAGGCCATCTTGCGTCCGACCCCGTGTTACGTACCCAAGGTGCCATCTAATACGGTACGGTCGGTGGTTCTCCAGGCATTCCATCCCCCGCCTCATGTGATGGCAGATGAGGGCAGGCTTCACCTCCTCTGCCCGATCTGGGCATTCAGGATTTATCTGGAGAGGTCTGCCCAGTGGAGGAAGTCAGACCATTTGTTAGTGTGCTTTGGTCCACCCAAGAAAGGGCTGTCTGCGGCAAAACAGACTATTAGTAACTGGATTGTCCAGGCAATAGCCATGGCTTATCAGGTGCGCAGCTTGCCTTCACCGATAGCCGTGAGGGCACACTCTACCAGAGGTATGGCCTCTTCGGTAGCCCTCCTTTCGGGAGCTTCTTTGCAAGAAATCTGCGAAGTGGCTGGGTGGGCCACTCCGCATACTTTCATTAGACATTACAGTCTGCACCTTCTGGCGACGCCAGGTGCCAGGGTTCTCGTCTCCTGAGTATGCACTGCCGTTCCCTGAGAGGGAATGAGACACTGCGTCTCGTAGCCCTGCCTATCGACAGAGCGCCCCGCTTCATCGCAGTAAGCTGTGTATGCTTGTGCCGGCGTCCCTTTATACCTCCGGGTATGCCGTCACTCGTTACGTCATGACGCAACATCAATCAGGATTGGGCTTTTTTAAATGAACTTCAGCAGCGTCATGCCGAGGGCGTTCCCCGATGTGTCATCTACGATGACACAGTGTCCCTCTCAGGGAACATGGGTTATATGCATAACCCGAGACGTTTTCTGTTCACCATCAGCTCTGTTTTCTGTTCACCATCAGCTCTGTTTTCTGTTCACCATCAGCTCTGTTTCTGTTCACCATCAGCTCTGTTTCTGTTCATCATCAGCTCTGTTTCTGTTCACCATCAGCTCTGTTTCTGTTAACCATCAGCTCTGTTTTCTGTTCACCATCAGCTCTGTTTCTGTTCACCATCAGCTCTGTTTTCTGTTCACCATCAGCTCTGTTTTCTGTTCACCATCAGCTCTGTTTCTGTTCACCATCAGCTCTGTTTCTGTTCACCATCAGCTCTGTTTTCTGTTCACCATCAGCTCTGTTTTCTGTTCACCATCAGCTCTGTTTTCTGTTCACAATCAGCTCTGTTTCTGTTCAGTTTTCTGTGTTGGTTGATTGTTTGTAGTATTCTATATTTTTGCTTGTTATTCATTTTTTTGTTATTTTTTTCCCTTTGTTGCACTGAGATTCTTCGGAATGAAAAGTGCATTATAAATAAAATATTTTCATTATAAATAAATCTATTATTATTATTATTATTATTATTATTATTATTATTATTATTATTATTATTATATTTAATATAAATATATACTTATATTTAATAACTTGTTGTTGTTTTTTTTGTCTTAACCGCAAGGACATTGTGTTGATTTCTTGGTTTCCTCTTATGCGGTACAGTCCCTGACAAAAGTCTTGTCGCTTGTGTACAAATTGACCTAAAGTGCCGCTGAAATATATTTCTAATCAAGATATTTTTACAAGAAATGGCTCATTTTAATCCCACCAGCTTTTGTGACAATGTTTCAGTGAAAAACTAAACTTTCAAAAAGTATTCTAATATTCACAGCTTGGTAAAGCCCATTGAGTCAATTGTTGCAAAGACATAAGTGTTGTCGCCTTGTCATATGAGCTTCACCTGTGACTAATATTGGATCAATTAGGTCTCAAGTGTGTATAAAAAGAACCCCAGTATGCTAGACCTTCACATCAACTGCAACTAGACCTCTGCAAACATGCCTAAGATTCACCCTGAGACTAAAGTTTTGATTATCAAGAGGCTGAAGACCAGATCCAATGCTGATGTGACAGACACCTTCAATGTGTCTCAGCGTCAAGTACAGAGGATAAAAAAAAAAGATTTGAAGAGACTGGAGAAGTTTTTGACAAGCCCAGGTCAGGCCGACTCCACAAGACAACTGCTCGAGAGGACCGTTTGTTGGCTCGAAAATGGCCAGCCCATTTTCCACTGCAGCAGAGCTCCACAAGACCTGGTCACCTGAAGTCCCTGTGTCAACCAGAACAGTTTGTAGGATTCTGCCTCGAAATGGCCTCCATGGTCGAATCAGTGCCCAGAAGCCAGCACTAAACAAAATACAATTGAAAAACCGTGTGGCATTTGCCAAGGCCCACAGCCTGCTAAAAGGATGGATGCTGGAAAAGTGGCAGAAGGTGGATTTTCAGATGAATCTTCTGTTGAAGATTCATGATGTTGAAGATTTACACCACAGTCGCCGCAAATATTGCAGGATACCTACTGGAGCCAGAATGGATCCGAGATTCACCCAGAAAACAGTGAAGTTTGGTGGCGGAAAAATCATGGTCTGGGGTTACATCCAGTATGGGGGTGTGCGAGAGATCTGCAGGATGGAAGGGAACATCAATAGTCTAAAATACCAAGAAATCTTAGCTACCTCTTATATTCCCAACCATAAAAGAGGCCAAATTCTGCAGCAGGACGGTGCTCCATCGCATACTTCCATCTCCACATCAAAGTTCCTCAAGGCGAAGAAGATCAAGATGCTCCAGGATTGGCCAGCCCAGTCACCAGACATGAACATCATTGAGCATATGTGGGGTAGGATGAAAAAGGACACATGGAAGACGAAACCAAAGAATATTGATGAACTCTGGGAGGCATGCAAGACTGCTTTCTTAGCTATTCCTGATGACTTCATCAATAAATTGTATGCATCCTTGCCAAACCGCATGGATGCAGTCCTTCAAGCTCATGGAAGTCATACAAGATATTAAATTTGGATCTCACAGCACCACAACTTAATTTGCTGACATATTTTTGTATTTGCAGTAAATTTGTTACATTTCTGTATAGGCGACAAAACTTTTGTCTTGCCAAAATTTTACGTTTCTGTCTTGATTAAATGATAAATATTTCTTCTGTGAAAATTATTTATTTCAGTGCATTAAACATCATTTGGGAGGGTTTTAGCTTTTCATATGAGCTATTTCTAACACCAATTGATTAATTAAAAGTCAGGTTAATATCAGGTATTTCTACAAAATAGATAAGCGACAAGACTTTTGTCAGGGACTGTATATTAACCATCCAACATGTTCTGATTGGCTGTTATTGTATTGCAGCAAAAGCATTTTGGCTTACAAAGTGATAAGGCAAACTGATTATTACTGGAAACTTACCTGGTTAGGATTGTAATGGTGTGATCTGGTGACACAAACATCCCCCAATGCATTCCACCATTCAACTCTTTTTCTTGTTTTCCATGAAAATATTGAAACTCACATCAGCACAATCCCTCAGGTGAGGCAGTGGGCTCATGTAGAGCAGGCATCACATTTCATTTCCTTTTCAATTACTGGCAGAGTGGCAGTGAGCTGTGCCCTGGTAAGCCATCGGAGAAAGGCCAGCTCTGATGGTGAGGTTTGGCTACTCAATCACAGTCCGGTGGAGCAGAGGAGCACAGACAGCACGCCAGATGAAACACAATAATGACTTCTCAAATGCTACAACTGCACCGAGGAAATAGAGAAAGAAAATCGGACAACTTGTTCTGTGTGTTTTTACATTTCCACGGAAAAAGGCAGATGTTAAGGAAGAAGGATGTAATAGGAAGTGAAGGACAGATGAGGAAAGGAGTAAAAGAGAGCCGTATGGAAATCTCGGACGGAACAAATGGAAGATTTTGTTAGGGCAGAAGAATTTGACACTATATCCGTGACAGTTTCCTCATTATAGCTGAGATGTGCCCTGCAAGTATTATAGAACTG
This sequence comes from Pseudorasbora parva, assembly GCF_024679245.1. Taxonomy (NCBI): domain Eukaryota; kingdom Metazoa; phylum Chordata; class Actinopteri; order Cypriniformes; family Gobionidae; genus Pseudorasbora; species Pseudorasbora parva. The sequence goes on along the minus strand of NC_090173.1, from coordinate 43,276,627 downwards.
TCAGTCAGAACCACGTTAATCAGAAGCATGAAATATTTGATTAATAAAACATTACTCTGCATTATGTTTTGTCTGTGACTTCTCTTCAAAATATAATACAAAACCTATTTTGTTAGAGAATGTGTTAAAGACATTCTGAATTGAACCAGTATAACTTCTGTAATGTGACATTTTTAAGCAAAAAAAGGAATTCAATTAAAAATGCCAGAACAAATGCAAGTTTGCTCAAACATTTTTAAGCTGTGATATAATGGAAGGTGCGACAGATATTGCAGATTTTTTCTTTTATATTGCAAATTACATCTGAGTGAAAAAAACAAACAACAACAACACTGAACTTTGGCCGATTGGAGACGTTCAGTATACGTCACCAGAGAGAAGTATGATGTTTCACTGGAAGGTCAAGCTTGGTGTAGATGAGCATTTTGATTTTTTTGTATTAAAAAATGGCGGCTATTTGCATGAAAAAAAATTGTATTTTTTGTGTGATTATTTACACTGTGAAAATAGCGATAGATTCTTACACTATGTAAAAATTGCAGTATTTTCTTTGCAATAAGTGTAAGTAGAAGATACCATTTGCATCTCATTATTTTAGTAAAACCATATTCAATAATAGCTGTAAATTATTATTGTAAAGTAAATGCTGCCTTATGGGACAATAAAGCCCTCTGTATGCTTGCCTCTAAACACCTTACTATCTGATATGCAATGGGAAAAATTAGAAGAATGTGTTTGGCAAAAGGCAGGTTAAAACTCGGCTAAAGCATCTGCAACACACCTCCCTATATCACTGCTGGTCACAAGTGTTTTTTGTATTTTTGTCTGGCCCAACTAGACATCGGTGGACTTTGCCAAGGTGGGCTTTTTGCACCAGTGTTGCCAAGTCCTACTTTTAAGTTGTTGTTGCAGTTACATTTTATTTCCACATGTTGATTTCAACCCCATACGTAAGCTTTTTTGTGCTCCGACATCCTCAAAACACCACCCTGATGTACAAATTCAGTGTAGAATTCGGCCGCCCAATGGAGAAAATCGCATACTTTTATTGCACAAACCAGGCAACCCTGATATGCACTTAGTATAAATAAACACTTTTTGTCAGGTTTTAAAAAATGAAACACATTTGGCTACAGAGAAATCATCCAAAATAAGATTAATAACATGCATTGTAGAAAAAAATTGATTAAGAAATGTATTTTCATTTCATGTCAGCTTTAACCAATAGCGCCCTATGTGACATAAGAGGAAAATGAAAGTTGTTTAAATGGTTCACATTAACACCAGAAACACGCACTAGGAAAATATAATGTCAGTTTTGAAATATGAAGTTTATATGCACATGAAAAACGCATTTCATAAACTGGCTATCTTCTAAGACTTTGTAGTTAAGATTAATGGCAATCAGATATTCAACGTTTTATGTTTGCTCTAAGAAAAATCGCACGAGAGTGCTCATCAAATAAAACCCAATGGGTGGAATAATATTGGCACTGCAGACTGAAGGAAGGTTTGAACTGTGGCTCAGGTGCAATATATCAGACAAGAGATTTTATCTAAATGAATTCTAGAGACAATATGCGATATAATAACAATCCTAAGAATGAAATGAGATTCCATGTTTTACACTTATCCATATATAGACAAATTGAATTATTGCAGTCATCTTTGGCAGATCTATTGTACAATTATTGTGCTTTATACCATATATGTTTTGTTTTAAAACTGTAGACACATCCAGTAAAATGAGTAATATAAAGAACATTCACCAGGCACTTTTTTTTAGATACTATTGACACGTTGGCCTTCAGAACTTCCTTAATTGTAATTCAACAAGGTGTTGATAACATTTCTCAGAGATCTTGGGCCATATTCACGCAGATCTGTCGGCTGCACATCCATGATGCAAATCTCCCAATCCAGCAAATCTCAAAAGTGCTCTATTGGATTAAGATCTGTTGACTTAGGAAGCCATTTGAGTGTATAGTTAACACGTCATATTCAAGAAACCAGATGATTTAAGCTTTGTGACATGGCACGTTATCCTGCTGGAAGAAGCCATCAGTAAACAGTACACTTTATGGTACACATAAAGGAAGCTAAGCATTTTGGCATGTCAAAAATCTTTGGTTTGTTTACTAGAGGGGCATTACAAGCTTTTGAAACGTGCAAATACTGTTTGTTTTATCTTGAGGAGCCAGCTGCTAAAGGAAGGCTGGATATGGGAATTGAAAACAAATGCAATTTGCAGATTTATTTTCTCCTCTGTCACACAATCCCCTTCAATGTCACTGTCATTTTGTGCTCACTACAAGTATGCTTTTTTTAAAACAAAATAACCAACCAAAAAATCCATTCTTCTCATGAACTCATGCTATTGAAACCAGGTTATAGGCTTTGTCAAGTGCAAACCCTCACAGAATTGTAATCGATATATATTTACAAGTTGAAAAGAACTAAATCATATGGTCTGAACTTGTACAAAATTGAAAAGCACAATTTGAATGTGCAAAGACAACTAAACCACTCAAGGATTGACTTTCATGAAAAGGCTACTGTTACTACTGGTGCTTTCACTTTTGTATGTCAAGGTTTGGCTGGTTAGCATGACTGCTATCTACAAATAAAAGCAAATGGTTTCAATTCTTTTTAAAATAATTTATATTAATTACACATTATCTTCTTCTGAGTTAAGATAGTTAAGCTTCTGATGTTGCTTAACTGTAGGCTGTCATATGTTGTCATAAATATAAAACACAATTCAATTTTTTTTCACAATTTTAAAATTTAACAAGGATTTCACAACTTTACAAATTTTATCCATGTTTCTCTGTGTAAGCTGCTCTCATTTAGCCTAGAAATGAAGTCGTCTAGCAACTCTCAATACACTTCTGAGCTGCAAACGCCAAACTCTGGTCGGGCCAATCACATCGTGTATAGAGTCTGTGGGCGGAGCTTAAAATAATGATGGCCAAGTTGCGTTTGAGTGCTACTAGTAAACACAGAAACTGGCGAACGGCGGTCTTTCGAATCAGCTTTGACCGCGACTCTGGAAGACTTAGAGATAAGCTTCTTTTTGAGAAAAGAACAAAAAAACGACACTGAAGTCATTCTTAAGAAGGGAAGATGTGTTCTGAGTTTTGCCGACCGGATACAGCGAAAGTTTAATCTTTCAACGAGCTCTGCTTCAGCTTCGTTGCTCTGGTTAATTGTAGCGCTATCGAATTGCGTGCACGCCGTGCAGAGGGAGTTTGAAAGACAGCCGTTTATCCCGCCCCTTGGATTGAGCCCTGTCAATGGTGAGTTTCCAGACCAAACATCTTGATGTGGGTCTGGCTTGTCAGGCTAGCGCTCATTTGTTTTGATGCTTCCTCTAGAGGCTGCATCAGCATCAACAGCGCAACCTTGTAAAATGCTCTTTCACTTGCCCCTTCAAAAAATCCACTTGCCCCGGACAAGTTGAAAAGCATTAATGTCGAGCAATACCAATATGCAATACCATATTTCAAAAACATTCGAAGTAATTATGAAATTACATGTAAATATTTACAGTACTTAAAACCTCAAGTTCAACTCATTTATATTTAATAAATATATTTTAATAAATGTGTATAAATAAAGTTGTATACTGTAAATGTGAAAATACCATTTTGGGGCCATTCAAATGCAAACTTTTGGAAACGGGGACGTCGTGCACATGTGTATGACAAGTTTAGTCTTTAAGTGCATTGTTTTTCTTTGACATCGCCAACTACTGGCCTGTTGTGAATAATACATCGTTTTTAGTTATTTTTGTCGATTTGTGTGAACGGGGATCACTTTGACAACATTGCTGCTTGTATGTAAAAAAATACATCTGTAATACATTGTTGTTATGTAAACATACACTAAATTTAAAGGCACACTATTTAGTATTTTTGCAGTAAAATATCCAAAAACCACCGATCCAGTGCTATATATTTTGTTCAGTTGAGTTCTTACAATATCCCAAATGTTTCCAACTATTTGTAAATTGTGAGAAAATTGCTATTTTAACCAACGAGCTGGGACGTCTGAGGGAGTCGCCTGTCAATTGAGTCATATCTGCGTTCCCCTCGTTTTCCAGTTTTATTTGGCAGAAGCACTTTACTCATAGCAGTGTGAATAAGTGTCACAGCAGCCGCTGAATAAACACACAGAGTAACGTCATAACATCATTTTAAACACACTTAAATTTATCTAATATGATAAACAGAGCTGCGTTACCTCATACTCATGACCGGAAAAGCGGAAATAGCGCCGGCGACTGTGTCCCTTCATAATAAAAATCCCACTCAACTCCACAACACTCGTTCCTGCTCTGATTCATACTACAGTAATGTTAAAGGGGTACTTTGGGAAGCTGGGAAGATGAATCTGTATTTAAACTGGGTCATTAATGTAGTAGAAATGTGAAATTATTTTTTGATTTGGTGCTTTCTAGACTGAGAAAAGACTGAACATTTATTTTTGTCCTATGGGAATGAAAGACAACAATTCCCAGAATGCTTCGCTGCCCAAAGAGGCCACTTCCAAAGCCAAAGCTACTAGATTACTGGATCACTTTCACTTTCACAATCATTCAAATATACTCCAGGGTTTCTACTGATACAAAGCCATATGCTAATCACTGAAGTAACCCTTTAATTATCGCATCCATGAACATGATTTCTGCCCGAGTCCTATCCCAGTTCTTTTCCAACGGTTGTGAGGTGAAGACCACGTCCCAAGATTCTGCGCTTAAACGTGCCATCATCCGATTAAACCTTTGTTTTAAATAGGCGCCCTCTAGGGTACAGAAAAAATACATATTGTTGCTTTAAACAACAGTTCATTTGGAATTAACATGTAATTAAGTGTACAAAAGCATTACATTCAATTTGCACTTAACTATTACAAAAAAAGACTTCATTAAGTATTATTTTTGCTTTTCACAAGGGTCTGCATTTTAAATAATCTATAAATGGGACCCATTTACTTGCAGGGTAAACGTGTCACCATAACCTATGTTTTTTCTTTTAAAGGACATGCAGAAGGTTTGAAAAGAATTTGTGGTTATCAACAATGCCACATGCTGTGAACTGGGGTTATCTTGAGCACAGCATTTTTCTGTAAGGCGATTCATTTTATTTAGCCACAAGGCATTAGAAGCAATGGTGATAATGATGTCACTGATGATGTAAAGAGACAATCTCCACAATCTCTTGACACATATTCACTTTAAATACTCCTCTGTGGGATGCTGTTACATATCTTGAAATCAAATTATTAAACTGAGTCACTGTCTGGTTCTTCTTCACAAGGGAGAGTCACGCACAGCTTGGTGTCCTTTTCTAGCAAGCAGCAAGTGATCAAGGGCTCACGTCACACTCCACATGGCCAAAGACAGAGATCAGCCAGGCCTGACAGAAGGTTGGGGGAGTGACGGCTGCATCTCTCCAGACTATGAGCTCATGGAGTGAAAAGTGGCCTACAAACTATAAAAAATGTTATTAATATGTATATATTTATTAAAGAAAATGCACAGACAAGTAAATGTAGGTAATATAATTAGCATTTTCTGTAATATACTAATGTTTTAATTTGCAAACAGTATACAATCATTATACAAAAATATGATTTCGCGTGAAAAGGTTTTGTGACGTGATTCGTCTTATGAAGTGTCAAAACAAAACATTGCTTTATTTATATTTTATTAAAAAATTACTTAAAAAAAGCAACGAAAAAAAGAAAAAGAAAGAAAGAAAGAAAGAAAGAAAAGGTTCTGCTATTTTTTGTCAGTAAACAATATGTATTTCCAAGAAAACTTAAGTTGCTTTTAAAGTTTTTGTACATCTGCAGCTGTTTATCATTCAGAATATACAGTCAAACCAAAATTTACATTTACATTTACATTTAATAATTTAGCAGACGCTTTTATCCAAAGCGACTTACAAAAAAGTGGAGAGCAATAGAAGCAACGAAACAAACAAGGGCAACAACCTGTAAGAGCTGTAAGAAATCTCAATTAATTAGCTCAGTACACAATTTTTTTTTTTACATTATTATTATTATTTTTTTTATAGCCATCTACAACAAAAACTCACATACGCAAAATACAGAACACTGGATTTTGATAGCGAAGATAACAACACATTAGGACTAAGGCTGTTTAAGCAAAATGAATTCAGACGCCTTCAACATTTTCTCACATTATCACAATTTATTCGCTATAGAATATGGTAATAAAATATGACAAACTGTGTCAGAACAAATGAATCTTGATATTGTCAGATAGAAAGGTATGTAATGGACTTGTAAACAACCAATCAGCTGTTCATTTGAAGTATACAGTTATATAATAGCAATTTAGGTCAACCATCACCAAGCAATGCTTCATTTTGTTCAGTCTGTGGTGTAAAAACACCTAAGAAACCCATGGTCAGGTCAAAGTGTCTAATTTTGGTCCCACATTTTTGATCAGTTTTACTGTTAATCCACTTAGTTTTAAAATTGTTTGGTATAAAGTGTCTTTATTTTGCTATCATCACTTACATGAATTATAATGTCCTGCACCCACTAGTAAAAAATTATATCTGGTGTCTGAATAATTTTTGGTTTGACTGTATAATAGCTTAATTCCCCCATTGTTTACACTTGCATGAATAATGAATGAACCTAAGCAGTAGGGATACAAGAGCTTTAACTTGATCTATGGAATGACTGAAGGCTATAGTGACTTATGTGAACGCATTGTGAGAGCAATGATTCAAAACTTGTTTAAGATTTGGTTTTATCTGTCAGGTGACCTTTTCTCAGTGCTGCACAGCTGAGCTCTATTCTATTGCAGCCAGAATCCATAAAACCTACGGTGACAATTCATTTAAGATATACAGCCAGATCTTAAACAGTCTGGCCAAGAAGTAAACTATTGACATGTTAAATTGGGCGTGATGTTTCATTTCTCGCCAATTGCTATTCTTCCCAAGTCAAAGTGATGCAGTCAGGGCTTTTTCAATGTGACCGTCTGATCAGGGGCCGCCAGCTGTGCTCTCTGAGACACTCGTGCAGAGTTTTGTCTCTCTAAACAAACTTCAGTAAAATCCCAGAGGGACGACTGAACTATTTACAGCAGTCTTTAAAGATACAAAGAGAAAAGAGCCATGATTCCCATGACAGGCAGCTATGAATAAAGAAGCTTTCTGTAGCTCGGACTAACATCAAAAGCAAATGAGCTAGATTTCTCAGGTGGCAGATGGTGCTTTCAAAAACACTGTTAAAATACCAGATTACCACCAGCTCCAAAAATAAATGATCTATGACAAACTTTGCGTAAGTTTATGCATGATCAAGGCCTCTCACTGTGATGATAAGGGAGGACTAAAAACAAAACAGATATCTGAGGATGCAAAAGGCTTAGCCGTTTGGAGTTTATAAATACAGTGGGGTACAAAAATCTGAGGGGCCGTTTACACAACACAGTTTTCAATGTACTTTTTATGTGTTTTGGCCTTTCATTTACATGACGATGTTGTTTTGAAAATTATTTTCGAAGTGCAAGTTTCATCATCTCTGTGTAAACAACAACAACAACAACAACAACAACAACAACTACAAAAACCGTGAATTTGGAAAACTGTGCATCATGACATCACCAACTACTGGTCAGATATGAATAAAAATATTATCAATTTTGACTATATAAGTGAGGACATTTTAGTCCTCACAAGTATTGCCAAATAAGGAACACACACACACACGCACGCACGCACGCACGCACGCACACACACACACACACACACACACACACACACACACACACACACACACACGTTGGTCTATGTGGTTTACAGGGACTCTCCATAGGCGTAATGGTTTTTATACTGTACAAACCGTATTTTCTATCCCCTTACACTGCCCCTGCCCCTAAACCTACCCATCACAGGAAACATTCTGCATTTTTACTTTCTAAAAAAACTCATCCTGTATGATTTATAAGCATTTTGAAAAGTGGGGACATGGCCATTGTCCTCACATTTCACCCTCTCCTTGTAATACCTGTGTCATACCTATGTCATTATACACATTTGTGTCCTCATATGTCACAAAAACATGTCCCCCACACACACACACACTCACAATGACTACAAACTGTATTCTATCCCATAACCCCAAACCTGTCCCTAAAACCTACCTATCACAGAAAAAGTTCTGCATTATTTCATTACAGTTTTTTTTATTCGCTTTGGTACTATTATCGCATGTATGTAGTAAAACCTCACAACTGTTATTACAAAACTCAAAGCAGATCATCAAAAAGTCTGTTTTTTCAAACATGTAATCACATGTTCAATTGACTAAGTACAACGCACAAAATTACACATTCACTTTTTCACCACACTTAATCAGTGTGTCCTCAAGAATTACCTTTCATATGAAGTAATTGTCTTTCACAATGCAATGCTCACAATACTTTTGATATGCTTCTCATCTGATTTGTGTAAATACATTTGACCAACACTTATTCCAACTGATCTTAATGGTTAATCACTGAACCATTTGGTAGACCTATATATTTCCATTTCAGCAATACAGTATGAACTACAGAAATAAAATATGTGTTTGTACGAACATAAAAATTAACCACACCTGATGAAAACTCGTTCTTGCTAATTGATTTCAGATGGGGTAACCACAATTGGACATTACATATAAAAGTCAGGGTGTAAACTTTTTACACTGGCAATTTCTTTCAACATGGACCAGGATAGACAGCAAGGAATTGGAAGAGCTCGTGGACGAGGGATCCATCAGAGAGGTGGGCATGGGATCCATCAGAGAGGTGGGCATGGGATCGGTCAGGGAGGTGGGTATGGGGCCCATCAAAGGGTTGGTCATCGGAGAGGGGGAGGCAAAACTGTTGTCTCTAATGAAGTCCGGTCCATCATCGTTGATCATGTGGTGAACCGAGACCTTTCTATGGCAGAAGCTGCCAGATTAGTTGAGCCAAATCTAAAAAAGATCAACTGTCAATTCTATCATCCGAACCTTTCGCCAAGAAAACCGGTAAGTGTGGAAGATGTATACTACTGTATTACGTTCACAGTAAATTGTAATGCATGTAAACATGTTATAGTATTTGTACAGCATGATCTATTGATTGTATTCTCTGTTCTATGCTTAGAATTAACAGAAAACCCCATAGCGGTGGTCGTGGCCGTGTGCTGACCGACCAGCAAGAGTTGGCAGTGGTGGAAATGGTGAGGGCCAGGAATGATATATGGGTGTCAGAAATAAAGCAGGCAATTGAGGAGAACAATGACACCTTTGCCAATGTGGTATCCATCAGCCTACCAACAGTAGCCCACCTTTTAAAGCAGCACAAGGTGAAACAACTAAGGGCTGAGTATGTTCAGGTACAGCACCATACTGTATATTGTTTTACTGTTACTATTTGAAGCATCACATATTGGAACAACACTGTAAAAAGAACAAACCAAAATGTATATTTTAGAGGGTTATGGTGCTTGATGCTGATGTGAACCATCACAAGTACGTTTTTGTTGATGAAGCGGGCTTTAACCTTGCCAAAACTCGTCGCCGTGGACGTAACGTTATTGGCCAACGGGCCACTGTCCAAGTGCCTGGACAACATGGAGGAAACATCTCTATGTGCGCAGCTATCTCTGAAGATGGTGTCCTAGGACGTAGGCCATTACTTGGCTCCTACAATGCTGCATATCTTATTGAGTTTCTCAATGAAATTGAGCTAGCCTGTCAAGGTGAAGGGGTCACATATGTAATTGTGTGGGACAATGTCAGTTTTCACCACGCAGAGGTAGTTCAAGCATGGTTTCAGGCCCATCCTCGATTCATGACCCTCTACCTACCCTCTTCCTACTATTGAGGAATTTTTTTCAGCATGGAGGTGGAAGGTCTATGATCGCCATCCACTTGAGCGTGCCACCCTCCTTCAGGCCATGGATGATGCATGTGATGACATCAATGTAGACCAATGTATAGCATGGATTCGTCATGCCAAAAGGTTTTTTCCATGGTGCTTGAACAATGAGAACATTCATTGTGATGTGGACGAGAATCTATGGCCAAATGCTTAAGACAGGTTTGATCCAAATTAATGTGTGCACTAATTGTTATGTTTTGTTCTCATTTAGTTACATTATAGAAAATATACCTATGTTACAACTATATCTGAAAAATAAAAACTAATTTGCCCAAATGATTGTAGAGGATGTCTTCATTGATTCTTCACTTGATTACACATAGGATGGATATTTTGGAAATTATAGATTATGCAAATGTAAGTGATGTAAGCATATTGCCTAATGTGAAACTGTGTAATATGTATTTTATAGTACTATAGCATATTAATTTCAGCACTTCTAAGGCTGATTTGAAACGTGTATCTTGCATTGTTTGCTGTTGGATGAACTGACTGTTAAAAGTACTAAACTGAAACAAGATCATACTGTTGGGTGTCGGTGATTAAACCAAATGTTCTCATTACATATTCCAATAATCTTGTGTTTGAAACAATGATTATGTGTACTGAAAACATTGCATCAGGTTTTGAAAGAATGACCAGCTGCGTTACAAGTGTGATCAGTTTGGATTTTTGTACTAAGAGTTTTGAAAATGTACACCTTACTTGTGAAAATTGTACCAAAGCGAATAAAAAAAAACTGTAAAAAATTTAAATAATGTAGAATGATTTAGAAGCTGATAGATATCACCACAAGGTCAAGGATTTTGGATATTGTCATTTTTCAGGGACATTTTGTCTCCATAACGTAGGGTTTACCTGAACCGCACGCACGCAGACAGACAGACAGACAGACAGACAGACAGACAGACAGACAGACAGACAGACAGACAGATAGACAGATAGATAGATAGATAGATAGATAGATAGATAGATAGATAGATAGATAGATAGATAGATAGATAGATAGATAGATAGATAGATAGATAGATAGATAGATAGATAGATAGATAGATTTACAAGACATTGTATTCAAGAAGATTTTTTATTCATGAAATTCATGAAAAATTTGAGCTGACAAAATCTCAATTTTAATTTCTGAAAGACACATACAGTCTGGTCTCCGGGTAGAAAAAAAAACATGCTGGTTACACAATAGTATGGCTATGTATTGACCTTTAAACAATGGGGTGTATATCTTGCACAAACCATCATTCAGCTTCAGCTGTCCTTTTTACAACTTTAAGCATTGTGCTGTAGAAGAAAAAAAAAGGGGGGGGGGGGTGGAAGTGACAGAAAGACACTACTCTTCTCTGGCCTTCTGTACGTTTTTAAAATCACTCTACTAAGTCAATAGGAGCTGGATAATGAAATTAGGCCATTACGCACCTGGTTACCATGGAAATAACAAGACCAAGTGATCCCTTAGTGTCTCTCAAGTACTTTACGGATGGCCTCATTGACTCATGCATTCTGATAACCCTCATTCCTGCAACAGTTCCGTTGTTTTCATCAGATTTTATGAATTTGCGCAAACCATGAATATTCCAAAAGGAGCCGTGAGCCTTGTTTTATCTATGCATTAGTTATTCTTCCTCCCCCTTTCATGTTACCATTCCTGCCACCTTAGGCAGGTCTATTTGTCCTCCCAAAGACAAACAGTGCAGATTGCTTGTTCATCTGCATCAGTATGTAATTAGCTTATTGTGAGCTGTGGTCTTGTTTGCTGTGCCAAATGCCCAAGGACCAACTGTGTCTCAGTTATCATGTAATTCGGTAAATACAGACCACACAAAACAAGGGATTAAACCAGAATATAACACAATAAAATTGATTTATATTATCCCTCTCGAGATATGCAAGCTTGTCTGTTGTTTGAAGGTCCAGTTGAAGACCCTGCATCTGCACAATAAATGGAATAAACTGGCTGGATCTTATCACTGCATTAGTCTCAATTATATTTAGCTGGCAAGTTTAATAGTGCGAACTGTGATCAGACAGATCATGTGCTCATAATTCCCAGAATGACCAACGAAAATAATTCAAATAAACAAAAAATTATTAATGGGAGATATAATGATACTCTGTTGGATTAAAGGGTGCAGAATATATATATATATATATATATATATATATATATATATATATATATATATATATATATATATATATATATATATATATATATATATATATATATATATATATATATATATATATATATATATATATATATATATATATATATATATTTTTTTTTTTTTTTTTTTTTCACGTATACCATTTTGGGATAAAATTAAGCCCTGTGAATCAGCATTTTCTCCATTTTAAAAAATGATTACATATCTAAATCAATAATTACAAACACCATAAAAAAGATGCTTATGGTAACATTTCTATTAAGAAACGCATCATCTTGAAGAATTCTTTATGCTGAAATGGTTCTTTGTGTTAGAGTTTAAGGTTCTTTATTCCCACCTGTTTGTTTCGCAAATCTGTAACTCAAAGCCACCTCATTACTGATTTTCTGGAGCTCAGCTATACAACACTGTTAACACACTCTTGACAGGTAACTGATTCCTTTCTTAAAAATATCTATTCATTTTTTACTATTTGGTTCCCTACTAACCATGTCTATTTCTCTTTTAACAGAACATGCAAGTGTGACTTGTTCAGGTAACGATCTTCTGCACCAAGCTCAAGCGAGTAATATGCATAAACATTAAACCTATCCCATGCATTTACCTCATTGTTACCCTTTAACACAGTAAAGGGCTCACATACTGTCCATCTTTGCTCATTTTGACCTTCATTAACTATTGTTTTGCATAAACAACTGGAAAAGATACACTGTAACCCTAAACTCAATTATGTATTTCAGATGCAGTCACAACTTGATCTGCCACCGAATACACAAATAATGATGGATTTAAAGAGGATTATGATATTTAACTGGAACTTGGGTTTATCTATATCATTTTCAATTGTTGTATTTAGCTATATCATTTAATAAACTATCATTTGCTGTGTAAATAAAAAAAAATGAATGTACCTAATTGAGACAACATGATGTTTTTTTTTACTGTACTCTTTACTGATTGTTCACATTGCTTCACATTGATTCGACAATGCAACATAATATTATTTAATTCAGTTATGCTATTTTAAAGTTTCCTAATTTAGTCTCTAACAACAGGTTTACATGCATCAAATGTCAAAAACTGTTTCATTTTCATCATCATCCTGTATCAATGTCAATCAATGTGAACACTCATTAAACGTTCGATGATGGACCAACGGCTCCAACGATTCGATTCAACGTTTAAAAGTGGTTTAAAAAACCCGACAATATTTGTTTTAAATCCATCTTTGTGAAAAACACAATTCGCACATTGCATGCGTATGAGTTGCGCATTCATTTGCGCGCAACGTGTCCTTTATGTGAGAATCACAGTATTGATTGACATGTTCTGCTCTTCTTTAGCTGCTTCCTTCCATGTGCCCATACTTGGATCCCCTCCTCCTCTCGGCTCATTACGCATTCAGTCTCACTCAGCGCTCTGTTCAACGGCAGCTCATTGCGATCCAGACGCTCCACGCACCCGAGTGCGCAAGACCGCAGCGCTCGTGTTTATATAGGCTATAATAGTAGACAAAGTAGTGATTATTGCAACTTGGGGCGACAGAAATCTCCAAATATATACTCACTCATTTGCATACTTCAAAACCTCTATAGACCAACCGTGGCGCCGAAGTTAGCCTATCCTCAAACATGATCGTCTCGGATGGCGGTGATGTTTTTGATGGAGATATGCGTCCTGACACTTCATGACAAAAGACAGCCAACTCTATCTTTCAGCGTCCGTTCAGCCGTGGCAAAGAAGAGGAGAGAAGAGAAGAGCGCAGGATGAAAAGCACTGGCTTACTACTGGGTTACTTTTTGATGAAAGTTCTTGTGTGCGACGCGGAAGGGGAACCTGGGAAGAATCTGGATGGTCTGGTGAAGGCGTCCGGGTCCAACGACTCTAGAGACGGGGACAACGGTCTCTCTGAGACCCCTCACACGGAGGACAGGTGTCGGGGCTATTATGATGTGATGGGTCAGTGGGATCCTCCGTTCGTGTGCCGGACTGGCAGTTACCTGTATTGCTGCGGGACCTGTGGCTTCAGGTTCTGCTGCGAGTTTAAGAACTCCAGGTTAGATCAGACCACCTGCAAAAACTACGACACCCCGCCGTGGTCCATGACGGGCAGACCACCGCCGAAGATGATGGACCAACACGATCCGACTAAGGATAAAACGAATTTGATTGTGTATATCATATGCGGAGTAGTTGCTATAATGGCGTTGGTTGGGATATTCACCAAACTTGGCTTGGAGAAGGCGCATCGACCTCACAGAGAGAACATGTCCAGGTAAGTGACCAGGCTTGCCTTGAATAGCCTAAGGTCAAGTTCACACGCTGTTGTATTTTGTCTGCGTGGTTGTTGTGGAGCTGCGCAGTTTAGGAAAGAAAGGAAATCAAAGGAGGATTTTACATGAATATGGGGTACACTCTGACTGCATATCAATATTCATTAGCATTATTTTTATTTATCATTTGTATTTTTTTGTAAACTGTTGTGGATGAGAGCACTTATCCCATAGGAAAGAAAGAAAATCAAATGGGGCTTCAAATTCAAATGGTTTATATGCATACAATATACAGCTTTACACTCTGACTGTATGTATCTATTACTTGTCATTTTGAAAAAGTTGTAAATTGCTTGGGTTGTTGTGGAGCTGAGTAGTTTATTCCAATGGAAAGAAAAATACAAATGAGTTATCAGAACTGTTTCTTGTAGACAATAATGCGATTAAACAAAGAGAAAATGGTGTTTACGCTTGTTTCTGCTTCTGAAGAGTTTCAGAAGAGATCTGACACGATCACAAACCGTTGTGAGGTTTTTACGAGAGACCAAAATCTGCAATCAAAATGTCCAACATTTGTTCTAAACAAGGTACAAAGGGTATAGCACTACAATAACATCTTTAGTACCTTAGGTTTCATTATGAACTTAAATACTTATCAAACTCTTCCTAAATGATCAGAGCAATGCTATTTGAATTAATTTAATTAGATCAACAAACTGTAAAATAATAAGTTGATGTCAATAATGAAATATAATACGTATGTCTAATCATGATAGTTTTCCTCTGGGATGTCAGGCTTTTAAGGGTTACACTGACACAACTCTCTATCACCGCGACCTGGTTCTAGTTTTTCTTCAACTTCTACTGGTGAAGTAAATACTATTGAAAAATGAAAATACATTAAAAAGGTAGTTCAGGGCAAGAATCAAATAAAAAAAGGAAGTGAATTCTATATTAGTACTCAATTTAAGCGTGTAGAAATTAAAGCATTAATATCAACATTATGAAATTACGTGAAGCTACTCAACTTTTCTGATACTGGTGTTCCCATCATGCACTGAGGTTTAAATAATTAATGATTATTCACTGTTCCAGCTCTATTTACACGGTTTTATCATTGCTTTTGTTGTTAGGTTTAGTAACTTGCCATTTTGTGAAATTTGGAGTTAATTTTCTACTCAAAATGACAATCATCAAAAACAATCCATTAAATGTTACACCACTGTGTATTGTGTACCAGAGGTCTCTGTGTTTAGGTATCTACACAATATCTAGAGTAATATTTATAGGTAAAGCATACACGTTAAAAGTGTTTTAATTCAATGTTATATTTTTTTGAGTAAAATCTATTGCAAAGGAAACTTTGTAGAAATGACCTTTCAGCCGAGTTAAAATTACTTATTTTCTTTGTTAATTTTACTTAATTTAGCTAAGTAGAATTTACTTCATTCGATATATGAAATGTAACTTTAAAAACATGCATACAAAAAATTTGCCAAAGAAAAATGAAGTAAATCTTATTGTTTTTGTCAATCCTTCAAGCAGTCTACAACACTGACATGAAGTGTAAAATATGCCCCTTTACTTTCACAGACAATCATTTATTTGAGGTTCAAGATACCTATTTAAGTGGTGGAATGTACAAAGTAAATTTCATTCAAGTGAAGAAAAAAAGATTTTCTTTATTTTGACTAAAAAGGAAATGGAAGACATTTTCCCTGGTCTGAAGACAGAATAAAGTGTGCATAATCAGGACTGAAAGCAAACAAAATACTAACTTGTATTCAGGTCTAATTCATCTGTTGATTAGCAAACATTCATCAACATCTCTGTAAGTCTCTAATTATCTCCATGGTGAGGCACAGATTTTGTCTGGAAAAGCGCCTACTCCAAACAAACGAACACTCACTTACTCTTATTCATCTAAACATTAGTAGAGAGGTGTCCGTGACATTAGTAGGATAATGGACACTGATCTGTGTCTAATGATGTTAATATTTCAAGGACATTCTATTTGTATATTGACCTTTCATTCTATCTTTCACTCTATTTAGGCGTCAGCCCAATGAAAACACACATGGGCCTCCCATCCACCACCCACAACCAGCCATTTACACCATTTTAATTGAGTGCTTTTTGTATATTTTACCATTCTAACTTGCACCATTTGAATGAATTTCATTATGTTTTAATGTAGCCCCACAAAAAGTTTTTTTTTTTTTTTTTTACCATTTCAAAGTGTGATTTGTATTAAATCTATCAGTTTTACATAAGGTTGTTTAAAGACCCCATGAAAACCAAATGGGAGTTTTGTAGCTTTTAGATCATGTCAGTTATGTCTAGTAAATTATACTCCTAAATGCTGAGCGGTCTTTTAGCAGATATGCACAATTTAAATATTTATTTTCTGGGAACATAGACTTAAAATACTCAGGACTTAAAATAGACTTAATAGACTAAAACAGACTGGGAACATGGACTTAAAATATTCATGACTCATCATGGACAAAGGGGCGTATCTAAATTTGTATCCAATCATGCTCTCTAGAATGAGACTGCCCCTCCCACTGCAACCTGTCAGGAAGTAGCAAATCAGGTTCATGGAATCTAGGCCAGATTTACTAAACTAGGAATAATTAGTGCAAGAGCGCAATACCATAAAAGCAGTTGGGAGTGGAAATCCTGAGCGTGATCTATTGAAAGGGTGCAAATGAAAGAAATCAGATGCAGCCGGATCATTTTCATAATGACCAACGCAATCTACCAGTTACAGTCTGGTTTAAGGTGTGCTTTTGTTGGGCGGTAAATAATGGCGCAAACACCAGTAAATTGACGAGCGCAAACCTTTGTAAATCACCTTGTGGGATTCATTTAAATACTTTCCTCCCATAGATTTTGCATCAACACGCCTTTTCAGCACTAATTTTTCACTGCATTTCTTTAGTAAATCCTAATAGTGTTTTATTTTTATTTATTTTTTTACACCAAAAGAGAGTTTGCGCTGGCACAAGCAGTTAGTAAATCAATCCCTGGAAATTATTGGCTATAAAAAAAATAAATAAAAAAATAAATAAATAAAATAAACTGTTTTGCAGTTTCAAAAGAAAATGTGTCAACACAGGAAAGAAAACTGTTTATTTGATGATGTATTTAATGTACCACACTAGCCTGACGTGGTCATACTCAATTCTAGTCAGAATATGAGTCTGAAGCTGCTCCATTGGGCTTTGATTATTTGGGCGTGTTTTAACCGAACCAGGAAAGACATCAATTGGATAGACCTACAACCAGAGCAACGGAGCAACGCTATTGTTTTGGGCTAGTAATTGGCAGGTTTTGTTGTAAAAACTTGGCAACCCTGTCTGCAGGCACACTGGAATAAACAATCTTTGCCAGTGTTGTAAAAAAAAAGAGGATACACAGAGCACTTACCAACATGATCATCATTTCAGAGAGAAACAGTGAAGGTGAATGCATATACGAACAAGACCTCCATTTAGGATTTGAACAAATTCAACCAAGCACCTTTTGATGATGTGGATGATTATGTTACTGTTCATTATCGGTCCGTCATCGTCTAAAGCCCATTCTGACATTTTAATTGGTTTGAACAGTTTCTGTAACTCCTCATAATACAGTTCATAATTACTCCTCTATGGATCAAGTCCAGACCGAACTGCCCAAGCTCAAATTTTGCGGGCGGGGCTGAGTTCAGCTGGCATCCAGGCTAGTACCACACTATCATTTTGGTCTAGTATTATGTAATACCTCTTTGTCAAGATTTGTTTAAAATTTAAAGAATTTCTAATGAGGAGAATGTGTATTGAATCACTCTATATTAATAAACAGGTTTTTTTTGTAATATGATTAAACGAAGCCTGTCTCCATAGAGCCCTGGCCCAGGTGATGCGCCAGACAGCTCCAGGAGAACATGTGGAGAGGGAGGAGAGTATGGCAGTGCATGGACAACACTATGAGAACATGCAGGCCAGAGCAACAGGAAACAATCTGCGTAAGTAAATCTGTTCCTTACCATCAGAGCTCATGCACAACAGGTCGAATCATTGTCACTTAAAGCTCAGTTTAGCTCGTTCTGGAAAACACTCTCCACTGTGAAAATCCAATAGTAGCAGATGCATCTTCTTTACCCCAGAGAAGCAGCTGTGAGGTCCTATGGCTATTCATCAGTAAATATCTTCGCCTGCTTGATTCGACTCCTACTGAGAACAGGGGAAGTAGTTAGAGAAGCCCATTTTTGGCGTGTCCGGTGGGCTGCAGTAGCACTTGCATGCGTCTATAGTGATCATTTAACATGCTGAGATAGTAATTACCACAGGCTAAGTGGCTGACTAACACACAGAAAGCACACACACTCTCTCTCTCGCACACATACACACACACATACACACACATTCAACTCTATCTCCCGCTCTCTTGCCACCTCACTCATGCTGTTATTTCATGCAAATAATACAAATGTGCAGGAAAATATGAGAACTAGCGATTATCACCTTAAAAATAACCCGTTTACTGTAGCAAGTGTGCTGAACTCTTTTATAACATGGATAGTTCTGGTCCTGGGTGCTGATTGGTCAAAACAACACATTATAAAACATATAGTTCAGGTCCTGGAAACTGATCGATCAATACAACATATAGAAACAAAAGGTTCTGCTGATTGGTCAATACGGATTATTATAAAATGGATATTTCTGGACCTTGATGCTGTTTGGTCAATATTACATATTATAAAGCAGATAGTTCTGGCCCTGAATACTTATTTGGTTAATACAACATTGCATAAAACGGATAGTGCCAGTCCTGGATGCTGATTGGTAAGTATTTAATATTGTAAACGGATAGTCCAGGTTTTGGATGCTGATTGGTCAGTATATTATAAAATGGATAGTTCTGGTCCTGGATGCTGATTGGTCAAAGCAAAGTCCAAGTCATGATATAGTAACAGCTGTGATGTGAAACAGCTAGTTGATCATAATCTGTTAATAATAAGAGATCGTGATCAACTAGCTGTGATGTGAAAGAGCTAGTTGATCACGATCTCTTATTATTAACAGATTATTTTTGTTGTATTGCAACACTGTCACATGTCAGGGGCTGTATCAAAAGGATGGCACTAAAAGATTGTTCATAGCAAAATAATGATATTTTACTATGTTGAAATTAAACCATTTTATTAAATGATAAGGCTCTTGAGGCTGTACTTTGTTGTGAATATGGTCCCAACTATATTCATTAGCTAGCAAGGCTTCTCATTCTGAAATATACATCTTACTGCTGATATATAACTTCCCATTTAGCAGAGATATTTGACATGGAAGTTTCCTCTGCAAATAATGATTAAAATGAAATATTACAAGATAGAAAGTCTAATTCAATCAACTTCAGCCCACAAACAGCTGATTTACTAACATTGTCTTGTGGCATGTCACAGTGTTGCCATGGTGCTGACGGATTCCCAGTCTGTGTCCCAGTTGTCTTCCGGATGTTTAGATCAATATGCCTCGCGTCGAGTCAAACAGTCACTCTTTACTTGATAGCCTCCTAATGAAAGTAAAAAAAAGCAGTTGTAGCAGATGCTGTATGCTCTTTTTATAGCCCGTGTGTTTCATGCAAACACTGCGACATGCCTGGTAAGATATGTTTATGTAACAACATTGCTGTACAAAGTCTGGTGGCTTTTATTTGACCGCATTGAAATTCATTGGCCTGACAGCTGTTGCTTTAACTGTGGACAGAGAGAGTAATTTCAGAATTTAAATGGAAGTGGAAAGCTTTTTGTTGATGTTCGGCTGTTATCACAATACAAGATGCACGCTTGACTTTTTCCATTGGTCTCTGCTCATTCTCTGAGATTGAAGAAAGGGATTTCGTGGAAAGAAAACAAATCGAGCACTTAAAGATAGCTGTCTGCTCTGGAAGAGAGCAAGGGAGTGAAATCTGTAGTGCACACCCATGTTTTTTCTTCAACAACACTTGAGAGGCAATGGGGAGTGTATGTTAACAGGCTGGCTGAGTGATTGAGCTTGCTGCTAAAAGTGCAACAGAGCGCAGCGACATGCAGGTGCTGCTCCTCTAAAGAGCTGTCTCTACGAATGCTGGGGAGAAATAACTTTATGAGAGAAGGGCCGTCTGTAGGGAACTCAGACGTCTTGCTGAACAAAGCAGGGAAAACATGCAAACCATTCAAGGCTCTGTGGCCACAAACCCATTAAAGTGTTTACTTGAGGAGTGCTGACTGGGGCCACACTGGGACCAGGGGTTGGCTTGGCCTTGTTGTGTTAAACAAGGTTACACACAAGAAGGACAACTGAAAGTGAAAAGTTGAGAACCGTGTCATTCATGAAAGATAAGAAGAGTGAAGCAGAACGTTAGTGACAGAGCACGGTGTTTGATGCATGTGTTCTTGACACGTTTAGGGTCCTGCACACTGTGATTTTTCAAAATCCATTGCGAATGTTGATAGTCAGACTGTACGAACATGATCCCCGATGTAATACATGTCACACTGTAAGATCGCAGTTGTCATTAATGTCAGACTGTACGATAGAGGCACGCTAAAAACAGACGCACACAAGAAAACTTGTCCGAGTTTTATATCCTCAATGAATGACGTGTTCGGTGACAGTGAGCTGCATTACATGCGGGACTGAAATGGTGGCTAAGAAAAAATATCTGGCTCTCGATTCGAAGAAATCTCTGGCTCTCGTTACGGTCATAGTTTGTCTTGAAAAACCGAGATATTTGCCGGTCTTCGTAGGAGAAGTCGAACTGCAGGATTGTGCAACAAATCTTCTGACACTGCCAGTGTTTTTGTGACATTTGGGGACACTCCATAGGCGTAATGTTTTTTATACTGTACAAACCTTATTTTCTATCCCCTTACACTGCCCCTGCCCCTAAACCTACCCATCACAGGAAACATTCTGCATTTTTACTTTCTTAAAAAAAAACTCATCCTGTATGATTTATAAGCATTTTGAAAAGTGGGGACATGGCCAATGTTCTCATATTTCACCCTCTCCTTGTAATACCTATGTCATACATTATACACATTTGTGTCCTCATATGTCACACACACACACATACACATACGTGTGCGTGCCCAGATCAAGAAAGGAATATTATTTCACTATTTGAGATTCACTGGCTTATGTTTTGGTAGCCTGTCTGGAAAACACATAGCTGCGGGACTATTATTACATATAAAAAAGACGTTTTAGTCACATAAGTGCGTTACAACCATTCATGTCGGATCCAATATAGAAGGCACAGCATTGTATTTTAATTAGGGCTGTTAAGGAATATTCTAAATTCGAATATATATTCGAATAGTAAAAAAAAAAAAAACGAATTTCGAAGGTGAAAATTAATATTCGAATTTAAAAAAGGCGTAAAGAAAAAAAATCACCTGCCGCGGTAGTAGAGGCGTGGCTGTCTGCTTTGCGAGTGAGCGCGCGCATGGGGGTTCAGGGACAGGTCACAGGAGTCGCACCGTCACTGCTGAAAGCTGACGCGTCTTGCAGGGAAGATGGCAGAAAGTCCAGAGCCCAACTCAATATGTCTGCAAATCCAGCTTGACCTGAGGCTTGATTCCGCAGTGAAATAAAGCGAACGTGTAAATGTCTTCCCCACGTGAGCTGAAACTTTATTAAAAATAAATTAAGTATCGCACATTTCTAATATTAGGATCTGAAGGAAGCTTATGCAGCGACTGTGTTCTTCCACAATATCTTGCTATCTTCTTCGGTATGTTTATTGCTGCTGGCTAGCGCGATCTGAGCAGCTCCATGAGTCGGTGGGCAGAACTACTGAATTAGACGCGCTGTAGAAGCGGTGTTTCGTTAAATATGAGGACACGATCGTTTTCTGGGCCTGGCGTCAATAAAAGCTTTTGTTTGACTAACAAGGAAGTTTTCAGCTCTAAAACTGGATACAGCTCTAGAAAAAAAGTTTTTTCCCCTCTCATGTGGAACAGATCGGATATTACGTGAACGTGTAAGCAGGGGAAAAAATGCATGAATTCTGTATTCAGGCCTCACTCATATGTGGTAATAAATATGACATGATTCAGATACGTGCATTTGTGTCTGCCATGTAAAGGATCAAATCGAATATTCCCCAGTAAATGCAAATCATACGTCATTGAAAAAGGGACAGGGGCGAATGACGTCAACTCAGGTGGACACCAACTACAATCACATGACACTAATGGTGTGATGCAAGACGAGAGCAATGTTTTGCTGACCTTTACCAAAACACTGAGTAATAGTTTAGTCTCCATTCATTGCATCCATTGAATATTGTGCCATTTTATTTTATTTTCCAGGTCAGAATGTCTTGGGCTGTTTCGCCAGTGTGTAATGTAAATGCACATGTCGGATATGGGTCAGATGTAGTCACCCAATCAGAATTGTGACCAGTGCAATCAGTGTAAATGCGGCCTAAAAAACCCACACAGTCATCATGTTTTCAGGCCATTTCAGGTTTTGATGTGATATAAAGTGACATATCTAAGTGGTTGAGTTGTTTATTCACTTTTTAATTAGTCTTCCCATTACTGCCATCATTTTGTTCATTCAGACACGGATGAAAACAAGAGGCGGCAGGATTTATCGCACAAACCAATCATATCCAATCATAGTGAGATAAAGACATTGCCTCGTCTCACCTGACTTCTCCCCATTCATTCTCAGTTACCCCCCCCATTAACCCCACCACACACATAACAGGATCCATTAAAACTCAATGGGATCAGGGGAGGCAAGAGAGACCTGGATAACACTGTAACAGCTGTAACGGACAGTAATCATTTTTGCACGACACTAGCCACGTTTACATGCACACTTTTTTGTCATTCCGATTAAAATCATCCCGATTGAAAGATTTAGTGGACTGTTTACATGAGACGTTATCTAAACCGGTCTGGTGTTTACATATGCTAACTTTCAATCGCAATCATTTTGTCACATGCAGTTTGTCTGCCGCATCAAAAATGTCAACGCTGTCCTCTCCACCAGCTGGAATGTGTTAACTGTAGCCATAGCAACTCTCAACGGCCACCAGGACTAATACAGTATTATAAGTATTATACAGTATTATAAGCTATTTATTTGTTGTAAAGTGTAATAATCATCTCAGAAAAAAATAAATTATTCTGTCAGGCACAGTTGAAGTAAAAACTGCCTGGGCGGAATAGCACTTCTGAGAGTACTTCGGCTCGGCGCAGTAAAAAGTCCCGGCCGAAACATCTTCCCTCACATCTCTCTATTGACAGAAATGATAGAGTGTGGGGGGGGGAGGTGTGAGGAAAGATGTTTCGGCCGGGACTTTTTACTGCGCCGAGCCGAAGTACTCTCAGAAGTGCTATTCCGCCATACATTATAGTTCTCCTTTTTAATCCGATTAGAAACGTGCCACGTTTTATTTTGTCACCATACTTGATCGTTCAACTACTCGTGTAACTGTATTTAAATAGGGGAAACGTGGAGTTGTTTGGTACTTCTAACTTGATCTCTGTTTGGTTCCATAGTGAATGAACTGGGCTTAGTGGGCTAAGCTAAATGCTATCAGATCGTCACCGTGCGTCAGAGAGATTAAGTGCACGCACTGAGACGAGAGAGGTATGTATCAACTCGTTTTAGTTAAGGGAATGACATAGTTTAATATGAAAAAGCGGTGAGGAAACCCTTTAAGGACATTGACTGTGAGATGACTGAGACAAACACGCTCCATCAGACTGAAAGAGCAAGACTGATATTTACGTAACACAGATCGAACCTCACTTAAAAGGCTTTAAAAAATGCCGGTTGTAATAAAATGTTCAACCAATCAGCATGTTCAGCACCCAAGTCCCACCCTCGAAAGTTCCTAAACTTAGAAAAAGTACTACCTTGTGACCAGGGCTGTTTGGAGGGGAAAATATTTACCCGAAACTTCATTTTGACCCTGGTTCCTGCAGTCTAAACACACTGAGTACCACCCCAAAGTTACTAGTTCCTGGGGAAATTGCGGTGGGAAGACGGCTTTACTGGGATTTTCATGCACAACCATTTCTAGGGTTTACAAAGAATGGTGTGAAAAGGGAAAAACATCCAGTATGTGGCAGTCCTGTGGGAGAAAATGCCTTGTTGATGCTAGAGGTCAGAGGAGAATGGGCCGACTGATTCAAGCTGATAGAAGAGCAACTTTGACTGATATAACCACTTCTTACAACCGAGGTATGCAGCAAACGGCAGAAGACCCCACTGGGTACCACTCACCTCCACTACAACTAGGAAAAAGAGGCTACAATTTGCACAAGCTCACCAAAATTGGAGAGTTGAAGACTGGAAAAATGTTGCCTGGTCTGATGAGTCTCGATTTCTTAGTGCCAATTGAGCATTGTTTAAATGCCATGGTCTACCTGAGCATTGTTTCTGACCATGTCCATCCCTTTATGACCACCATGTACCCATCCTCTGATGGCTACTTCCTACTTCCTTTCAAATTGGTTTCTTGAACATGACAGTGAGTTCACTGTACTAAAATGGCCCCCACAGTCAACAGATCTCAACCCAATAGAGCATCTGTGGGATGTGGTGGAACGGGAGCTTGGTGCCCTGGATGTGCATCCCACAAATCTCCATCAACTGCACGATGCTATCCTATCAATATGGGCCAACATTTCTAAAAAATGCTTTCAGCACCTGGTTGAATCAATGCCACGTAGAATTAAGGCATTTCTGAAGGCGAAAGGGGGTCAAACATAGTATTAATATGGTGTTCCTAATAATCATTTAGGGGAGTGTATGTTCAATGTTGAAAAAACAGCTGGGCTGCGTAATATTTTTGTGGTAATTGTGATTAAGTCAAGTCATGAAAACTTTTTTTTATATAAATAGCGCTTTTACAATGATGATTTCACAGTGTTAGACAGGAAAATGTTGCAACAAAATTTGATTCGGCTGTATAGTCGCTCTGGAGAAAACTGATGTCATCAGCTCATTTCAATTTATCATATAGCGACAATTTGGGCAGATCAGTAATATAGTGTATATAGTTAATTGAGTAATTAATTTTATTTGGATATTTAGTTGAAAACATACGTCTTAGAAATCCACCCCATGATACATTTTTTCGTGATCCTTGATGAATAGAAAGTTCAAAAGAACAGCATTTATTTGAAATCTAAATATTTTATTATAATTGTCTTTGCTGTCACGATCAATTTAATATTTCAACCTTTGATCAGGTTATTTGTTTTATTTTTTGTCATTTTTCAGCCAGGCTAACAGTAAAAAAAAAATCCTGATTGATTATGTGCTAATGTTCATATCTTAAAAATGACTTTACGGTGTATGAAAACATATTCATTAATGCCTTTTAGATTGCATTTATCAATAGAGCTACAGATGGTGAAATTTCCCTAAACTTTTTGCTTTCAGTTAGCCTTCTGTTTGCATGCTAATACTTTAGCATACTAGCTTTGCACAGTGCTGACTGGTTGAAAACTATTTTGATTAGAATATCACAATGGAGCTCTATGTTTTTGGCATCAAGATGCTTTTCACACACTAGTTAAACTGTCGAGCTGGGGCTAACTGCTGAATCTAGCTAGATCTTGACTCCCAGTTCGATGAGGCATCTGCTTATTTTAACTGAAAGGTGGGATTTCCTTATTGAACAAATCCTTTCTATGAATGGTCCGCCTACTCCTCCTCAAACTGTCTCACTGCCAAAAAATCCCAGTCACTCTCTACTGTATCTACCTAATAAAGAGGCAAAAGCCCAAAAATATCTGTTCTACAATTATCTGGTGGCTGGGAAAACAGAATTAGTCTGAGTAAATCAGTCACTGAAATGCAATTCAGTCCCAATCTAGCAATTCAGGTTAACCAAGCACAAACTTGGTTTGGCTTGAGTGCTTTATGTATTTACTGCCCGACCACTATAATTTTCTCAATAAGCTCGCACAATAAGCCTGTGAAGCCCAGAGTTCTGCTGTTAAGCTCTGGCCCAAACATTTATTAGCCCAAGCTGAGCGTCTGTTTTTATTTAAACAGGTGACAGCAATGATATATAATTAATTCACCCCTAGAGTCAGTGTTTGTACAGCAGTTTCACTCATGAGAATCTGCTTAAACTCAGAATCCGCTGGGCAAAGAAACTAGCGGTGACTCATTGCTATTCCAGTTAACCTAATCAACTCTGTCTTCTGTTTATACACACCAGAACAGCTTTTAGAGAGCTTATAGGACTAAATAACTGTTAGAGGTGAAATTGGCATCAAAATCAATGGAAATGCATCCCGTATGAAGACTGCAGCTGAGTTAAAAAGTCATAGCTGATAATTTTGATAATGCTGTGCCTTTTCTGTACAGTAGAGAAACACAACTGGAAATGTTTTACCAGGAGTGAATATTCCTTTCAAAAGTCCTTGAATTCAGCTATGGTTTAGTTACACAGACAGCGTTACCTGGTTTGCTGCACAGCTTGTTTCCATGGAGATGATAAAAGATTTTGCTGACCATTGTTTTTCTTCCACATGAAAAAATACAGCTGAACTAAAACAAATAAAATAAAAAAATAAGTAAAATATATGGCAGATAAATAAAGCATTATAATGGGATCAAATGGATGTTATGCCAGATGCATATATGTTGCATGTGATTGGCCATTTAGCAAGATGGAAGTAATGACCTGCTCATGAATTCATCCACATAGTTTCATCACATCACAAACTTTGTTTCCTAAATATTTGACAAAAATTATATATATATATATATATATATATATATATATATATATATATATATATATATATATATATATATATATATATATACATATACATATATATATATATATATATATACATATACATATATATATATATACATATACATATATGTATATATATATATATATATATATATATATATATATATATATATATATATATATATATATATATATATATATATATATATATATATATATATATATATATATATATATATATAAGTAAGGGTGTAAACTTTAAACATTGTAACTTTGCAGATGTTGTTCACCCTCAAACAGCAACATAACACACTAGCTAAAGGTAGAAAAGTGAAATCATGTTTTGCCACCCCTTTAAGAATTATTGATTCAAATGCCCCACACTAAATTCATTGTCTTCCTTGAAGATGAATACCCCTTGTTTAGTTTAGTTTAGTTTAGTTTAGTTTAGTTTAGTTTAGTTTAGTTTAGTTTAGTTTAGTTTAGTTTAGTTTAGTTTAGTTTAAATTTATTTTAATTTATTTCTGAAATATATGTAACAATACGACAAAATAACTTGCACTGAAATGAAGGATATTATATTTATACTGCATTATTCAACTATGCTTATGCACATGAGATGCAATAATAATCTGCAATAAATAAATCAGGAAAAAAATCTTAATTCATGCCAATGATATGATCTATATGAAAAAGATTAGAAGAAGTATATATATATAAGTAAGGGTGTCCAAACTTTTTAAAAATAGGGCCAGATTCAATGTTGTGGACACACATTTATTTAGTTGTCAACCATTAACATTTACATTTACATTTAATCATTTAGCATACGCTTTTATCCAAAGCGACTTACAAAGAAAGGGGAGAGCAATAGAAGCAACGAAACAAACAAGGCCAACAACCTGTAAGGTTTTTTTTTTTTTTTTTGGGACAAACAGACAAAAATTAATGTATAGTTAAGTGCTATTCTTTATTGGTCAGGTGCAATTGGAAGAGATGTGTCTTAAGATGTTTTTTTAAAAATGGCTACAGACTCGGCAGCACGAATTGAGATCGGCAGGTCATTCCACCAGGTGGGAATGGTCCAGGAAAATGTCCGTGAGAGCGATTTCATGCTTCTTTGGGATGGAACCACGAGGCGTCGCTTACTCGCAGAACGCAAGCTTCTGGAGGCTGTGTAAGTCACGTGCTTCCAAGTCTCCAGTGCGACATGCCCATTAAACCCCAGTGTTCAGAAGACAGCCTCAAAACCAATGTAGAAAATAGCCTATTACTTATTAGTTATGATGTTTTGAATGTAAAAACCACACAAACATCATTAGTTGACCTCAGACAACAGTATAAAAAAGAAAAAAAGCCAGTTCATGACACCTTTAAACAAAAATAACAAATATGCATTCTAATGCATTCTTTTTATATCAACTCTTGAAAATGGGTAAGTTTCATAGACCAAAAAGCTGAGAAAATCATGTTTTTGTCATTCAGATGATGATCAAAACACAGAAATAATAAATCGAGTTCATCAACACACCGAATGCTTGCAGGTCTGTAGCATGTCCTGGGTCCACATTTCATTCAGCAACATTAGACAGTTTTGATTTATATGCTATTTTAATGTTGGTGACAGCGTTATTTTATGTAAGCATATGCTATCCCTTGTTTCTGCAACTTCTTTGCATATGCTTTGATTAGGATAGTCAGTGCTCTTTCAGAAGATGTGTCATAGTGCCACCTAGCGTATAACAATGAAAATATGGAAACCTGAACAAATTCCACATTTGGCAGGGAAAGAGTTATTAACACTGTTAATTATAAACTTTTGCAAATTAGAAAAAAATTGTTTTGTACTGTGTATTATAATGTTGTGATCCCTAAATTTACTTGTCGCATATAAAACGGTTTTCAGTTAGCATTTCTGCACTTCCTGTTCCCTTGTCCTGAAGTCAATGGGTTTGTTTAAATAGCTGAAATAAGGTCTGTGGTGAACACAAGCTCAAGACACTTTGACTTTTTATTCTACAACTAAAATACACCCCCACTCGTGATTTTTTTGAAGCTGTTATGTGTCTTGAAAGTTGCTGTATGGTGACTGAGATGTATCAGGGGATAGTTTGAGAGCACAGCTGAAATGACTGTTATTGATTTTAATGAATTTAGGCAAGGACGGGTAGAGCCCAGGCAATCAGATCAATTATCGCATATTTACAGTTCCCTATTCCCTCTACTGCAGCCCCCCCCCCCCCCCCCGAATAATTATCAGTTAATTTCCTGCCAGTCGGCGTGCTGACAGGTAGGTGGCTATGTAAATCAGCGGCATCCGAGGAAGGCTGCGATGACTGGCAAGCAATGTTGTGTACTTCTCAGATTGCATAGGCTCTAAGTTAACACATTATAATTAGAAAAAAAACTGCACACCATCAAAAACAAGCAAAACATATAAATAATCCGCGATTGGAGCTGTGACATAAATCGCGCGTCTGGCTCGTCAGAGGGTGCATGGAGCTCACACTGCTAAAGCAACTGTTGAAAAGATGAGAGCTGAGAAAGGCTGCTTTTTCATCGGGCCCAAATTGGCTCTTTGAGAGCTGTGACACAATAGGGGGTGGATTGCTTCAGACCTTCATACATCCCACCATCAGTCAAACACTCCCACAGCTTAAGCTGAAAACGGTCATAGATGATTGTAGAGGATCATTTGCCCACTTTATGTTAAAGGGGTCACGCATGAGGAATCCACCTTGCTCTTTTAAGATCTGTTTGAAACTAAGGTGCAAAAATAACATTCTAAAAAACGTCAGAATCTCAAAAAATTTACATGAGACCACCCACATTTATATGTCAACATCGCCTATTCTGTGTTCAGAAACTTACCGTTGAAATAATGAAGATATGAAGCACACTGTAAAAAAAAGTTGCTGCCTTGAATTTGTAAGTACAATTAACTTTAATTACATTAAACTTGGCTTAACTTATTTTGATTAGTTAAAGCAATGTATATATATATATATATATATATATATATATATATATATATATATATATATATATATATATATATATATATATATTATATATATATATATATATATATATATATATATATATATATATATACTTCTTCTAATCTTTTTCATATAGATCATATCATTGGCATGATTTAAGATTTTTTTCCTGATTTATTTATTGCAGATTATTATTGCATCTCATGTTCATAAGCATAGTTGAATAATGCAGTATAAATATAATATCCTTCATTTCAGTGCAAGTTATTTTGTCGTATTGTTACATATATTTCAGAAATAAATAAACTAAACTAAACTAAACTAAACTAAACTAAACTAAACTAAACTAAACTAAACTAAACTAAACTAAACTAAACTAAACTAAACTAAACAAGGGGTATTCATCTTCAAGGAAGACAATGAATTTAGTGTGGGGCATTTAAATCAATAATTCTTAAAGGGGTGGCAAAACATGATTTCACTTTTCTACCTTTAGCTAGTGTGTTATGTTGCTGTTTGAGGGTGAACAACATCTGCAAAGTTACAACGTTTAAAGTTTAAAGTATAAAGTAAAGGGAGATATTTGCTCTTAAAGAAATCAATTTCTAAGGACTACAGCAAATGGGAACTACAGTAGAGTACGGATTGGGCTGCATTTTTCTGTCCGAGCCCGGCCCACGTCCGACAGAGCAGTAACCGAACCCGACCCGAGCCCAAAAATCTATTTTTTTCCCACATATACTAATGACACGTGTATAGCTACGTTTGTTTGTGTGGAAAGCCCGCTTTTCTTAAGCAACTGTAGGAAGGCATTCTGAAATGTTTACAGACGAGCGCATCAGCACGCGCATGGGGCATCAAACGTTACACAGAGCCCAATCAAATAGCCAACTGAAATTAAATGAACAAAGGTCTACTAAAAAAAGGCCCAAGCTAACAGAACAAAACCTTAACGTAACACAATTGAAATGCTTATTGGAATGAAAGTCACTCTTACCATTTTTCTCAAACTATATGGTTCCTAAACTGCAACATGGGATCTATTTACACAATCCATCCATCAAAGTTTAAGCTAATTGAGGTTTTATGCAGAAAAAAGAATTGCATCAACTGTGGATGGCTTCAAGGCTGTCCTCTTCTTCTCGATGGTCCTGCCAGCAGCGCTGAAGTTGCGCTCGTTGCTACTGCTGCTGGCTGGAATGACAAGGATGCCGCAGGCAATATGTACGCACGTGTTGCCCGTTGTTGTCACAGCGACATAAACTAATTTCCGCACACAGGAAGACAGATGTTCGGGTAATATTTTACTTTTTTTTAATCACAAAAACAAACCATTGCATCAAGTTAAATAGACCCATTGGCTATAATAAGCCGTTTTAAAATTCAAAGGTTCAATGCCTTATCGCCTCGACGTGACCGAGCCTGACCCGAACCCGAACGTCATTTCTAAATATCTGTCCGAACCCGGCCCGGCCCGTCGGGTACCGTCGGGCTCGGGTTGGGTATCCATTCTCTAAACTACAGCCTTTTCCTCCAGGGTAGCTGACATCAGCAGCTCTAATATTTACATAAACCCCTCCTCTGAGAATATTGAATAAGGGGGGGCGATGCCATTTTTTATTGCTGTGGAATGGTAGGCTGGAGCGCTGGTCATGTAATGATGACGAAACACTGTTATTTTCATCCCGATTGCAGGTACACTTTGTTCAGCCTTCCTGGGGACAGGGGAGTTAGGGATCAATGGTTAAAATTTAAATCTTGCTTTCTGTGCTGCACATTTCACAGAGGAAAGCGTCTCAGGTTACGTATGTAACCATGGTTCCCTGAGAGGGAACGAGACGCTGCGTCGAAACGCTAGGGGACGCCTCTGCGTGCCATGTCATGAAGCACTTGTGTAATCAGTCCAATAGCGGGACGATACGTCACGGGCGGGTGATGTCATCGACCAGGAAGCTATAAAGCATGCCCGGACCAAACAGTCACTAGCTTCTGGAAAAGTCGAACAAATCGATCACAGGCATGCCGGGAGTATGGCATCTCGACGCAGCGTCTCGTTCCCTCTCAGGGAACCATGGTTACATACGTAACCTGAGACGTTCCCTATCTCGAGGGAACTTCGAGCTGCGTCGAAACGCTAGGGGACCTCAATACCCACGCCGCCAGAGTCCCAAATGTCTGTATGTGTGAATCAACCCAGAAACACCCGGGACCCCGGTGTAGAGGCTACATCTAGATTGTAAAACCTCACAAATGTATGCGGAGAGGACCACCCAGCCGCATCACATACCTCTGACAATGAAACTCCCGAAATAAGAGCCATAGAGGCAGCCATACTCCTAGTGGAGTGGGCGCGGACCCTCATTGGTGAAGGATGTCCGGCCGACTCATAAGCGAGCGAAATAGCCTCGACTATCCACTTGCTAAGCATCTGCTTTGAAGCTGGTTTTCCCTTGCTCGGGGACCCAAAAACACACAAACAACTGTTCTGAGTTTCGCCACAGGGCAGCCCTGTGGACATATGCATCTAGGGCCCTGACCGGACATAGCAGATTTAGCTTCTCTTGGTCTTGACTAGTGAACGGAGGTGGACAGAAAGCCTGCAGCATTACTGGTCCCGGCACATTAGTCGGGACCTTGGGAGCATATCCTTCCCTCGGGAAGAGAAATGCTTTTACCATTCCTGGTGCAAACTCCAGACAAGAGGGTGCCACTGCCTAAGTAGGCACCCTCGAGCGTGCCGCAGGTCTGCGCCTCAAGGTACCACGAAGGAAACGCATGACCCAAGGGTGTTTCCCCAATGATGCATTATCTAATGGAATATGATAAGCAGATATCGCCGACACATATACTTTCAGTGTTGACGGAGATAACCCTGCGGAGAATTTTTCTTGTAGGAACTCAAGAACTGAACCGAACGGGCAGTTAACAGGGTCCAAAGCCTGGTGCGTACACCAGGCGACAAAAACTCTCCATTTGAGTGCGTAAAGTCTCCTTGTGGGTGGTGCTCTGGAGTGCAACATGGTCTCTATCACCTCAGTAGATAGACCCGTGTCTTATGAACTGGGCCCCCTCAGGGGCCAAGCCCACCGTTTCCACAGTTCCGGGCGCGGGTGCAGTACTGACCCCCCCGGCCTGCGAAAGAAGATCTCTCCTGACTGGGATTTTCCAGGGAGGACCTTCTAGGAGAGACATAATGTCGGCGAGCCATACTTGGCCCGGCCAGAGCGGGGCTACCAATAAAAGCTGAACCCCGTCCCGGCGGACGCTCTCCAGCACTCCTGGGAGCAATGCCAGAGGGGGGAAGGCGTACAGACGCAGCCTCGGCCACGTCTGTACCATTGCGTCCAGCCCAGCAGGGCTGGATGCGTGAGGGAGAAATATGCTGGACAGTGTGTCGTCTCTCGAGACGCAAACAGATCCACCTGGGCTCGCCCAAAGCGGATCCACAGCTCCTCCACCACCTCGGGTGGAGTCTCCATTCTCCCGGCATCACTCCCTGCCTCGACAGGGAGTCTGCCGCTACATACAGGACCCCCGGGATGTACATCGCCCTGAGCGAGAGCATCTTGCCGTGGGCCCATGTTAGCATATGACGCGTCAGCTTCCACACCCGACGCAATCTCAACCCCCCCTGGTGATTTATATACGAGACCACCGAAGTGTTGTCTGACCGAACTAACACATGGCGGCCCCGCAGGTCTGAGAGGAAGTGTTTGATTTTATATGATTGAAACACAGCCATCAGCTCCAGCTGGTTTATGTGCCAGGAGAGCTGACGGCCGCTCAGACCTTGGGCCGAGCGGCCACTCATGACCGCTCCCCAGCCAGTTAGAGAGGCATCCGTCGTTAGCGTTACGCGACGACAAGGAGCCCCCAGAACTGGACCTTGGGACAGGACCCAAGGATCTTTTCACTTCACTAAGGCACGTAGGCAGCGCCGCGTGACCTTGATCAAGCGAAAAAGGGTTTCCCCTCAGGGAGAACCCCTTGGTCCTGAGCCACCGCTGTAAGGGTCTCATGTACCGCAGGCCAAAAGGTACCCCGTTGGACGCTGCTGTCATCAGCCCTAACACTCTCTGAAAGTGTTTCACAGTGAGTGACTGACCTAGCTTTATCTGGTTCACGGTATCCAGGATCGTTTTTATCCTGGGAGGGGATAGCCGAGCCAACATTATTTTCGTGTCCCAGACTACCGCCAGAAAAGTAGTGCTGCAGCTTATAGGTGCCAGCACACATTTCTTTCCGTTCAACCTTAACCCCAACACTCTCATATGGGCGAGAACAGCATCTCAATGCTGAACACCCACTGTTTCGACTATGCTAACACCAGCCAATCGTCGATATAGTTGAGCACGCGAATGCCCTGGAGTCGCACCTGAGCCAGAGCTGCATTCACGCACTTGGTGAAAGTGTGGGGTGATTAAGCTAGGCCGAATGGCAGCACTCAATACTGGTAAGCTTCGCCCCCAAAAGCAAACCTGAAGACCTGTCTGTGCTGCGGAAGGATGGAGATGTGGAAGTATACATTTTTTAGGTCTATTGTGACACACCAGTCCTCGGACCTGACGTGACACACGATCTGTTTTATCGTGAGCATTTTGTTTAGCTGATGCAGATCTAAAAATAGGCCTTAACCCTCCATCCTTCTTTGGAACTATGAAGTACCGGCTGTAAAAGCCCGACTCTCTGCAGAGGGGAGGGACCCGTGTATAGCCTCTTTTCGCAGAAGAGTCTGTACCTCTCGTTCCATGACCAGAGGCTGCTCGGGGGTTACTACCGTAGGAGTAACCCTGCTGAACACGGGTGGGTGACCGAACCCTTTTTATAATGTGAGCAGGACCCATTCTGAGATATTCGG
This sequence comes from Pseudorasbora parva, assembly GCF_024679245.1. Taxonomy (NCBI): domain Eukaryota; kingdom Metazoa; phylum Chordata; class Actinopteri; order Cypriniformes; family Gobionidae; genus Pseudorasbora; species Pseudorasbora parva. The sequence goes on along the minus strand of NC_090173.1, from coordinate 43,241,573 downwards.
CAGAAGTTTCCACGCTGCCAGAAAATCTACTAAGGGAACCAGCCTCTCGAGGCTGGTCTCTGGATTTTCCTGGGTGGTCAGCCCGGTGTCCTGTAACGGATAACCGGCAGGTAGCAACCGAACTGACCGCCCCGGGGCCCTCACGAGAGGGCGCGAACATCCCCAAGCCGCTACGTTTCCGGGCGGACAAGGAGATATATGTTCGCCGGGGACCGCCGCGCCCTGAAGCACCAACGGTGGCAGGGTTGGCAGACCGGCCCCCCCCGATGGCACCGGGAAAGAGCGGGCGCCTCGGCGAGCCGCACTCTCCCGGAGGGGACTGCCATCGGAAGTCCTGCGCCTCTGACGTCAGGACTTCTTAGCCGAGGCCTTCCTAGCAGTAAGGACGGCCCTCAGATCCGCCCTACCACGGGAAGGTCCCGGCTGAGCGCGTCGCCCGGACCCCCGATCTCTCTGCGGGGGGGCCCCGAGCGGCCACGCTCTCTCTTTTGTTTTGCTTGGTGTAGGTTTGAGAAAGGATGTACTCGGCTGAGGCTGCCCCGCCCGACAGCCCCAGAGGGACATTTTGATTTATTTATTTATTTATTATATATATATATTTTTATATTTCACATCTCAATATCAATATCCCCCAGCAGGTCTGCTTGTTTTATATGCTTGCAGGGCAACCGCCGTATACAAACCGGCGGCCGCCTGATCTGCTGCCGAATATGCCCTACCCCCAAAGCCGACTTTTTTTTTTTTTTTTTTTTTACCGGCTTGTTGTGGGCAGCTGTGGGGCTGTGTGACGATGTGGACTCGGGGGAGAGATAGCTCGCAAGCGTCTCTTCCCCGCGAGACATCGTCGCCCTTTCTGAATGATAGATGCAGACCCATAATCTACGCGATGCCTCGGCAAACACGCGATCTGAGCCACTAAACTCAACCCCGTAATCTACACGCTGCCTCAGCAAGCGCGAGATCCGCGATCGAGTCATAGAATCTATATTGTAGACCCGTGATCTACACGCTGCCTCGGCAAACGCGAGATCCGAGCCACTAGATTCAGCCCCTCGTAATCTCAAACATACTGTCTGCTCGCCATTATATTGTTCTTTCTCTTTCTTATTTTATTTATATATTTATTTATTTTTTGGCGAACTTCTTGACACTCGGCCGGCCAGTCTAAACTTAACCTGGACACAGCGCGAGTTACACCAATAGCACCTCTTTTTATGAGTGTGTGTGTGTCGTTTTCTTTTGGCAGATCATCATCAGCGCTAACAACATCCAGTTCCTCGGAGCTGGAGTGCTGCTGCGCTTGTGCCTCAGCGCGAGCGGAAGAAAACCGCAGAGCGTGCTTCCAGCTCGCTAACTGAGGCATGAGATCCAGCGGGTAAAGGCAGAGATAGGGGATCACCCGTCTCTAACCCCGCCACTAGATCCAACTGCGATCCCCAGGACGCGAGCCTTCGCTGCGCCTCGGCAACAGCGGGACCCGAGCCCTGAGGACCGCGAGCCAAAGCACTCTCCTCGAAGAGTGCCCGGCGTGATCTTAATATGCGCATTGGGAGTCTCTCGCAATGCTCGCAGCCGACCCCCTCGAGAGCTGACTGGGCATGCTCGAGCCCCAAACACATCACACATTAGGACGTGTGTATCCCCACAGGGAGGAACACAACACCTATACTGACTTGCCATATTTCTTTCTTTCTTTCTTTTTTGAACACACACACAATAAATGGACATACAATTCACACAGAGCGCTTGTGAAGACACAGAAGCTAGTGACTGTTTGGTCCGGGCATGCTTTATAGCTTCCTGGTCGATGACGTCACCCGCCCGTGACGTATCGTCCCGCTATTGGACTGATTACACAAGTGCTTCATGACATGGCACGCAGAGGCGTCCCCTAGCGTTTCGACGCAGCTCGAAGTTCCCTCGAGATAGGGAACTTACAATCGTCGCACAATGGCTTGTCCTGAAAGATAGAGCAGTTCCAACTTTAAAAATAGAAGCTGTTTACGGGCCATAACCTATAAGTATGATTTATTTTTCGTTGATATGTTTTCCTGTAATAGTTTGTATTGTTAATTGTACGTTGTAGCAAGGAAGTAAACAAGTTGACAACACTGTTTGGCTCTGCAAACCAGTTTATTGACACGTGCGATCACATTCTAGGCTGGTCCTGCAGCGTACGATGACATATATGATTAGAACGTTCAGTCAAATTAAAAAATGTAAATCTGCTTTAGCGCATTGAGTGAGTGAGAGACAGACTGAGCTCAGTGTCTTTTAATGTTTATTTTAGGTTTCAAACATTCCAATTTACATTACACAATCACAAAAAAATGTCACATATATCAGGAGAAGTGGATGATCTTAAGTTGTAAATCCAGCAGACTCCATCTCCATCAGTGTTTAAACATATACCGGCGGCGCGGACGCCCAGAGGCCGTGATGACTTTACCGATAAGCTAACACAATCATTTTCTACCCTGTTCCCTCACGCAATGTCACATTAGTTGAATTCAGGGTGATTGGGACGCTTTTCCCAAGTCATCTCAATGCCAAAAAAGTCCCAATCACCTTGAATTCACCATATATCAGGAGAAGTGTATGATCTTGTGTTGTAAATCCAGCAGGCTCCGTCAGTGTTGTAAGTTAAACATATAATGGCGCAGACACCCACAGCCTGTGAAAACTTTACCGATCAACAAACACAACCCTTTTCGACCCTGCTCACTCACGTAATGTCACATTACATATATCAGGTGAAGTGGATGATCTTGTGTGACTCACTGTCAAAGTTGAAATCATATAATGGCTGCGCTCCACCCACAGCCCGTGATAACTTACCAATCATCAAACACGTGCATTAGGCGGTTAGCGCATCAGAACACAGTCAGCTAACCAATCTGAGCCCATTGATTATTTTTGAGGGACCGGCTTCATAGAACCCGGGAACCATCAGACTGGACAGAGCAGTGTAGAATACAGGTTAAATATATGAAAATATATTAAATTTTTTTTTTTAAACGACGCATGAACGCGTGTTAAAATGCACCCCACAAACACAATCAAGCCTTTGATAGAATGTGTTTTACCACCCCTTTAATAATTTCCCATAGCGCACCAAAAAAGCCTAAAAGAGTGAACAATTACCTAGTAAGCAGCTCAGTAGGTTAGTTGTAGGCATACTTTTTTTTTTTTTTTTTGATTGCTTAAATGAGGATTATTGCTGTGTACATTTTCCAGTATTTGTCCAAATGTGTTCTGGTATAATGGCACCCTACAAGAGCTGTTATTGTTATGCAAGTGCAGAGCCGTCATAAACAGCATGAAAATCATTCTTGACTGTGTTTAAACAGCATGGCTAAAATGACAGAAGGGCATTTCAAGTCCAAATCAATGCAGATTATTTATTTTTTTTCGGTAAAGAAGACGGCATCATCAAAAAAAAATTGCATCTTAAGAAATGGCATTTCAAAGAGCCCAATTGCACAATGATTTTACTGATTCCAAACAATTAAAGTAATGCAGTGCTAAATAAAGCAAAACAATAAAAGCTCTTTGTCCATTATGGCCTAGCTGTGCTTTTATTCAAGCATTTCTCTGGGAATGTAGGGACGGTGTCAACATGTCGCCCCCCTGCCGTACTGGATGACTGACAGGTGACTGTGTGCACTTGTTCCTATCATTTGCCCATGGCACAAGCCTCCCATCGCAACTGGAGCACTTACGGTAGCATGGCCTCTTTTTTTACCGCAGGTGGTCAAGCAGAGGAAAAGTATTTCCTCTCAACTTAAAAACCATGTCAATGAGGGGCTGTCAGACCACTTCCTCGCAGTCAAAATGTAAGCCCAGTGGTGATGTACACTCCTGAAATGGGTCAGTCCAATCTGGATTTTATGGCACCGCTGTAAGAAATGGGTCCACTTCACTTTTTTTTATTGGTCTACATTCTTCAGGGGCAGAATTTAGTCTGGAGGGCATTTTATCTTCCAGAGTTTCTGGACTGAGTGTTTGAAGCATTTACTGAGAAAAAAAAAATCAGGTTATAGCTATGTTTAGCAGTTTGAAAGTGAGGCCGTTCAGAACAGATGAACTGAGGAGTTTATTCATTTATTTCAGTGTGTCTTCTTCAGGTTGCACGTGGTTAGTGTTTATTTATTGATCCTGAGGTGGAGCCGTGGCATCAAGGTCCCACCCATACTCCTACAGACTCAATCGAACATTTGAACATTAGTTTGCATGATAAGAAAACGACAGAAACCAAAAAATATTTTGAAGTGTAATTCGATTTTTTCCCCCATTTAATTACAGGATGGAGTTTAAAGGTGGGGTAAGTGTTATTTCAAAACCGTTTTAGAAAAACGGACTCAAGTCAAGTCCAATAACAAACTTGTAGCCAATCAGCAGATAAGGGGAGTGTCTACTAATGATGGTGAGAAGAGAGTGCTCAGTGCACGTCATTATTCAAAACACATGACACAAATGACGGACATTAGCCGAGAACTAATACATGTTGGCTTTTGCTTGAATATGCGCGTCATGTTTGCTTGTTTTCTCCATTTGCGATCGTATTGTCGCTCACTTCAATGATGATAAAGACGATGTTTTAAGCATCAGCTCACAAAATGTGTCCGACAAGTAAGATACTATACTCCTAATACGGTCATAATATGTCATTAGCTGGACTATCATGCTCATGTATCGAGTTGTCATGAGAACCGTTTGTGTTTTTGTGATCGCTATAACTCTTATCTGGTCATAATTGTAATATGTCCGTTAGATGGACTGCCATTTATTTATTTATTTATTTATTTATTTATTTATTTATTTATTTATTTATTTATTTATTTATTTATTTATTTATTTATTTATTTATTTATTTATTTATTTATTTATTTATGCATTCTCTTTTCATGGTAATGCAACATGAAATGCCACAAAAAAAAAAAAAAATATATATATACACACACACACACACACACACACACACACACACACACACACACACACACACACACACACACACACACACACACACACACCTATACGGGTTTATGTGGTTTATGAGGACACTTCAGCCCAAACCAGTTTTTTGGTGTATTACAGGGACACCCCTTTCCACTTGCTCTACAGTGATGTGGAGGGTATCAAAAATTTTGTTTTGAGCCAAACAACACAGATTTCTCTTCAGAATTTGTATACACACAACACAACTTATAATATTACCACCTGACAATATACACAATTATGAGGACACATAATTAAGTGTCTAAGCCCCGCCTATGACAAAAAACGAAATTATAAGGACAGTGGATACACAACACACATAAATGACATTAATGTGTATTAGAGGGACAAACATGAATTAATGGGACATTGCAATACACAAACACAAACGTGAAGGCATTGTGCATTAAAAGGACACACCTGATTTATGAGGACAAATGAACACAGTACTGAGACTGCAAACACATCCACACCTGTGGGTCATACTCCAACACACAACCATTCTAAACTATGATATTCTGATATCTGAATATGCAACTATGTCTTTTACACTGTACTGCTATTTGTGTGATCACATGACCTTTAAACAGACATGAGGACATACGACAGTGCACACCTTCAGAGAACAAGAAGTTTATTAGTGCTCGTTTACAACATTACAGCTGTTGCCCTGACAATATTACATAAATCACAAGATACTTAAAACCTCTCATAAACATAATTAACAAAAATTGCTGAAAATAAATTAAAGGGTCCCCCCTCATGTTTTTTTCTAAACCTGTATGAGATTCTTTCTTCTGCTGAACACAAAGGAAGATATTTTGAAGAATGTGGGTGAGCAGACGGGTGACGGTAGCCATGAGTTCAATAGCACAGAAAAAACACTTCGGCAGACAATTTCAACATCCCTTTAAAGCTTTCAACAGAAGTTTAAGACATAGCCATACATTTGAACAAAACAGAATAAACAGCAGCGGCAACAGAAGAAAAAACAAACATGGGTAACACTTTATAATAACGTTCAGTTATAAGTTTAGATGATGAACTAAATCATTTACAAAACATAACTATACATTCATTAATGATTAATAAGTGATATGCTAACCATTAACAAATGTGCTGTTTATTATCAAAACAGATCAATAGTAGATGTTTGAGTTATTAGATGATGTACTATAATTAACACTTAAACATTATTGGAGTATTTATGTCAAACTTGTTTTAGTGTCATCTCAAACAATGGCTAATCTTGAACAAATGATGAACAGGCTATTAGTAAATGATCAGTAATGTATTGATGAATCCAAGTTTTCAGCTGGTGTGTGTTCAACTGCACACACATGCTAAAGCAGCATCATTGAGAAGAGTCGTTCCAGTCAGGGGACTGCAGTGTGTTCTGAATCTCTGCAGTCCTCTGTGTGGGATCTGGGATAATGTGAAGCGGTTTAATGTCCTCTGACACACACATCAGGTGATGAGCAGAAGTGTCAGAGGTCGAACCCTCACCGGTCAGCACTTACACTAGTGTTCAACACCTACTACAGGTGATGTGGAACTCATTTACAACCCTTTCTGCATCCCCTAATCTAAAGTGTACACTACAATTGTATACACATCACTTGTATATGAATATATGGTATAGCATTCCACTAAAAATGAATGAATGTATTAACCAATAACTTATAAATTACTTATAACTGAATTAACAAAACAGTCATAAAATGTTAGCATACTACTAACTCATTTATGAATGTCATGTTTTGTAAATGATTAGTTCATCATTATCTAATAACTTATAAGTGACTTATAACTGAACATTATTATAAAGTGTTACCAAACATTTAGCAAGTTTCATGTAAGCGATAATCCCTGATTCCTGACAAAGGCTCGCTGTTTTGCTGAAGCTGGACGCTCTGCAGTTTACCCGGTGAACTGTGCTCAGTTCTGCAGACTCCGCTGGAGGCCATATCTGCCGTTTTCTTCTTGCCTCGCCCCTTCAGAAGATTCAAGAATCCCTACAAAAGAGGAAAACAGATTCTTTAACCCATGGGGTGAAAACCACTTCCTTTCCTCCCAACTCGTCCCACTGTCCTCACCCTCATCTTTAGTCTAGAACTGATTAATAATCGGAGACAAAAGTGATGGGCTGCTGTTTGTTAAATACTTGTGTTTGTTGTGTGTGTGTGTGTGTGTGGCCTACACCTGGGTTATGAGGACGTGTTTTGTGAGGACACGTGACTTATGAGGACATTATCATAAGATGATGTTCCTGATGTTTTACTTGACTGAAGAACCTCAGTGTTGTGTGTGTGTGTGGCTTACACCTGGGTTATGAGGACACATGATTTATGAGGACATTATCATAAGATGATGTTCCTGATGTTTGACTTGACTGAAGAACTTCAGTGTTGTGTGTGTATGTGTGTGTGTGTGGCTTACACCTGGGTTATGAGGACACGTGATTTATGAGGACATTATCATAAGATCATGTTCCTGATGTTTGGCCTGACTGAAGAAACTCAGTGTTGTGTGTGTGTGGCTTACACCTGGGTTATGAGGACACATGATTTATAAGGACATTCTCATAAGATGATGTTCCTGATGTTTGGCCTGACTGAAGAACCTTAGTGTTGTGTGTGTGTGTGTGTGTGTGTGTGGCTTACACCTGGGTTATAAGGACACATGATTTATGAGGACATTATCATAAGATGATGTTCCTGATGTTTGACTTGACTGAAGAATCCCAGTGTTGTGTGTGTATGTGTGTGTGTGTGGCTTACACTTGGGTTATGAGGACACATGATTTATAAGGACATTCTCATAAGATGATGTTCCTGATGTTTGGCCTGACTGAAGAACCTCAGTGTTGTGTGTGTGTGTGTGTGGCTTACACCTGGGTTATGAGGACACATGATTTATGAGGACATTCTCATAAGATGATGTTCCTGATGTTTGACCTGACTGAAGAACCTCAGTTTTGTGTGTGTGTGGCTTACACCTGGGTTATGAGGACACGTGATTTATGAGGACATTATCATAAGATGATGTTCCTGATGTTTGACTTGACTGAAGAACCCCAGTGTATGTGTGTGTATGTGTGTGTGTGGCTTACACCTGGGTTATGAGGACACATGATTTATCATGACATTATCATAAGATGATGTTCCTGATGTTTGACCTGACTGAAGAACCTCAGTGTTGTGTGTGTGTGTGTGTGGCTTACACCTGGGTTATGAGGACACATGATTTATGAGGACATTATCATAAGATGATGTTCCTGATGTTTGACCTGACTGAAGAACCTCAGTGTTGTGTGTGTGTGTGTGGCTTACACCTGGGTTATGAGGACACGTGATTTATGAGGACATTATCATAAGATGATGTTCCTGATGTTTGACTTGACTGAAGAACCCCGGTTTTGTGTGTGTATGTGTGTGTGTGTGGCTTACACCTGGGTTATGAGGACACATGATTTATGAGGACATTATCATAAGATGATGTTCCTGATGTTTGACTTGACTGAAGAACCTCAGTTTTGTGTGTGTGTGTGTGGCTTACACCTGGGTTATGAGGACACATGATTTATGAGGACATTATCATAAGATGATGTTCCTGATGTTTGACTTGACTGAAGAACCCCGGTTTTGTGTGTGTATGTGTGTGTGTGTGTGGCTTACACCTGGGTTATGAGGACACATGATTTATAAGGACATTCTCATAAGATGATGTTCCTGATGTTTGGCCTGACTGAAGAACCTCAGTGTTGTGTGTGTGTGTGTGTGGCTTACACCTGGGTTATGAGGACACATGATTTATGAGGACATTATCATAAGATGATGTTCCTGATGTTTGACTTGATTGAAGAACCTCAGTGTTGTGTGTGTGAGTGTGTGTGTGTGGCTTACACCTGGGTTATGAGGACACATGATTTATGAGGACATTATCATAAGATGATGTTCCTGATGTTTGACTTGACTGAAGAACCCCAGTGTTGTGTGTGTATGTGTGTGTGTGGCTTACACCTGGGTTATGAGGACACATGATTTATAAGGACATTCTCATAAGATGATGTTCCTGATGTTTGACCTGACTGAAGAACCTCAGTGTTGTGTGTGTGTGTGTGGCTTACACCTGGGTTATGAGGACACATGATTTATGAGGACATTCTCATAAGACGATGTTCCTGATGTTAGACTTGACTGAAGAACCTCAGTTTTGTGTGTGTGTGTGTGTGTGTGGCTTACACCTGGGTTATGAGGACACATGATTTATGAGGACATTATCATAAGATGATGTTCCTGATGTTTGACTTGACTGAAGAACCTCAGTGTTGTGTGTGTGTGTGGCTTACACCTGGGTTATGAGGACACGTGATTTATGAGGACATTATCATAAGATGATGTTCCTGATGTTTGACTTGACTGAAGAACCCCGGTTTTGTGTGTGTATGTGTGTGTGTGTGGCTTACACCTGGGTTATGAGGACACATGATTTATGAGGACATTATCATAAGATGATGTTCCTGATGTTTGACTTGACTGAAGAACCTCAGTTTTGTGTGTGTGTGTGTGTGTGTGTGGCTTACACCTGGGTTATGAGGACACATGATTTATGAGGACATTATCATAAGATGATGTTCCTGATGTTTGACTTGACTGAAGAACCCCGGTTTTGTGTGTGTATGTGTGTGTGTGTGTGGCTTACACCTGGGTTATGAGGACACATGATTTATAAGGACATTCTCATAAGATGATGTTCCTGATGTTTGGCCTGACTGAAGAACCTCAGTGTTGTGTGTGTGTGTGTGTGGCTTACACCTGGGTTATGAGGACACATGATTTATGAGGACATTATCATAAGATGATGTTCCTGATGTTTGACTTGATTGAAGAACCTCAGTGTTGTGTGTGTGAGTGTGTGTGTGTGGCTTACACCTGGGTTATGAGGACACATGATTTATGAGGACATTATAATAAGATGATGTTCCTGATGTTTGACTTGATTGAAGAACCTCAGTGTTGTGTGTGTGTGTGTGTGTGGCTTACACCTGGGTTATGAGGACACGTGTTTTGTGAGGACATTATCATAAGATGATGTTCCTGATGTTTGACTTGACTGAAGAACCCCAGTGTTGTGTGTGTATGTGTGTGTGTGTGGCTTACACCTGGGTTATGAGGACACATGATTTATGAGGACATTATCATAAGATGATGTTCCTGATGTTTGACTTGACTGAAGAACCCCAGTGTTGTGTGTGTATGTGTGTGTGTGTGGCTTACACCTGGGTTATGAGGACACATGATTTATAAGGACATTCTCATAAGATGATGTTCCTGATGTTTGACCTGACTGAAGAACCTCAGTGTTGTGTGTGTGTGTGTGGCTTACACCTGGGTTATGAGGACACATGATTTATGAGGACATTATCATAAGATGATGTTCCTGATGTTTGACTTGACTGAAGAACCTCAGTTGTGTGTGTGTGTGTGTGGCTTACACCTGGGTTATGAGGACACATGATTTATGAGGACATTATCATAAAATTATGTTTCTGATGTTTGACCTGACTGAAGAACCTCAGTGTTGTGTGTGTGTGTGTGGCTTACACCTGGGTTGTGAGGACACGTGATTTATGAGGACATCATCATAAGATGATGTTCCTGATGTTTGACTTGACTGAAGAACCTCAGTGTTGTGTGTGTGTTTGGCTTACACCTGGGTTATGAGGACACATGATTTATGAGGACATTATCATAAGATGATGTTCCTGATGTTTTAGTTGACTGAAGAACCTCAGTGTTGTGTGCGTGTGTGGCTTACACCTAGGTTGTGAGGACACGTGATTTATGAGGACATTATCATAAGATGATGTTCCTGATGTTTGACTTGACTGAAGAACCCCAGTGTTGTGTGTGTGTGGCTTACACCTGGGTTATGAGGACACGTAATTACGGGGATATGGAATAACACACTTGAACACAACTCATGGTTGACTCAAAGTGCTGTCCAATACACATGAAGACAAACATAATAGAAAGAGAACACAAACAATACAGTAGATAAGTTATACCTGGTTAAAAGCTAACCCTAACCCTAATTATATGTAGTAAAAAGTTACAGTTAACCTCTAGTCTGGCTAACTCTGACCCTGATCATAACAGAAGTAGGTAGTAAAAAGTTATAGTTAACCTCTAGTCTGGCTAACCCTGACCCTGATCATAACAGAAGTAGGTAGTAAAAGTTATAGTTAACCTCTAGTCTGGCTAACCCTGACCCTGATCATAACAGAAGTAGGTAGTAAAAGTTATAGTTAACCTCTAGTCTGGCTAACCCTGACCCTGATCATAACAGAAGTAGGTAGTAAAAGTTATAGTAGACCTATAGTCTGGCTAACCCTAACCCTGATCATGACAGAAGTAGGTAGTAAAAGTTATAGTTAACCTCTAGTCTGGCTAACCCTAACCCTGATCATAACTGAAGTAGGTAGTAAAAGTTATTGTTAACCTCTAGTCTGGCTAACCCTAATCCTGATCATAACAGAAGTAGGTAGTAAAAGTTATAGTAGACCTCTAGTCTGGCTAACCCTAACCCTGATCATAACAGAAGTAGGTAGTAAAAGTTATAGTAGACCTCTAGTCTGGCTAACCCTGACCCTGATCATAACAGAAGTAGGTAGTAAAAGTTATAGTTAACCTCTAGTCTGGCTAACCCTGACCCTGATCATAACAGAAGTAGGTAGTAAAAGTTATAGTAGACCTATAGTCTGACTAACCCTAACCCTGATCATGACAGAAGTAGGTAGTAAAAGTTATAGTTAACCTCTAGTCTGGCTAACCCTAACCCTGATCATAACCGAAGTAGGTAGTAAAAGTTATTGTTAACCTCTAGTCTGGCTAACCCTAATCCCGATCATAACAGAAGTAGGTAGTAAAAGTTATAGTAGACCTCTAGTCTGGCTAACCCTGACCCTGATCATAACAGAAGTAGGTAGTAAAAGTTATAGTAGACCTCTAGTCTGGCTAACCCTAACCCTGATCATAACAGAAGTAGGTAGTAAAAGTTATAGTTAACCTCTAGTCTGGCTAACCCTAACCCTGATCATAACAGAAGTAGGTAGTAAAAGTTATAGTAGACCTATAGTCTGGCTAACCCTAACCCTGATCATGACAGAAGTAGGTAGTAAAAGTTATAGTTAACCTCTAGTCTGGCTAACCCTAACCCTGATCATAACCGAAGTAGGTAGTAAAAGTTATAGTAGACCTATAGTCTGGCTAACCCTAACCCTGATCATGACAGAAGTAGGTAGTAAAAGTTATAGTTAACCTCTAGTCTGGCTAACCCTAACCCTGATCATAACCGAAGTAGGTAGTAAAAGTTATTGTTAACCTCTAGTCTGGCTAACCCTAATCCTGATCATAACAGAAGTAGGTAGTAAAAGTTATAGTAGACCTCTAGTCTGGCTAACCCTAACCCTGATCATAACAGAAGTAGGTAGTAAAAGTTATAGTAGACCTCTAGTCTGGCTAACCCTGACCCTGATCATAACAGAAGTAGGTAGTAAAAGTTATAGTTAACCTCTAGTCTGGCTAACCCTGACCCTGATCATAACAGAAGTAGGTAGTAAAAGTTATAGTAGACCTATAGTCTGACTAACCCTAACCCTGATCATGACAGAAGTAGGTAGTAAAAGTTATAGTTAACCTCTAGTCTGGCTAACCCTAACCCTGATCATAACCGAAGTAGGTAGTAAAAGTTATTGTTAACCTCTAGTCTGGCTAACCCTAATCCTGATCATAACAGAAGTAGGTAGTAAAAGTTATAGTAGACCTCTAGTCTGGCTAACCCTGACCCTGATCATAACAGAAGTAGGTAGTAAAAGTTATAGTAGACCTCTAGTCTGGCTAACCCTAACCCTGATCATAACAGAAGTAGGTAGTAAAAGTTATAGTTAACCTCTAGTCTGGCTAACCCTAACCCTGATCATAACAGAAGTAGGTAGTAAAAGTTATAGTTAACCTCTAGTCTGGCTAACCCTAACCCTGATCATAACAGAAGTAGGTAGTAAAAGTTATAGTAGACCTCTAGTCTGGCTAACCCTAACCCTGATCATATCAGAAGTAGGTAGTAAAAGTTATAGTAGACCTCTAGTCTGGCTAACCCTAACCCTGATCATAACAGAAGTAGGTAGTAAAAGTTATAGTTTACCTCTAGTCTGGCTAACCCTAACCCTGATCATAACAGAAGTAGGTAGTAAAAGTTATCGTTAACCTCTAGTTAGGCTAACCCTAACCCTGATCATAACAGAAGTAGGTAGTAAAAGTTATAGTAGACCTCTAGTCTGGCTAATCCTAATCCTGATCATAACAGAAGTAGGCAGTAAAAGTTATAGTAGACCTATAGTCTGGCTAACCCTAACCCTGATCATAACAGAAGTAGGTAGTAAAAGTTATAGTTTACCTCTAGTCTGGCTAACCCTAACCCTGATCATAACAGAAGTAGGTAGTAAAAGTTATCGTTAACCTCTAGTCTGGCTAACCCTAACCCTGATCATGACAGAAGTAGGTAGTAAAAGTTATCGTTAACCTCTAGTTATGCTAACCCTAACCCTGATCATAACAGAAGTAGGTAGTAAAAGTTATAGTAGACCTCTAGTCTGGCTAATCCTAATCCTGATCATAACAGAAGTAGGCAGTAAAAGTTATAGTAGACCTATAGTCTGGCTAACCCTAACCCTGATCATAACAGAAGTAGGTAGTAAAAGTTATAGTTTACCTCTAGTCTGGCTAACCCTAACCCTGATCATAACAGAAGTAGGTAGTAAAAGTTATCGTTAACCTCTAGTCTGGCTAACCCTAACCCTGATCATGACAGAAGTAGGTAGTAAAAGTTATAGTTAACCTCTAGTCTGGCTAACCCTAACCCTGATCATAACAGAAGTAGGTAGTAAAAGTTATAGTTAACCTCTAGTCTGGCTAACGCTAACCCTGATCATAACAGAAGTAGGTAGTAAAAGTTATAGTTAACCTCTAGTCTGGCTAACCCTAACCCTGATCATAACAGAAGTAGGTAGTAAAAGTTATAGTAGACCTCTAGTCTGGCTAACCCTAACCCTGATCATAACAGAAGTAGGTAGTAAAAGTTACAGTTTACCTCTAGTCTGGCTAACCCTAACCCTGATCATAACAGAAGTAGGTAGTAAAAGTTATCGTTAACCTCTAGTTAGGCTAACCCTAACCCTGATCATAACAGAAGTAGGTAGTAAAAGTTATAGTAGACCTCTAGTCTGGCTAATCCTAATCCTGATCATAACAGAAGTAGGCAGTAAAAGTTATAGTAGACCTCTAGTCTGGCTAACCCTAACCCTGATCATAACAGAAGTAGGTAGTAAAAGTTATAGTTTACCTCTAGTCTGGCTAACCCTAACCCTGATTATAACAGAAGTAGGTAGTAAAAGTTATCGTTAACCTCTAGTCTGGCTAACCCTGACCCTGATCATGACAGAAGTAGGTAGTAAAAGTTATAGTTAACCTCTAGTCTGGCTAACCCTAACCCTGATCATGACAGAAGTAGGTAGTAAAAGTTATCGTTAACCTCTAGTCTGGCTAACCCTAACCCTGATCATAACAGAAGTAGGTAGTAAAAGTTATCGTTAACCTCTAGTCTGGCTAACCCTGACCCTGATCATAACAGAAGTAGGTAGTAAAAGTTATCGTTAACCTCTAGTCTGGCTAACCCTGACCCTGATCATGACAGAAGTAGGTAGTAAAAGTTATCGTTAACCTCTAGTCTGGCTAACCCTGACCCTGATCATAACAGAAGTAGGTAGTAAAAGTTATCGTTAACCTCTAGTCTGGCTAACCCTAACCCTGATCATAACAGAAGTAGGTAGTAAAAGTTATCGTTAACCTCTAGTCTGGCTAACCCTAACCCTGATCATAACAGAAGTAGGTAGTAAAAGTTATCGTTAACCTCTAGTCTGGCTAACCCTGACCCTGATCATGACAGAAGTAGGTAGTAAAAGTTATCGTTAACCTCTAGTCTGGCTAACCCTAACCCTGATCATAACAGAAGTAGGTAGTAAAAGTTATCGTTAACCTCTAGTCTGGCTAACCCTGACCCTGATCATAACAGAAGTAGGTAGTAAAAGTTATAGTTAACCTCTAGTCTGGCTAACCCTGACCCTGATCATAACAGAAGTAGGTAGTAAAAGTTATAGTTAACCTCTAGTCTGGCTAACCCTGACCCTGATCATAACAGAAGTAGGTAGTAAAAGTTATCGTTAACCTCTAGTCTGGCTAACCCTAACCCTGATCATAACAGAAGTAGGTAGTAAAAGTTATCGTTAACCTCTAGTCTGGCTAACCCTGACCCTGATCATAACAGAAGTAGGTAGTAAAAGTTATAGTTAACCTCTAGTCTGGCTAACCCTAACCCTGATCATAACAGAAGTAGGTAGTAAAAGTTATCGTTAACCTATAGTCCGGCGGCCCGCCACATTCTAATCTGCCCCGATTTTACCAGATTTTAGTTTGACTGACAGATGCTTTGCCAAAGCAATTGAGTAAAACACAACTTCAAAGAAACTGAAAAAAAAATATGTTTGGTTTATTATGAAACTGATAATGAACCAAAAATTAAATTTTTTACATTGCTGAAATGAAATAAGTATTCTGTTTCTACATATTTATGTAAAAGAGAAGCGCACACTTTGCTCATGCAAACAGCTTCTGATCTGGTGTTTTCAGCGTATCAGGTCACAGTAACACACACACACAACACTGAGGTTCTTCAGTCAAGTCAAACATCAGGAACATCATCTTATGAGAATGTCCTCACCAATCATGTGTCCTCATAACCCAGGTGTAAGCCACACACACACAACACTGGGGTTCTTCAGTCAAGTCAAACATCAGGAACATCATCTTATGATAATGTCCTCATAAATCATGTGTCCTCATAACCCAGGTGTAAGCCACACACACACACACACCACTGAGGTTCTTCAGTCAGGTCAAACATCAGGAACATCATCTTATGATAATGTCCTTATAAATCATGTGTCCTCACAACCCAGGTGTAAGCCACACACACACATACACACACAACACTGAGGTTCTTCAGTCAGGTCAAACATCAGGAACATCATCTTATGAGAATGTCCTTATAAATCATGTGTCCTCACAACCCAGGTGTAAGCCACACACACACACACACACACACAACACTGAGGTTCTTCAGTCAAGTCAGACATCAGGAACATCTTCTTATGATAAGGTCCTCACAAAACGTGTAAGCCACACACACCTGACATACTGTGATGCATTTAAAGTCAGGAACATTACCTTGGATAATATGAATCTTTAAAATAATCTTACAAATGCTAAATAGGTTATGTAAAGTTTACAGTACCGTGCATTTCCTTGGCCACTCAGAATCGCCGTAATTGTGTGATATCTTCACCAGGACAGATGCTCCTTACAGCAAATAGGCAAACGTGAAGTTTTTCTATCCACACGGATCGTCTTCATCCAGTTGTTTGGATTCATATGTTCAGAGATTACAAGTCATCCAAAGGGAACTGTCATCTCGGGCTGATCAACACTAAATAAATGACAATTCAACTTTCAATTAAGAATTCTTATTCCTGTTAGACACAAAAAAAGACAATATCAGTGATGAAAATCTAATATCATCAAATATATTCTTTGTGATCACCAATCATTTAATAGTTTAATAGTGTTTGGTATTAAGATGTGTTTTGGACGATCGGATCAAAAGTGGATGATGCTCAACACAGGTGTAAATGGGGTTTAAAACATTTTGAGCTTGTCAACTTTCAACCACTTCCAGAAGTTGGAAAACTCATTCGACCAGATTGCTTTCGTAGTGTAACGTCTGTGTGGTTGAATGTGTTCGAACAGTCACAAAAGACCGCCTGCTCTCCGCTGAATGACCTAATGTGGAAACTAGAGATGCTTCGATACCAGTATCGGTATCAGCCCAAAATACCAGAGAAAGATGAAATAAATGCATCTAATTAACAGAATATTAAACAAAATTAAATATCCATACTATAGCTGCTGTGCACAAGCTGATGAGTGAAACACGCAGAGTGGATTGAGCTGACGTTTTTCACAGACATCGCTGAAAATGATGGCCCATAATTACACAGACTTCTGTTGCATGCACTTGACTGCTAACCCACTCACCAGGACACATTTGGATTAAAAATACATTGTATATGCAAATAAAAAAAGGTTGAAGGTTACATTACATTTTAATATAAGATGTAAAATTTTTATTTGACATAAGAAGACACAGATATGACAGTTAATACATTTAAAAATACTGTTCACCTCTGGCTTTGTTGATCAGTTATTTTAGGGTTTTGATCTTCTCTTGAGTCTTTGACTAGGCTAGGCATTAAGGGTGTGAACCTACACTGGTCTCACGGTTCGGTTCGATTCGATTATGATTATCATGCCATCGATTCGGTTCGATAACACGATTCAGCACACTGCACTGACGATGCACTTCTTCCTCATGTATATCATTTTGTCAGTCAGTTATATGAACTGAACCTTTTATTTTACCTGCTCAAAGAAAACACACTTCTTTAATGTATCAAACATGAAACAAAACGTAAAAACATAAAACGTTTTGTGACCAAATGTAAATAAATCGTTTTGATAAATCAGATATATCTAATCTGTAAAAATGCATGAAATGACCAGGTGTAAACATGCCCTTTAAGAACTCGAACGTTGATATAATTAGATTTTTGGCTGAGCTGGGTCCACCTTGTCACTGACAGGCGTTAACAGCTCACGATGAAAATGGCTAACGTGGTTTCTCAAGTTAGTGGTATTACCCCATGCACATTTTATTTGTGCGTGACATAATTTACACACAGCATGTGTGTTCTCCAGGTCGTGCTTACCAGGTTGTTCAAAAAATCCGAAATGTGCCCAGATGTTTGCTTTTAAAATAGTTGGAGCATTTTTAACTACTCACACTCGTGTCTCGCCTCCCTCTGCCTTTATATGCTACCGCGACAATGCACATACACGACAAATGATGGCAGAAAAGCGACAGTACATTATAATAGGTTATGGTCTATTACTGAACTGATACCGAATCGTCCTTGTCTGCATCGCGATGCATCAAAAAAACAAATAATTTCGACAGCCCAACTAGGCATGTTTCCTATTAATTGTCCTAGGAACCTCTAAGTTTATTTTAATTTTTGTGTATTTTGTATTACTCTATAATGTTGTAGTTGAAGGTTATTTAAAAATATACAAAACAGGCCAAAAGTTTGGACACGCTACTATTTGTAATGTTTTTGAAAGAAGTTTCTTCTGCTCATCAAGCCTGCATTTATTTGATCAAAAATACAGAACAAAAATTAATATTGTGATATATTATTACAATTTAAAATATTTGTTTTTCAATGTATTCTACTTTAAATGATCATTTATTTCTGTGATCAAAGCTGATTTTTCAGGATGGTTCCTCCAGTCTTCAGTGATCATGATCCTTCAGAAATCATTCTCATATTCTAATTTATTATGAGTGTTGGAAACAGTTCTGCTGACTAATATATTTGATGAATAAAAGGTTCAAAAGAACTGCATTTATTCAAAATAAAAACATATTTTCAAATAATATAAATCTCCTTTACTATCACTTTTTATCAATTTAACACATCCTTGCTGAATAAAATTATTGATTTATTAAAAAAAAGAAATAAAAAAATGACTGACCCCAAATGACTGACCAGTATTGTATACAGTTGTTACAAACGATTTCTATTTTTAAAACATTTGCTTCTTTTTTTTATTTTTATTTTTTTTACTTTTTATTCATCAAAGTATTATAAAAACATATCACAGGTTATGAAATAATATTAGTCAGCAGAACTGTTTCCAACACTCATAATGAATCCTCATCTGAGAATGATTTCTGAAGGATCATGATCACTGAAGACTGGAGGAATGATCCGGAAAATACAGCTCTGATCACAGAAATAAATCATCATTTAAAGTAGAATAAATTGAAAAACAAATATTTTAAATTGTAATAATATATCACAATATTAATTTTTTTCTGTATTTTTGATCAAATAAATGCAGGGTTGATGAGCAGAAGAAACTTCTTTCAAAAACATTACAAATAGTAATGTGTCCAAACTTTTGGCCTGTACTATATATATATTGAGCCCTGCAAATATAGGGAGTTACTTTCAAGTCCTGCCTCTTTTGTTATAAAATTAAGTTGTTATGGGGAAAAATAATGTCTAAAATAAAGTCTGGCCCACCAGGAATTTCAATGGGCCCACCCTGCATCTCAAAGCTGGAGCCGGGCCTGTAATACAGCAATAGCATGAACAGTGGAAGTAACTGTAGCTCCTATAATACAGTTTAACAGGCATAATTAGGCATGCAAATAACTGAAGGATATCTATTTGCTAAGCCAACTCAATTTGATTCATATTCTTTTGGTTTCTCTATTCATTATTTTTAAAAATGAAAAATGCAATGAAAATACAAGTTATTGGTACTATTGGTAAGTTGGAAGTTCGTTCTGGAAAAGTGGTATCAGTTCATCCCTAGCGTAAACATTACAGGACGTGTGCAAGACAGTCAGCTAATTACCCAAGTTACCCAAGAGAAAAAACGTAGAGCACAATGTTCTCTCTCACCATTTCTTGATTTCTGACACATTCACAGTGTTCGGCTGGTCTCCGGTCACGTTCATGTGTAAATTGCGTGAGATAATTTTTGTCCATTAGAACAAAAGACCCGAAAAAGCCCATACATTTACTCACCCATACACCCTCCCTTTGAAGAAACCAGGACAGAAGTGGTTGAAAATGAATAAAAGAGACTGACTAAAACACCAAGTGTAAACGGGAATGTGTGTCCCTCATCTACTTGAGATCCGATCGACCAAAACGCATCTTAATACCAGGTGTAAATTAGGGATGCACAATTTATTGCCACCATATCGTTATCATCCAATAAATGGACATTATTAATGTTAACGTTATCAATCCGATATGAAAATTATGCCGATATATATAAGCTGATAGATCATGTAATTTTCCTTCAGCCGAGACTTCAGATGCGCAGTATTCATCATGATGGTTTTGAATTGCTTGATATGATTGGAATCACTTTTTTTTAAATGTAATGTAAGGGGGGGCTTACATTAGCTTACATTGTTGCAGCCATTAAAATAGTTCAGTTTTGTTTTTAATGTCAAAGTAGTTATATTTTGTTTCGTTTCATTGTTAAGTTAATTTAGAAAAATGTTTAGAGCAATTTTTTGTTTGTTAAATTAAAGTTTACATTTTTTTAAGTGACGACCAAGCGGCCAGTGGCCAACAGTGAGTAAACCGCATGTTTAATCAATTTAGCCTCTCAAATCAACTATTGACTTGTCTTGCCTATAATAAAATCCATAGATTTAAAACACTTCAAGCATCACAATGTTAGTTAATTTAGCCTACTATAATATTACCTCCACATTAAAAAGGCATTTTTGACGAGCTGAGGCAGGCTGATGCTGCTCGCAACGGCACTCACAAACAAAACGAGCTAAACAATCTAAACAAATACAAAAATAAAAGAACATGCAGTTTGTATTATACCTTACACCTCTGCAAAATGAATATAAATCAGATCTTAAATTCCCACGGTATAGCCTATATTTAACGGAGTTCACAGCAACGAAAGCAAAAGATTCAAGATGCATTTTATTCAGCAGCTCAAAGACCGCAAAATGAAAGAGCGAAGCACTGGTAAGATCATTTATTAATTTTTATTGAAGATGATTGTGTTTTTGAGCATCTAAGACTTAGACTACGACCATTTGCGTTGGCTTGCTTTACCCTTTTGCGGCGATGCGTGTTGCAGCTCCATCATATCTATCTGACTACAACCTATAGCCCATAACACGCTCTCACACACATTTATTATTTTAACCATTTGCCAGGAGTAAAATTTACACGTGGTTTAAGATACCTGGTCAGAGAAAATGAATGAAGAAATCATTTGTAAAAAGGCCCTAACTCTAGCAGCTGCTGAAGAAACGCGCGCTGCTGCTGGCGCTGGACTCTTTAACCCTGAGCGAGCATGTCTTGACAGTCGAGTAAGCTATCATGGTCTCATGATGTTTCCACCAGTGCAGCACATCTCATTGTTCCTTTTAATTAATCAAATAAATATAAAACAAATGAGAAGCCTAAAAAGGTCCGAAGCCCGGCCCACATTTAGGTATGACGTGAAAATTAGCCCGAAGTCCGGCCCTAGGGGCGTAAAAAAGTCGGGCTCTGCTCTAGTGTGAATCTAGGTTCTATTGTTGAGCTGTACTGTATGTTCTGCTGTTTGCACAATAAAATAAAAACGTGAAAAAAGTATTTTTAACGGGTCACAGATACTCGTCGGTTGTATTTTTATGTAATGCTAATTCAATGTTATAATCTTATCAGTTAACTGTTAATAATCGATTAATAAGCATCGCTTGTCGGTCGGGAAAATTAACCGAAATGAGCATCCCTAGTAGAGAGGTTTATATAAAGGGGTTTGAGTGATCAATTATCAGTATTTACATTTCTCTCCGATATGGCAGGAAATTAATGTGGAGGATTTGAACTGTGAAGATGATTGACGGCAGTTTAAACTGTGATATGATGCACATAACTAAGCAACAGAGTCCGTTAAAGATAATAAAGTAGTATGTCCCAAAACTTGCATACTCTTCTGCTACACACTCAAAAGGATATACTTTTGTTCACAAAAAGAGTATACTTTTAGGACGTAGTATAAGTAGGCGAATTGGGACGCAGCGTATGTCTTTTGGAATTAAAGTGCGCAGTGAACTGCCTTGAAACTCGAGCTGGCGCCGGCTGTTCTTCCCTGCCAAAAAACAGAATGGGTCACGTGACCTCCAGAGCTCTATAGGATGCGTTTGGTTCAGTTAATTAACGTTGGAGTAAAGCGCTTTATAGTACCGTTGATCATCTTTAGCTTCAGCACGTACTGCTCAAACAGTGATGCACAACATTAATAACTACTGGGACTGTCCTATACATAACATTACACTAAGAACACTCTTGTAATAAAATGCTGTTAATTCTTTGGGATTAGATGTTGTGTTTCAGTGCGTTGTTGCAGAAGGGCAATTCTACAACAGGAGTTACACAGATTAGCATGTAACTTAGTCAAAGCTTCACTTGAGCATTTGCGTAATTTTTTGCAGATATAAGCAATATAGCGTGTTTCATTGAGTTAATAACCCGCAGCACATCATTGTACGAGTGATCATCTTAATCTTTAGCGCACGCTCTGTAGCAATGCACAACATTAATAACATATGATTGGGGTTGTCATATTACATTATAATAGTATACACTAATGTAATAAGTTGTAAAGTCTTCGGGTTTAGTTGTTGTGTTTCATAGGAAGAGCGCTATTCTGACTACATAACTTAGATCATCTGTGTGTGATTTTGTGCAAATATAAGTTGCAATACCATGTTGATTTTGTTCAAATATCTGCATTATCGTATACAGGATGTGTTCTGTTGAGTAAATAACCTGGTAGCAACGTGGAGACTTATCCATGGCACATGCATTTTGATTCTTTATAGCCTAAGTCATGCTGGCCAATGACTTGTTTGCATTATTTAGTTTTTTTTTTTTTGTTAGGCAGTGGGTGTTTTTGGTAACACTTTACAATGAGGTCTCATTTGTTAATGCATTAACTAACATGAACTAATATAAAGCAATAACCTTTGGTAATGGTAGTTATGTTGAATGAAAATGTTGAGATTAACATGAACTAAGGTTCATAAATCCTGTAGAAGCATTATTCATTCATTGGTGGATCATGTTAACTGATGATAATAAAATCAAACCTTATTGTAAAGTGGTACAATTTGTTTTATTATACAGAATTGGCCATAGGAGTGTAAAACTAATTTTAAAAGTTAAGGAATCTTACACTAGTACAAACTGTACTCCATATGTTTGATTTATGTTAAAGTGTTTGGGATATGGCTTTTTTTTATGGTGAGCCTTTAGTTTTTGTAATCAGGTGCTCAAAGTATATAAAAATTTGTATTTAGGTATAGGTCAATATATTGGTTATTTATATCGGCTTTCTGATATAAATAATTATCATTATCGGGCAAAATGTTCATATCGGTGCATCCCTATTGTAAACAGGGCCATAATTACAAACTTACATACACATCAAACACTTACCAGAGGAGTTTTCCATCATAATGAAGCACAAAGATGAACACTTTCAGAGCGTCATAAAGATATGTTATTTGCCTCCGCTCTCATTCTTCTTTGCTTATGAGTCTTGTCTGTATTCCAGCAGGAAATCTGCCTTCTCAAACTCAGTACAACTGAACAACAGAAGAAAAACATCACTGTAAACAACATATGTATCTGGCACAGCTTTATTAAACAAAATATTTTCACATAAACTTAGCTCTATCAGACCATTCTCTCTTCTGAAGGGAAAACTGTACAGCCTCCTCCAGCGCATTATCTGATGTGTCTGCTGTCATAAAGAAAAACATCTATAATTATGACCATTGCATTTAATTTAACATTATTCAGCAAGATTGTTTTCATTATAAACATTAATACTTACAGTTCTATTGGTACAGAGTATATTTTATTACATTCAGGAGGAATAAAAGCATATATTGATTTCCTAGTTTCTTAAAAATGATAATAATAGTAACTTTAAACCGAGCTAACATTAAACTACAGTACTATTTACAGTAGCATGTCAGGATACTTTATCCCCTTCACAGATTGTAGTCATGACAACGCATTGTTACGATGGCTAGACTGATGTATGTGCTCAAAATAAGTTATTTACAATTATATTGGAATCTAAAACAAGTTAAATATGACAAGCATCTCTGATTCTCTGGGATCAGAATGACTCTATGCTAGCCCCGTTAGCATCAGGTGCTAGTTGCTTTCTGACTGTAAAACGAGCAGAAAATACCTTATAAAACACACACAAACAAGCCAAAATGAGCCACAAGCGATTAAACAGCAGATTAACTTACCTTTCTTTTAATAGTTGCTTCAAACAGGTCCAAATCACAGAAGTTTTCTCAGGTGGTTTCAATCCAGTCCAAACAGGAAATTAACCGATTATATGATATTATAATATATTTAAGGATTACATTTCATCGAGGGATCACTCTACGTTAAAAAATATATTTGACAGTTCATCAATTGTAGACAATAATGCTTAAATAATGAGTAAATTACATAAATCCACTTGTATAAGGAAATTAGATGTAGGCTACACACTGGGTCTGAGAAATTCCGACATTATGAGGACTTCAGGCGGTCAGCCAATCAGAAGCTCCGATTCCTTACACGAGAGTGAATATTTATGAGGGGTGCAGTACCGCAGACCCACGTCCAGGGGCGCTGTCTCGATACACAGCTGATACACAAAATCAGGTCTATGTGAATTATAAGGACTTTAGCTGAAATTCTGGATTTTAGCTCCCCCTATGTATAGAAACACTTCTACACTGTTAGAATTATGAGGACATCGGCCCTGTCCTCATAATTCAAAATGTCCTCATAATGTGGCGTGTATTCAGGTGAAATGTCCCCGTAATACACATAGGCGCACACACACACACACACACACACACACACACACACACACACACACACACACACACACACACACACACACACACACACATTTAAACAAGAATAAACAAACAAAAACAACAATAATGCAATAATGACAACTTTTAAAACAAAAACAACGACGAAACCATCATTGTTATAATTTTAACAATTTTTACATTCATTTTTGTACAGATTAAATATCTTCTTTTTATACTTATATTTAAATTTAAGAATATTTGAACAACATTTTAATTCATTTTCTAGATAATTCCATCTTTTCACACCAGAAACTGAAACACACATTTGTTTGAGCGTATTTCCAGCAAAAGGTTGTTTAAAATCATAATTTTTCTGCTTGTCTCACGATTTAAAGTAAAAAGGGTTTGCAATCCATGCGTTAACATGCTGCGTTTTGCTTTATATACAACTAATATATATTATACTCTATACTAATATACGAATATCATGCTTGTGTACTATCGAATTGTTCATCAGAACGGTTTGTGTTTTTGTGATAGAAGGATAGAAGACATTTTTTATTGAATATTCAACCTGGATTGAGGATCGAAATGGGATCGAAATGCTGTGGCTTCACTTTTCAGGACTTGTGTGGCACACATTGAATGTTTCTCATTTCTTATTTATGCATCCACCTGTCCCTTCCTTGCTTTCTTTTCTCTCATCATTCTAAACAACTCTGTCTTAAAAACAACCATTTCTGGGTTATTTGGCAATCCAACGCTGGGTAAATATTGGACACGTTCTAAAAAAGAACATGAAAAAACACTTAGGGTAGTTTGCAGCAATAATTAACTAAGTTTAACACTAATCAAGGATTTGTTGATCTGGGTTTTATTTTAAATCGAGTCGTGTTGCACCACTTCATTTTAAACAGATTAAATATGTAGGAAGACCATTAGGATTAAAGGGCTGATCATGCAGCACAGGCGGAGGGTGAACTGACGTCAAGTTAAGATGCTTAATCGGTGCAACCCACCCTTAAAGTGCCTCAATATACTAAAACTATGATTTTAAAATATACATTATTTTTTAGTTTACACCTTTTTAATGACGCATTCTAGGCTATATACAGGCAGGCATTTAGCCCAGAAGATGAACACAATTTTTTATAGTGGGTTTTGATGGGGAAAACACTTAATGAGAAACCTTGTGTTGTGTTTATGTTCTGTGTTCATTTGCTTGCCTTTGCAAAGTATGCATTATCAATGGGGTGTATTTTGAATTTGGTCTTTTAATATCACTGTCTGATTGCATTAGTACTTACACAAACTTGGTAAAAATGACTGGTGGTCAATGGAAGAAAGCCTTGTTTTGTCCTCCAGGTTGGTGTTCCTATAAGGGTGTGATGTCATGTGAAAAATGAATATTTTTTTCAAATAAAAGTTTTTTTGTTTTTCATTTTAAATAATAAAAATGCACTCCAAAATATCTGTTATAGGTAGGAACAATTCATATACAATTTTATTTAACGGCAAAACCGGGTCTTATATATATAGGCCTTGTTTGCCATGGCTGTGGCTTAAAGGTGTAGTCACAATAGTTTTAGAGGAAAATTTCAGGCAAAAAGTATAACTCTGCTGTGACCTTCAAACCAAACTACTTTTTATTGTGAACAACTTGAACCCTCTCTACTCTTATGGAAATGACTGGATTTTATCTGCACAAAATGTGAAATTAAATGGCATTTTTCCCCCAAAATAACACTAGATTTACAAATGTATTATGCATTTTATCTTCATTGATGAAAAAAAAAAAATGTTATTGTTAAACAGTGCACTCACCATTAAGTGAAACAATGTTTTTATGGCCCTCAGTGAAATGGCTCTGAAAACTCTTATCAAAATCTACAAGGCAGTTGTTTGTTTTTCAATCATTTTTAAGGTATTTGAATTGCTCTATTCGTTTCATGTAGAAGACTATGTCTCATATTTTGTATTCCCATGTTATGCCCTCTGGTCACTGTGGCATGGCTCATAGAAAAATCATTGAAAACACGTTTCTGCTGTTTCCATTTTTTCCCAATCCCAGTCTCTCCTCTCTCAAGGCTGCATCATAACAATGTCAAGCCATTTCCTGTCGAGGAGCAAACCGTAGTACTAATAACTTTCGAAATATTTAAAGGTGGGTAATGCTGTGCCAATCTCTGTCATTAATATTTATTGCATTTGAGGTTGTGGGGATATAATTTTTATGGATAGTAACCACATGAGGCAGTGCCCTACTAAAGATGTTGTACAGACAGAATTAAAAAGAGAATTAATTTAGAAAATTGCATTTGTTTGCAACTAAACTATGAAATACTGTTTGTTTACAATAATTGTGGTTATGTTAATTTAAAACCCCTTTACAATCAAAGATTGCAGACGGCACCAGATTATTATTGTTAAACATTTACCTTATTAAAACATCACACTCTAACTTGATCTGGACAAACTCTGTATCATTAGAAATGTTAAAGACTCCAGCTACAATATTTGACCCCTGTTAATGAAAAAACTAGGTTTTAGTGACTGACATTCATTTATTAATTTATGTGAGAAGTGCAAAAGAAATCCATCTGTAATGTATGATATTTTAACTAAATATCACACGCATATGAAGTCAGTCACCTCTGAAAAGTGTTTGCTAGAGCTCTTAGTTCAAAAGTGTGCATCATTTGAGAAATATTGATTTATTATCACATGTTTGGAAACGATTTCATCATACATTATACCATTTCTATTAATTTCCCTCTGAATTATCCAATCTGAAGAGCTCAAAAAGAGCATTCACAGCTCTCTCCTCTTCCTGGTTTGCCAGATGAGTTATTGCACATTTATTTGATCTCTAGAGTGGTCAATCATCTTACGTGAGTCACAATAACTATGGGATATGTTTTGTGCGTGATTTCATGCGATCTCGGCTATTTTTATATGAAAAATTGATGTTTAAATTATAAATGCTAAGCAGATATAGCGATTAGCTCCATTTAAAATGCTAAATATAACATAAAAAAAAAAAAAAAAAAAAAAAGCTCTTGACTCAATTTGAGCTATGCTTTCAGGGTGATTTGGACACTTTTTGCCATTGTGATGACTTAGAAAAAGTTTCCCAATCCCCCTGAATTCACCCTATTGAGACATCAGGCTAAAGCCAGCAAATTAAGCTTATTCACTGTATTTTAAAACAATCCATGTCAGCCATTTGGCAATGAGACTAGCCGCCGGGCAGAAGTCCCTCCCATGATGCAAATTTGAGTCTGTTGTGAAGTGAATGTCACGCGCGAATGAAGCGAGTAAACTTACAATTTTCAAGCTTCCAACTAAAGTGCAATTAATGCACCTGTTGTGCTATCTATTTTCTTACAATAATTCATGCAAGGTCCCCAAGATTATGCTTTTTAGTTTTTTTTCTAGAAAGACTTTAGATCATATGTGACTTAGTTCAGTGTGTTTTAATGGGCAAGCCATCATGCCAGAGGGTACAATGTCTATAGGGTACAATGTCTGAATACAAACAAAAGAATAACGATAAAAGAAAGATAAGGATTAAGGTTTATACTGCCAGAAGTGTGAAAGTGCAGTGTTGGCTTTCTAAATATATGTTGTCTATTTGTCTAAGTTGAATGATGGTTGCCTAGAAACGAGGGGGAGAGGACGCTGGCGTTGTCTGTTCGCCGCTTTTCCACCCGATTTTAGATTATATACGTTAATTATAAACTTTATTTTAATTTTTATTTTTTTTCAGTAACTAGTACATTCAGTCAGTGCTAATTCTTGGATCTTATCATCTCGGATAGCTCTTCTCGGCTGTTGACAGTTGGCTGTTGACAGTTGGCAGTTTGAATGGACTCCCTCAGGACAGGAGAGGACTCTCATTGTTCACCACTTTTATACATCTAAAACCTTTTTTGTACGGATTTTTACGGTTTTTCTCCTAATTTCAAAGACTTTTACTCACCCCTGCTATCTCTTCTATTATCGGCTGTTTGCTGGAATTGCTGGGAGTTGGCGCATACACTCCTCTGCTATGGTATGGACCATCATCTCGCTGTGCCTGACAGTGTTCCAGCTCTGTGTTTCTATAATGCAGAGCCCTAGTCGAAACCTTCCAGCGGCCGTCATGAAGCTTAAATATTCCATCCCACAGCTGCTAAATTTCAACGACCGCACATTTCCGGTGTGCATCGCGGTCATTAAGGAACTTGGACTTCTGCGCAGACCGCGTTACATCCATAGAGGCTCTCGTCGCCGGCTAGTTTTTCATCAGCCTGAAAACTCTGCATCAGTCATACCATCCATCTGGACCTCCATCGCACATCTGCCGCGTCATCACAACAGTTTTGCTCTCCGTTTTGGTAACACGGGAATCACCGTGAGATCTCACCAATCTAAACTGGATTGCACGGGAAACACCGCAGATCTTTTAGCACAGCGCATGACAAAAAAAAAAAATGTGGAGTGGATTTTAGTGTTTTACGGCCAATAACGAGATTCACCACCCCATCAATGCTCAAAATAGAACTTTTTAATGCACAATCCAATTTCATCCAAGACCACATCATTGATAAGAGATTAGACCTTATGTGCTTAATGGAAACATGGCATCAGCCTGCAGTTTACTCAGCACTTAATGATGCCTGTCCTCCTGGTTACAGCTACCTGGAGAAAGCCCGCTACACTGGTCCTGGTGGTGGCTTAGCTGTAATTCATAGACAATCATTGGAGCTGTCTTTTCTCCCTCTGCCCACAGTGTCATCATTTGAATACCTTGCTTTTAAATGTGAACCCCCTTTTTCTTTCACAATACTGCTTATTTATCGGCCCCCAAAAACAAATTCAGTTTTTATCTCTGAGATGCATGACTTTCTCATAACATTCTGCTCTACTTCTGCCAACATTTTAATATTAGGAGATTTTAATATTCTTGTAGATACCCCCTCCTGCCACCTGGCAGCTGAGTTTCTGCAATTATTGGACTGCCTCGATCTCCAACAGCATGTGGATGGACCCACTCATTCTAGGGGGCACACTCTGGACTTGGTTATTTCCAACTCTCCTCATATTAGAAACCTCTTGATGTATGATCTGGGTGTGTCTGACCACCAGGCCATCTCATTGGAGCTGCCACGCCCCTCTTCCCTTACCAAAGATTCCCGTCAAGTTTGCTTCAGGAACCTGAAAAAGATTAACCAAGACTCTTTAACTACAGACCTTCAGCAATTCTCCTCTGTTGATCTCGCCTCAGTCTCTGAGTTGGTTGACTTCTACAACAAGTCTCTGAGCAGCCTTCTAGATCTTCACGCACCTGTCATAACTAGAATGGTCACCTTTTCGCGCTCAGCACCCTGGTACACCAGCAAACTGCGGAAGATGAAGACGTTTGGGCGTGTACTTGAGAGGCGTCTCAAGCTCTCAGGACTCACTGTTCATAGGCAAGCCTATAGAGATCATCAGAAGGCCTACGCAAGGTCCTTGAGAGATGCTCAGTCACAGTTCTACTCTTGCATCATCAACAATAACCCTGGAAACTCCAAGAAGCTTTTCTCCACTATAAATCACATCCTCAAACCGCAAACTCTCTCTTTTTCAGAAGCCACAGAAGAGAGGTGCAATAAGTTCCTGACCTTTTTTTAGGAACAAAGTAGACAACATCCACTTGCTTCTATCTAGCCCCTCCGCTCTGCCTCTCCCGTCTGTTGATCCACAGCCAGGTACCTTCCAACATCTCTGCTGCTTCTCCATCATCACACAGCTTGAGGTTGAGGACATCATCAGAAAAATGAAACCATCCACCTGTGCACTGGATCCTTTTCCTACAGCCTTGGTAAAATCTAACCTCAGTGTCTTAAGTCCATTTATTACCAATATTAATAATAATTCCCTCCAGGCTGGCCTTGTTCCTTCATCTCTAAAATCTGCTATCATCAGACCACTTCTAAAAAAACCTACTTTAGACCCAGATGTTAATGACAACTACAGGCCCATCTCCAACCTCCCATACCTCTCTAAAGTGCTGGAAAAAGTTGTTGCACAGCTTCAGGTCCTTTTGGAGCATAAAAATCTTTATGAGAAATTTCAGCCTGGTTTCTGCTCAGGACACAGCACAGAAACAGCTTTGGTCAGGGTCACAAACGATCTATTGATGGCGGCAGATGAGGGTTCCCCATCCCTTCTCATCCTCCTGGACTTAACTGCAGCTTTCGATACAGTTGACCATAACATCCTCCTTCACCGTTTACATTCCACCATGTACATTCCTCTGACTCGGTCCACAACTGGTTTTCTTCTTATCTCACTGGGAGAACTGAATATGTTGCGTTAGGAGAAGCTACATCCCTGTCACACAATGTCACCTGCGGTGTCCCTCAAGGCTCTGTGCTCGGACCTACCCTGTTCATCCTTTACATGCTCCCCCTTGGCCGTCTCATCAACCGGCATGGGATTTCTTTTCACTGCTATGCTGATGACACTCAACTTTACTTTAGGACAAGTTCATCTCCCTCTGCTGACCTCACACCATCCACTTTGATCACTTACCTGGATGAGATAAAGGCGTGGATGAAGCAAAAGAAGCTATCCTAGTCGGCACTCCACTTCAGGTCCAGAAGTCCGTTATCAGCAGCATTGCTTTCTTTGATCAGGTCATTCCACTTTCCACTTCAGTCACCAATCTGGGGGTCAGAATGGAATCACAGCTTACTTTTGAAGTGCACATCAAACACCTGTGTAAAACCTCCTTCTTCCACCTCATTGCCAAACTTCGTCCCATTCTATCACTGGCAGATGCGGAGAAGCTTGTCCATGCCTTTACCTCCTCCAGGCTGGACTACTGCAATGCGCTCCTTATTGGCATCCCTAACAAAAATCTCCAGAGGCTGCAGTGTATTCGGAACAGCGCTGCTAGGATCCTCATGAGGGTGCACAAATACGACCATATCACTCCCATTCTAAAATCACTCCACTGGCTTCCTGTGTCGTTCAGGATCGAGTACAAGATCTCTCTCCTTACGCACCAGTGCATCCATGGTGATGCTCCCTCCTATCTCAAGAAACTCCTCACCACACAAACAGCCACTCGTAACCTCCGCTCTGTTTCGCTGTATCGCCTTAAAACTCCCACAGCCAATCTCTGTACTATGGGAGATCGGGCCTTCTGCTCTGCAGCCCCCAGTCTGTGGAATGCTCTCCCTGACCACCTGCGGACTCCACAGACTATAGATGCTTTTAAGCGTGGTCTTAAAACCCACCTTTCTAGCAGAGCTTTTAATTGACTTGTTGCTTCTTTATTTTATTTTTATTAATTTACTTATTTATTTATTGTTGTTGATTGTTTTTAATTCTGTAGCACTTTGAGATTTTGTTTAATATAAAGTGCATTATAAATAAAATGTATTATTATTATTATTATTATTATTATTATTATTATTATTATTAAGTTAAGTTAAGTTAAGTTAAGTTAAGTTAAGTTAAGTTAAGTTAAGTTAAGTTAAGTTAAGTTAAGTTAAAGTTAAGTTAAGTTTAAGTTTAAGTTTAAGTTTAGTTAAAAGTTAAGTTAAGTTAAGTTAGTTATCTGCGGTGGAAACATTTTTCTGCTGGAATACACTAAGGCAAAAGTTCAAGGAGTGCCAGTAAATAAAATATGTATGCCAAGGCTGCCACAAGGAAAGATTACCACAGAGTTGCAGAATATATGCTCACAGTCTTATTGATATTCACCAAATACTCTATTATTTACCCTGTTTACTGTCTTTTTTTGTTTGAGCAGAGCACAGCACTGGCAAAGAAAACCAGAGAAATAAAAACAACTTGAGGCT
The DNA here is from genome assembly GCF_024679245.1 of Pseudorasbora parva. Taxonomy (NCBI): domain Eukaryota; kingdom Metazoa; phylum Chordata; class Actinopteri; order Cypriniformes; family Gobionidae; genus Pseudorasbora; species Pseudorasbora parva. The sequence continues at coordinate 43,209,066 of NC_090173.1, read as the reverse complement.
TTTTAGGCTAGAGGTTGAGATCTTGTCAGCCTGCCAGCCACAAAGCAGGGAACCTTTAAAGCTTTAGGAAATCGTGTCATCTAATGTTATTTCTCAAGTATCTGAAAAACAAAATAAGACTTTGGGGTCTTTGTTCATTATATCAAATGTCAGATGATGTGGTGGGATGTGCAGTCCACATCCATGTTTGAGTCTATGAGGCATATTGGGGTGCCCCAATATGTTGCATACTTATCCTAAACCAATGGGCCACTGACAGCACAACATCCAAAATTCCTGGGGAGAGATGAATATGCAGACGTGGGTTTCCAAATTTAAGATGGCTGCCCACGTGTGGAGTTGTGTTGAGTCCGTAATGAGTCATGTAATGGCAGAACAGGAAGAAATCAAAGTCAGAGCTTGTCTTGTTTACTGGCATTATGCTGTTGAATCACATGCTAAGCTTTTAAAAAAATACCAAACAAGGAATGGAAAGAGTATTCACGCATGACAGAAATGGCTAGAGAATTTAAGAAAGACTTAACAACACAGTCACTGCATGAAAAAAGGTGTATCCGGACCCGTATACTCCTGTATACACTGCTGAAATTCGGAAGAATCCGGGAGTATACTGGCCGGATAGGTCAAATTCCATGGATCTGTATATATCCGTATACATCCGGAATGATACCAAATCGGATGTATGTTGTGGCCGTATACTTCCATGCTACAGCCATTTGTTGCCATGGCAATTAATCCCATCAGGTTTTTTCAGGAGACATTTTCACACCTCTGAGCAGCTTTGCCTCCCATCCCCTTATTGGCCCTTTAACTCAAACTGGATTGGTTGTTCTTTTAAAACCACTCCCAAAACCCAAACTGCTATTGGAGGACAGGGCACATTGAAAACCCAGTAAAGTGATTTTATTGGTTACTTTTAAAACTTAGCCCACCCAAGGCCTTATAGCTTAGTGATTTGATTGGTTATAGGTCAGCTATGCAGATACTGCTCATACACCATAAACCCCACCCCCCTCTCCCCCCAAAGGAAAAATACACACAAAAAACAATTTAGGAAAATATGGAATATTTATTAAGGTACATAAAACATTATCAAGAGCATTTTAAACAAGCAAAAGAATAGAATGGAGAAACAAAAACAAGTGAACAAAATGTATTTAAAAGGGATGAAAATGTAAAGAACAAAAAATACAAAAATAAAGGCATTTAAAAGGAACAAATAAACAATATAAATATAACTATATAAAATAAACATAAGTTAAAATGAAAGGGTAAAAAAGGCATGAAAAATAAAATTAACACAACATATTAAAAGTTGGCGATATAAAGAAATAAATACACAGTGTATCTAAAATGTAACATTATAAAATGAGACAATGCAAAAATTTAAACATAAAATTAGAACCAGAATGTTATAAAAAAAGGTTATATAATATACATAGATGTTCTAAGTAAACAATAAAAATAAGTGAAAAAAAAAAAAACTCCCAAAGAGCATTGTAAACATATTATAAAATGAATGGGGGGGAAAAAAGTGAGCAAATTCTATTTAAAGGACGGCGATGTAAAGAAATAAGAGGAAAAAAAAATGCATATAATATATGTTCTAAGTAAACAATATATATAAGTGGAAACATTTCCAAAGAGCATTGTAAAAATACATTATAATGATGCACTGATGATGTGACGTGTAGCGTGGGTCAGCCTCTAGTCTGGTTCGTGGCACTTGGCAGAGCGCAGACAACCGTAGTTCTGTTTGGTGGAGACCTCACCATCCACACTGGCTTTCTATCAACAACAGCATCATCTTTATCAGACATCTGCTCTATTGTTGCGGTCTCTCACAGGTCTCTTTCTGCGTTAGCTTGTACAACCTGGACCTGGTCTCCAGCAACTGCAAAACATGACAGTAATTTAACCACTAAAACACAGACTGTGTTTACATGTGCAACAATAATGCAACTATGTATTCTAAAGCTAGGAACACACCAAGCCGACGCCGATCAACTAGTGGCGACGAAAGCAAACTGCTGAGTCGGCTCACGTTGGCTCACGTCGGCAGCGTCTTGGGTCCAAAGCGGTCCAAAGTTGCCCTGACACACCAAGCCGACGCTCGACATCAGACGGCCAATAGCGCGTCCGTTCTGCGCCTGCGTTAGAGGAAGTACCTTTCCGTCCCAGCTGGTGGCAGTAGTCTGTTTTCGTTATTCGAAGCGGGAAACCGGAAGAGCTGCCTATAAAGATATCAGCTGTCGTTTTCGTTCCCCACACAGACGGATTCGTGCATTTCAGAACGTTGCAAATGGCATTGCCGTTGTCAGCCCTTGGTCTTTCACTTGTGGAAGAGGAAAGGTAGAAGCGGACGCGAAAAATACGAGGAACGCTCACTAAATGGGTGAAACCATGGATACCCGAAGTCGAAATGTGAAACCATAGATTATTACACTTGTTCACCTATCAATGAACCATAACAATAACAGGGCATAGCTCAAACAATACCCTGCAAATTGGCTCATTCAGATGCATTGTGGAAGTTAATGTGACACAATCTGAACAATGGCCCAAGGGATTATTAAAATAAATATATATGTATGACGAATTCTGTCTGATTTACAGTAAATTATGTTTGTGACAATGCTTGGTGCTAGTTCAATGAATTATGACAATTTGTATATATTTTTTTCATTGGAAACATGCCTATGGTGACATTTCTTCAAAATGATATGCTGGTTCTTGCACATCACATAACAGCAGTTTGGAAATGAAATCTCCAGTGGCACAGAAATGTTAATGAAAATAATGTAACACTAAACCATACACTGAACTTAACTGACAGTAACCATGCTAACTATTAATTTACAGATATTGCACTTTGATAACATTGTATTGTGGAAGTAACACATAATGGAAATATGTCTATTAATTGAAAATCTATTTATTCTTAAATTAAAACATCAATAAAGATGTGTTTATTTACTCTGCTAGTTAGATGTCAAATAGCAAAATAAGGGTTAGAATTCTGCATCATCTTGTGTTTTGTGATCCTTTTTTACATAAAGAACTGTGAATGCAAGTACCCAAAGTCAAAGTTTTTTATTTTCCAATGTTCAGTACAATGGGCACAAATAGCTATATAGAGAATAGCTATAAAAGTAGCTATATAGGTAGATTCAGCCAAGAATCTACGGGTGTGCTGGGCCGTAGCTCAGCCGTAATGAAGCTGGGCTCACGGGTGCCAATCCAGGTGTCACTGTTGGTACCATCTGAGGGCAAACAGGATTCACTTTCAGACAAAGGTTCCTTAAAGACACAATCAAAATGTAAACAATGTGATACAATAGATTCTTACACTTAATCACCAATAACCCATAACAATAACAGGGCATAGCTAAAACAATACCCTGCAAATTGGCTAAATGGATCTATTCAGATGCACATTGTGGAAGTTGATTTGTTGAATTACTTGTAAATAGACCCATCTGAACATTCATTGGCCACTTTACCAAAAGCAGAATGTTCATTTGTTCAAATGGAAAGAAAAAATAAATAAAATAATTATATACACACACACACACATATATATATATATATATATATATATATATATATATATATATATATATATATATATGTGTGTGTGTGTGTGTGTGTGTGTGTGTGTGTGTGTGTGTGTGTGTGTGTGTGTGTGTGTGTGTGTGTGTGTGTACCCTGATAGTTAGATTTCTTGTAACATGTACTGGGTTCGCAATGAATCCCACCGCTTCTTGAGCTCTTTCTCTGAGGAGGGACAAAAAAAAAAAAACATTACGCTGAGTTATGTCAATTTCATGGCTATTGTAATGTTCATTTTTGTTCTACTTTTAACTGGATGTATTCTGGATGACAGCATTTTTTTTACAGTCGCTAGAACACATTTCTCAATACATTTAGGTCACTTTTGCAAAACTTTCCACACAGCTAGTACAACCGAAATATATGAGGGCTAAACTGTGGATTTATCATTGCTTTTGGACATAAAGACATGCATTAAGTGTTTTGATATCTTTAGTGCATTTTGAATGTGAAACTAACTGCTGTGCAAAGATGAAAGTTGCACACAACAATCTAACATGCAGTTTTTTTTTAAAATATGGACTACTGAAGAAGAAAAAACTATTGCAAAAAAGGAAATCTTACCTGACATGACAACTTTATTTGCGATCTCACGCCACAGTTCTGCTTTCGCCACACAGTTGACATAACGTTAACATTTTTCTGTAATGTCATACAAAGCCGGCCTTTCCTGGATCATGCTGATCAATTCGTCCTCACTTGCCTCGGTCCACACAGCCATATCTTTTAACAATATTCACGTGTATTGGAATGAGGAAAATAAACAAATGAGACAGGCGCTCTGTGTGTTCCCTCTTGACTCCGTCGTTTACTTGCGTCGTCACTTCCGTTTTTATTTTCTCGTGCTCTGGTTCGCTAGCTGAACAGCCAATCAGAACGATCATATGTCCCGACTGCCCGACATGCGGCGACGCCGATTTAACATGTCGAATCGGCTGAAAAACAGCCGACGAGGACCAACGCCAGCCGACGATGTGAAACCATGTGGAACACACCGAGGAAACTTAGTTGGCCGACGCACAAAAACTGCCCGACGGCCGATCGTCGGCTTGGTGTGTTCCGGCCTTAAGAGTACGGTCTTAATCGCAGGAAGGTGCTCACATGACAGGAGCAGAACTCTTCACTCCAGTTTACATGCAATTTGCATTATTCACTAAAGAGTATGGTTATGTCACACTCAGATTTGATCAAAGTATTGGGTTTAATGTATAAGTTTAATTACAATATTGACAAAATCATATCTCCTAAAGAGAAAATAAATGCTTAGCAAGTTTCTTAACTTACCCTTCACTTTCTTTGACGGTTCTTTGCCATGTTCTTCATAGTGTGTCTTTTTTTGGGCCTTTTCAGGCTGAGGCAAAGACTACTTCCTCCGTGGTGTCTCAATATGTCTTGCAACCTGCTGAATAAATCATGAATAATTGTAATACCAATAAAAGTAAGCAAAACAAAGCACACATGGTAAATATTAATATAAAATTACTTTAAAAAATAATACAATCTTTAAGATTACCTTTTACACATTCAGGGTCAACATCTGTAAAAGTTGTCCTTAATTCTTCAAAGGAAAATGGTCAAAGCGAGGTTGTGTGATGACTATTCTGGGGGGAAAAGTTGCAGTTATAATTAATGAAATTCGGTTTTGGCATTTCAAATCCATATGACGTTAGTAGTAGGTTAACCTAACATTTACAGTATACAATAAGCAGTCTTACCCAGTTTGTGGATCGTATTTGTGTGGGCTGTTCTCTGAATTGGGTTTCACACAAAGGCACCTGATTCCTGTAAAGTTTGAAATTAAAATGCGTTTAAACGGATTCACAATCTGCAAGAACCACAATATTTTCAAGTTTGAATAAGATGGCCATCAAAGTAACCGCTGGAGACAAAACACATAACGTTATCAGGCTAACGTTAATTGTAAGCCAACTTTGGTTTACAGGCACATTATATAACAATAACTGAACTTACCTCACGTTACGTGCCCTTTTAAATCTTTTCACAGTGCTGTTAGGCTCTTCCTGTAAGTTAGTCCGTGCTGCTCATACTTTTGCTCGAGAGAATAAAGACGCTGGAGAGCCTCTTGGAGAAGATCAGCCCGTTCATGCTGTGCAGATATTAAAGTAGTAAGCTGACGAGATATAGCACTCTGGCCGGAGATCAGCTGCTTCATCAAGGCATTCACAGTAACTGGGCTTGAGGCTGCTTGTCCTCCTCTGTTCAGTGGAGTAGAAAAACTAAGGTTCCTTTTACTCTCCATATTAAATCTGTCGAAAATGATCGATTCCAAATCTCAACCAAACACCACAAAAAAAACAACTATTCGTTCTCTGTACTTCCGGAAACAATGCGGAGGTTTCAACTTTCGCGCGCTTGTAACAATACACTACTATTGGGTGCGCCTCCGTCCCCACCTGTATTGTGAGTGGTTGATTTCAAACCTCAAACCGCCCCCTCTTTGGCGCGTGTTGTTTGCTTGCTAATCCCCACTCAAACCACGCCCTCGGTATGACGCGTCGCAGGTGTATCTTTAATTTGGTGAAAAAATATAATGCCGGACATAATTATCTATCAACATGGAAGGACAACCACCTGTTGATAATAATACGAGAAAGAGAGCTCGGCGGTTTTGCGACCACTGCAACGAGAATGTTTCACATGCATATTTTTTTTTTTTTCACAATGGAGCGATTACAGCTGAAACAAATCACAACACAGAGCTGGAAGTGAGTGCATGTGGTGAACTTCATCCAGACGAAATGAGACCTGTGGACTGGGATGATGCTGGTATTCATTTTGGTAAGTTACTGAACATTTTTTTTAATGTAAAACCAAATGACAAGTAAAATAAGATAGTGATCATCAGCAGTTGGTTTATATATTTACTGATGTCGTGCAACATTACACTGATGTTTATGATCTGCTTTGGTTAGAGTTGACACAATAGTGATTTGCTTGTTTTTTTTCCAGTATAGGCATAAGTCTTGTTAATACATTGTAACTTTTATTTATTACAAATTTGGTCATAGCTGTATTTGCTGAACATTTAAATCATGATGGGCCATTCATAACAATAACTAAAGTTATTTGGATAAACTATTACGAATGGTCCATTAACATTTCTATGGCCCATCATGACCTGTACACTGTACTGTAAAGTGCATGATATGTGATTCTAAGGGATTTTAGTAAAAAGCTGATAGCTTTAAGATAATGCTAGACAAATGCACAGCTCCAGCCATTAATCAATTGGTGTTGTGATGTTTCACTGTTTAAACTAAATCTTTGTATTTAGCTTATGTAAATTTGTGTGTAGCTAAAATCGTTGTATTGTTCTTTAATTGTTACAGAGGACATTGGAGACCAAGAGCAAGTTGATTTCTGCATATTTGAAGAAACCAAGCATTTACATGAGAACCAAGATTCGGCAGCTCTGAAGGCAAGGCTCCTTACACTTAAATTGATGCACACAGACAGATGTGTATTGTTACACTTCTATTAATTTTTTCTAAAAAATAAAAAAAAAACTCTAACAAATGTCTTTTTTTTTTTTTTTTTTTTTGAAGAAGAAGAAGAACGCAATGAGCTGCTCAGGCTTTCCTTGGAGCTCAGTGAAACGTCTTCAGATGATGACCGTGACCATGAAGAGCAACACATCTTTACAGATGGTCAGCACAGTGAACATTTGGATTTTAAAGATGACAAACCTGAAGAAGATAATGACAATAGAGACAGCTCTGCTTTATTACTTGTAAAGCTATTAGCAATAATGCTTTTAACCTGGCAAGCATTGTTCAACATTTCCGACAATGCCATCGCTGCACTGCTGCTATGCCTCAGACAACTGATGGCTCATTGGAAATATTCTCAGTGTTGATTGGTGTCTCCTGGGTTTGCCACTGTGGCCTTTGGCTTACTCAGTTGGGGACACTAAATTTATGATCAACGTTATTCAACTAAATATACAAATAAAATAAATTAATTAGGTCTTATTTAATTCTATAAACTATAATATAGATCTGCCAACATTGTTGACCCTACAGCCAACTAAAATTTTGTTGCAATACCAGTACGACAACTTCACTGAATATGCTGTCTGTCCAAAAAGATGATAAGCTTCAATGGCAAGGAATATCTGTACCCCAAACTAACCTATTGTTACTAGAAAGTAACTCAGTCATTAGAGACCTTGGTAAAAAAAAAGACCTGGGTTTTTTAAAAAGAGAGGCGTGGAGAGAAATACAAATTCTTGGACGAACCAGTCCTCGACCCAAATGCAGAGCTGCGTGCTGGAGTCATTAAGAGATTTCTTATAATCAGTGTTAAAAACTAACACACGTCCTATACGCCATGTTGTTGCAAAGGTTTCGTGGTTGCACCCTCATCCAGACAGATGTTTCTTTGGGAACCCTGTGGAGGTATGGAACACAGACTGATTGTGCAGCAGCGTTCCTACCTGTGGAACGTATTGCAGGGAGATGTGTACTAAGTACATACATTGTGCAGTTAAGTCAGACAAAAGAAAAGGTATCAGCCATAATTCCCATTTGCACAATGTTTGAGATTTAGCCCAATGCGATTTCCAACGACCTTCTTTTTATTCCTTTAATTTTATTTTGAGCATATCTGGGGTTTTTTGTGTGTTTTTAAAGCCATGTTTTCATTATTTCATATTAATTTACATTCCTTTTTATTAAATGTTATTGTTATTAACTGCATTTTGTAAAACTTCACAATAAATGTGGGTTGTTCTAAAATGGTTGGTTATTTTTCCTTTATTTGTTCCATTCAATTTCTTAATTTAAAGTTTTTGTGACTATATCTTAGGGGTGTTTATTTTGTAGTGTTTTTATAAAAACTTTGATTAAGAGTCATAATCCTCAATCCTGAAGTCCTCCCCTGCCACCCCTCCCTCTGAGAACAGCCAACACCTCAGTGTCATTAACATTTGAAAGGCCTTCTTCACACCTAACAGTCACCAGTCCTAGCACCCAGCAGTGTTTCAGCTGTATATTTCCGTGAAATTTCACGGATGCCTGTATATGTCCGCATATGTGAGGTTTCCGGGTGTATCTTGAAATATACTGTTCCGTGTTACTCTGATCCGCTTTTTCCCACATACGTCCGGTAAACCTCAAATTACACAGGAGTTTACCATGCCCGGATAATCCCGTATTCCAGGGTTTTCATGCAGTGAGTGTAGGTGCACAGAGCCTTCATTATGATGTAGTGGTGGCGAAGATTGAACCACATTTCCTCTGTTCAGCACCCAGAAAAAGCTTTTACACAGGCTTTTGTGTATATTTTTCAATCTTTTTTTGTCATTTTGAAAAGACTTGCACACTGCAGAAATCATTTTCTTAATCAACATTCAAAAACAACAACACCAAACACCTTTCTATCACTGTTAGATTAATGCTTAAAGCAAAAAAAGGGTTACATACGTAGAACGTGACCAACTGAAAGGCAATATCTCGGTTACATATGTAACCCTCATTCCCTGAAGGAGGAAATGGAGAGGTACGTCTTGTTGACACTGTTGCTGTACCCTCGCTGAATGGCTGAGACACTAAGTTCCTAAGTAAGTACTAAGTAAGAAGTGGGATTCGTGAACCGTATGCCATTGTCCATGGGCTCGCTTAGTTTACAATCAACATACATTGGTATCTGGATCCCCAATTGGCCAGTCAGTTCCTACATACCACTCTGTTTGTTCTTTCAGGGAACAAAGGTTACATGCTAACCGAGACATTATAATATTCATAAAACCATACAATGCATTATAACATGCATTACAAGACATAAGAGAAAACAACTTGGGTAACACTTTACAATATGGGTGCACTAATTAATTCATGCTTAACTAATACACAAATAATCATGAGTTAATGTATTACTAATGGTGAACTAACCCATTTATTACTGCATCAGCAACTAATGAAGATTCATCATGATTAATAGATTAAGTAATCATTACATTTTTATTAGTTAAATATGTCATAATGTATTAATTCCTTAATAACATATTATATTAACTAATAGTGTAAATTAGTGTGTTAATTACCACAACAGGTCAAAGCCATGCATTTCAACTTCCAGTTGTCCGCTTTAATTAATCATTAGCTAACAATTAATAAATGGGTTTCACCATTAGTAATACATTAACTCATTATTATTTGTGCATTAGTTAAGCATGAATTAACGCATATTAGTGCACCGGTATTGTAAAGCGTTACCACAACTTGCTTTGCCAGTTTGGTAGAAAAATTACTTTTATTAAAAAAGCAAGTAAAAAAAAAAATACTGGATAAGCTGACTCTACCAGTAAAAATGTTTCTACTCTTGAAAATGTGTTATTTTAAGGCAGACATTTGACAGTTAGCCCATCATCTGTAACAGGAGAGGCTGAAGGTCATAACACACCTGGAATTAGAGGACCCACAGACAGACAGCAGCCAGCCTTTCAGATTACCCATACAGACACACCATAGCAAGATATCCCCACACTTTCAAAAGAAACACACATAAAATGTAGTGGAAAGATGATAAATCCATTATTTCTGTTCCAAAGTTTTCTTTGTGGGACAAAGTCTGTGCCCTTCCCATGCCACTATTGTGTTTAGCTCCCAAAATACTCTTTTGCATTTTTAATGAGGCCTTGAAGACTATCTGTGTCTGTTTTTGACTCACTTTGACTCATTTGAGCAGGTCTTTGGTGCCCTTCTACTTGAAAGGGATAGTTCACTGAAAACTTAAAATTCAGTTATCATTTATTCACCCTTACAAATCATAGGAAGGATAATTTTCAACTTACAACTTCATTGCTAACATTTTGTCTCCATTAGAAAGATATGAGCTAAGAATCTCAATTATTTGTGTCTTATAGCTACAGTCAGGACATTTCTGATATCTCAAATATGTCTCTTCATACTGTCTTTTTTATCAGACACAACATGTAATTCCATGCCCCTCTCTGAAGTAATTAGCTTGGCACTGATATCTGTTTTTGACCAGTGGGGAATAAGGCTGTAATTAGCCCAATTTCTGTATTCATTATCTCTTTTTATCATTGAGATACAGCATTAAGTGGGCTCCTTCAAACTAAAACTTGAGACTACAAATCCTGGAGTTGGATGTTTTTTTTTTTAAAGTTCTTTTGATGTTCTTGAACTTTTACTTTATGTCTCCTTCTACAAAAACCTCCTGTTTGTGTTGTGCAATGTACTTAAAGTGCATTCCAGATGGAAAATTAAAAGAGGAATTAAAATATGCCATGCATTCACAAAATATGCTAATTATATACAAACAAACTGCGATCTAAAGATGTTTTTGGTGGTATTAGATGTATTATTTATTGGCGAAATGCAGGTATATTGATTATTGTTTTCTTCATGAAAAATTCAGCACTGCCCTTACTAACATATCTCTTAGGGGCAATGTTTCTCTTATTGCAATATGCACCGAAGCATGTTTTTCCATTAGGTATTGACGAAAATGTCTCATGCACTTTTTTTCCCTCCAAAGCTGACCTCAGTCATTTATTAGCAATGTTAGATAAGGCTTCTGAATCACAGTCCAGGAGGGAATCGAACTGTGCATGTAACATAACTAAAACTGGCATATTCATTAAGTGTTCTCTTCAAAAATGGGCTAAATTCCAATCAGACATCTTGGCAGAGCGAAACGATGAGAACCCAAAGCTGGGTGACATCTCACGCATAACTGACATCTCCTCCCAGATAAATGGCCTCTCTCTTTCTCTCCCTCTCTCTCTCTGAACCCCTCACAAATTATAGCAATTTCTGTCAGTCCAACATTTTTAGTTTTGTCACTTGAAAAATCTATTTTTAGCCAAATACAATCAGCTTTGTTTGCTATTTACTGTAGCTCCTGACAATCCAAGGAGGCAGTTTTGATTTTAAAATAAATGTGTTGTCTTTAACTCTTTCTCAGCCATTGACAAGATTTTCTGTCATTTATGACACAATGAGTGTGTCCTAAATCGTATTGTCTCTTTGTGCTTATTTTGAGTAAGTAATTACTTTGCAACTATTAAAAAGTATGTTCTATATGGCATGATCGTGTGTAGTATGAATGTAATCAGGAAATGCTACATTCACCATGTTTTCGTCATCATGTGACCTACCAGCAACAGTTATGTCCATTCACTGTCATTTACAAATCCTCACCTTACATTTACTATCCCTCATTGGATAGTAAAATGTCAGTTGTATGCACACTTTAGAGTCTTGCCGGAAGTATTCTGGTAAGCCAGGTACTTTTATTGTTAACTATGTTTTCAATACACTAGGAGAGACTATTACACATCCTCAAAAATATATCTCCAGATCTAAAAAGAAGCACAAACAAGCGATAGAAGCATAGCTTACGCACATGTAAATGCGACCATCAAACATTAAACAACATATAAATCAAAACTACCTAACATTACTGAATGAAATGTCGAACCCATGAAGAGGAAACGACTGTGAATCTTTTGAGTGTTCTGAATCTGATCCACACAAAGTCTTTATTTACCCACATTCTAGTGTTGATAAAAAGAAAGAATGAAGCGGCCGAAGAATGAAGAAAGAATAACGTTTTGGGGGCAAAACCCAAGTTTATGAAGGTTTAGTGAATATGAACGAAAATGCTTACGCTGACTGGCAACTTTTCTAGAAAACGCTAGTGGAGAAAGAGTTTAAGAATGATGTTTAAGAATGATGTTTAAGAATGATGTTTTTCCTTAAAAAGCAAAAGACAACAATACAGATTAAGATTTTGTGCAGTGTGTGTGTTTCACCATCTATGCATGGAATGACTGTCCTCTACAAAAGATTTGCTTTCTACTGTATCCACCCCAATGAGGGACCAGACAATTGTGAAAGATGAACCGCTGTCCTTATATGGCATCCTAATTCAAGCCTACTCATTACTGGATTTGAGGTTGCATGGCAACACTACAAGGAAGGCCAAATAAATTAAAGCTCTCTACAGACAAGGAATCAGAGGCTAGTTATTCCCAAACCCATGTTGTTTCTGCTGGGTCTTCTCATTGGTTGTGGTTGTACTGTATAAGCAGTGAGCCAGTCCAATTATCTGAAAGACGAAATGGTTTGTTTGCCACAAATAATAGAGATCATCTCCTTTACACCTTCCGGTGCTTTTTTTCAAGCTGGGTAAATATATCATTTAGATACAGGAGGGAAATATTATTTTACCACAGTGAATATGTGACATTAGAAACTGGCCTCTAGGCTTCTCATATGTTGCAAATTGGATAAACACAGTGCTAATCAATACTTGGCAATACTGGAACACCTGTGTGAAAAAACACAGACTTAGGCCAGCATGTCTGGAAAAGGCCTACTTAGAGCTGGTTGATAAATCAGTAATGATATTTATGTACAATCAATACTGATTTATGATTGTATTATGATAATGATGTGATTGTATACATTTGTGCAATTTTTGATATTTCTCCTATCTAGAAGATTTAAATAATGGTAAATGCAAACACCAGTTAATCGACATGCACAAACCTTTGTAAATCACCTTGCGCGATTCATTTAAATACTCTCCTCCCATAGATTTTGTTTCTGAAAAGGAAATTCCTACAAATGCATATGCAATAAGCCGCAAAAAAATAACCCTGTGTATGCCTTTGCAGTGCTAATTTATCACTGCTTGTCTTTAGTAAAACCCGACAGTAGTTTTTAAATGCCAAATGGGGGGTTTGTGCTGGCGCAAGCTGTTTCGTACATACTCAAGCATATGTGACATTCATGGTGTTTTCAGCATTAGTTGTCTCACTTTATAAGGACATGGACACATGAAATTCATCTCCAGAGCTGCTCCGAGTCACTTCACCAGTGTTTCACCATTTTATTTGATGAAATTATTGTCATATAGCCTAGAAATCTAGACGCACCCTAGCGGCAGCAAATTTAATTTGCCCACAAGTGTCATCTAGGAACTCTCAATACCATTCTGAGCTGTGTTCCTCAAAATCTGGAAAAAATCTGCAAAATCTATCGCGTGCCGAGGGAGTTTGAAAGACAACCATTTATCCCGCCCCTCTGATTGAGCCCGGTCTATTGTGAGTTTCCAGACCAAACATTTTGATGTGGGTCTGGCTTGTCAGGCTAATTGTCATATACACAGAGAAACTTAAAGGTCTTCACCCCCTACCGCCAATAAATACAAGTTTGGTTTAGTGTAAAGAAAATGATAATTTATTTATCTATGTATACAACCAGTGTGTTTTTCATCCATATTTTATTTTATACATTAAGTTTCGTTGTGCAGATCACTATTGAAAAAAAAAAGAAAAGAAAAAAAGATTTTACATTTTGTAAATTAATATATTTACTTTTATTACAGATTAAAGTCCACCTTCAGTCAATAATTTTATCCCTTAAATCTCATATTTGATAATCAAAAATGACACATAATTTATCCATGCCCTGAAATAGTTTGAATGTAATGTCTACACAGAGCGGCAACCTCCCGCGATCTCTCTTGAAGCTAATACGGAAGTAATGTAAACTGCGATTCCTCAACTGGCCACTAGGGACAGGCTCCAGAAGGGAGCAGAATCTCATTGAGCCCCATGTTAAAATTCCCAACTTTACAGCATACAAAAAAACATGTTTACATCCTGGTAAAAATTGTGGTTTTAGCCTCTAAGGCTAATTTTGACCTTCATGACAATTGTGAGGGGGGTGAATTTTTTTTATAACTCATTCGTTTACGTAATATAAAGCCTTAAAGTTCTCAAAATTAAGGGCGTGGTTACAGGTGGATAGCCATTTATCTGCCATCTATAGTCATTGCGTCACCTAAGCTCCACCCACATCCCGCCTATTTGCCCATTTTCTGTTATCCGGGAGTGACATGCGGTGAAAAAACAACACATACTTTTTGGGGCCCTAAAATTAAAATATAGCTCACATTGTGAAAACAAATACATTTTATATTTATGTATTTAGTAAACACACACACACACACACACACACACACACACACACACACACACACACACACACACACACACACACACACACACACACACACACACACACACACACACACACACACACACACACACACACACACACACTTCTATTTTGCCCAGCTTTAGGCCAAATATGAAGTGTAAATCTTAGGGTTAATTGTACGTAAATCAATTTTTTAAATCAGCGTTGTGTCTTGTATAATGCCACACGTGTCTCTCTGCATCAATACTAATAAACAGGAGGTAGTATCATACTCTGTTTGACTAATGACCTTGTCAAAAAGAAAATTTGTCACTGTCAACGGATATGAAAAACCATTACCTGCCACCATGCCTACAGCTGCTCTAACAGACCTAATGGATGCCACAATCGAGTTAGAAACTCAGGACTGAGTCCACGGAAACAGCATTTCAGAAGATAGGTGTGAAGAAGCGGTTGAGTTAGGTTAAGCTCAGCGTTTGAAGGATTGATTCTGGAGACACTCAGTAATCATTCAGGAAATGCAGGACAGGCATTTCATTTTCTGCGAATGGACCTTTTACCCCGTCTTTAGTACAGTTCCACTGTATAATGACTTATTTTCGTCTCCCCTTTTGATTATAGAACTAGAATTAATCTTACTGCCTAAGAGATTATGGATCACGATGTAATTCATTTCCTCACGTTTAATTAGATAGTCTGCACACCTGGTTTATAAGCATATTAACTGACACATTTATGGGATCTTCATGTTTAGAAACCTGGAGTCTGAACTGTCAAACTCATTCTAATAGTCTGGGATTATTGACTTTATGGTTACTGTCATTTCCTTTATGAGCCAAATTTCCAAAGTATCTAGATGATTGATTATATAACTCACAAGATGATGTGATGTGCCAATTTTCTAAATTATCACTATAGAAAGATATCTGTTTCATAAGAAAATACTAATAGAGTGCTGTGATAATGTCAAAACCCGGATGACTAATTCACCTGGTTTCCTTGTTTTTTTTTGTTTGTTTTTTATGAGTAAAGTAAGGTCTGTGGTTAAAATAACAATACTTGAACTCTTTACTTTAAAATAAATTACTCACACAGTAAATTACACACACCCACATTTAAATGAATTTATGCTCATAATTTAAATTATAAAAGCCATTATAAAACCCTGTAGGAATTATATGATCAGTGGTGTATGTTACATCTGTTGCTTGTTGTTCAGACACACAGAAAGGTTGTATTAATCAGTGGAAGGTGTGTGAACTAGATCTAGACCAGTGTCATTTCACCATACAGCATTTTGAATATCTCTCTTATGCATCACAGAAGAATCAACTCACAAGATCATTAGTATTGTCTTTATGAACTAAACAGGTAGACATAGGTGGTAAATGTTCTAGGTCCTGGAGAGAGTCAGTCCTGCTGAGTTCAGATAAATCTCCTGCCTTTTAGCTTCCTAGAAACCCTTCAGACCTTGATTAACTTGTTAAGGTGTGTTTGATTAGGGTTGAAGCAAAACTTTGCAGGACTGTGGCTCAGCAGGACCGGAGTTAACCACCACTTATCTATAGTGTTAATGTATCTCAAACAGCAGAGTTTAGCATGGCCAGAGTCATGTGTTTGATTCACAGGGAATGTATGAAGTGGCAAAATGTTTACCAAATGCGTGAATGTAATAAAAAATTGTTTAAGTATTTTTGTATATTTCTAAAACTAGATAATTTTGCCAGAAGTCTCTGAAATGATAAGTAGTACTGTTGTTATCCTTATCTAACCTAACACAAACAAGGATGCTTTTCATTTATGCTTAGATTTGCTGTTGAGAAAGGTGAGGGGTTCGCCTTGCACCCTGTCCCTGCAGCTCAAACAGTGGAGCATGCCAAGGTCATCAACTGCTGTGCATCCTGAATGCTGTGTGTGTTGCTTTGGATTAAAATCTCTGCCACCACTGAAAAGGTTTTTTTAAATTCCCCATTAAATTGGACACCTTCAATCACATTGATCAAAAGTGACATTTAAAATGTTACAAAAGAGTTCTATTACAAATAAATGCTGAACTTTCTATTCCTCAAGGTGTCATAAAAAAAAAGAATGTATATGTTTATGTAGTATATTCAACATATGAAGCAGCACAACTGTTTTCAACATTGATAAAATCAGAAAAGGTTCTTGAGCATCCAGGGCCGTTTAAAGGAATTTGAGGGCCCCAAGCAAAAATGGACATGGAGGCGCAGTTATCATTTTTACTTCCAGCACCACATTGTTTAAACAGCAAATGCATTCGGGCCAGTCTGTTCATACAATATGTTCAGGCACATTTTTGGCGCATTACTATTATCAGGCAACAGAAAACAACTGCACATGTCAATAGTGCAGTATTTTTTGTGTTATTTAAAGGGAGCATTAGTAATATGCACATATAGGCGGGTACATAACATGCATACACTCTCCTGATTACACACACAGGGACACACAGCAGCACACAAACATTTTTAAATATCAACAATAAAAGGATTCCTCTCTGGGAAAGTGTCCAGTCTTTTGGCTTGCAAATTCTGCCATGTAAATAACAAATCCGCCGTGGTGCAAGCGCAACTGGCTTTTAAAGGGAATGGGAGATGAGACTCTCACTGGTTTATTGCATATTACACCCAAAACACACACATGGCTCATTAAGAGATTGCACGTACAAACCTTTTAGAGCATGTGCCTAAAGAAAAGTTTTTTTAAGTTTTGACATGTCCAAAGGGCACAGGTGCCATGTGCTTCTTTTTTTGTGTGTGTGCTATAACTAGTAGTAAAGCAGAAAAGACCTCCACCAAAAATACATTTTTTACATAATTTGAAATCTGAGATTTTGTTTCATATCAAAGGAACAAAGCACAAGGCTTATTGCAATTTATTGGGTGGGAGGCGTGCTACAATGTTGTAACTGAGAACCGCACAGACCGAAATATCTTCTTTCTTGGGATTAAGGAATCAATGTCGGTTCATAAAAAATAAGAATTGATTAATACATTTTTTTTGCTCAGCTCTAATCTATATTATAGTTTGAGTGATATGTGAATATAACCAATCAAATATAATATTCAAATATTTGGTGCATTTGGCATCAGTGTACTAGTGTCTGAAGTGTGTGTTAATGGAAGAGCCCTTCAGTAAGTCTTGTGATACAGATGGTGCAATCTTGTAGCGAACAGCAATCCAGATTGAAGAAATAGACTTAAAAGAGGTTTCCAAGACAACAACAGATCAAGGAGAGTTCAACAACTAAACACATCTGAAGAACGGAAAAAGATCAGGCAGCACTACTGCGTTGTAGCACAATGCCACAGAGCAGTTTCCATCATGAACACACTGCATTCATTCTGTGCACAATACACAATGAAAGAAGAGGACGGATGGTGCCTGTTACAGCTAGTATTCTGGTCTACTCTTTCCTAATTCCTCTCCTGCATCTGGCTGTATACATTCTCTGTCTCATACGACTCATCAGAGTGGTTCGAAATAATACACCCTGCATCTGGTTGGCCCCTCATGCCAGCCGGCAAAGGGCCAGTCAATTTGCTATGCTCCTGCGCACCCCCCACCCCCCAGCTGGCCAGATGTCTTCTAATGCAGTTCCTAGAATAGCGTTTATGATTTACACCATCTGCAACCCTCAATATAAGTCTTTGCTGTAATCGAGTGTGAAAACTTCTGAAACAAACAATTAATTTTCCATTGTGACCATGGCTTGCCAGTGCTTTTGGCACTAACATGTTTTGACATTAGCAGTTCAAACGGATTTGATTAGTAGCACAGGAGAGCCTGGCTGGAGCTCCAGAAATCCATGACTAATGATCAGCTTCCTGGAGGTATAGAGTGAATCACTAAAGAGAAAACTCACAAGTTGTGTTGATGGGTCGATGAAACAGGCCTCAAGCAGCTTAAGATATTGTTAAATGTTAATATAGTGGACTCTGATGGGAGGTATCCGAAGTGCTGTGAGCTTAAACAAAGGCACTGAGAAAGACGTCTGAGGGTGTTAGAAGAACAACAACAGATTCTCATAAAGCGTTTAGCCTTCCCGAATAACATGCGTAGTGCTCACACACAAACAATAAGTAATATCCAGAATAGTCATTCAGATGCATGTACCCCCTCAAGTGGATTTTTCATGCTACTTCTAAAAAACGGCTTCTTTGATAGTCAAGTTCTATTATTAAAACGGAAAAGAATAGTATTACTACGTATTATTAATTAGGTCTGGATTTGAAGGTTCCCGTGCACACTAAATGTAAACTTTACCACTGGACTAACACTTCCTGCTCTAATATGAATTTATTTTATTTTATTTATTTCTCATTTTGGTAACTCTTTAGACATTCTACTGATTATAAGTAACTTTGCAATCACATGATAGCATACTTTTATTAGAATATATGTAGACTGTCTGCTTAATATCTGCTAAGACTGTATTTTGATGCTCCCCATGTAACTTATAGTAGTAGTAGTCGAAATAAAGTCTAACTCTTGTTTCATTTAGAGCACAAAATGAACCAGCACAGTGATCCCCCTTCAAACTAACAAACAACATTTCATTTAGAGCCCTAGATGAACCAAGACTGACACTGATTTCCCTTGAAAAATAATCATAAATAATTTAAACCAGCACTAGGTAACTTTTCAACCTTTATAATATATTTTCAAGACTCTTGTGATGATAAATCGACTTACAATAGGTTGAATGACACGTCTGCCATAGCCTGATGGGGTCTGTATCGTATTTAATCGTAGTTTTAAACTTCGGGTTTCGGGTAGTAACCCGAGAACAAAAAGAACTACAAAATTCGACTGCTTTACGGCATATACGTCACTTCCACCAACACACACACTTCCTTAAATTCGGACGTGCGAGCCCAACTTTGTTCGTCGGATAATATAGTCATGTCCGAAGCAGCAGAGACAAATAAGAAATAAAAGGTTTTGTTGGAGGAAAGCAATAAGAGGAAACAAAAAAGTGATGGGATTAAAGGCAGGATGAGGATCAACATTGGACCAGCGTTTGCTCGTCGGCGTGAGCTGAAGGAGGCGTGCCCGACCGATGCTGTCATGCTTGTTACGGTGATTACCAACCACTCAAACATTGAACTGAAGTATCATATAGATTCTGTAAAACGGTAACCAATAGACTACTATAATGACGCTGGCTTGTAAACGTGACCATCGCGATTATTTGGCGTTTGAAAAAAAAAAAAACCCATGAAATTATATTTATATGACATGCTGAAACATGCCACTGACTGTACCTTTGATGAAGACATTTCACACACGCTGCCAGAAGAACACCTGCATGTGAACTCCTCCTGCAGTGTTCAGGGTAACTGTTAGTGCTGCACCAACCCGCGGGCTGCTTTTATGAAGTTATTTGGTCCGTCCCGCACCACTGTATATATTTTTACAACCCGCCCCGCACCCGCGACCATTAGATAGACATACGGGGTCCGCGGGTTATGAGACGACCCGTGCATTACTAGTTCAGGGCTTTTAGGATTGTCATGTCAACAAATGCAGACGCGATGGCATCCCCTGTTGTAGGATGACAGCTTTCGACAGTAGTTGAGGACATTATTTTTCCCAATTGTAGGGGAACCCTGAGAGCAAAAGTTACCAAGTGCTGCTTTAATAAGTAAAATAAATACTGATTGGATGGATGGATGGATGGATGGATGATTAGATTTTAAGAATGAAACCGTTATTTTAAAAACGTGTCTACCTTCTTATAGCTATTTCTATTTTTGTCCTTTTGCTTTAGAGGGTGCCCAAATGAACAGTGTGGGGCCTGGTTCATCTCTGATGCAAGCCATGACACAATACCCTGCACTTGGACAGGTACCTGTAGCCCACCCCTATGAGCCATCTCAACCTGGAAAGGAGCTCAACAAGTACGCTTCGCTCAAGGCTGTGGGTAAGACGGCCATGATAAAATCTGCCTGTATGTGGGTTTAATCAAAGCCTGTGCTCCTCTGCGGGGAAAACACTGATTTTATTTTATGTTATAGGTTTTTAGGTTTCATCTAGTTTTAAAAGAAAATGCTATTTTATCTATATGAGATCTGGCTTCTATAAATGTTGTTTTACCATTATCAGGAATGACATATGTAAATCCCAGCAAGTCATCAAGTATTTAAAATTATTCTTGTCTTGTTGTGAATTACTCTACAAGAAATAATGTAATGAGGCTCTTCAGTATGGCTTTAGTCACAGTTCCTTATCGTGTGAGCGATCTGAGATGAGGTTGTTGGACTGGCAGGCCGGATGTTAGGTGTTCTTATATTGGTCTAGATGTGGATCCTGGAGGTCTGGCCTTGACTTCAGCTATGTCCTATCAATATTTAGGGTTAGGGTCAATATTTAGGGTCACTTACTTAGTGCACAGTTGCAGTATGTTCTCCCAATGCATGGTCATTGTAATTTTTTTTTTGCAAACACAAGCTCAAATGGCTTTAATATCGGACACGTTTATATGAGTTTAAAAATATTTGCTGTTATATATGTGTATTTAAATTTTGATGTCAGGAGAGCTGCAAACCAGCATAAAATTATGTAATATACAGTATATGCTGGGAAAAAAAGTGGCTAAACACTAAGCTTTTAATAGGTTTAACCACAAATTGGTCAGGAAATTAGCTAAATTTAACTAAATGCACTGCTTAAAAATCCATTGATGTCTCAGAAAAACATTCAAGACAGAGCTGAGTTTTTGGCAGAATATGTTGTGTGAAGTGATGAATTACAATGAAATGCGCGTTGCATGTTGATGCTCCAGAGTGATGTCTTCATACATCTGCTTAGAAATATAATAATAAATGTCTCTACCACAGTGATGCATGGAGGAAGAGTGTCGTATGGTGATGAGCCTTTTTAGCTCCTGGTATTGGTGAGATACTTCGCTGTGAACGGCTTGTGCCCTAACGAAACAAAAATATATTGCAGTATATTGGAAAATATCATGTAATACATTAGGCAATATATTCACATATATGGGATTTGATATTTATATTCTCCAATATATTACAATATATGAAAGCGGCAATCATTTGTATATTTTGCAATATATTACAGGAATATATAATATATTGATATACCATTAATATATTATTCCATGTATTTACAATATATTATAATATATTTCAAAATAATATATTGGTAAATATATTTTCCTTTCATAAGGGTGAATACCAGTAATACGCAAATGAAAACTGAAACATGATACTTAATCTGTTTGGCTTTGATTAGCATCTCTATGGCGGACACGCTCATGTCACATTGCAGTTCTTCAAAAAATTGTATCATCTGCATGCGTTTTAAAGCCATATTACTCTAAACCTTACAGTCTGTGCTCTCAACTTGAGCACACACCCCCGACACATGCGCAGAGAGAGCTGGATGGAGAGCTAAAACTAGACTCGTTTTCTTTTGTGTGTTATTGCGATTAAATTGTCAAATGCCCACAAAGTTCACATGAAAACAGTTCTCTGAGGGCGGGGTCTTCGCTTATACGGCAGTGTCCATCAACACTCGTGGGTGGGGCCTGTGAAATGTGACGTCACTTTGCCAGAAACCTGCAAATGGCTTCCGTGCTAGGTTGCTAAAATTCTTACTAAAAGTCTTGACCAGTGAATTTTGATTACAATGGTTGACCATTAAAAGACTACAAAAATGTGGCCTTTTTTTTTGCTCAGGAGTATATATATATGGAATTTCTCATTACTCTTTCACAGTCACTTAAGTATCAGAAGTACTTCAGAAATTACTAAATGCACCAGTGACATTGCTAACATGTTAAAAAAAATAAAAATAAAATAAAAAAGGAGCATCTCATACTGTTTGTGATCACCGTAAGATTGTAATTATTTTTTTAAAGGGTTAGTTCACCCAAAATTTTTATTTATGTCATTAATGATTAGTTAGAACCTCTTGAAGCATTGAAAATACATTTTGTCCAAAAATAACAAAAACTACGACTTTATTCAGCATTGTCTTCTCTTCTGTGTTTGTTTTCAATCTTCAAACAAAGATTTAAACAGTAATGAATCAGCGTATTGATTCATGATTCAGATCACCAATGTCACGTTATTTCAGCAGTTTAGCAGTTTTACACGTGATCCGAATCATGAATAAAATGCTGATTCATAACCGTAGTTTTTGTTTATTTTAGACCAAAATATATTTTCGATGCTTCAAGAGATTCTAACTAACCCATAGATGTCACATATGGACTGCTTTGATGATGTTTTTTATTACCTTTCTGGTCCTTCTGGAAAGGGACAGTATACTGTGCATACGTTTTCAATGGAGAGACAGAATCTCTCAGACTAAATATAAAATATCTTAAACTGTGTTCTAAAGATGAACGGAGGTCTTACGGTTGTGGAACGACATTAGGGTGAGTCATTAATGATATAATTTTCATTTTTGGGTGAACTAACCCTTTAAGTTGTTTTACAGTGGTCACATTCAGTAGTAATATAGTCACTTGTTACTTTTCACATCAATTAGTCTGGTATCAGAGTTAAGCCTATGAAAAGACATCAGTGAGATGACAGCTAGCAAACAGCGGACAGACAACCAGCAGAAGAAACGACGTGTGATGACAGTCTTTCTCTGTGACTTTCAACCACAGATGAAACTGCTCAGTTGCTAATCCACTGAAGTACAGTCTGTGCAGACCGATCAGTCGGAAAACAAAAAAGGACAGTTCATAACGAGAGAGGCCCAGGAGACGAGCCACATGACAGGCCGTGGAGTAGCCAGAGAGCTGAAGCTTCTGAGTTCCTCTGATGTGGGTTAATCTCAGCGCATTGATGCTAATGAAAGAATCACGTCAAAGATCAGCACTTCTCTCGGCCGGCTGGATTATTCTGCGCCCTGCCTCGTGGTATGAGGTTTTAGATCTGTGGTTTGCTGCGACTCATTGGGGTGTCAAGGCTGTTAAAAAGGTCACCTGAAGGATATTTAATTAAAAAGTCTAAAATGTCATGTAGAATTGAAGACTTCAAGCAGAGTGTAGTCGTTCCCAATTAAGGCCTGGCTGAGTTGAAAGGTGATACACCGTTAGCGACATTGCATGGATGTTATGAAAAAGAAATCATTAGGGACATGGTCTAAAAACCTGCTAGGATCGCTTATACTCGTTTGTCTGATCTGGTAAGATGTGATTCACACTGTCAGAGATCGACTAGCACTGGTTGAAAATATTTGCAGCACTAGTTGGTCGCTGTTTGAATGTCACTGTTGATTTGGCTGTAAACACATTATTCAAAAATACCATTTACACTTACAGTATAATAGCTGCAAAGTGATTGTGTTTTTTTTTAAGTGCACAATAACTACAGGTTAAGCAAAGGGGGTAACACCACACAAATTCAATCCCAAACATCTTCTGGAAGAACAAAACGCTGCATGTTTCCATTTGATGATGGAAACAATCCAGACCAATTTGCATTCAAAGAAAAACATTTACTTGAATCATGAAACAAATAGAAACCTTAGGCAAAATGAAAAGACCGTGCCAAACCAGTCTGACTTTGATTGCCATTCACAATGATTGCCTCTTCTTAAAATATTTGAGGCACTCTGAGATATTTGCAAGTTATTTTTTTACAAAACCCACGTTTTTAATAGAGCTGAAAGAATTTGATATGTTGACCTTATTTACTCATATATTTTCTAGTCTTCTGCAGCCATATGATTGATGAGGTTTGTACGATGATGAAACCGACATGTACACTATTTAAATGATTGGTGTCGGTACAATATTTCAATATTTTAAAAAGAAGTCTCCTCTGCTAAGCAAGGCTGCATTTATTTGGCCAAAAATACAATAAAATCAATTATATTGTGAAATATTTTTACAGTTTAAAACAGTTCAATATATTAAACATTTCTAAAAATGCCTCCAGCCCTCAGTTTCATTATTATCAATGTTGAAAACAGTAGCCTATAACAGTTACATTTTGTTCAGGATTTTCAATAAAAGTAATAATAATAATAATAATAATAATAATAATAATAATAATAATAATAATAATAATAATAAATACAATCTAAATAAAAATAAACCTTTGAGCATAGGTGCATATTTTTGGTTATTTGCAAGTGTTGTTATGAAAAAGAGATGTGTGAAGCACATAAAAAAAAATAAAAAATGGGACAAAAGCAACAGATTCAGAATGACATAGTGGTGAGTAAATAATGGCAGAATGTCACGATTCATCTACAAGAACATCCAGTTTTATTAGCTGTTTGTAGGAGGAAATGACTGGGTGAAGTATTTTCTAGATTTTTTTTTTCTTCTCATTTTGGTAAAATAACCCTTGATCTATTAAATGTGTAATTCTCTGGTGATGAGAAAATCAGTTAGTTTTTTTTGCATCTGGCTAATGAAGTGTTATTGAATTTTCCTTGCTTTTGCTCTCTCTATCTTTCTTTTCCAGCTGAAAAAGCGAATGAAAACTTCTACACCAACAGACGGCACTTAGCCGACCTGGCAGCGAAAGGCACTCTTCCCATGCACTCAGTGAGTCTGGAACAGGAGCCCACCAACCCTTATAGCCCCGAGCTGCCTTGCCAAAAGCAGAATGGACACAAGTCCAAAAGCACCAAGGTCCACAGTTCCCACCCGCTGGCTTTTGGCTCGAACACCATCGCCAACCCCGGCATGCTGAAGAACTGGGAGGGGACAGAAACGCTGGGCCGCCGGCAGACGTACGGCCCCAAGAAGCACAGCGCCACCGTGGAGCAAGTGAACGAGCTGACATCCGCCCACAGCCAGCACTACCTGCCGCCACATCCGTACTTTGTCACCAACAGCAAGACTGAGGTGACGGTGTGAACGAGGCCACAACACCGGGTTTATCGAGCCCAGGCCTGAGTGGATGCGTGGAACGAGGATAACAAAGGAAGCCTGACGGAGGAAGAAGTGTGGATTAGGACCCCGTCCTGCTGGAAGGATTGACCGAACGAACGGTCTGGCTTGAGATCTGAATGGCTGTATGTTTGCTGTTTGTCTTTGAGCGGTTTGTGCATGGAACAGGCATGCATTGGACTTCAGCCTCATTTGAAAGGGAAAGGCGTAACGTTACTCAAAGGAACTCTTTCTGTGTCCATTCCGTCACAATGCAAATGAATTATCCGAGGCCATCCGTCAAAGTGATGAGGACATGTTCAAATCCAAAACAATCAATGCAATCAAACATTCTAGATGGGACTACCGTCATGATTTGCAGCAACCGGAAAGCTTGTGAGAAAGTCGCTCTAGTCCTAAACACACATTGTTTTACTCAGAATCTTGTACATAACAGAATGTTTCCAAGGATTTATAATGTCTAAGGCTTTCTCGGATAATCCCAGAACATTGTTCTTGAAGATTAAGGATGGTGTGTGGACAATTGTGGCTCTAGTTCTTCTCATCTCAACTATCGAGACTTTCCAGAGCGTGTGCACCAAAAGCCTCCTGTAGCAATGCAACACGCTCTACCCTGACAAACACTGGGCTTGTGCCTTTCCAAGAGAAGAACTCATTATCTAAGAGCTCTTGTGCTTTTCAGCAAGCACACAGTGTTTCTTCAAAAAACAAAGATGCATAAAATATAAAGAAATCTATTGTTTACACGTGTCATATTTCAGTAGAAAATGTTGATTGTCAGTGTTCTGAAATACACATTTCCCCCTTCTGTTTCGCCATTCTTTCCGCTAATGTGTTCACATATAATTTACGCCCAAATGTTTTAGTGCAACTGTAGAAAAAGGAAGTGCTGTAGGGTTAATGATAGACATTCATTATCTTTCAGTGTTAGATATGATAAAAATGAATGGTTCATTCTGATACCGAACAAGATTGTCAAAACACTGCCATTGTTGCATTTGCAGTAATTTTGCTACTGAAAACTGATTCGGTAGTTTCTTTTGTTTTTAGCGTCATAATGTGAACCATTTCAATTAGCATAAGGGCTAAAGGCTCTATTCAATTTCGAAAACTTTTGAAAGCATTTTGTCACCTACATCCAAATTATCCCAAGTACCCTGTATCTGGTTGTGAATAAAGTGGTCACATAAACTTAAACTGCTCTGAAACAAGTGGCTTTATCTCAGTGTACTTAAAAGGTCTTACCTTAATTGAGCTGGGAAACTAGCAGGCTAACTCATACTGAAAATAAAAAGACATTTACATCTAGTAGCACAGCTTTCTCCAGTGTAACTCTCTTATTTCGCAAGTAGAAAACTCATTCTGAGTAATTACAGTAAGTTGTAAACTTATGGGGTGGCCACACATAGAATTTTTGTTCGCATTATGCTGTTTTTAAGTGAACTCTAGCCTGCAAATTCGTGTAGTGATCAAAATGTCACAGACTGACCTGTTGCTAGTGGCACAGAAATTACACACTTCAACTTGGAAGTTAAGCTATTTGCATAGTTTGCAGTTTCGCTGGACACTGGACTGGATTTTTTTTTTATGTATTATGATTAGGGCTGGGATTAATGGGGTCAATTTCTCTTAAAGACATTAAATAGTTCATTCGTTATCATCAAGCAAAATGAATAACAGTCGCTTACATTTGTTTACACTGTATGAAACATGTTCTGGAAGAAAATTACTAGTACCTTTTCCGTTACATCTACAGACATTTTTACCTTAAAACAGAACACAATGTAGTGTGTTATTGAAAATATGTTGAAAAAAACTGTGAAAATCACAACAGAAAAATTCATATTAACATGGTACATTGTGCTGTGATGTCGGTCAGTTAGTAGCAACATTCTATGTGTGGTATAAAAAAAATAATATATATTTTACAGCACATTAAAATACCATCAAATCATAACACCAGGTAATTAATCATTTGTACGATATTGGAGCATTGCAGCAGCAAGTCAGCAACAAAAGCCTCCTTTGTTGTATATGTTAAATAATACAATTTAAAATGTAATTCAACAGTTTGAATTTCTCAATAATGAATATATTAGTTTTTAATTTATTAAAAACAGAAGTATCCATTTGCCCATATGCATTGCAGATCTGAAATAATCCACAATAACAAAAAAGTCTAGTGTGACCACCCAAGTCACATATTAATAAGATCTGCGAATAATAGAGTTTGATTCCAAATAATGTTGTATGCAAATTTGGGGCTTATTATTTATGATGAGAAACTCTGCTTCAATTATTTAAAGGAAGTGACTTTCAAATTACTGTAGAGCAGTGTATCCCCCCCCCCCCCCCCCCCCAAATGTTGAATCACTACTGACTTTGTGATTGGTCGATAGGTGGAGGGTGGAGCTTCAGGTCAAAACATCAACTTCAGTTGAGGGCTCCAACAATAACTTTTAAATGACAATATCCGGGCCAGACTATTGTTGTCATTGATTTGAAATTAACATGATTCCTTTATGTCAAGTGACATATCAGGGCCATTTTTTAATGAATTGAAATACATTTCTTACATACTGTTCCTTTAGCAATGTAGCAATATCAGTATTGTGTCGAAATTTGGCCTCTGCTTTGAATTCCCTCAAAAAGAAAACAAAAGAAAACAAAACACTCCTGCAAATAATACAAGCCCTGTCTCCAGTTTAACCACTTTTCTTCAATACACCATTAAATACTGTCTATGTGCGTCACTACCAAACACCTTGTGACAAACCAGTACTTAAAGATACAGACATAATGGCTGCCGGCCCGTCAGTCACTGAGTCCACTCAACATCTATTAAACCTGAGTGTTTCTCTGCAGGTCACCTCATGACTCAGAGCGCACTGCAGGATCACTCACCAGGGGGGCACATTTCTTGGAATTAAATCACGTAGTGAATATCTTTTCCATTGAAATCTCTGAACGCTGCAGAAATGGATTAGCACAGATAATGTCAAGATCCACCGTGTAGCTAAAAAGACCTTCACAGCTGGATTTCAGGGCTTTAGTCTGGCTGCACAATCTAACATATGAAATCTCCATTGTGACAGAAATCAGGCGTGTGTGAAATAATCTAGGTTGACAGTCGGGAGATAATTTACTAAGAATTAATTGCGCCCACTGATTCATTTAATAGCATTGTTTTAGCACCCAGGTTACCGAGTTATGCTAATATATGACCAAAATACTAGTGGTAACCCCAATTTGCACAATATAGCAGACCGTAACATCCTTTCGATGGTCCACTTTAGACATTCTAATAACTATAACTTTGCAACTAGATGTCAGCTAACTCTCATTAGAATATTAGCAGACTGCTAGGTAAGGGTTAGGTGTTTGGTTCAGGTTTGTAGAGTAAGATGACATGTCGTTGCAAAGTCTGCCACAACTGTTTAGTGAATTCAGCTTTTAGTGTTTTGAAATGTATGAAACCGCATATTACTGAGTCTACATAGGGGGTAGATAATTACTGATTGCTGTTTCCACCTCTCATTGTGCCTTGCTGTTCATTATCAGACACTAGGTCTCGTTTTTATGTTTTCATTTCATATGTTTGTTTCCTTTTATCAGTTTTATGGAGGGTCGGGGTTGGCCTCGAGTGCGTAGAAGGAACTCATATAGGTTTCTATGGTTTTCCATTAGCACAAGGTCTTTTAAGTTAGAGACATGATGAACTAATACATTACAGATCCAGTCTTGAACAGTCAGCTGTACATTATATAATCACGAAAGGGCTGAATATTAGCAGAACAACTTTAACGCTGTGATCATGGAGGTTAGATGTTAAGTGAATGCATTCTGACTGAAAACACACTGAGATGTACAGACAGGTGTTATAAGAAGCTGCGCTAAAATGATTTTGCCCTTTATTCAATGTCTAAGAAAACTCTATGATTCCACTGCAGTTGATATTGATGTTAGTTTGTGTATTTGTATCTGTAACTGTTTCGTTTTAAACAAACAAATGCCATTTATTTTTGAATTTGGTTTGGAAAGCTAATACCTCAAACACTTTTGACAAGTAGAAACCCACTGTTTTAATAAATTATTTTTTTTGTTATGAAATAGATATGCTGATGGAATACTAATCTTTTATGATATGATATTGTCATATTCTTCACATAAAGCCAGAATAGTTACACAATAACTTGATATTTGTAAGTAGTAGCATAGTAGTTGCTGATCAGACCAAGTTGTCCAGTTCAGTGGTCTATATTGTGAATCACATAGACGAAGCAGTGAGGCTTAAAATGATACCCGCCAAACTAATACCTGCACAAGCTCAAATTATACTGAGAAACCTGAGTGACATTTATTCCAGGGTTATTTT
The DNA here is from genome assembly GCF_024679245.1 of Pseudorasbora parva. NCBI lineage: Eukaryota > Metazoa > Chordata > Actinopteri > Cypriniformes > Gobionidae > Pseudorasbora > Pseudorasbora parva. Next base: position 43,179,170 of record NC_090173.1, on the reverse strand, counting down.
GTGATCCAGGTTCATTTAAAAATGTATCAATATAGTATTCAGTCCATTATAGTACTGTTCAATGTTCTCTGTATTGGCGATGCAAAATGAATTATCTGGGAAACAGAGAGGACTCTGTCACATACTACTGCCCGTGGATCACATTTAATACACTAAGGTACATTTTTTTTTTAAACAATGTATTCTATGTAACATTTCTATGTGGAAGTTGAAAGTTGAAGCACTGTTGTACCATTCACATCACAAAACTTATTTACAATAAATGTCTCTTCTCTGTACATTCTGTGCATTTTTGAGTTAAGGAACTGAAAGTGTTAGCTGTGCTGATGCAGGTTATATTTGGGAATCTAGGATCTGGGAAGATGCACATTATACTACAATGAAGATGAGCCATAACGTTCTGATTTGGGCTATTAGGCACAAGGATAGTTCTATTGTATATGGCCAATGGGTAAAGATTTAGCTTGTTAGCTGACTCTGTTAGCTCTGCTAGCTCAGTAATTGAAAAAGCTGCACATTCTACAATATCTTTTTTCACATTTAAAGTTTAAAATGGACCCTGTCTGCTGCCTTGGATGTCACAGAGACCAGAACATTCACTATATGGTATGATTGACCTGACTGAGATGAATGAGTGCTAACAACTTGCTTTTTCCAGGTTATATAGACCTATCTGATTCTTGCCAAGATCATCTCTTAGACCAAATTATGCCGTCATTTACTCACCCTCATGTCATTCCAACCTGCAAGACTTACTTTCTACTGTGGAATTTTTAAAATAACATATCATTTTTAAGAGTTTTTGAGGAACATGGGGCCTGTTTCAGAAAGGAGGTTAAGTGAAAAGTTTATTTTAACCCTAAAATCAGGGAAACTCTGTTTCAGAATGGGAGTTATGTCAAATCCGAGAAAGCAGGTCAAGTCGAGCCAGATTCAGAAAGAGAGGTCTCTTATACTCAGTTACCATGGTTTGTAAAAATTATCAATTAAATCTAAATTGAAAATTTAAAGTAAGCACACAAGTAAAATTATCTGCCAGTGGGGTAAGAAAAATAATCCTAATGCAATTGGAAACCTGATTATTTGTCTTACCCCACTGGCAGATGATTAGCAAAATAAAAAAAATGTATATCATTTTTCTTATGTAGAAAATCCATCTTCATTTAAGAATCTTGAAAACAAGACGAACATAAAAGGTACATATAGCAAGTACTTTCATTCATTGCGCATATTTTCATCATGAGGACCCTGTTAAAATGACAAAAATGCCATGTCCTTTTATATAGGAACCTGATGATAAACCTCCAGAAGTAACCAATAATTTCCTTTAGGATTTCAAGTGGTTGGATGCACTGATGAAACGTATATATTCCCATCATCACACTTTCAGAAAACTGATTACTCTATGGACAGGAAAGGATGTCAGATGGATGAGTAGTCTGAGATATAGCTGTCTTTAAAACTAAACTTTAATGTTAGTGAAGTTTTTATTAACAAAATATCGGGAGGAGCACGTGCAGATAATTAAACCTAAATAAACACAAGTGGAGTATGCTCAGATAATTAAACCTAATTAAACACAAGTGGAGCACATCAAGCTAATCAACGATAAGAGGCGTGTACATTTACAGCAGATTTACCCTCTTTCGTTGACCATTTTAATTTTAGCATCCCTCCACCTCCCCATTTCCTCACTTGATTCTTGATTCAAACTCTTATTAGATGTCAACACAATCTATAATATACTCCAGTCCAGTTCTAGAGTATCTCTATCGTGGGGGGCGGGGGGTTCTCTGGGATCGGGCCAAATTCCGACCCCGGAGCCCTCCCCCGGACAGCACGCCAAATACGCTTAATCTTTACTCTATTTAATTTGATGTAAGTGTGAACTAGTGAAATATTCTTCCTCTATCTCCTCTTCATTTGTCAGCAGTGCTGGTGTTTTGCGAGTCCATGCCTTCTTGCTGTTGGCTGGCCTGAGACGTCAAATGTTAATTTCATTACCCTAATTAATAAATGTAACAGGTGGGATCAGAGATTATTTAATTATGTGAAAAGAGCATTATGTTGAAAAGCTTTTGCACATTGAAATAGACACTGAATGATATTTATTTAATGTCAAATGTTTGTAAAGTCATGAAACCTACCCCCATGAACCTTTTATGCTTAAAGGTGAAATATGCAACTTTCTGTCCACTAGAGGGCACCTATTTAAAACAAAGGCGTAGTTTGATAACGCAAGTTTGAGCACAGTATCTTGGGACATGTGGTCTTCACCTCACAGCCGGTGGAAAATAGGACACGGGCAGAAAACATGTTCATGGATGCGGTTATTAACGTTACTGTAGTATGAAACAGACCAGGACCGAGTGTTGTGGAGCTGAGCACGGCTGATGGAGCAATTGTTACACAAACACATGGCTCGCGAGCAAAGGGACTTTAATTGTGACGGGACACAGTCGCCAGGCGCCTGCACTATTTCCGCTTTTCCAGTCATGAGTATAAGGTAAAGCAGCTCTTTTTATGATGTGTGCTTAAAATGATGTTATGACATTACTCTGTGCGTTTGCTCTGCGCTGCTGTGACATGTTCACACTGCTAAGAGAAAAGCGCTTCTGCCAAATAAAACTGGGGGTAACGCAGATATGACGCAATTGACAGGCGACTCCCTCAAACGCTATGCTGAAACGCCCCAGTCCTTAGTTAAGTTTTTTTCACAATTTATCGTAGATACTCAACTGAACAAAATATATAACACTGGCCTAGTGGTTTTTAGATATTTTACTGCAAAAATACTACATAGTGCACCGTTACCTGATTGAATTATGTTTTTATACTTCTTTTTTATCTGCTGCCACATTCTTTTTTTTGCCTGTGGGATACCATGAAAATTAAACTTGATTAAACTAATTAAGAATTAAACTTACATATTGACCAAACCTTATGTTGAGCTTTAAGTAGCCTGTGGATGTCTTTTGTTGGGTGCTGTTGTCGTGGTGAATCATGACATTTTCATAGTAGTGGTGCACACACTTAACTCAGGCTGCATATTAAATCCTAGGCACCTTACTCTTTGCCTCACTAGACAATGACTCGTAAGGCAGCGTTTTGTGCATGAAGGCACCTCACGAAACGAAATTTCGGACAGACTTCTAAGGCAGTGTAACCATTTAATGAGATGCAGCAACAGAGAGAGAGAGAGAGAGCTTTGATGAGAACTAAACAAATATTTAAGTACTACATTAGTAATTTCTAATTCTCACTAGAAGGAGACATCTCAGGAGACAGGAAGGGAAGCTAACATTCGGATGTGCCTTGAAGCCTTACTTTTTGAAATGTGTCCTCCAAAGCCAGCATTTTCCAGGTTTCGGACGCAGCCTGAGGGTCAATCTTTGAGTTTATCTTAATTCAGCTTTTCTGAAAATGAAAACTCAGGGTAAGTCAACTCAGAGTTCAAGTTGAAACTCAGAGTTCATTGAACCTTTTTATTGAAATGGGCCCCAGTCACTTCTTCCCATGTTAGGGGCTGATGTTTTCAAGCTTTCATGCAAAAAAAGTAGTTTGGGTGGGTGAGGAAACCATGGCAGAATTTCAGTCCAAGGTGACTATTCCTTTAAACGATGTTAATTAACAAAGATTCGGGAGGAGGGCTTTCAGATAATTGACACAGGTGGATAGCACTCAGCTAATCAACGAGAGGTGCATATATATACACAGCAGTCTTACCTCCATTCTGTTGACAGTTTATCAGCATCTTGGCTCGCCGTGTGCTAAAAATGTCTCAACGCCTAAGCCATTCGTCCAACGATGAAAGCGACACCCCCAGGGATTCGCCGCCGCATCCAGCCGGCACCAGTGACATCCAGGTGCCGCTGGACATTGGAATCGAGCCCCAGGCTTCTTCGCGCGGCCGCACACCTGCTCGATCAGGCTTGCGCCCGCCAAGACGCCGAGGCCAATCTTCACCACCCCCAGCAAGACTTCCATCCTCCTCCCCAGCCTCCTCCTACCGCTCGGCCGTCCCGACAATCCCACCTATCGGGAAGTGGACCGTAGCAGGATTGAGGCAGGCGCTGGGTAACGCGGACATACAGGCTTCGCGGAAATTAAACGAAGCAGAATTGTATGATCTTTATGTGTCTTTGCAAGAAACTAACCTCTCTCCTAAGCCCAAGTCGGCCCAAAAGCGGAGCAGAGCCCGCAGAGTGCAAACACCACCATCGGATTCCCGCACAAGATCCAGCTCGCTCTGCCCTGCGAGCCGCGACAACAGGCCTTCAGCTAGCCTGGGCCGCACACCAGATCCCGCGGGAGCTGGGCCTCCCCCACTGCCCGACGCGACTCAACTCTTCACCGCGGCTTCTGCGGCCGCAGCGCCGTATGCAGCCGGGCACGCCGGCCTTCCCACAGCTTCTCAGGTCTATGCTCCCACAGTTCATAACACTCTTCCTTTCCAGTGGCCTCCAGCGCCTGTAGCAGATGCTACCGCTAGGCGAAACCAGCTAGCGGCACAGGCCCAAACTTTCCAAACATTCTATCCAGCAGGTTTTAACCCCGCCCACAGCCAGTGGCCCGCAGCTCCGGTAGCGCAAACAAGCGCGAGCACGCCCCCGCTTGCAGTTCAAGCGCACAATTCTCTCTACCAACCTTCATTTCCTTCCTTTCCTCCGACTAACTTTTTCTCCCAAGCCACAGAGGGTAATCAAAGCGGGAGGCTGCCGCCGACATTCGCAGCCCCGGCGTATAACCATCCTAACTCTTCCCTGCAGGCTAAATCACAACACACTCTATTCACAGCAACATCGATGCCCGTGCCATCCAACGCACTCGCCTTGGATCCGCCTCCAGTGGCACAAAACATCCGTGCACAGATCCTTGCAGGTGCAGACATAGACCTTTCCGCTCTTCTCTCCATGCTCCCCACAGCCGAACCAGTCCGCCAAATAGACTGCGGGGATTTTTCTGTTACTCTCAAAACTATAAATATACGTTCATCCCGCGTTCTTTCTTTTTCTGAGTTTTCAATTGCTTTTTCTCGTTTTACCGAAATAATCTGCTCAGTTTTCCCCCATAGGCGGCGCGAACTAAATGATTACCTGGCAATCATAGCAGAGCTCGCGCTGTCCTATGGGGGAGGGCATTTCTACACGTATCATAAACTTTTTTCAGCCAAAAGTGCAGTGCGAGTCGCACAGTGGAACCAATGTGCATACTGGGGCGCACTCGACCCAGATCTCCACAGCAGGGTGTTTCTAGGATGCAAAAACATCTCGTGCGCAGTCTGCAGGTCAGTAATGCACGAAACAAAATCATGCCCGCAGGTTAACCCCTCATCTCAACCCTGCCCGGAGACAAACACAGTCCGATCCACCAGTTACGTACCGCGCACAGCAACCACCAACGTAACCGCCTCCTCCTTCGAAGGAAACAGGCAGCTATGCAATCATTTCAATGCTGGTAAATGTACCAGACCGCACTGCCGGTTTTTGCATATCTGTAAATTCTGTGGCGGCGCCCATGCCCGCGTTGTATGTCCAGTATTTAAATCTGTGAATAAAAAACAAAGAAATTACTTATCGACTCCCGTAAATATTTTACGTATGGACTTCGAACTAGCTCAGCACCCAAATACAGAATTTACAAGCTACTTACTATCAGGCCTCAAAAACGGCTTTAACCCCGGCGTAGAATGCCCGATTACCCAAAACACCATCTGCAATAACCTTCAATCCGCCCTCATGGACCCTGAAGTCGTAGACAACCTCATTAAAAAAGAGGTGGAATCAGGCTTCATGATCGGCCCGTTTGACAATCCCCCGTTCAAATTGTTTCGTATCAGCCCTATTGGAGTAGCCACAAGAAAATTCTCGGGTAAAAAACGTCTAATTATCGATCTATCAGCACCACATAATTCCCCGTTCCCAAGCATAAACAGCTTGATTCCACTCGATGAATTTTCACTCAAATACCACGACATAGACCAAGCAATCGACATGATAAAAACGTCTCAGGTTACGTATGTAACCATGGTTCCCTGAGAGGGAACGAGACGCTGCGTCGAAACGCTAGGGGACGCCTCTGCGTGCCATGTCATGAAGCACTTGTGTAATCAGTCCAATAGCGGGACGATACGTCACGGGCGGGTGACGTCATCGACCAGGAAGCAATAAAGCATGCCCGGACCAAACAGTCACTAGCTTCTGGAAACGTCGAACAAATCGATCACAGGCATGCCGGGAGTATGGCATCTCGACGCAGCGTCTCGTTCCCTCTCAGGGAACCATGGTTACATACGTAACCTGAGACGTTCCCTATCTCGAGGGAACTTCGAGCTGCGTCGAAACGCTAGGGGACCTCAATACCCACGCCGCCAGAGTCCCAAATGTCTGTATGTGTGAATCAACCCAGAAACACCCGGGACCCCGGTGTAGAGGCTACATCTACATTGTAAAACCTCACAAATGTATGCGGAGAGGACCACCCAGCCGCATCACATACCTCTGACAATGAAACTCCCGAAATAAGAGCCATAGAGGCCGCCATACTCCTAGTGGAGTGGGCGCGGACCCTCATTGGTGAAGGATGTCCGGCCGACTCATAAGCGAGCGAAATAGCCTCGACTATCCACTTGCTAAGCATCTGCTTTGAAGCCGGTTTTCCCTTGCTCGGGGACCCAAAAACACACAAACAACTGTTCTGAGTTTCGCCACAGGGCAGCCCTGTGGACATATGCATCTAGGGCCCTGACCGGACATAGCAGATTTAGCTTCTCTTGGTCTTGACTAGTGAACGGAGGCGGACAGAAAGCCTGCAGCATTACTGGTCCCGGCACATTAGTCGGGACCTTGGGAGCATATCCTTCCCTCGGGAAGAGAAATGCTTTTACCATTCCTGGTGCAAACTCCAGACAAGAGGGTGCCACTGCCTAAGTAGGCACCCTCGAGCGTGCCGCAGGTCTGCGCCTCAAGGTACCACGAAGGAAACGCATGACCCAAGGGTGTTTCCCCAATGATGCATTATCTAATGGAATATGATAAGCAGATATCGCCGACACATATACTTTCAGTGTTGACGGAGATAACCCTGCGGAGAATTTTTCTTGTAGGAACTCAAGAACTGAACCGAACGGGCAGTTAACAGGGTCCAAAGCCTGGTGCGTACACCAGGCGACAAAAACTCTCCATTTGAGTGCGTAAAGTCTCCTTGTGGGTGGTGCTCTGGAGTGCAACATGGTCTCTATCACCTCAGTAGATAGACCCGTGTTTATGAACTGGGCCCCCTCAGGGGCCAAGCCCACCGTTTCCACAGTTCCGGGCGCGGGTGCAGTACTGACCCCCCCGGCCTGCGAAAGAAGATCTCTCCTGACTGGGATTTTCCAGGGAGGACCTTCTAGGAGAGACATAATGTCGGCGAGCCATACTTGGCCCGGCCAGAGCGGGGCTACCAATAAAAGCTGAACCCCGTCCCGGCGGACGCTCTCCAGCACTCCTGGGAGCAATGCCAGAGGGGGGAAGGCGTACAGACGCAGCCTCGGCCACGTCTGTACCATTGCGTCCAGCCCCAGCAGGGCTGGATGCGTGAGGGAGAAATATGCTGGACAGTGTGTCGTCTCTCGAGACGCAAACAGATCCACCTGGGCTCGCCCAAAGCGGATCCACAGCTCCTCCACCACCTCGGGTGGAGTCTCCATTCTCCCGGCATCACTCCCTGCCTCGACAGGGAGTCTGCCGCTACATACAGGACCCCCGGGATGTACATCGCCCTGAGCGAGAGCATCTTGCCGTGGGCCCATGTTAGCATATGACGCGTCAGCTTCCACACCCGACGCAATCTCAACCCCCCCTGGTGATTTATATACGAGACCACCGAAGTGTTGTCTGACCGAACTAACACATGGCGGCCCCGCAGGTCTGAGAGGAAGTGTTTGATTTTATATGATTGAAACACAGCCATCAGCTCCAGCTGGTTTATGTGCCAGGAGAGCTGACGGCCGCTCAGACCTTGGGCCGAGCGGCCACTCATGACCGCTCCCCAGCCAGTTAGAGAGGCATCCGTCGTTAGCGTTACGCGACGACAAGGAGCCCCCAGAACTGGACCTTGGGACAGGAACCAAGGATCTTTTCACTTCACTAAGGCACGTAGGCAGCGCCGCGTGACCTTGATCAAGCGAAAAAGGGTTTCCCCTCAGGGAGAACCCCTTGGTCCTGAGCCACCACTGTAAGGGTCTCATGTACCGCAGGCCAAAAGGTACCCCGTTGGACGCTGCTGTCATCAGCCCTAACACTCTCTGAAAGTGTTTCACAGTGAGTGACTGACCTAGCTTTATCTGGTTCACGGTATCCAGGATCGTTTTTATCCTGGGAGGGGATAGCCGAGCCAACATTATTTTTGTGTCCCAGACTACCGCCAGAAAAGTAGTGCTGCAGCTTATAGGTGCCAGCACACATTTCTTTCCGTTCAACCTTAGCCCCAACACTCTCATATGGGCGAGAACAGCATCTCAATGCTGAACGCCCACTGTTTCGACTATGCTAACACCAGCCAATCGTCGATATAGTTGAGCACGCGAATGCCCTGGAGTCGCACCTGAGCCAGAGCTGCATTCACGCACTTGGTGAAAGTGTGGGGTGATTAAGCTAGGCCGAATGGCAGCACTCAATACTGGTAAGCTTCGCCCCCAAAAGCAAACCTGAAGACCTGTCTGTGCTGCGGAAGGATGGAGATGTGGAAGTATACATTTTTTAGGTCTATTATGACACACCAGTCCTCGGACCTGACGTGACACACGATCTGTTTTATCGTGAGCATTTTGTTTAGCTGATGCAGATCTAAAAATAGGCCTTAACCCTCCATCCTTCTTTGGAACTATGAAGTACCGGCTGTAAAAGCCCGACTCTCTGCAGAGGGGAGGGACCCGTGTATAGCCTCTTTTCGCAGAAGAGTCTGTACCTCTCGTCCCATGACCAGAGGCTGCTCGGGGGTTACTACCGTAGGAGTAACCCTGCTGAACATGGGTGGGTGTGACCGAACCCTTTTTATAATGTGAGCAGGACCCATTCTGAGATATTCGGCAGAAGTTTCCACGCTGCCAGAAAATCTACTAAGGGAACCAGCCTCTCGAGGCTGGTCTCTGGATTTTCCTGGGTGGTCAGCCCGGTGTCCTGTAACGGATAACCGGCAGGTAGCAACCGAACTGACCGCCCCGGGGCCCTCACGAGAGGGCGCGAACATCCCCAAGCCGCTACGTTTCCGGGCGGACAAGGAGATATATGTTCGCCGGGGACCGCCGCGCCCTGAAGCACCAACGGTGGCAGGGTTGGCAGACCGCCCCCCCCCCCGATGGCACCGGGAAAGAGCGGGCGCCTCGGCGAGCCGCACTCTCCCGGAGGGGACTGCCATCGGAAGTCCTGCGCCTCTTACGTCAGGACTTCTTAGCCGAGGCCTTCCTAGCAGTAAGGACGGCCCTCAGATCCGCCCTACCACGGGAAGGTCCCGGCTGAGCGCGTCGCCCGGACCCCCGATCTCTCTGCGGGGGGGCCCCGAGCGGCCACGCTCTCTCTTTTGTTTTGCTTGGTGTAGGTTTGAGAAAGGATGTACTCGGCTGAGGCTGCCCCGCCCGACAGCCCCAGAGGGACATTTTGATTTATTTATTTATTTATTATATATATATATATATTTATATTTCACATCTCAATATCAATATCCCCCAGCAGGTCTGCTTGTTTTATATGCTTGCAGAGCAACCGCCGTATACAAACCGGCGGCCGCCTGATCTGCTGCCGAATGCCCTACCCCCAAAGCCGATTTTTTTTTTTTTTTTTTTTACCGGCTTGTTGTGGGCAGCTGTGGGGCTGTGTGACGATGTGGACTCGGGGGAGAAATAGCTCGCAAGCGTCTCTTCCCCGCGAGACATCGTCGCCCTTTCTGAATGATAGATGCAGACCCATAATCTACGCGATGCCTCGGCAAACACGCGATCTGAGCCACTAAACTCAACCCCGTAATCTACGCTGCCTCGGCAAGCGCGAGATCCGCGATCGAGTCATAGAATCTATATTGTAGACCCGTGATCTACACGCTGCCTCGGCAAGCGCGAGACCCGCGATCGAGTCATAGAATCTATATTGTAGACCCGTGATCTACACGCTGCCTCGGCAAACGCGAGATCCGAGCCACTAGATTCAGCCCCTCGTAATCTCAAACATGCTGTCTGCTCGCCATTATATTTATATATTTATTTATTTTTTGGCGAACTTCTTGACACTCGGCCGGCCAGTCTAAACTTAACCTGGACACAGCGCGAGTTACACCAATAGCACCTCTTTTTATGAGTGTGTGTGTGTCGTTTTCTTTTGGCAAATCATCATCAGCGCTAACAACATCCAGTTCCTCGGAGCTGGAGTGCTGCTGCGTTTGTGCCTCAGCGCGAGCGGAAGAAAACCGCAGAGCGTGCTTCCAGCTCGCTAACTGAGGCATGAGATCCAGCGGGTAAAGGCAGAGATAGGGGATCACCCGTCTCTAACCCCGCCACTGGATCCAACTGCGATCCCCAGGACGCGAGCCTTCGCTGCGCCTCGGCAACAGCGGGACCCGAGCCCTGAGGACCGCGAGCCAAAGCACTCTCCTCGAAGAGTGCCCGGCGTGATCTTAATATGCGCATTGGGAGTCTCTCGCAATGCTCCCAGCCGACCCCCTCGAGAGCTGACTGGGCATGTTCGAGCCCCAAACACATCACACATTACGACGTGTGTATCCCCACCCGTGATGTAACGTGGGCAGGGAGGAACACAACACCTATACTGACTTGCCATATTTCTTTCTTTTTTTGAACACACACACAATAAATGGACATACAATTCACACAGAGCGCTTGTGAAGACACAGAAGCTAGTGACTGTTTGGTCCGGGCATGCTTTATAGCTTCCTGGTCGATGACGTCACCCGCCCGTGACGTATCGTCCCGCTATTGGACTGATTACACAAGTGCTTCATGACATGGCACGCAGAGGCGTCCCCTAGCGTTTCGACGCAGCTCGAAGTTCCCTCGAGATAGGGAATCGCAGGTCACAGTGCTTGGTTAGCAAAAATCGACATCACATCTGCTTTCAAAGTAATGCCTATCCATCCAGATGCTTGGCACCTATTCGGAGTTCACTGGCATGAGAAATACTATTTTGCAGTACGTTTAACCTTTGGTTGCAAAAGCAGCCCAAAAATTTTCGACATGCTATCAGAAGCTATTTGCTTAATCTTGTCAAACAATTACGCCATTCCTCACCTCATTCACCTACTAGACGATTTTTTAATAATCTCGCCCCCCGACGCCATCCCAGCCGCACACATCCTCACCGTCCAAAATGTTTTTTCAGAGCTCGGAATTCCCATAGCACAGGAGAAGACCATGGGCCCTTCTACATCCATCGAATTCCTCGGAATTAATCTAGATTCAATCAAATTCCAGGCATCCCTGCCCAAAGAGAAAATCGATCGAATAATTCTCGTCTCCTCTACTCTCCTCAAAAAATCCAACTGTTCAAAACGCGAACTTCTATCCGTGCTCGGCCATTTAAACTTCGCCATGCGCATCATTCCGCAGGGTCGTTCCTTCATATCGCATCTCCTCTCACTCGCATCCTCCGTCCACTCGCTAAAGGATCTCATCTCTATAACTCAAGCATGTCGCGACGAAATCAAGTTATGGCTAACATTCCTAAACCAATGGAACGGCTTATCTTTCTTTTATAGCAAACTCGTTTCGTGCCCCATCGACATCCAATTGTTCACAGACGCCGCCCCATCAATCGGGTTTGGTGGATTCTATCAAGGTCGCTGGTTTGCTTCTCCTTGGCCACCGGAGCTCCAGGACATAACACATTCCTCAGCGCTATTCGAACTTTATCCGCTCGTAGTAGCGGCATTCCTGTGGGGGAAAGAGTGGGCCACTAAAAGCATTTTAGTGCATTGCGATAACGACGCAACAGTGCATTGCATAAATAAAGGTCGTTCCCATGCTCCTTCCATGATGCCACTTCTAAGGCGCCTCACTTGGATTTCAGCTTGTGATCAGTTTATCATAATTGCTAAACACATCCCAGGATCAGAGAACCAAATCGCTGATTCCCTGTCTCGTTTTTTGTTTCAGAAATTCAGGACGCTGGCTCCAGAGGCGGACAAATTCCCAACTCCAGTACCTCACTATTCGCAACTAATATTCCCGTAACCCACCCGCTAAAACCCCTACTCAACGCATCGCTCGACGCCATCCTCCAAGCGGTGTCTCCTAGGACCCTCCAATCCTACGTGACCGCTTGGAGAAATTTCAAAGCATTCCACATTTCCTACAACATACCGTTCCCCGATTTCACTCTCCTTTCAATCACCTCGTTTATTTCCTACCTCAATACCATTAAAGGCCTCCAAGTTGGGTCTATTAAAGGTTACATGAGCGGCATTCAGTTTTTCCACAAACTGATGTATGGTGCTCCTTCTCAGGAGATAAATAACTCACAAACCTCCCTCCTGATCAAAGGGATTCAAAAATCTCAGCCCACCCGTCCTGACACCAGACAACCCATAACACTAGACATCCTCAACAAATGTATCCGTACCCTCCGCACAGGCTACCAACCTCTCCATACCGCCCGGACACTCGACGCCATGTTTATCCTAGCCTTTTTTGGGTTTCTCAGATGCTCAGAACTCGCTATCACTTCAAAATTCGACCCTAAAAGCCATCCCACCATCTCAGACTTATCAGTACTAGATGGAGAAACAATCTCCTATTTGATTAAGCGAAGTAAGACTGACCAAACCAAAAAAGGCCATTTTATCTACATTTTTAATCTCTCATCACCAACTCATCCATACCAGTCAGTTCTGGCTTATCTCCAATGGAGAAATTCCCAAGCTAAATCTCCCCTGGAACCTCTATTCACAGACGAATCAAACAAACCCGTGACACGCTTTTGGTTCCAAAAACATCTAAAATCCGTTCTCCAGCAGTCAGGTGTCCAAGCAAAAAACTTCTCAAGCCATTCATTCCGCATTGGTGCTGCAACCACAGCAGCTCAAAAAGGCCTCTCCCAACAGCAGATCCAAGATCTCGGGAGATGGTCCTCAGACGCTTTCAAGTTACATCAGGACCAACCGTTTCCACATCAAAAAAAACCACCAAACCCTTATCGGCTAAAATCCTCCGGGTCGCCACCGGCCCAGCGGATGAAGCAATTAATCTCCCAGTCATACACTCATGCTGTTCTTTCATGTTTTTCAGCGAGCCACCGGGAAGTTCCCACGCAGCACAAAAGAGAGTGGAAAGTTTCCACGCAGCACGAAAGAGTGGAAAGTTGCCACCCAGCACAAAAGAAAGTGGAAAGCTTCCACGCAGCACGAAAGAGTGGAATGTTTCCACGCAGCACGAAAGAGTGGAGGGTTTCCACGCAGCTCGAAAGTGTGGAAGGTTTCCACGCAGCGTGAAAGAGTGGAAAGTTTCCACGCAGCGTGAAAGAGTGGAAACTTTCCACGTAGCGTGAAAGAGTGGAAAGTTTCCACGTAGCGTGAAAGAGTGGAAAGTTTCCACGTAGCGTGAAAGAGTGGAAATTTTCCACGTAGCGTGAAAGAGTGGAAAGTTTCCACGTAGCGTGAAAGAGTGGAAAGTTTCCACGTAGCGTGAAAGAGTGGAAAGTTTCCACGTAGCGTGAAAGAGTGGAAAGTTTCCACGCAGCGTGAAAGAGTGGAAAGTTTCCACGCAGCGTGAAAGAGTGGAAAGTTTCCACGCAGCGTGAAAGAGTGGAAAGTTTCCACGAAACGTGAAAGAGTGGAAAGTTTCCACGAAGCGTGAAAGAGTGGAAAGTTTCCACGAAGCGTGAAAGAGTGGAAAGTTTCCACGAAGCGTGAAAGAGTGGAAAGTTTCCACGCAGCGTGAAAGAGTGGAAAGTTTCCACGAAGCGTGAAAGAGTGGAAAGTTTCCACACAGTAAGGAAATGTTTTATTGTTGTTGTTTCTCTCATATTTCTCTTTTCTCTTTTCCCGTTTTTCTTCTTTTAGACAAATCTACCACCTACGCACACCAAACCAACATCAGGGGCCCCCTGGTCAAGCAACCAGGCCCTTTCCCGAATGCCAGCCCGCCAAGCTCAGCTTTTTGGGGGGTAATTAGCCAGGCGGCTGTCCTATGCTCAGCATTTTTGGGGGGTACTCTGGGTTCGGGCCAAGTTCGAGCTCGAATCCCTCCCCCCGGACAGCACGCCAAATACGCATTTATATTACTCTATATAATTATATGTAAGTGTGAACTCGTGAAATGGGGAATTTTAAAGATGAGGTGTGTAATATGTATGAGGGTCTATTGACAGAAATGCAATATAATATACATAACTATGTTTTCAGTGGTGTATAAAGACCTTTACATAATAAGCCATTATGTTTTTATTAAATTACAATGAGCCATATCTATACATACTTACAGTGAAGTCTTCATTTTATGCTGCCATGTTTCTACAGTAGCCCTAAACGGACAAACTGCTGTACAGAGCGCTAGCTACTCCCTGTGTCTCAGACGACATATTTATCCTGTGTCAGCCACCGTAGCTTCTCTTTGTTCTTGGAAAGGGAAGGGTGAGTGGTGGGGGTGCAATTCACAATGCCGCTAAACTTTACACAGTGCACCTTGAATCTTGAATTCCTTAAATGTTCTTTAAATAGGACATGTACTGAAAATGATCAGGGTATTTGAATTTTGGAGGTATTAAACAAGCATTGCCAGAATTGTTCTGTTGGGAAAACCACTGAGATGGTTTGAGGGTTTAGATCTGCATCACTGATGTGCAGAACAGAGAATCAGCACTAATCTGGATTTTGCCAAAGGCTTTGCTGTAGCCAACTGTGATCAGCGTAAGTTTACAAAAGCCCCATTTTAATCAGCTCATCTTCAATAATAACCATTAACATGACTCTCAGCTGCTTCACCATAGAAGTATGTGTCATTTTTCAACAGAAACAAAGGCCATTAATTATTGTCTAATGAGCTCCTGCAAAGGTAAACATTTTTTGTTGGTTTTTGTTGGTTTAACTTAAAAAAGTAAGTAACCTGGTTGCCTTAAAATTTTGAGTTTATTGAAATTAACATTTTTAGTTGATACAATGAAGGAAATGTGTTTAATAAATAGAAACTCAAAATAGTATTGTATCTGAACCACATAAAACATTTGATAAATCATGAAAATAGCACTATTTGGCATGTTTTACTGCATCATCAGAAATAAAACACACATAATTACCCAATATGATTACAAAATATTTTAATAATATTTTAGTAAAGGTTGTCGAATCTCAAAAAAATTACATTGTATTAACTCAAAATTTTAAGGCAACCAGGTAACTTTTTTTCTAAATATTTTTTTTTACAGTGTGGTAATTTTATGAAAAAATACCTCACCGACCTTTAATAGGAAATAATCTGTTTCTCCTTCAACCTCTTCCTTAACCAAGTCTGTCAGCAAGTCAAGAAGTCAGCCGCTGTGTCAGAATATGCCTACTTCAACACTATAGTAGGCAAAAAACAGTATGTGAGCCGAGTAGTAGGCTATGTCCGAAATCAAAGTATTCATTAACACACTAGGTAAGTGGTTCCCAAACCTGTCCTGGAGGACCACCAGCCCTGCACATTTTGTATGTCTCCCTCATCAGACACACCCACTTCAGGTCTTTCCATCTCTACTAATGAGCTGATGAGTTGGATCAGGTGTGTCTGATGAGGGAAACAAGCAAAATGTTCAGGGCTGGTGGTCCTCCAGGACAGGTTTGGGAACCACTGCACTAGGTGAAAAGTACACTCACTGACCGAAATTGGAAGTAAAATAATGTAACTGTAAATGTGTAGGACACATGACAATAAAAGCATGATGGATATAGTATGTCTTAATTTCATTCATACTACACACATTCGTACTATAGAACATCTATACCTTTTTAAGCATCAACACCTTTTTAACGTTCGCAAAGTAAGTTAAGGGGGGGGGGGGGCACTCAGTTTCAGTCAATCTCATGTCAATCTTGAGTACCTATAGAGTAGTACTGCATCCTTCATAGCTCCGAAAAGTCTTTAGTTTTATTATATTTATAAAAGAAATATGGGCTGTACCGAGTCTTTCCGGAAAAAAACAAGCGGCTGGAGGCGTATCAGGGGAAGCAACAACAGCAGGACGTCCGTCTCTGTGGTATGTACTGTATTTAGTGGCCTGTCAACATTTGTGTGTGAG
Source organism: Pseudorasbora parva (assembly GCF_024679245.1). Lineage (NCBI taxonomy): Eukaryota > Metazoa > Chordata > Actinopteri > Cypriniformes > Gobionidae > Pseudorasbora > Pseudorasbora parva. The sequence continues at coordinate 43,162,911 of NC_090173.1, read as the reverse complement.
GTTTATGATTCGGCTTATGGACTTTTGTATGTGACTAAACCTTAGCAGTAGCAAGCAAAACGGTTTTGCACGTCAGACTAGTGTAATGTTATACATAGAACAACAATGGAGTAACCGTTAGCACATTTGAATGACGAAGCACACTTTGTGAGAACGCTAGGTTTATGTTTGGGTGGTTTTACAATAAACAAACTGACACCTATAGTGGTCCGCTAAACAAATGTATCTAAACACACATCATAGATCGCATGCTCCATTGATAAATTAACTAACGTTATACACAATCGTGTTGTTTACTGATGTTTACTTACGCAATGATAGCCAACAACAGACATTTGAAGCAGTTTTACTCACAGTCTGTTTACAAAGCAGGACCGTGAACCTTTATCGTTGGGACCGCTCTGTCAAAAACACACCACTTCTTTGGTAAGTTAACTGTTGATTTCGTGAAGTCCTGACAGCAGTGACCGTGGAGATCCACTTTTGCAACCGAAGCGTATGTTGTGACGCTTCCCGTCATTTCTTGCATTCAAATCGGTTCAAATGCAGCGCTGCCTTCCCAGAAAGCTGTGCTGAAGCATTGAAATCGCTTGATGTCACTCATAGGAATAAAGTGGAGCGTGGCGCGTGGACCTGCTGCACCTGAGAGCATTGTTTATGGGCAGCGTGCATCTAGTCACGGCCCATACAAGGACCTTCCGCTCTGTTGACGTCAAGCCGACCCATACTCGAAAAAAACTCTCCGAAACTTGAGAGAAACCGGAAGGAGTATTTTTGATACAGAAATACTCCATCAAACGTCCAACGTAGTTTTTGAAACTTTGTCTATGTTTAGGATGGGAATCCAAGTCTTTAACAGTGTAAAAAGCTCAGTATGCATGAAACAGCATTTCACCCCCCCCTTTAAAAACCAAATGTATTTCCTACTATACAGTGATACAGCTGGGTTTTGATGGGCGTGCCGCACTGGAGACTTAGATGTAAACGACTACGGCTATGATTGGATAAGATCTGCATATTTAATGAGCTTCAACTCCCTTGTCAGTTCACAGGACATTTTGTTTTGAAAGCGTCAACCGGAATATTTCTCTGACATGCAGGGCTCTCTAAACTTATTTACCAAACAAACACAATGATTTATCTCTTCTCCACCCATGATTGATTTCTTTTTTTTATCACTTGGCCAGCCCTATCGGTGGAAATAAGCGCGAACCGCACACATAACTTGCGCTCTTCAAATATGAAGTCAAGAGAGTGAACAGCAGATAAAGAAATTAATGTTATTTCACTATTTAAGATTCACCGCCCTGTGAACGTGCTTGGGTTTTGGTAGCCCGTCAGGAAAACGCATAGCCCCGGGATGTTGAGCTTTGCGAGCCCTGCCCCATACATGTCCGATCTGATCCTGAATCGCAATGAACCAACAAATGAAGGATTATTCAGCCTGTGACAGTGTTATAAATGATGCTCTGTTATACACATACACATAATCAATACGATCTGTAACAATGCAATACTAGCACATATACATTTTTTTACATAAGTGTGCTGCACCATTCCAATCGGATCCAATATAGAAGGCACAACATTGTGTTTTAATCTCAATATGTCTAATCCAGTTTGACCTGAGACTTGTTTACGAACGATTCTCTTGCTATCTTCAGCATGTTTATTGCTCATCTCTGGGCAGGGCTACAGAAGCAGTTTATCTCTAGAGGCGGTGTTTCCCTCTTCTAATACGTCATTGATTTGAGAGCCTCGTTTTTGTGGCCTGGTGTCTATAAAAGCTTTTCTTTGACTAACAAGGAAGTTTTCAGCTTTGAAACTTACAGGATATTCTTATATTAACATGACTGTGGCAAGGGGGGCGTGGTTCAGCGAGGTCTGCAGCGGGAGAGAGAGCCGCGGGACGAGCGGTAAGTGAGTGGGTTGGACGCAGATTAATAACACCTGTATCTTGTTCCAGTAATGGGCATGGGGAGAGGATAAAACGCCTGTGGAACCGGAAGCCTGGGAGAGAGAGAGACGGACTGTTGATGCAAACCACGAGACCCTGAGTTTGACCCGGAAACCGGAAGTGCTGTGAACCGGAAGTTATTGTTGTTTATGAGTTTGACTGAAGACATCATGCTGAGATTTGATATACTAAAATAAAGAGAAAAGCATCAACAGTCCAGTCGACCCCCGTGTTCTCTTCCTTCCATACATACGAACTTATCACACTGGTGCCGAAACCCGGGAGGAAGTAAGACAGCGCCACCGTCATGCAGACGTCTTCCGCCACGCCATTTGAGGACATTTTTACATCCCTCGCGGTCCTCCACCGCGAACAACATCAAGTCCTGCTGGACCTTCGGACGGATAAGGAGCGCCACTTCGCGGCGATCGTCCAAGGCCAGCAAGAGGACCGCGAGTGGTTCCGGAGCTGGCTTGACCGGGAGGCTCGCACCGAGGCCGCCGGGCAGACTGGCGCACCGGTCCACGTGCCCCTACACAAGATGGGGCCACAGGACGACCCCATGGCCTTCATAGACCTTTTTCAAAAATCGGCGGAGGCCTGCGGGTGGCCCCGGGCACAGTGGCCGGTGCGCCTCATCCCACTACTTTCAGGAGACGCCCAGGCGGCTGCCCAACAACTGCCGGTGGCGAACCTCCTGGAGTATGACGACCTCAAGAGGGCCATCATTCAGCGGGTCGGCCGGACCCCTGAACAACACCGCCAGTGATTCCGCTCCCTGGAATGGGGCGAGGCCGGCTGACCCTTCGCGATGGCCCAACAGCTCCGGGACTCCTGTCGCAAATGGCTCTTGGCCGGCGGAAGCGACGTGGACCACATCGTCGATCTGGTGGTACTGGAGCAATTCATCGCTCGGCTACCAAAGAAGACAGCCGAGTGGGTCCAGTGCCACCGGCCCACGTCGCTGGAGACTGCAATCAACTTGGCGGAGGACCACATGGTGGCGTGCCCGGGGGTCGGCGAACCCCTTCTAACCTCTACCTCTCTCTCTCCCCCCTCTGGCCGGGGGGATGATCCGGACATCCCGCAGGCCACCCCTGATCAAGCAGGAGAGTACCAAATTCCTGTGAGTATCAAGGGGGGTACATATCAGGCCTTGGTGGATTCAGGATGTAACCAAACCTCAATCCATCAAAGCCTGATGCAGCCTGGGGCATTGGATACAAGCCCTGTGGTTAAGGTGCGGTGTGTGCACGGGGATGTGGTGGAACATCCGGTTGTCCCAATCACGATTCAGTTTTAGGGAGAAAAGCATCATGTAGAGGTGGCGGTTAGTCCTCACCTCCGGCATCCACTAATTCTGGGGACGAATTGGCCCGCATTTTCGGTTTTATTGGGACCGTTATGTGCGGATGCTGCTTGGGAGAAAAAGGCTAGGAGGGGGGCGGCGCGAGTGCAGCTTGGGGAGACTGAGACAGGACCCTTGGGGACGGCTTCAGAGGAAACGAGCGGGATCGAGGGACTGATTCTCTCGGACCGCGATGACTTCCCTATGGAGCAGTCCCAGGATGAGACCCTCAAAAACGCCTTCCAGCAGGTCCGCTCTATCGACGGCCAGTCTCTCCCAACCTGCCTTGCCCGTCACCTATCCCTATTTCGCCATAATAAAAGACAGGTTGTATCGAGTGACCCAAGACACTCGGACAAAGGTAAATACAACCCAATTGTTAGTTCCGAAGAGCCGCCAGGAAATGCTTTTCTGGGCGGCTCACTCCAATCCAATGGCGGGCCACTTGGGACAGGCGGCCACACTGAATCGCCTCATGACCCGTTTTTTTTTGGTCAAGCATTCATGACAACGTGCGCAGGTGGTGCGTGTCTTGTCCGGAATTTCAGTTGGTAAATCCACTGGCCGCTCCAAAAGCGCCATTGCGCCCCCTTCCATTAATGCAGGTCCCCTTTGAGAGAATTGGGATGGACCTCATCGGGCCATTAGAGCGATCCGCACGCGGACATCGTTTTGCGTTAGTTATCGTGGACTACGCAACACGATATCCGGAAGCAGTGGCTCTCCACAACATCTTCGCGAAGAGTGTTGCGGACGCCCTGTTTCGACTAATCTCCCGGGTGGGGGTTCCGAAAGAAATCCTCACTGACCAAGGCACGGCGTTTATGTCACGTACATTACGCAAACTTCGAGCTTCTCTACGGGCGCCAGCCACGGGGGGTGCTGGACGTCCTGCGAGAAACTTGGGAGGAGGGGCCTTCTTTGGCGAAGAATGAAATTCAATATGTGCTGGACTTGTGAACAAAACTCCACACACTGGGGCGGCTATCCAGAGAGAATTTGTTACAAGCCCAGGACCGCCAGAGCCGGTCGTATAACAGGGGTACTAAACTACGTAAATTCACACCGGGAGAGAAAGTGCTCGTATTACTCCCTACGTCGAGCTCTAAATTAATGTCAAAGTGGCAGGGGCCGTTTGAGGTCGCAGAACAGGTCGGGGATCTCGATTATGAAGTGATACAGTCCGATAGGAACGGGGCACGTCAAATATATCACCTCAATCTCCTAAAAAAATTGAATGAGGTGGAATCAGTGTTGTTGGCAACGGTGATCGGGGGGAAGGATGATCTTGGGCCAGAGGCGAGCATCAAGGCACAATCAGTCGCGCTAGCCCCCGCTAGCCCCGCGCTAGCCTCACCTCTCACCGTCCCAACTCACTGATTTATCAAAATTACAGGAGTTTTTTGTAGGAGGAGTTTGCCGACGTGTTCTCGCCCCTACCGGGACGCACCGACTTAATTCAGCACCATATAGAGACCGAGCCGGGCGTGGTAGTTCGCAGCCGGCCGTATCGTTTACCTGAACACAAAAAAAAGGTGGTTCAGGAAGAATTAGGGGTGATGCTGGACATGGGAGTAATAAAGGAGTCCAACAGTGACTGGGCGAGCCCGATAGTTTTGGTGCCTAAAACCGACGGCTCGGTCAGGTTCTGTGTGGACTATCGCAAGGTGAATGCAGTGTCGAAATTCGACGCTTATCCAATGCCGCGGGTTGACGAGTTGCTTGATCGGCTGGGCACGGCTCGATTTATTCGACATTGGACTTAACAAAGGGCTATTGGCAGATCCCCTTGTCTCCATTGTCCAAAGAAAAGACAGCTTTCCCCACGCCGTTTGGATTGCACCAATATGTCACGCTTCCTTTCGGTTTGTTCGGGGCTCCCGCTACCTTCCAGCGCTACAGAGTAAAATATTACTGAAAATTGATTAGTAATGCCTTAGTAAAGACAATCTAATCTTTACTGAAAGGAGACTCGTTACTGAAAATGAACAGAGTAAAATATTACTGAAAATTGATTAGTAATGCCTTACACTACTGTGTTACAGCAAAAAGTAATAAGTTACTGTAATGTATCACTTTTGTAATGCATTACTCCCAACACTGTATATATATATATATATCAAAGGATCAAGCGAAAGTTGATTTCTCCATTCATCACCCCTTTAAAGATTACGAGGACACATGAATTTAAAAAAAGAAAGAAAAGAAACATATCATTTATAATAAATACAATAATATTCCATAAAAAACAATAGTGCATTTTGATTTCACTGACCTTAATTCCAATAAACAACTGAGATAAAAAGTCACTTGAATTTGAACAAAAATGTTCCCATGTTATTTACAGTTTTTCTCAGTCGTTTTGGTACATTTCTCAGATCAGAATTGAAATTCTCAAAGTTACCTGTTCAATTCTCACATCATTGTGTCACTTGTGCACATCAAAAAAGCAGTTTCTCATTTCTTTGAACAAGTTGTAAATACTTTGGTACATCCATGCAAATGATTATGTACAATGCTCTGTTGTTTCCTACATTATCAGTTGCTTATGTCATGTTGATCAAAATGTATTATATTGGGTCTCTGTTGAATAGTCTCACCCCCCACAACATTTAGGCACACGCTCATAGCAAAAGTCTTTACATGCAAAATGGTTGAACAAGTTATCATAATTTGTCAAGCATATTTCTATACTTTCTATATTTCCATTAGACTTTTTTCTAAATCTGTCCTGAATTGGTAAATTGCTCCCAGGTGAATCTTGACTTTCTCTAACGAAGGTGCTTCTCATGAAACATCAACTAGCAGGCTGTCAATGTTTGACAATGGAAGGACAAGGAATTTGTGGCCCAACAGACAGGATCGTCAAGAAGTGTAGGAAGATTGTAATTCCTTAATGTAATTTCTACAGCACTGCATGTACAGTTTTTCCTATGCTTACATTTCTTGTTTAGTTTTGTGTGTGTGTGTGTGTGTGTGTGTGTGTGTGTGTGTGTGTGTGTGTGTGCTATTCAGTCTATTCATTTCTGTATCTCAGTGACATGTTCTGTCAATAAAATACAGTACAAACAGTAAGAGTGTAAATTTGAATCTTTTCCATTATCTTGCAATTACACTCACACATACACTAAGATGTAAATTACAATTGACTATAATTGTCATCAAAACTTTAGCCATAGTTTCCATCAGAACATCCCTCCAGAATAAACTGTTATATTGACAACATGACTAAACTTATCCGTACACAATGACACAAGGACTTGTCATTCTGATGGCACTGACATGTTCATTGACACAGATATTTCCTTTTTAGAGATGAACTAAGGATTTTGAGCAAGAGAGTGGCTTTTGGAGGTGGGTGTTTTGCTATTTGTACAAATTGTTTTGAGAAATGCACTTACTGTTTTGCAAATTGTGAGTTAAATTCGAAAAACTGTAAGACAAAGTATTTAATTGTGTGTTTGTGAAAAATAAGTGCACTTGAATTTAATACACATTTGTAGAGTACTTCAAATCTTATATACATTTTCATTTAAAAAGTGCCTGAAAACATTACTTTCACTCTTAAAAATAAATGTTTATAAAAGTTTTTATTTCAGCAATGCCATTTTGGATTCCCCCAAATTACTTGGTCTTATTATGGATTATTTTAATAATATGTATACTCTTTTTAAAAGTATGCTGAAGTACTTGAATCTGAATAATTTAATCAATCTGAATAATTTAATTAATTAATTATTAGGCTAGATTTCCTGGAGGAAGAGTCCCACAATCGAATCTTTACTGAAAGGAGACAGCAGTGGCTCTTTTTTTAACAAAAGCAAGAAAGACTGAGAGAGAAGCTATGCAGGGATTAAAGTATTGACATGCCGAGTGTGGCCTCAGAGCAGACAGACTCCCGCCGCTAACACAAACCTTATACAAACATCCCTTTCTGAGGAGGTGGTCAATAACGGCTTATCTCCCGCCTCAAAACTTTGAGTCGAAAAAGCCTTTCAGGAACGAATTAGCAGGCGCAGCTCAATTCGCTGGCAAAAAAATGACATGAGAAATGGAGCGTCTGCACATATATTCAAATTTTTTAATGCATAAAAATGGTTTTGTCCTAAAGCAATGCTATTTTTACCTCAGACGCTTGAGTATTAACCTAGAAACTGAGGTAAAATTGTGTATCAACATTGCCTGTTGCAATTTTTAAAGTTCCTCTCGACAGTGACAAGGACATAACAGCGTCCTGATTCTCCCATGACACATGCTGTTTCAGGTGTAAAGTGTCTTTCACCTGCTTGAAGCCTGGCCTCATTATTATGGTTGATTAAACCCTTCAGTAATTAAGGCCAGGGTAACACTGTTCAGAAATTATGCTAATTTCCCAGCCCTCTTGCCGACAGGGTCTCCCTGTGCAGCAGCGATTCCAGTAAAGAATAGCATTAGAGATTGTAATAGGGCACATGCAAATGTCTCTGCCTGAATGCTTGACTTTTGGAAGACAAAATAGCCCTGTGCTTGAATATTCCAAAAAAAAAAAAAACGGGGAGCTGAAAATTTCATTCACTCTTGATTCCTTGGGAAAAACGAAGCAGAACAAATACGTTTTTTCAGAATCCACAGTTCAAAGGTGGAAGCGAAGGAGGGGGTCTTATTTTTTTTTACCTCGGCCAGCAGAAGGTTTAATTGATCTCGTGGTCCACAGGTACATGATTCCACAGCTGCATTTTCATGTCAGGGAAGAAAGTGCCTTCTGTTGTTCGGCATCTGTCTCAGCTGTCTAGTGCATTTATGGGAAAAGAAAGAGACATGGGCCACTGAACCTGGATGAAAGGGCGAATGGAAATGCACCTCTGATCAAATCAAAATGACAATTTTTTATTAATTTTTGGCTTGAAAAGGCTTTATTGTGCATGCATTTGCACAGATAAAAAAACAAAACAAAAAAAACAAAAAAAAGTATTATAGTCAGATATTCATTATAATAAACCATGACTAGATAATCAGGACGCAAGTGCATTGATATACTACACTGTAAAAAAAATTGTGGTGTTTTTTTGTTGGTTTAACTTAAAAAAGTAAGTAACCTGGTTGCCTTAAAATTTTGAGTTTATTGAAATTAAAACTTTGAGTTGATACAATGAAGGAAATTATTTAATAAATAGAAACTCAAAATATTTTTGTATCTGAACCACATAAAAAATGTGATAAATCATGAAAAAAGCACAATTTGGCATGTTTCACTGCGTCATCAGAAATAACACACACATAATTTCCCAATATGCTTACACAATCTTTTAATAATATTTTAATAAAGGTTGTCAAATCTCAAAAAATGTTCATTGTATTAACTCAAAATTTTAATTTCAATGAACTCTTACTTTTTTTCTAAATAATTTTTTACAGTGTACTGTTCAAATGTTCAAAAGATTGTTTTTAAAGAAATTAAATGGTTAGTTCACCCAAAAATGAAATTGATGTCATTAATTCCTCACCCTAATGTCATTCCACACCCGTAAGACCTCTGTTCATCATCAGAAAATAGGTTAAGATATTTTAGTCCCAGAGCATAATGCAGTCTATGCACACTTTACTGTCCATGTCCAGAAAGCTAATAAAAACATCATCAAAGTAGTCCATATGTGACATCAGTTGATTAATTAGAATCTCTTGAAGCATCAAAAATATATTTTGGTCCAAAAATAACAAAAAATACAACTTTATTCAGCTTCAGTCTTCTGTTCCACGTTTGTGTTACAAACTGTGGAGCAAATGTCAAACTCACGAAGGCGCAGGAGAACTTGGAACAGGAATCTTTGATATAAACACTCAGGAACATACAAAACACCACTTGACATGAACGTCGACGGACAAACACAGAGGAAACTGAGAACTAAATACACAGGGCTAACAAGCTGATTGACATGACACAGGTGATAGACATTACTAATTAGGAAGACTGGGGAGAAACTGGGTCACGGGGCTGAACTCAAAAAACAACGGACAGGTATACATGTAACATTCCACCCCCTCCGAATCGGCGCGTCCTCTTGCCGTAAAAGTTACATCAGAGGAGGGTGGGAGGGGGCTCTGGAGGAGGGCCTGCACCCAAACGGGCAGACACAAGCTGTGTCTCATTTCAGAAGGCGTCCTCCCGAGGTTGCATTCGAAGGGTCCATACGTCATAAGGCCGTCTCATTTCAAAAAAGTGAGTAGGACACTCCAAATTCGACCTTCGAATGTGTCCTTCTTTCACAGGATTTCGGAGTGTACATGAGGTGTAGCCTTCACGGCTGGAGATAACCCACAATTCTTTGCGTCTCCATTAACAACCGTCATATTTTTTTTATATTATATGAAAAAACGGCACCACCGCCAGATATACATGCGAGCGTAGGTGTGGTGTTTAAATTAAGTAGTTCAAGCTTCTTCTTTTTTTAAGCTCTATTACCTCAAACAGATGGTTGTGGTAAACAGGATTACAACTGTTTAGTGCATTTTAAACGTTTAGAACAGTACATTGCTGTCAAGACAAGAAACATTTCATAGTCATTTTCAAGTAATAAATACTTTTCATCCATATAACTGGCATGAGAGCGCAACGAGGATGAACTTGTTGGCATAGCAACATGATACTTCCTGCCTGCGTGTCCTACGAAGGACGTCTTGTTTAATTCTGATTGAGGACACTCCATTTACTGCATCCTACACAGGATGTGTCCTCCGGAGGACGCAGCCTTCGAAATTTAACGAAATGAGACACAGCTACAGAAAGTCCCAAACAAAGAACAGACCAACAGAAACAGGAAGTCCAGGGGGGCGTGGAAGGAGGGAGAAGCCAGTGGGGAGCCTGGAGCAGGAGCCAGATGGTCCAGAGACCAGCCACGATGACGCCCCAGGGCAGAGTCGAAGGAGGGAGGGGCCATGGGGTCGACGATACGGTAGGAGACACCCTGGGGACGACCGACGAGGAAGCAGCCACTGATGGAGACCCGGGAGGAGCAGCTGGCTCGATGAGTCCACACGAGACCGGTGGCCCAGGAGACCGAGGTGGAGCCATGGCGACAAGCGTCCGAGGTGGAAACGGAAAACCGCAGGACAGAGGCTGAGCCGTTGGGACCGTGGATAAAGGCGGAGCAGAAGGGAAGGAGGAACCAGACGAAGCCGAAGGTGGAGGAAGGCACTTAATTTATGCCGGTCGTGGTCGGTGGTGGATGGCTGGTCTCTGGCGGTGGTGGAGTAGGACTGGTACCGCTGTCCTCTTCAGCGGGGCCAGTGGTGAATGGCGAGTAGTTATGTACCAGTACCCACTTCACGAATGTGGCAAAGTCCTTCCTTGGACCGCCTGCTGGAAAGCGTGCCTTCGACCGCTCGCTCAGCCCGGCGTAGTAGAAAACGCTGAGCGAGCAGTCCGGGAAGTGGGACAGGCACGCGAGCTGGAGGAAGTCCCAGGTGTGTGCCTCCTGCCTCCATACATGTAACAGTTTGTTTACAAACCTCAAATAAAGATTAAAACGGCCATGAATCAGTGAATCAATCAATGATTCGGATCGCCAATGGATCACGTGTCAAACTGCCAAACTGCTGAAATCACTTGACCCCACAGTTTGGTGAGGTCTACATGGTTCATTTGCTTCATCCGTGCAGTCGGCATCTCTACGAATGTGTTGGTTGGTTATTTTTCCGCACTAGCTACAACATAAAGGCTGTACAAATTGATTTTTAAATGCAATTTTTTTTTTATTATTATGGTTTTGCAATTTCAGGGGAGAAACTAAATAATATAGTCATAATTGAAAATGCTGGACTGGCGGTCACCCTATATGCCTATGGATCATTGGCTGAACGTCTGATGCATAAGGTACACAAATTGGGAAACAATTCAGAAGTTTTAAGTTGTCATTTGTTTTTTGATTAGAATTATACAGGTTTTCCAGGAGACGTGTGTCACGTTCTTTAATGGTCTGCCTGAAAAGAAAGCCGTCATGATGCCAAACCCCCTTAAGGAAAATGAGAGCTTATAGGGATCAACTAAACACTGGATTTTTACTGAAAGTATGTGAAGTTTGCGGCTCCATTGTTGCAGTAAACTTGCACAATATTCTTGAATTATAATTTTTTTTTAGATGCATTCTAGTCAGTTTTCATTTTCATTACATTTTCACACCCCTAAACATGACGTGGAACAAAATGAATCGTGATTGGTTAATAATAATAATAATTATAATAATTTGTTTAATTTATATAGCGATTTTCTGGGTACTCAAAGCGCTTTACATATAGAAGAGAGAAAATCTCCTCAACCACCACCAATGAGCAGCATCGACCTGGATGACAAGCTCCATTGGATTCAGAAGCTGATTGGTGGAGAGGAGACAGACTGATAAAGCCAGTCAATATTTGGAGATGATTAGAGGGCAATAATGGACAGAGGCCAATGGGCAAATTTGGCCAGGATGCTGAGTTACACCCCTACTCTTTTTCCGAAGGACATCGTGGGATTTTTAATGACCACAGAGAGTCAGGACCTCGGTTTAATGTCTCATTCGAAGGATGGTGCTTCTTACAGTACAGTGTCCCCATCACTATACTTGGGCATTAGGACCCACACAGACCCCAGGGTGAGCACCTCCGGCTGGTCTCCCTTACATCTCTTCCAGAAGCAACCTGGTTTTCCCAGTTGGTCTCCCATCCAGGTACTGACCAGACTCAGCCCTGCTTAGCTTAAGTGGGAAACCAGTCTATGGTTAAAAAGTGATATGGCTGCTGGCTGATGGTTGCTTTACATGTCAGTCCGACATCTTCTTGGGAAATTCTTTGGCCAATAAACGCTGCAATCAAGTCGAGACCTTCTACCATCAGTCTGGAGGTCTGGCTACATGAGACTAGGTCCAATCCAAAATCGAATGATAGATACTTTAATACACAAACCCAAGATAAAGGGAGAATCCACAATGTACAGTTCAACTGACAGTGAACTGAAAATAAAAATGAAGAGTACTTATACAAAGAGAACAAAACTAGAAACAAGTGGGAATAAGCAGCACTGGAGTATAAGACGCTGTGTTATGCCCAATCATTTCTCATTCTTTGATCCTAGCAATAAAAAATATAAAATAAATATGAACCACATTGCATATACCCATAAACCAGATAGAAAATCTGATCCAGAAATTTTTTCCACTGTGACACACAATAGAACTAAAACTGCCCTAAATGACAATGGCAACACATAGACAGAAATTTACTCTTCTTTTGTGTCAGTAGAAATGGGTCATACACTATTTTAGATAGAGTAGCGTTAAAACTTCTGAATATGTCCAAATTTGGGGTGTGTTTAAATGGGACAGTGCCACTTACTTGAACACTCTCCTTTTCAAACAATTGGGAAAATGACATGCATGGCATTTATCTCCAACAGTTAACCTACTTTTGCTTGTTTGCAATTGACTTGTGCAAGAGATCTCCTAATGCAGAGTCCTGTGGTGCTCTCTCTCACAGCAAGGGGGGAAATGCACGTTCAATTAGCTGAACGTTTGTAGAGTCAACAATACTAAAATACAAGTTTATTTTAAAAACAGGATTTGTTACATTATTAAAACATAACAAACCCTAAAATTAGAAACAACTCAGGGTGTTTGATCCATGGTACAATCTATGTTTCTGATCATGGGAGGTGTGACAGAAACAGTTAGACTGACTTAAATAGGACATTTCTATTGAGACAATTGAGTTGTCTTTGTGTTTTTCATGTACTTTGAACTACTACCCCTATTGGTTATGTGATTTTAACTAAATCCAGACTAACTGAACAGAACAGACACCAAATGTCTAGACTAATAAATTAATGGTGTGATTTAGGACAGGCCAGGCTTGTTCTTGGTCTTTCTGTACAGTTCTCATCATTCTTTAACAGCCAGTTACTTATTATTTTAGACATCAGAACTTCTCCTGCTCCCTGTACCTTAGAAGATGAAAGTGGATCATCTGGTGATATTATCTCTGCATGAGGGTTCAATAATGCAATATGATTTGAATACTCTGTCTGCTAATACTCTGTTTTCACATAAATGGGCAAAAAAAAAAAATTATAATAATTTTTTACTATTCACAAAGCAAGGATCAGGCCACAACCATTAATGTTGGAGAATTATTTATTGAAGAAGATAGGGATGAATAGGGAGGAATAGATAAAGGGATGGTAGTCGGGATGATCTGGGCATATGGTGTTGATGGCCAGGTGATGGCATCAGAGTAGGGGCATCATTTCAGTTAAATGTAGGCCGAGTGATTAAGACCCCCAATCCAACATGGAAGAGAAGAGAACAGGGGGTGGTAAATATGGCTCAATGGATGAGAGAGGGAGGGGAGGGGAAGAGAAGGGAGGGTTCGAGAGAACGAGACAAACAGTTCTATAAAAGGGTGGCCCGATATGAAAAGATTTTGAGAAGTCAGGTGCCGTGGCCCCACTCCTGAATCTCAGTTAACTCCATTAAAGAATGCCAAAATCTGCATTATAAATCCATTCATGATTAGGCTAAAATCTGAGTTTTAAAAATCCTAATGTTGTCTTATATGATAAGTAAAAATGTGTAAGTTACTAAACCTAACAATAATATGTGAACTAACTTATTGATTTGATTTCTGTTTTAATGAAAATAATAGTTTTGTTGGAAGTCGCCATGATGGAGATAAGTGTTTGCTTTAGTTGGGCTCTTGACCCTTGACTGTGTAATGTTACTGGTTATCTGGCTGCTTTGTGTTTGTGAGACATTTGTTAGGGAATAAAAATATTATCAAGTGATGTTGGTTATTCATTGATGATAATATCATTGTGTATTGGCAGAATCCCTGATTTCATGCAGAGTTTACAGTTTTTCTCAATTGCTAAAACACTATTTCTGAAACCTTGCTCCATTTTCTGAAACCATTAAACACAAAACCTCTTCTTCAAGCACTATTCACAAAACCTCTGACTTCTCTTGCAAAATGAAACTTTCGCCTCAAAACAGTTTTACCTGTGTTCAAAATCAAACACTGCTCTCAAATCATAAACAAAGTGATCAAAATGATAAACACTATCAAGCAATCAGTAAACAATACAGCAAAAAATAGAAAACACATTGTTCAAAACATAGTTCTCAGGCAGAAGTACATTTTTAATCTCAAAACAAATTTCATATTTTTCTGTCATTGTCTTGTGATCATAGTAGCTCAAAATTGGTCAGAAATTATTACTACTCTGCTTTGCTTTGCAATTTTTTGTTCTTCCTCTTGCTTGTAGCCCTATTTTTACCAACTCATTCTCATGAAATGCATATACATCACAAATTGTATGTATTGTGCGATTTATACGGCACAATTATTTTCTACGTGCATATGATTTGCATTGTCACCCCATTAGGTAGGTTGAGTTGTTTGGAGTACGTGCACATAACACAATATAAAGGACATATCGCACACGAAAACTGCATGCGTAACATATGCACATAAAAACTAATTTTGGCATATAAATCGCACGATAAATACAATTTGTGCTATAGATATGCATTTTCATTAGATTAGGCTGATTTTTACAGTACTGTACTCTGCATCTCACAAACTCGTTCTTTGTTGATATGAACCTGCAACCAGTCAAAATCTATTGAGCAGTCAGTAGCCTATTGTAAACAAATGGAAAGCAACATGTTCAGGGCAATAAGATTTGTTCATTGTACAGTATACAGCCTACAATGCACTGTACTTATATTGGTTGTGTCTCATCATTTGAAACAGGTTAAATAAGTTTTGAGTGGTTGTGTTCAATCAATGACATTGTGTTCTCCATTTGTATTTGATTGTTGCCACTTGTGTTAACCCGTATGAATGGCATGTGCATTAGAGAGCAGTATGTGTCTTGACAATGAGAATGTGTTTAGAGTTTTGCTGAAAAGTCTAAGTGAGATCTGCAAATTGTGTTTTATGATGTGAAATGGTTTAAGGTACTGACAATAGACTGCACAATTAGCTAAATGAGTTCAGGCAACTGAGAAATTTGTTCAGCCGATGGGTTTTAGTGTTTTAGCAATTGAGAAAAACTGTAACACCGTGTTCTAGCTACACGCGGTGCGACGCGCGATAAAAGGTATCTTTTCCATGTTAATTCGAGTTTTTGTCCTAACCAGCCGCGACACGATTTTAGAAACGGTTCCTATACTCAATTGAATTGAGGGACCGAATTTACTCAAATCAATTGAGTTAAATCAATTTATTAGGGGTTTTCAGTGTACACACACACACACACACACACACACACACACACACACACACACACACACACACACACACACACACACACACACACACACACACACACACACACACACACACACGTTGGTCTATGTGGTTTACAGGGACTCTCCATAGGCGTAATGGTTTTTATACTGTACAAACCATATTTTCTATCCCCTTACACTGCCCCTGCCCCTAAACCTACCCATCACAGGAAACATTCTGCATTTTTACTTTCTCAAAAAAACATAATTTAGTATGTTTTTAAGGCCATTTGAATTATGAGGACATTTGATATGTCCTCATAAACCACATTTATAGTGTAATACCAGTGTAATACCCATGTAGTTATACAAATTTGTGTCCTCATAAACCACATAAACAGGCTCTCACACACACACACACACACACACACACACACACACACACACACACACACACACACACATATATATATTAACACTATTTCCAACACAGTCTCACAGGGTTGCCAACTCTCACGCATCTGGCGTGATACTCACGCTTTCAGGCTCTGTCTCACGCTCTCACTCCGCCCAACTCAATCTCACGCCAAATTGCCAAACCTGCTTTTGATATTAAACAAAGCTATAAGCTTTAATTTTTTTTAATGTGTTTTAATGAAATTCAAACAATAAATAGCGTTTTGGCGCTAATGTGGCATAATGTTAAAGCCAGAGGCGTTGAAAAGCGGAGTTGCATGCTCTCACCTCCCTGCGGTGCGCGCTGGTCACGTGGCCCATGAGCGCTCAATACTTCTAGCGCCGTGCCAATGAATGGCTTAAGCGGATACACAACAGTTCCACTATATAGATGTTTGCTGCAAGTTTTGGTAAACAGTACAGCATAGTGTTAGTGTTTATTGATTATTAAGTCAGCCATATTTACAGGATCGTTTTATTATGGAGAGTGATAGAGATTCAACATTGTTAACATTAATGTTATTCTTGTATTTAGCCCTCAGGTATTCCTTACTAATAGGTCACACTCATACTCATTAAATTATATTTATTGAATATGTTGAGGAGATCTTTTGGTACTAAATACTATTTGTGCAACAATAATTGTCAATAAATGACCACTTAAAATATTTTTCTTCTAATATTTGTATTTCTTCTAAAATTTATATTACAATTAGTGCAGTAATTAATATTAAAATAGAGAATTCCAATTCAAAGAGGCAAATTAGAGTCATTTTGTGGCTAAAAAATATTAATGTTTATTTGTAATGCCATTAGGTGCCTTATGGCTCTTTAATAAATATACATGTAGCTAATCTAGTTGCTCAAAAATATATTGCAGTCTTTGCATTCTAATAAATATTAAGATATGATGATCAAACACTAGATTTCTTTAAATGTGAAATTTCAAAACTTAAATAACTTGCATCCTAATCTTTTTAATGAATACTGATACTTATATAAGCAGTCACAAGTGAATGTGAAGTAAAGCATTTCACAAGTAAAAGTGAAAATGTTTAAACTAGTGCCAAAACAAACATATTATGTACAGTATATATACTAGATATAAACTGATACTGAATCAAGATCAAAAGCATTACCACCCCCCCCACCCCCCGGCCCTCAAAAAATCTCACTCCAACCTAAACTTAAAAGTTGGCAACCCTGGTCTCACCCCTACTCGTCAAATGTTGCCGAACGGTCAAGGGACCCTGACGTCAGCTGTTGACGCACAGGGTACCCCTAAATCGCCATTTTTCGACGTACTGGGTAATCCACTGATTTCAATGAGAAACCTAGGACGTCATAAACAGTGTTGGGCATGTGAATGTTATCGTCATGATGGAATATACTGGGTTATAATTTTTTACATTATGACATGTTGGAGTGTGATTCTCAATTTAATCAGCCAGCACAATTGTATTTACATTTATTTACGCTATGATACACGTTTGAAACAGCAGTCAAACCCCACCCCGCCCTAAACCTACCCATTTGCGTATTATATGATATAAAACACAGACTGTAACAGACAACAGGCACACTTTATTGAAAAAGTTATCCAACTATTCCGAGGCCAAACGATTGAATTGTGTGAAGAAAAGACCCAAAAGCAATCACCGTCTCTATCCGCGCCGCGCGCCGCGCCCCGGCGTCACACTGAAGACGCCACAGGTAGACCCCTCGGCGTCACGCGATGGACGAACTGGGAACCCAATTGCTTTCAGTGGGAAACCTTTGGCGTCAACATTAGACGGCAATTCTATCGGTATGAAATCGCGCTGAAGAAGTCTCATTCAGAACACATCGCGATGTTTGGCATCAGATCACGTGTGCCACATGTTGGTGAGTAGTCATACATATTATGTCCTAATATTTGATATAAAGTATTTTCTGCTTGTCGTTATCGATCATATTCAGTCACTGCATTGTATCTGTCATCATCTCCACTGAGGCTTTGCATTTCTTTGCTTTCTAAATAAACACACCTTGCTAATAGGGTGATTAAACACTGTCACGTGACGTGCTATAGACCTTTAAACAGTTGTTAATATTTAATAATAATTACTAGTGTAGTTCCAACGTGGCATTTGTAGTAGAAGCACAATAAAAAAAAAAAAAAAAAAAACACTTGCCATGCGTTTACCACAGTATTGGTATTTTTAATGTGATATTTGTTGTAAATAAACAGTAGCCACAACAATTACCATGCTTTAAATGCATTTTAATGTAAAAACCAAATATTGTTATTTAAACAGTATAGTATATCCAGAGTTGTATTTGTATATGAAGAGTTCAGATGCAAAAGCCTCAAAAAGCCACTTCGGTCACACGACATCAGATATTCGATTATTTTTTCTTATTATTAACGTCCCGTTTGCATGTAAATAATTTATGTGATCGCAAAATCAAGTGAGTTATCTACATTTTCAAACAAATTCATATGATATAGCTTGCTATTATATACTTTTAATAATGGGAATGCACACATATCTGTGAACTTATTACATAAATGTATTTAACATTTAATTATGCATCGTTTTTTTACAGAAATAAATCCTACAGTTATGTTTAAACTGACAACATCATCATCATGTCCTGTCCTGGGCACATTGGGCAACATGTGTCCTCCAACATATTCGATCTGTGGCCACGTTTTCACATCTTCTCATGGAGCACCGGCATTGAGGTCTTCGTGAAACATCGGTCTCATATCTTCTTTGGTTTTCCCTGTCTCGTGCGTCCTCCTGGTGGTGTCCACTTCATAAGTGTTTTTGGGTGTTGTTGTTTGGGCATGCATAGGACATGTCCAGTGAAATGCACCCTTTGCTCTGTCACAGTGTCTCAAAGTCTTCACATGGAGTCTGTGGAGTCTTATAATCTCTTTGATATATGCAGAACCAATATTCATAAACTGTTCTTGATGTCTGCCTATGCCTTTATCATCAGGAGTTTTAGTGAAGGACATATCTATTGTCATCCACTAGTTCTAGTCATGCATTGACTTCATGATGCTATAGTCCAATGTATATTTCTGCATTTGTTGTTTGTTTGAACAAATGAAGATAGTGAGAGTTAATACCTTTTGAAATCAATAATTATTCATTAAAACTTTTATTACAATGGTCACTAAAGTACATGTCCACCATAACTACCTCTATCATTATTTCACTACCTATCATTATATCACTACCTTGTTAATGTAACTGTAACATGAATGTACTTTATAGAAGTATTTTCTTACTGAAAATGGTTAACATTTACAATAATCATCAACTATTTTAATTGGCATTTAATTTAGTTACAATAAAAGTGAACAATAATCGCAAATATATAGTATTAAAGTTTAGAATGTAAAATGTTATTTTTTTGCCTATATATATATATATATATATATATATATATATATATATATATATATATATATATATATATATATATATATATATATATATATATATATATATATATGGGCACTACATTTGTATTTAAACTGTTTGACATTAAATATTGGAATATGCTTACAAAATTGTGTGCATTCATTGTGCTTTTGTTATATTTGTTTTAATTCCAAGAGTTCAGATTATAAAGGATGGCTTAAAGAAGTTTATGCTTGTAGACCATTCCATAGAAAAAGGATTCTCTTTCAAATATAGTTATTATGCATCAGTTTAACCACACAAAGAAGACTTTCGTTTTAAAATGTGAGTTTTATTATTTAATTAGAATAAATAAATATTTAGCAGCCTAAATATTAAATCTTTAAGGAATCTACCCCTTCAGTTGAACCGGATGAGATGTGATATAATTTACCATAAATGGACAAGTAAGTGTGACGCCTGTGTTCAGCTGGGTTGTCATTGGCTGTGACTTTATCGCAGAACGCGCTGTGATTGGACTATCTGTTTTAACTCATATAAAACGGCGTTTCATGTTACAAAGTATGTTTTGGTGTTATTACATCAGTAATACGTTAAGCTAACTATAAAGTGTTGCTATGTTGTGAGAAATGACTCCTTTACTGAGAACCCAACCCTAACCCTAAGCATTTCTGCACACTTCTATGAACTACAGCGCCATGTTTCCCATTGCATTGATACAATGACAGATATATGGGTAATGTAGTTTAAAAGGTTTCATAATGAAACAATAAATGTTAAGTAAATTACATATTTAATGGACAACTGGATATTAAAATATGTTCATTGTGCAAACCTTTATGACATATATGAGGGCCGAGCTGAAATTGTATATTTTTAGTGAGCACTTTTTAAAAAAAAACTTTATAACAGCTTTCCATATATGTCTGAAAACTGTGGCCAACATTATTTAGTAAACATTGCATATGCAGTTGTCCTGCCAATTTTCTCTGTGATACGCTAACCAGACTTTGAGTTAAAGCCATTTGAAACATGCTTTTTTTTTGCTCTTCCAGGGGCCACTTCTGGGTCCCTGGAGGTGTAAGGGCAGTACAACATACACAGATCTATTCTCCTCATCACGGACAACAAACTTTGAGTCACATTTAAATATCAGAGTATTTTGTCTTTTCTATTCTAACGTCATGCTTGTGTTAGGTTTTGATTTTGTAAGACCATCTGATGAAATACAGAAATATTTGAAAGAAATGTTGTAAAATAATAATTATTAAGTTTTCTTTTCTTTTATGGATAAACACTAATAAATATAATGGATGAACCTGCAACAACTTGCCATCATCCACTTTCCAGAGTAAACAAAAACTATTTATATTATTTACACTTCATTATTACTATTAAATAGGACCATGCACCATTAAGTAAAATAACAAGAGACATTGTCACAATTTCATCTACACCCTCTTCACGTACCTGGCATCGAAAATGTGCATGCTTTAATTTTTATTGCAGTAGTAGATGTAGCAGAATGATCAACATGGATCATCTTCAGTTAAGCTTGAAGTGTTTGTAATCCTTCCCTTTATTTCACTGAAAACTGACATACTTGTCACAGCATGCAAGTATATACAACTTTTTGGAGCATTGTACCAAATATAATATAACCAGATAAAAAATGTTTACTTCTCAAGTAAAATATTCTTGGTAATTAATTAGATAACCTAAATAAACTTGTTGAATGTGTATTTACTGTACCAAACACCATACACAATACTCACCATACTTTATCATTCAACACTTTATTGGAGGATACAGTATACAGTTGATAAAGTAGAATAAAGTCAAATAAGATTCAAGATACATAAAAATGGGTTTTAAAAAACACATTAACATCATATTAATCCATTCACAGCTGCTGAAGCCACACAAATGAGTGCCACATAATCCCATCCAGTCAACTATGATACAGAAAACAGATTTGATATAGTGTTGGAAAATAATGATTCATTATTACAACTAGACTGGTTTCTGTCTCTTCCCTCTATCATGTTCATGTTCTTCTTCTTCTAAACAGTTCGCCCACTTGTACCCTACAGTATAATCAATGTACAGATGATGTGATCACTGATGTTGTGTAGCCTTTTCTCAACCAGAGGAAGAAGTCGTATAATCCGGCGTTCTCCAGTCCTGGTCTAAAAGTAAAACAACAAACACAATTCAGATTAAGTTTAATGTACAGTCAGGTTAACCTATGTTCTTCAGTAAACTCTCCACCTCAAAATGCGCGGAAATGCCAATTCCTGATTTAAATTTACAAAGCAGCAGTCAGTACATAAAATAATATACACATTGAAGATTATGTATAATATTTCAGCCCATAATATTAGCCAAGTACTGAACAAAAACTAATTTACCCATTTCAACAGCAACCTTTTAAACAGTAGATCTTTTAGAAAGAACTAACCAGATATTTCACATAATTCAAAGAACATTTACTATTTGATTCCTAATATGTCCCAACTCATTATCTTCTAAAGCTACCCAGAACCATCCATGGTCTACAAAACAATGGAGAAATACGTGGAGTTTATAACAACTAAATGCTTTTTCCCACACTTGTCTACTTTTATCTAAATCAAAAAGACGGTGCAGTTTTTAAGAACTGAAGGCCAAAAGTGTAATAATAATTGTATCAAAAAGGGAAAACAAATATTTACCATTTTAAATAAATCCAAGATACAGAACCTCATTTGCTTATTTTAGGAGTTATTAAAAGATTTAGACATGAATAATGGTACGTATTTTATCAGAGTAGAAAGAATGATCACTGTTGAAATGAATAGTCCTTTGAGAGATCAACATCAAATATTGTACTACATATTACAGCATTGCTTCAATACAAGACATACCAATGGACTTGCGCACTTTTCTGTCTTCTTCGGGCACAAGATGTCCATCTTCCTTCCTCACCCTAAACAAAGGACTTATTTTCTTAGCTTGCTGCGATATAAGGTCTGGTCTTTCTTCTCTTCTGTAAAA
This sequence comes from Pseudorasbora parva, assembly GCF_024679245.1. Lineage (NCBI taxonomy): Eukaryota > Metazoa > Chordata > Actinopteri > Cypriniformes > Gobionidae > Pseudorasbora > Pseudorasbora parva. The sequence goes on along the minus strand of NC_090173.1, from coordinate 43,140,453 downwards.
CAAGAAAGTCTCATTTACTCTGTGCAAATACTATTGTTTTTAAAACATATAAATTAAGACAGTTACAATAAAGTTAATTTACCATAAGGTGAGCATTTGATGAGTATATATACTAAAAACTGTATATACTTTAGTATATATACTGATACTGATAATATTCAACTTTACCTGTGAAGGGCTGATTACGGCAAGATTCGCTGAGAATCACTAGAAGCTCTTGTGAGGGTTGACTCTTAAAAGAGCTGTTGAGTTTGATATTGTAGAGATCTTTTAAACAAAAATAAATAAATAAAAGTAATCTGCAAGTAATCCTGCAAAACAGAAAGAAAGAGGAAATTGTATTACATTGCATGCAAGTTGTGAGTTCATACATAACTGTTTCTTGCTGTAAAAAAACAATGCATAATTAAATGTTAAATACATTTATGTAATAAGTTCACAGATATGTGTGCATTCCCATTATTAAAAGTATGTAATAGCAAGCTATATCATAAGAATTAGTTTGAAAATGTAGATAACTCACTTGATTTTGTGATCACATAAATTATTTACATGCAAACGGGACGTTATAAACAGTGCAACTGATCTGATTAAGAAAAAATAATTGAATATCTGATGTCATGTGACCGAAGTAGCTTTTTGAGGCTTTTGCATCTGAACTTTTGCATTCATATACAAATACAGCTCTGGAAAAAAATTAAGAGACCACTTAAAATTTAGAAATCCATGTTAAGTGGTCTCTTAATTTTTTTCAGAGCTATATGTACGAGAATCATACGAATTTGACAACTTGTTAAATCTTGTGAATTATTAAGACTTTGGGAATATGTTCTTACTGATTGAGCTATGGGATTTGTAAGAATAAGTAACAACAAATGCTAAATAAAATGTTTGATAAAGGGTTCAAACCAACACATACATACCATTACAAATATTTGCTGTTGCAGCTTTCGGTTTTCTCCGTTACTTCTCCACAAACAAGAATGGGTTGACTGAGTCCGAGAGGCCCTTTTGGTCTTTTCATGTAAAAAAAAAAAAAGAAAGAGAGAAAAAAGTCATAATATATAATATATAGCATTATGAAGTATACTATTTAAATAACAATATTTGTTTTTTACATTAAAATGCATTTAAAGCATGGTAATTGTTGTGGCTACTGTTTATTTACAACAAATATCACATTAAAAATACCAATACTGTGGTAAACGCATGGCAAGTGTTTTTTTTTATTATTATTTTTATTGTGCTTCTACTACAAATGCCACGTTGGAACTACACTAGTAATTATTATTAAATATTAACAACTGTTTAAAGGTCTATAGCACGTCACGTGACAGTGTTTAATCACCCTATTAGCAAGGTGTGTTTATTTAGAAAGCAAAGAAATGCAAAGCCTCAGTGGAGATGATGACAGATACAATGCAGTGACTGAATATGATCGATAACGACAAGCAGAAAATACTTTATATCAAATATTAGGACATAATATGTATGACTACTCACCAACATGTGGCACACGTGATCTGATGCCAAACATCGCGATGTGTTCTGAATGAGACTTCTTCAGCGCGATTTCATACCGATAGAATTGCCGTCTAATGTTGACGCCAAAGGTTTCCCACTGAAAGCAATTGGGTTCCCAGTTCGTCCATCGCGTGACGCCGAGGGGTCTACCTGTGGCGTCTTCAGTGTGACGCCGGGGCGCGGCGCGCGGCGCGGATAGAGACGGTGATTGCTTTTGGGTCTTTTCTTCACACAATTCAATCGTTTGGCCTCGGAATAGTTGGATAACTTTTTCAATAAAGTGTGCCTGTTGTCTGTTACAGTCTGTGTTTTATATCATATAATACGCAAATGGGTAGGTTTAGGGCGGGGTGGGGTTTGACTGCTGTTTCAAACGTGTATCATAGCGTAAATAAATGTAAATACAATTGTGCTGGCTGATTAAATTGAGAATCACACTCCAACATGTCATAATGTAAAAAAATATAACCCAGTATATTCTATCATGACGATAACATTCACATGCCCAACACGTCTGTTTATGACGTCCTAGGTTTCTCATTGAAATCAGTGGATTACCCAGTACGTCGAAAAATGGCGATTTAGGGGTACCCTGTGCGTCAACAGCTGACGTCAGGGTCCCTTGACCGTTCGGCAACATTTGACGAGTAGGGGTGAGACTGTGTTGCTATTTCAACTAATGACTAGTCTATTAAGTTCACAAATAATCCATTTATTTGATAATAAACAGTAATGTTGTGAAATATTATTACAATTAAAAATAACATTTTTTTCTATTTTAATATATTTTAAAATATAATTTATAACAAATACTGTCACTTTTGATCAGTTTAATGCATCTTTGCCTAATAAAAAATATTATTTATTTTGAAATCTTACTAACCTCAAAGGCTCTAAATGCTATTGTTGTGAATATAGTAGATTTTCAGCTGAGAAAATGGAGACATAAAAGTTGCCATTTGTCTCAGTTAAATCTCAGTGCTGTCAAAGAGATCAGTCAAGATACATTAGAACCTATATATATATATATATATATATATATATATATATATATATATATATATATGCACATGAATTTCCATATGAGCAAAGCTCTTGGGAAGGCATGTCTTAGTGCTCATGTTCAACAGGAGCAGTTTGATTTATTTCAAATATTTTTCACTCATTCCATTCAATTTATTCAGATGACCGTTAAATGACTAGATACTCCATGAGTAAATCCAGCAGGTTTCCTGTCTTGTCTCTAAGCTGTAAACGCACATTATTTTATTATATCATATTTTTTTACATCTCACTGTTTAAATGGCATCCAGTCATATTTTCTGCAAAACATCTGAAATGCTTCTACTTTTTCACCATTTCCCTCCCGTAAACACATCAGTTATCCAAACCCTGAACAGAAGTGCCGTTCTGTGGTCAGATAGCATAGTTGGGCAGTGTCAGCTTAATGATGACGGTGGACCGTCCCAGTCCCTCATAAACCCCGAGGATGAGGCACAGGTCCAGCTAGCAGATGAGTGGGTGGAAGCTCAAGCTGCTACTCCTGTATTAAATGAAATATGAGTGCATTTGGAGGCCATTGGTCATGTTTTGCTAAGTTTACATTTACTCTGGGGGCCTTTTTCACACTCCCTCTGCAGGATTTCTTTAAATGTTTCACACATTCAGCTCATAGTATTTATAAAGTGGATCCTGGAACTAATTAATTGTGGCAATAGCCCACTTTAAGTTGGCATAACTGAGTTCACACTGAAAGAGTTTGCCACTTTACCGCCAACAGAAAATTAGTTATTTTAATCAACTGCTTTTGAAGGGAACATTTTAAGGATTTTTTATTTTATTTTATAAATGAAACGTTTGTTTAGACCCTAGACAATATGTCACAACTCTGTTCAGTTAAGTTTCATTATCATGGACTTTCAGTTTGTTTTTTATTTATCACATGTGTCTCTTTGTTCTATGTTCCTTCCCGCCACTCTGTCACCGTGGACTATAACTAATCATCACAGCTGTTCATAATTTGAGTTTATCATCTGTGTATTTAAGCTCCTCCTATTCCTCTGTTCAGTGTCTGATATTGTTTGTGTCAAGTGCACCCTGTCTTGCATGCTGGGTAGTTGTCACGTTTGGAATAGACTTTGTTAATGAATCAATCCTCATTGAGATAGGTAAGATAGGATGGGAATATGGATCTCACTCGAGAAGAAGGGGAAAACTGAGTAAACATATGCAATTTTTAGTGCAATATATATATATATATATATATATATATATATATATATATGTGTATATATTGTGTGTGTGTGTGTGTGTGTGTATATATATATATATATATATGATAGTGTGCGCAACTTGAAGTCATTGTGTGGTGAAACAAGGTTGTGGTGTGTCACACAGCTGGTACTCCAATAATAAGCACATCTAATTCAGTAGTCCCGCCCACAGACTCATGGCGCTGTTCAGATCACACCAGCAGCAATAAACATGATGAAGAAGATAGCAAGATATTGCGTTATTCCTGGTTGTGGAAAAACAAACATATCCTCCAACCAATACGCCTGTCGTTTGTCACTTCCTTGAAATAGAAGCGTATACTAAAGTTGCGCCCCTATCGACAATATTTTAATTAATTAAATACGACGCACAGGAGCGTTTTCTAAAGTTGTGCTCCTATTGACAGCAGGACACTTTCATTTTAAAGCATTTTTCCCTTTTATCTGCCTAATATTTCAGGTTTTGCATAGCTCATTTGGTAAAGCATTGCACTATACATCAACAACATGTGATCATGCGATCGCGAGTTCGATCCCAGGGAACACGTGCTTAAAAGTGTGTATGCACTATAAATCACTGGGTAGGTTTAGGGATGGGGTGGATGTAGTTGTAAATTAAATAAATATTTAATGTAAATATATTTGTTAAATGGAAATATAACAAATGGTGGTAAAAAGTCCACACATTGCATTAAAATGAACACCCATTTTGATTGGTAACAACAGTCATACGTCAGTTCATGACGTCAGACGTAACACGACACTGTCATTATTTTTATAACAGCTAAAAGGCGCATGACTTTAAAACGTCAATATAGGTCGTGCTTGAAAAACGACCTATAGAGTTGAATTTTCATGGAGGACAGGTTGAGAAAAACACAGTCACTGCAGAAGCTTCCTTCGGATCATAATAGGAATGTGTGATACTTCAGTTATTTTATAAGAAGTTACAGCTCAAGTGCACTTGGGGAAGACATGTACGCGTGTTCGCTTCATTTCACTGCGGAACCTCAGGTGCTGGATTTGCAGCAAATCTAATCTGCCCGCGAGTGTCGTCTAGCAACTGTCAATACCCTTCTGAGCTGTATTCCCCTAACTCTTGCCAGGCCAATCACATCGTGTATAGAGTCGGTGGGCGGGGCCATAATGACAACGGCCGAGTTGCGTTTGCGTGCTTCTAGTAAACACAGAAACTGGCGAACAGCGGTCTTTCGAATCAGCTTTGACCGTGACTCTGGAAGACTTGGAGTTAAGCTTTTCTCTGAGAAAAGAACAAAGAACGGCACTGAAGTCATTCTTAAAAAGGGAAGATGTGTTCGGAGTTTTGCCGACCGGATACGGTGAATGTTTAATCTATCAACAAGCTCCACATCACCTTTGTTGCTCTGGTTGGTTGTAGCGCTATCCTATCGCGTGCAGAGGGAGTTTGAAAGACAACCGTTTATCCCGCCCCTCAGATTGAGCCCTGTCTATGGTGAGTTTCCAGACCAAACATCTTGATGGGTCTGGCTTGTCAGGCTAGGATCTGACAGGAATGGTGCAACACACTTGTTCATTAATAACGGAAGGAACGATATTCTAAAGTGTTACCGTAGTTTGTCCTAGCCCTCACACAGGGTCTCTCGGGAGCTTAGGGTTATCATCATATAAATGATGTCCACATTTCAGGTCTACTGACTTCCAATCGTGCAGAAATATGGTTCACGTACATGGACAAATGTATAGCAAACTACAAATAAGACTTTGACACTGGGTAACGAAAGGTAATTTAATATCCATTTATAACTCTGGCATTGTGTCTGCTTTATGTGTTTGTGTGTGCGGGTGAATGCGTACAACAATTATTCATAATTACACATGACTGCTACAAGGTTGTTGCTGGCATTTAAGGTTATTTCATGGTCTGTGCACATCTGGAGTCATGGATGGTGGTTTGCTGGCATCTCATTGTGGTAACCTTGCAAGTTTAAGCTCCTGGGATAGAAATCAAGAGCCGTGTAAGAGCTCTGGCTTTGGCAGAGCAATGCTCTGATCAAAATGTTTATTTTAATAGTTAGTTAGCTCTGGTTATTATCTGGATAATTAATCCTAATCACATCAACTTTTTGTTATCATAACTGTTGTATAGCAACATCACTTTGTTCTATAACACTATAAGTAACACTATCCATCTGTGAACTATCAGGTTGAAAAATACTCTCTGTCATACAGAAGCAAGACCATGTGTAATGAACAGTTAATGGAGTCATAGAGACTTGAGCAGATGGAGGGTTACTGTAGCCTTTCTAAAGGGCCATTTTATAAATTAACACTCCAAAATTACAGCAACCTGGAATCAACCTGTAATGTGACTCACTGATTTAAAGCATGCTCAAAGCATGAGCTTTCAAATATGTTATTCAGTTAAGGTCTTTCATGACTTTTTTTATTTAATCTGGTTGCCGATACTACCTTGAGGCTATGACTTAGGGTACGTTTACACGTTAGATGATATAAATCCAGCTGTTCATGTTAGTTCACAGCGCATTAACTAATGTAAGTGTGACGACCACAAAAGTGTCATATTTGTGTTATAGGAATATTCAGAATTATAGTTTTTTTTTTAACACAAGTTATTGTATTTCTTTTTGGAAAAAAAAAGAGTATCAAACGGGTTTTTATTAGGGCCCAAGCCTTGAAAGGGCGCAGAGAACTGACAGGATCACACGAGGGGAACAAGGAATCACATGACAAAAACAGAAAACATGATTATGACTAATAAAAGTGTACACTACATAACCCGATACATGAAATACAAAGTCATGAAACTAGATGGCGCAGGTCAATCTGCTTGCAATCCCATAATTCTCTAGGGCACAGCTGAATGGTTCCTGTTGTATCAGTAGCCAATGAGCCTCTGCCAAACCTTCAAATAATTGGTCAGCATCTGCTGTAGGAGTGCAGCGCACTCTGTAATGGGTTATTCATTGTTATATTGTACATCAATATAACAATGTGTGTGTGTATTGGCAGTCCTTTAATTGCCCTGTAATAACCAACAGTAGAGTAGTGAAGCAGATCTATTCAAGAACAAACATATCAATATTGTCATATGCATATTATACCAAACACTTAAAAAGTTATGACAGAATCGATGACATAAAAGTATGAACAGAGAACAAAAACCTAAACAGACATGTCACTTGCACTTTGTTATTCTTAGTTATTTACCTGCCAATCAATATTTTATTGCAAAACACTTCTGCTGATATTGAGGTGGGGTATGGGTAAAGTTAGGGACAGGTGTGGTGGTGTGGGTAAGTTTAATGGTTGGATAAGGTGTAATGGAAGGGTCAGTGTAATTATAAATGTAACTACAGAAATTAATTACAGATGTAAATACATGCAGGTATTTTTTTAAATGTAAGTACAGTGTAAAAAACGTAAGGAATGTATGTACAAAATAAGTGAATTTTATCACATTATTAATTTAAATGTTAATACATAGTAGTTAAGGCCATCTAATATAAAGTGGGTCCCTATTTATTTATTCAACATTGTCTGTTATATAAGGAAGTGCTAACATATTCAGTTTTGGGTTCTTACGTCAGTAAAGCTAAGTAGCTATCTCAGCAAAGTGCCATTGAAACCCTTCTGTGCCCATCACAATCCCAAATTTGGCACTATTTGACACCGGGATCTCAGTGGGAAATCACTCCACCCCTCCTACACCGCTTCAGACAACACGATAAAAGTATCTGTGTCAACAGGTTGTGTGTGTGTGTGTGTGTGTGTGTGCGTGCGTGTGTGTGTGTGTGTGTGTGTGTGTGTGTGATATTTTGTTGTGCTCATTTGATTTTCCTCTTGAAAACCTCACGATTAAATTGCATGCTGTATGCTGAATGCTTTACCCGTGCATATTCAATTGATGTGTATTTTTGTGAGCAGATGCATCTATCTATCTATCTATCTATCTATCTATCTATCTATCTATCTATCTATCTATCTATCTATCTATCTATCTATCTATCTATCTATCTATCTATCTATCTATCTATCTATCTATCTATCTATCTATCTATCTATCTATCTATATATCTGTCCGACCGTCCGTCCGTCCGTCTGTCCGTCCGTCCGTCCGTCCGTCCGTCCGTCCGTCCGTCCATCCGTCCGTCCGTCCGTCCGTCCGTCCGTCCATGTCCTGTAGGTACACTGTGATGTGAATAAATAATACTGAATTCAAGAGAACTGTAATTTCTTATTTCCCTTTATGTCAATCACTAAGAGAAATCTCATATTTATTGCTGGCAACATGTACATGTTACGTTATAAATTTTAAGTAGATGTCTTGCAAGTAAGCAACATTTTAATTATTTAACCTTTAGACAAAATATTAAATTAAGAATGGTGAGTATTATATTTGATAAATCAGGCTTTTATACCATATCTATATAAAGTAATAAGAAATTGGTTAGATGTTATTTATATGGCCAAAAAGTGGCATTCAATTCGGATAGCTTGTAATGTACATCAATACAATCAGACTACTTACAAAAAAAATGCAAATAAATATCAGTTATCATTCCATAATAATAGTGATATGACAATTGTTTTATCCAATGAAAAGTGCTTTTTTTTTTTACTAATTTGCATCCAGTTAATCACCCACAAAAAATATGAGTCACCTTTACTGGTAAGTAAACGCTTATTTTCAAGAATTTATATATCATCAAATGTTTTGACGGGGAGAGAGTGAGGGTAAGATCGAAGATGGAGATGAGGATAAAGATGGATATGACTTCCATGATTGTACAATGATGCCTGAGAGCAACAGCTGAATTTAAAACATTAAACATGAAATGTGTAATACACAAACAACTGGATACATGTGTTTGTTCAAGTGTCAGGTTAAAGAAATTGATGTTTTCAATAAATATATTTATTTTTCAACATGAAAACGTAGAATGAAAATGTTCCAATTTGCCCGTTGTGTGGTACAGAGTTGCCTAGAGGCAAAAAAAGTTATAGTTGTCAAAATTTAAGCAGGAAAAAAAAAAAAAAACACCACAGATTTTTTGTTTCTCATTAATGTCATATTGCAGCCTTTTTAAGTTTTACAGATTTCAATTAAAATTCCATTAAATTGAATTAAATCATTCGTAATTAGTCAATCAAAATATACGTATAAGGATTATTCAATTCAATTTATTGGAATTTTAATAATTTTATTATTAATTGAAATGCGTAAATCTAAAACAAGGCTTTTTTAAAAAAATTGTACAATGCATACATTACTAAAGTAAACCTAAGTTGCTTCAGCCTGTTCATCTGTTTACTTTATAAAAACATTAAAGATTACCATGATATCATGACCTGAAGGTGTTTTTTACAGGCCTTAGATACTGTATGAGCATATCAAATGTGATACAGTAAGTATTATAAGGTTAATTAGTGACATTTACAGCTTCTAATCATACTTTCATGAGGTCCTGCGGCAGAGGAAACCACACACACACACACACACACACACACACACACACACACACACACACACACACACACACACACACACACACACACACACACACACACACACACACACACACACACACACACACACACACACACACACACAGTGGTGAGTGGCATGAAGTTGACTAGCACACAGCTGGGAGCTCTAGGCCAAATGTTGAAACGAACAGATGTCTTTAGCATTTTTAACAGATAATTTATTAGCATTTCTATCTTGTTTAAATATGAGATTTAAGAGTGATTTTCATTTTCAAAACCAGAATACAATCTGACTGAAACGTTTAGACATATACCTTCAATGGCAGTGCATTTGCACGATCAAACGTATATACAGGTCTTTCTAAAAATTAGCATATTGTGATAAAGTTCTTTTTTTTTTCCATAATGTAATGATAAAAATTGATCTTTCATATATTTTAGATTCATTGCACACCAACTGAAATATTTCAGGTCTTTTATTGTTTTAATACTGATGATTTTGGCATACAGCTCATGAAAACCCCAAATCCCCAAAATCTCAAAACATTAGCATATCATGAAAAGGTTCCCTAAACGAGCTCTTAACCTAATCATCTGAATCAACTGATTAACTCTAAACACCTGCAAAAGATTCCTGAGGCTTTTAAAAACTCCCAGCCTGGTTCATTACTCAAAACCGCAATCATGACTGCCGACCTGACTGCTGTCCAGAAGGCCATCATTGACACCCTCAAGCGAGAGGGTAAGACACGGAAAGAAATTTCTGAACGAATAGGCTGTTCCCAGAGTGCTGTATCAAGGCACCTCAGTAGGCAGTCTGTGGGAAGGAAAAATTGTGGCAAAAAACGCTGCACAACAAGAAGAGGTGACCGGACCCTGAGGAAGATTGTGGAGAAGGACCGATTCCAGACCTTGGGGGACCTGCGGAAGCAGTGGACTGAGTCTGGAGTAGAAACATCCAGAGCCACCGTGCACAGACCTGGCACCTGCTCACAGTGCCAAAACCACTGGTAAATGTGTTTACTGACCATGGTATTACTGTGCTCAATTGGCCTGCCAACTCTCCTGACCTGAACCCCATAGAGAATCTGTGGGATATTGTGAAGAGAAAGTTTAGAGACGCAAGACCCAACGCTCTGGATGAGCTTAAGGCCACTATCGAAGCATCCTGGGCCTCCATAACACCTCAGCAGTGCCACAGGCTGATCGCCTCCATGCCACGCCGCACTGAAGCAGTCATTTCTGCAAAAGGATTCCCGACCAAGTATTGAGTGCATAACTGAACAAAATTATTTGAATGTTGACTTTTTTTTTGTATTAAAAACACTTTTCTTTTATTGATCGGTTCAAATATGCTATTTTTTTTTAGATTTTTGAGGAATTTGGGGTTTAGGGAAGCCCTACTTCATGTTAAATATAAATATATTGCCTATTGATACAGCAAAGACAACGTCGGCAGTAGCCTATTGGCCATACATATCTATGGTATTGACGGCAAAATAGGCTACAGAATATTCCGTTCTGTATTGACAGGTTTAATATTTCAAAATCAATAATTCAATAATTATGTTATTTTTTATTATTACAATTAGGCGTATATATGCATTTATGGCATAAATTGACTTTTTATTTTTTGGGGAAAAAAATATTTCACCCCATTTTTTGGGAGCTTGGGGGTCCCTGATTATATATCCATCATAAAAAATTTCGGGCAACATTGCCTCAGGGCAACACTGTGCTATAAGGGTATGCTAAAACTCCAAGGTTTTCTACATAGGTGGAATAGGGAAAACAAGCCATATGTGCATTAGATAAAGTTTTATTTTACATCAAAAAATACAAAAACAATACTACTAACTCCAACTAACACCTCATGTAGTATATTCATACACCAATCAGGCATAACATTATGACCACTGACAGGTGACGTGAGTAACACTGATGATCTCTTCATCACGGCTCCTGTAAGTGGGTGGGATATATTGGGCAGCAAGTAAACAATTTGTCCTCAAAGTTGATGTGTTAGAAGCAGGAAAAATGGGCAAGCGCAAGGATTTGAGCGAGTTTGACAAGGGCCAAAATGTGATGGCTAGACGACTGGGTCAGAGCATCTCCAAAACTGCAGCTCTTGTGGGCTGTTCCCCGTCTGCAGTGGTCAGTATCTATCAAAAGTGCTCCAAGGAAGGAACAGTGGTGAACCGGCCACAGGGTCATGGGCAGCCATGGCTCATTGAGACCCGTCAGGTTGCCCATGCTTACCACTGACCCTGCCGAAAGCACCAACAGTGGCCTGTGAGCATCAGAACTGGACCACGGAGCAATGGATGAAGGTGGCCTGGTCTGAGGAATCACATTTTCTTTTACATCATGTGGATGGTCCACCTACCTAAGCATTGTTGCAGACCATGTTCAGCCTTTCATGGAAACCTATTCCCTAGTGGCTGTGGCCTCTTTAACTCTTTCAGACTTCCACAAAGCACAAATTGTTCAGGAATGGTTTGAGGAGCACAACAACGAGTTTGAGGTGTTGACTTGGCTTCCAAATTCCCCAGATCTCAATTCAATTGAGCATCTGTGGGATGTGCTGAACAAACAAGTCCGATCCATGGTGGCCCCACCTCACAGCTTACAGGACTTAAAGGATATACTGCTAACATCTTGGTGCCAGATACCACAGCACACCTTCAGGAGTCTAGTGGAGTCCATGCCTCGACCGGTCAGGGCTGTCTTGGCAGCAAAACGAGGACCAACACAATATTAGGGAGGTGGTCATAATGTTATGCCTGATCGGTGTTAATAATGATAAAAAAAACACATAAAAGATACACATAATGCACATTCTTTGAGTTTTCTGAACTTGTAAAAGCAAACTTTCCAGGAGCACTTGAATGCACCATATGGTCCTTAACCTATGATATTGCCTGAACAAAAGTGGTCTAACTGCACAGTGCTGCCCTGAGGCAACAACAAAACAAAAAAAAAAACAGTTTTAGTATATAAATAAAAACAAAATAAATATTTAAACAATCAAACATACTTCTTTACATACTGATGCACGTGTATATATTTTTTTTATTTAAAGTTATTTCAATTTAAACATGTTAAAAAGTGATATTTATTTAACCAATTGATGATACTGTGTCCCATGCGGCTTTGCTTCATGAAAGGACTGCTCCACGCCCAAACAAAAAGTCACACCCACTTCAGCCCCTCATTTTATTGAACAGACATGTCAGGTGATATTATACATTTTAAAAAATATTTTAAAAAAGTTAAAGAGGTGGTGTGAGGTCCAAAAAGGTAGTTTGTTGCCTGAGGGCAACACCATGCCATACCTACAGACTTTCAAACATGAAAATGTCATTTATTAACTTTTTACTATGCTATTTTGCCTAGAAACGATTCCAACACGCTTGCGTGTAGCGTAAATAATAGGCGTCTTTTCTATTTGAAGCATGCACTCATTTTCCGCCCGGCTCGGACCGCGCGTGTGACGCAGGCAGTATGCAAGCTCTAACCGGTTAACATGGGAGCCGAAATAAAAACGGACACGCCACGCAGCCGAGACGCTCACGGCACGCTTGCAGTGTGTCCCCGGCCTAAGGCTTGAGACGTGGCGCTGCGTGGAGCTGAGATTCAAGGCTTGGGTGCGACACCCTTAAGACATAAAAGAGACGTGAGGCTAATATTAGGTGCATCTTAATCAGCTCCATTGTTCAGTAGACAGGGGACTAATCAGGACATACTCCCTGATCAGTGCCCTGACTGACAGAGCAGATTGAGGCGCACGCATTGTGAAGATCGATATCTGTAGCCTACCTGACATGGCATTTTCACAGACGTCGCATCTCTCATAGACTACAGTAGCCTATTTAAAATGGCACATGCATCCGTTATATTCTCAATTTAATTTACAAAGCAATCCCTATAAAGTTTTTAGGTTAACTATAGAAGAGACCAGGATTAGTGTGTGTCGCACTGGCATGACTCGCAGCAGGGCGCGTGGCATCAGGATGGTTTCGGCTTAAATTAACGACATTTAGATTATCATCCACTCATTTTACCCTGGCCTTTATTTGAGACAGGCCTTTATTTGTTTGTGCTGACCACGCCCCCGGCCACTATCAGAGGCCCGGCGTTTAATTGACTACAGGCTTTTATTTGAGGAAATACGGTATGTATGTATATATATATATATATATATATATATATATATATATATATATATACACACACACGTGCACAAACCGTATCATCATGGGGAGCGGGATCCTTTGAATGAGTCCCAAGTGACTCTCTTCCCAGCCTCCTCATGCTGATCACCTCTGCCGCCTGCTGAGCAGTCATGCGGCCCGGTGTGTGATTCAGACGGAGATGAACGTTCTGCTCCATTTAACGCATATGCTGAAGTTTCCAGTGCATGTACTTGGCATTCCTGAGTGACATCTATCATTCCATCTGAACTCACTCATTTCCTGCAGCGATCTTCAGGGACACACTCTTCAAACGTCACAGCAACTTTATAAACTATATATAAAATCATTCATCACACACAGACTGATATATTTTAAATATTTATTTCTTTTAATTTTGATAATTATAACTGACAACTAAGGAAAATCCCAAATTCAGTAGCTCAGAAATCTAGACTATTTTAGAAAAGGTTAACTATTGAAGACACCCGGTGCCACAATCTAATCAGCTAATTAACTCAAAACACATGCAAAGGCTTTTAAATGGTCTGTCAGTCTAGTTCTGTAGGCTACACAATAATGGGAAAGACTGCTGACTTAACAGTTGTCCAAAAGATGACCATTGACACCTTGCACAAAGAGAGCAAGACACAAAAGATCATTGCAAAAGAGGCTGGCTGTTCACCGAGCTCTGTGTCCAAGCACATTAATAGAGAGGTGAAGGGAAGGGAAATATATAGTAGAAAAAAGTGTACAAGGTGTACAGGGATAACCGCACCCCTGAGATGATTGTAAAACAAAATCCATTTAAAAATGTGGGTGAGATTCACAAAGAGTGGACTGCAGCTGGAGTTAACTCTTCAAGAACCACTACACACAGACGTATGCAAGACATGGGTTTCAGCTGTCGCATTCCTTGTGTCAAGCCACTCTTAAATAACAGACAGAGTCAGAAGTGTCTCGCCTAGGCTAAAGACAAAAAGGATTGGACTGCTGCTGAGTGGTCCAAAGTTATGTTCTCCGTTGAAAGTAAATTTTGCTTTGGAAATCATGGTACAAGAGTCTGGAGGAAGAGAGGAGAGGCACACAATCCACGTTGCTAGAGGTCCAGTATAAAGTTTACACAGTCATTGATGGTTTGGGGTGCCATGTCATCAGCTGGTGTTGGTCTACTGTGTTTTTATTTTTTATTTTATCAGGAAGGTAGAGCACTTCATGCTGGTGACCAACTTTATGGAGATTTAATTTTCCAACAGGACTTGATACCTGCACACAGTGCCAAAGCAACCAGTATCTGGTTTTTGGATAACTAAAATTATGATCCAAATTATTCAACTAAATATACAAATAAAAATAATTAATTAGGTCTTATTTAATTCTATAAACTATAATACTGATCTGTCAACATTGTCGCTCTATGATAAATTAAAATAAGCTGGTAACATAACTGTTTTCTCCAGAACGACTGTAGAAACAATCGTCATTGTAAAAGCGCTATATAAATAAAGTTGATTGATTGATTGATTGATTGATTGATTGATTGATTGATTAAGGACCATGGCATCCCTGTTCTTAGCTGGCCAGCAATCTCGCCTGACCTGAACCCCATAGAAAATTGGGTGTTGGGTATTGGGTGTTCTATTGGGTATTGTGAAGAGGAAGATGCGATGCCAGACCCAACAATGCAGAAGAGCTGAAGGCCACTATAAGAGCAACCTGGGCTCTCATAACACCACAGCCATGTCCCAGACTGATCGACTCCGTCTCACGCCGCATTACTGCAGTTATTGAGGCAAAAGGAGCCCCATATAAGTTAAGTATTGAGTGCTGTATATGCTCATACTTTTTATGTTCATACTTTTCAGTTGGCCAAGATTTCTAAAAATCCTTTCTTTGTACTGGTCATAAACAATATAAAAAATTTCTGAGATACTGAATTTGGGATTTTCCTTAGTTATACACTGAAAAAAAATGTAGTTTTTTGTTGGTTTAACTTAAAAAAGTAAGTAACCTGGTTGCCTTACAATTTTGAGTTTATTGAAATAAAAATTTGAGTTGATACAATGAAGGAAATTTGTTTAATAAATAGAAATATTTTTGTATCTTAACCACATAAAAAAATTAATAAATCATGAAAATAGTACTATTTGACATTTTTCACTGCATCATCAGAAACACACACAATTACCCAATATGGTAACAAAATCTTTTAATAATATTTTAATAAAGGTTGTCAAATCTCAAAAAATGTTCATTGTATTAACTCAATTTTAAGGCAACCAGGTAACTTTTTTTCTAACAATTTTTTTACAGTGTAGTCATTAAAATGAAATACATTTTAAATAAAAAATAAATAAAGATTTGAAATATATCAGTCGGTGTGTAATAAATGAATATAATACAAGTTTAACTTTTTGAATGGAATTTGTGAAATAAATAAACATTTTGATGATATTCTAATTATATGACCAGCATATATATATATATATATATATATATATATATATATATATATATATATATATATATATATATATATATATATATATATATATATATATATATATATATATATATATATATATATACACGCACACACATTGTAGTCTGTCATGGATTTCAAATTACATTACACAAATTAGTAATGCAATCTAGATTACTAATTTTAGGTAATGTATTCTGGTTACTTTTTGATTACTTTTTAGATTCGTTTTTACCTAATTAATTTATCACATCGATTGGAAATCCATATACCATATTGATATTAAAATACAAAGAGAAAGAGCATATTAAACAGTTCGATTTACAACATGTAAGTTTTAGTAACTCACTAAAGTAATTTACTCACATGTGGCCATTGTCAAGTGTTAACAACTGATGAGCAGAAAAAAACAACTACTATTAAATTACAATGGCAGCATGTACACGCCACCATTATCTGCTTCATTAGTTAATTAATAGAAATAAACTCTAAAAGAAGCACAGACAGGACTTGAGAGACGTGCTGATGTGAGCGCTGGACCACACTAGATCACCTTGTAAAGCCTTAGGTACCTGTAACAGTAATTGCGACTGTTAAGAACTCAGAAACATTTAATAGATGTAATTATTCTGACATTCCACAAGGATGTTCACGCACACTGCAGGTCCCGAGCAGCAATTTGTACAAACCAGGAGCATGTCTGACATCCTGTATTTTCTGGGTGCCATGCTATGTGCTAAATATACTTTTAAAAATAATTTTTTATTCTATTTGTATTTTTTGTTTGTTTGTTTTGTTTTGACAGCATGTTTATACATTTCCTTTATTAGTAAAAAAAAAAAAAAAAAAACACAGAAAGCGCATGTCGCTGTTCGTCTTTGCCTCATTTTGTCACGTCTGTATACATAGGGCAGTCTGGGGTAGGCTATATCACATGTGAGGATGTTGCAGGTGACGGATCATTTGTAGCCTTTTCTCATTGCAGCTGGAATAATTAAGCATATCATTTTGATAGCGGATTGTAACATAGAAATGTCTAAATGACCCATAGTCAAAAGCAAAAGATTAGACTGTACAGAAATTCAAAACTACAGGTAATGCTAATACACGCTAAAAACACGTAGTCACACAATGCTGATGTTTTTAACATTACC
Source organism: Pseudorasbora parva (assembly GCF_024679245.1). Lineage (NCBI taxonomy): Eukaryota > Metazoa > Chordata > Actinopteri > Cypriniformes > Gobionidae > Pseudorasbora > Pseudorasbora parva. The sequence continues at coordinate 43,123,337 of NC_090173.1, read as the reverse complement.
AATTTGAGAACAAAGTATATAATAATAATAATAATAATAATAATAATAATAATAATAATAATAATAATAATAATAATAATAATAATAATAATAATAATAATAATAATAATTTGCAGGGTTTGATGTGATATGAGCTATTTGTTTGTTAGATTGAAGCAATTTATTGCAATGCTTTTTTTTCTCAGTTGGTCAGAAAAAAGTGGCAGACATGTTACTGGCTTGTTCAGATGACATTTTCTGGTGAAAAATCTTATTTTAGTTGTACTCCAAGATGAAGAATCTGTGAATCTGTTGTATATGTGGCTGGCTGCCATTTGCCACTTCTCAGAACATTAGATTAATTTGTGGTGAGTAGCCAACACACAACCCACGTAAAGATAATAATTCCGCAAATAACTGCAATTGCATATTTCAAACAGAGGTGGCGACAAAGAGGCAAAACGTACAGACTGTCGTTTTAATAGCAATTAAATGAAAATGCAATAAAGTTTATATATTATATATATATATATAAATATACACTCACCTAAAGGATTATTAGGAACACCTGTTCAATTTCTCATTAATGCAGTTATCTAATCAACCAATCACATGGCATTTGCTTCAATGCATTTAGGGGTGTGGTCCTGGTCAAGACAATCTCCTTAATTACAAACTGAATGTCAGAATGGGAAAGAAAGGTGATTTAAACAATTTTGAGCATGGTTGTTGGTGCCAGATGGGCCGGTCTGAATATTTCATAATCTGCTCAGTTACTGGGATTTTCACGCACAACCATTTGTAGGGTTTATAAAGAATGGTGTGAAAAGGCAAAAACATCCAGTATGTGGCAGTCCTGTGGGAGAAAATGCCTTGTTGATGCTAGAGGTCAGAGGAGAATGGGCCGCCTGATTCAAGCTGATAGAAGAGAAACTTTGACTGAAATAACCACTCATTACAACCAAGGTATGCAGAAAAGCATTTGTGAAGCCACAACACGCAAAACCTTGAGGCAGATGGGCTACAACAGCAGAAGACCCCACCGGGTACCACTCATATCCACTACAAATAGGAAAAAGAGGCTACAATTTGCATGAGCTCACCAAAATTTGACAGTTGAAGACTGGAAAAATGTTGCTGGTCTGATGAGACCATTTCATAGCGGTGGATCTGATAGACGCTTTTCACATCCAGGTAGCCCCTCATCACAGGCGCTTTCTGCGATTTGCATTCAAATGTGCCCCCCCCCCTCCCCCGTACATTTACAATGTATATGAATGCAGCGCTTTCTCCCCTGAGACTCAGTGGAATGCGCTTGCTGAACTATCACGACGACTGGCTGATCGTTGCTCAAGAGAAAAGTGTGCTCGAGGTGCACAAACAAATGCTCCTCCTACTCTGCAATGGCAGACCAGCTTGGTGCGTGGACGAGAGACCAAAAGCGCTGCCATATAAACTGCTTGGAGATGGAAGCTGTTCATCTAGCACTGCAGGTTTTTCTTACGTTGCTGAAGGACCAAGATGTTCTGATCAGAATAGACAACATGGTGGTGATCGCGTACATCAATCGCCAGGGACGAATGCACGGCTTGGTGAGATGCCTGCATTTGTGGACAGATCGGGTACTCCTCTCAATTCAGGCAGTACATATACCGGATAGTACATATACCGGGCAGCTTGAACTGCGGAGCCAACATGCTGTCCAGGGAGGGCATTGTTCATGGGGAGTGGAGATTACATCCTCAAACAGTAAAGATGATTTGGAGTATCTTTGGCAAAGCGCAAATAGACCTCTTTGTGTCGGAAGAGAACACTCACTGCCCTCTATACTTCTTGCTGATAACTCTTCCCCTGAAAGGGGACGTGCTGTCGAGCCGTTGGCCCACAGGTCAGAAATATGTGTTCCCCCAAGTCAAAATAATGCTGCTAGTGCTGCAAAAGATCAGGGAAGAGATGGACGCTCTGCTTTTGGTAGTTTCACAGTGGCCCAACGCGCCGCGGTTTCCGGAGTTAATGAACATGTCGTCAAGCCCTCCGTGGCCGATCCCACTAAGGAGGGATTTGTTGTCCCAGGCGAGGGGCTCAATATGGCACCCCAGGCCGGAATTGTGGGACCTACACGTGTGGCAAATCAGTGTAGAGTGAACCAGTTTGATGCGATCACACCGAATGTGGTTCATGCTAGCAGAGTTCAGAGCATGCTTATGTAGACAGAACATAAGCACGCATAGGAGTGCGTGCCCACTTTACTAGGAGTCTGGCATCTTCATGGGCCTGGGCTAAAGGTATGTCTATTCAAGACATTTGCCTCATGGCAGGCTGGTCATCTCACAACACTTTTGCGAGATTTTATAATTTGGATATTCCCTTGTTTGCACCACACGTTCTGTCAGTGCAGGAGGAGAAGGCTGAGCAGCCATTGGACAACTGAGTCACCTGAAGACACGCCCCACCCCAGTGCGTGTTTCAGCCGTGGTTTCAACTAGGTCGTCTAAGCAGCACGGGATGATACAGAGTCAAGTTAACTCTATAGCACCCTTTAAGTGATAATCACACTTTCATGTTATCCCCATTATCTATGCCCACTTATTCACACAGACTGTATATTCGAGCACCAACATGTTGTTGCCTTTATTCACCCCCTATATTTCAATAGTCCAGTGACATTCGACTGTGTACAGGGGAGACACTGATAGTGTCAACGCCAAGTTGGCTCTCTGCCAAGGTTTTCAACCAGGTCCGATACCCGACCTGGAGGGGGAGGGGCGAACGCGCTGATACCAGTGGTTACAGCCGTAAGCGCCATTGGCTGTGTTGTACTGTGCCGAATTTATTTTCTTGTTTTTCACACGGCGGAGTTTCATACGTTCCCCATACGTAATGTGGAGAAACCAACTCGATAAGGGAACATCTCTGGTTACTCGACGTATCCTTAGTTCCCTGAGAGGAGGGAACGAGACATTACGTAAACTGGCGTGTGAAATGACTCCTCATAGCCTCAATAGCTCTCATTCAGTCGAAAGATTCTGATGTTTTTTGGCACCTGACATTGCTTATATAGTGGCTGGGCCAACCAAACAGGCGATTGCCAGGATGCCATTGGCTATTGCAAAGCAATAGAGTGATTCAATCAGGCTTCAGCAGTTCAAGGAAAATGGTTTTCCCCATACATAATGTCTCTATATTATTTTTATATTACTTGGCTCGCCCGATCTGTAGATATAAGTGCGAACCACACGCGCGCACACACACACGCGCGTCTAGATCAAGAAAGGAATATTATTTCACTATTTCAGATTTACTGCAATGCCAAAGGGCGTACGTTTTGGAAGTCCGTCTGGAAAACACGGGACTACTACTACATATTAAAAAGATGGTTTACTCATATAAGTGTGTTGCACCATTCCTGTCGGATCCAATATAGAAGGCACAACATTGTGTTTTAATCTCAATATATCTGCAAAACCAGCTCGAGCTGAGACTTGTTTACAAACGATTCCGCAGTGAAATGAAGTGAACACACGTACATGTCTTCCCCACGTGCTCTGGAACTTCATTAAAAATAAAGTTCAACCATACATTCCTAACATTAGGATCCGAACGAAGCTTATGCAGCGACTGTGTTCTTCCACAAACAGGAATACCACAATATATTGCTATCTTCTTCGTCATGTTTATTGCTGCTGGCTAGTGTGATCCGAACAGCTCCATTAGTCGGTGGGCGGGGCTATTGAATTAGACGTGCTGTAGATGCGGTGTTTCGCAACAGATGGCGACATGATAATTTTCTGGGCCTGGTGTCTAGTTTTTCTTTTACTAACAAGGAAGTTTTCAGCTTTGAATCTCAGAGGATAATCTTATATTACCATGACCTTTTATATATAAAAAGCTCAAGGGAAAGTTGATTTCTCAATTCATCACCCCTTTAAGGGCCATGTATTTAAATCATAGACCGTAAAAAAAATATGGACGACGCGACATCATCCGTTTCCGCTTGGACGATTTGAAGCTTTCAGGCAGCCTGCACGGCCCTGACGTCTTGGGGCCGAGTCTGCGCAGTAGCGATTTCGGGACCGGAGTTGCGCAGTAGAGAGCAGGAAGTAGAGTAGGAAGTACAGCTGCGATATCGAAAGCCCGCCCACACTCTCACAGACGCAGAACAATTAATTATGTTGGTGTGAAATAAACAGTTATGGAAATGTAGAAATTACAGCTAAAGCTCCAATCTGCACCCAAAAATCCCGAAAACAGTCTGTTAGTGCCTCAGTGACAACTTCACATAGAAAAGACGTCGATCTCAGCTGTCAATCATGACGTCACTCCCCCCTATTTTATAGAATCAAATAACTAACTAAAACTGAATTTTTTCTTAAAAACGAACCCTTGAAATTAAATTTGAAGTACAAGTGCCCATTCAGTGTACCTACTTCCTTTTCACAAGAGAGAGAAATTCTGAAATAAAGCATTAATTGTTTTAATTGTGACACCTTATCTTTATACTAGAAATGTCTTTGGAAACACAGAATAGGGGTCATCTGGAAAATGAAGTGCAAGATCTTTCAATGCTTCTCCCGTAGCAAGGGAGCTTTTGTGATGAAAGGGCCTCTGCCAATTATCCCCAGTCTGCCTCTCAAGACCGTGTTATTGAAACACAGCAACACTGATGGATTACCAGTGTGAGATGTGAAGAGGAGGGCAAACTAAATCATACAGGCCGAGTTCAGATGTGTAGGAGGGCGAGTCCAGACCATGAAGACACAGTAGACAAAGTTAGATGGAAGTCCCATCACCTCTTTGCGACAGCTTTTGAAGGATTAATCCTTTAAGCATCTGAAAGTTTGCCTTTAATGGAAACAGAGCGAGGATTAGACAGATAAAAATCACCTCTAGGGGCGACGCTCCCTGCCTCCACATGCACTGAGGTGAGATACATGTCAATGCTCAGTGGAGGAAGGGATTAATTGTTTGCTCCCCTCTGTGATACAATCATGTTTTACAACCGGAGCCCTGAGGGAGGACCAGACAGCTTCTGCCAGTGGCTGTGCCTGCTGATAGTATTTTTTAATTGGATGAGAAATGAAGACTTGCTTGGACCAAGTCTTGGTCTCACTTCCGAGTAAAGCCACCAGCTTTGATTTACAATGCAACTTGTTCTAACCATGGACTGCCCAGACAAGAAAAGCCTGCCTGACTGTCACGGAGTGTGTTGGGAGGACACACACAAAGAAGAAGATGAAGATGAAAATTAAGATTATGAGGCAGTCTTTAAAAAACCTACAGGTTGAAAGTAGCGTAACACACATCTATGCATAAACGAGACCCGACAACAATGAACCAAAACAATGGAACGCGGCAACTTTTTGGGACTTTAGACTCCAGCGTTAGATAAGTCCATACATACCATTTAATAACTTTGTCTGACGCACCCACTGCTAACCTAGCTTAGCACAAAGGCTGGAGGTAAACGGCTCCCTCTAGCCTACTGCTCAATAAGGGACTAAATAACTATTTACATGTTGCAATGTGTATAGTTACATCGTGCACTAAGACCGATGGAAAATAATAGTTGCGTTTTTCAAATATAAAAATTGATATGGCTGGGAACTGTACTCTCATTCCTGCATAATAATCTCGGAACTTTGCTGCTTTACCATGTGTGCAGCGGCGCAATGATATTACGCAGCGCCTGAAAATAGTCCCCAACACGCTCTCTGTTAAAGCAGGTTGTCACGTTGGTTATGTTGACGGAAGTTAGCCTATTTTTAGGCGCTGCGTAATATCATTGCGCTGCTGCATCCATGGTACAGAAGCAAAGTTCCTGGATTATTATGCAGGACTGAGCCATATCGATCTAGAAAAGTGCAACTTTTCATTTTCCGTCGGTCTTAGTACACAATGTAACTATACACATCACAACCTGTAATGGGAAAATGTTTGGTCACTTATTGAGCAGTAGGCTAGATTGAGCCGTTTACCTCCTAGGCAGATGAATGGAGAAGGAGACTCAGGTGGAGAATGAAACTCCAGAAGAGGGATCGAAAGAAAGTTCAGGGTGGTGCAGATGGCGTGATGTTCAACCCAGGTAGAGCCAACGGTCTGAGGGAGCAAGGTGAGCCTTTAATTATTCAATGATTTTCAAAGGGATTCTTTTTTTGTTTTGTTTTTTTAAATATGTCAGTAAAAACTTTTGAAAATATGTTTTAAACATAACACTAAAGATTTTAGTGATATATATGTGATGCAGTTAACATATATAATGACAGCACTTAGTCCATAGCTGCTATGGTTACTTTTGGAATTAAATGAGATTTTTGTTCCAAATATTTACATTTTGCACACTCTTATAAACTTATAAACCTTTGTTGTTACTAAATATTAGTTGAAAAGTACATATAGCTTACTTTTTCATACCAAACACAATGGCCCTCATTTATCAAAAGTGCGTACACCAAATTTCCAGCGTACACCTTGCGTACACCCAAACCCACGGTGACTTTGAGATTTATCAATATGGACGTTGGCGTACGGCACGCTCAAATCCTACGCCAGCTCAGGAGGTGGTGTACGCACGTTTGAGTTAGTGGGAAAATGCGCAGAAAAACAATTCCTAACACCACAAAACGCACTGACAAGATATGCTATATGACCCACTGTTAAAAACCACAACAACAACATTTAGTGTTTATTTTTGTGCAACATGAACGTCAATGTTTAATTTGTGTGACTTTACCAAAGCGTTTGATCTGTAGGCATATGTATTCCTCCAGTCGCGAGCCTGTGCGCTTTATCTGACGTCTCAGGCCCGCCTGGCCCGGCAGCTGCGCACGGACTGGGGCTAAAATAATTCAGACTGACAAAATAATAAAAATGGCCTTCTTCTTTTAAATAATAATAAAATCAATAAAAACGACATTCTTCTTCTAAATAACAAGCGTCATTAAGAATAATAATCATAATAATAATAAGAAGAATCTTACAAATTGTCATGTAATTATTAATGTGAATGAATCTTACCCACAATACATCATCACTATTGTACACCCCAATACATGTGCCGTGATACGAAATGAAATGCTAATTGTTTCAAAACGTGCTGTAAAATAATGCATTGTGATGGTAATTTATCATCCAAACAGCTATTTAAACTGCTGGAGTGCGCGTCTCAACCCCCACACTAACAGTAGCTACTCGTAATTTGGGTCCATATTTTGTTTTTGTGAGCGCCTTTAATCCCACTCTTTAAACTCCCAAATAAAACAATTTCGGGGGTTTTTTTCCTCTTCCCTGGTGATGGTCTCGATGGGGGCGTCTCAATCATCTCAATAGTTCAGTAGTCAGAGCACTGATCAGGGAGTCAGCCCATTGACTTATGTCCTAATCAGTGCCCTGACTAGTGGACTAAAGAGATGATTGAGCACGCCCAATCTCCACGTCGGAGAAGTTTCGTTTCTTTGCCGTCTTCTGTTTGTCCATGGCGTAAAATGAGGGCGTGCGGGAGGCGGAGACTTGAATATATAGGGGCGTGTTATTCTAATGACGATCGTTTTCAGCCGTGGGATTTATCAAGGGCAAGTATTGCGTACACCTGAATTGCAGAGGTGCGCACAGTTTCATAAATCAGGCGGTGAGAGGAGTGTAAGCATAATCTTACGCCAACATATACACCCGTTTCTACTCAAGATTGATAAATGAGGGCCAATGTGTGTACATTGTGCTTAATACATTTTCATCTTCAAACCAAATGTAAGTCTTCAGCCAACAAAGTTTAAATCCCATCTGGCTAGACGCTTGTCATAATGTTCACACATTAGGTCAGTAGGTTTGTAGGTTAGGGTTAGGGTAACCTATTCCACCACATGAGCATTTACACTACAAAAGCAATGTGGTTGAATGTGTTTTCAACTACCTCTGGAAGTGGCTGAAAGTGGACAAGCTCGAAACGCTTTAGACCCTGTTTTTACACTTGTATTTAGTGTTGTCCACTTGATATCAGATCGCAGGAGCCAAAGTAAGCTAACATATACGGAGAGTGAAAGGACTTTAGGGGGTCGTACTGAGAGAAAAAAAAAAAAACACGTGGGAAAAAACCCTATTGAAACATTTCTTTAAAGTCATTAGGATGATAAAATAGCTCACTTTCATCTACTGTTTCTTGTGCAGCCCAATCTCAATTTGTAATGTCCATCAAAGAAAAAAAACTTTTTCATCAAAACTTTCAAAAAAAGTTTTCATTGCTGAAAGACAAACAAGGTTCTCTCGAAATTGAAACCTCATTGAGCCTCGTTTCTGATGGAGCAGCTGGCACTACAATGTGAACGCGGTTACGCACAGCACTTATTTCCATACCACGGCCACACTGCGAGGTTTAAGTGGACCACGCTTCCATCACACAAACATACAAGAAAAGGCCCTCTCATGCCATCAAAGACACAGCATGAAACATTCAGTGATGAGAGGAACTATACGGGGTGGGGAATAGCACCACTCAGCTTGGAAAATGTGGCGGGGAGTTTATGGATTTTGAGGTTGCCGTGGCAACAGCAGCAACCGTTCTTTGAAATAGCTTTAGAAGAAAATTTTGACAGTCTATTAAAAGCGAGGGGGGGTGGGGGGTATAGAAAAAAATGCACATCATTTACCATGTTTTTCCTGACATAAAAACAGGCTCCCCGTGGACTCTATTTAAACAGCACCCCAATACATGTTTTTTTTTTTTTTTTTTTAAGTTTCTTTAGCCTCTCCTCATTGTTCGATTTAGGTAGAGTCTAGAACAGATCCATTATCTACCCTTTACTAAAGGTACAGAGTATAAAAGCAATTAAGAATCTGTTCATTTCAACAGGGGAAATTACCATTCTAGAATGTTCATTTGTAGCGCAAATTATTTCACAATTATTGCATATTCTCAGCCGTTGATCTCTCTTCAAAGAGATCAGAATGTACCGTGAAGCTGGAAAAAAAGCGACGCACAGGAAATATCACAGAGACCGAAGACAGCCACTCCAGTGAATGTAGGTTGAGGAGGAGAGGGATTTGACATTATGTAAACAGACACTAGTCGAGCTGAGAGTGGCCGCCAAAGCAGTGGAAGTGACAAATTCTCAGCGGGGAGACGAGACGCAGCCCGATGGATCTGGCCGAACAATAGGGATGGCAACAGTTTCTGCTGCTCCGCTCTCTATGGAAACGTGCAGAACAAGAGGGATTACGGCAGCACAGAGACCGTCCAATCAAACGGTGCCCACAAAAGCCTCTATAATCAAAAAGGATTCACATGAGAATAAAGGAGCTTCTCTGAATCTTGACATGCTTATGATAGCCTTAGGCACAGGAAATCATTTCAATTACTAAATCAGTAAAGAAGTTCATTCTGTCAATAATGTCGCAAATTTCCATTAGATTGTCTTTTCTTACAGTCTGTAAGAAAAACATTGGTGTATCGACCCAATAAAATGTTGTCTTTGTAGCCGCTTGGCACTTCAGAGGATTCTGCCAAAGACTTGGCAAACTATTATAACAGTAGTAATTGTATCGTATGTGTATGTGTGTAATAACTGTTTTTATTTTAATGTATTTTAAAATGTAATTTATTCCTGTATGTCAAGGTTATGTCAAAGTCCCTTTAAGAAAAGTAATTTCACTCGGCGGCCATCTTTGAAACGCTTCTAGGGCATGCAAGTGCAGCTCCCTATATCTTTGAATGGGGAAACATAAAATTCTCCAAAACTGTTTGTCAAGCTTACAATTAAATATCATATTTGAAATCAATGAAATCTGACAACAATAACTGTTTCATGAAACTTGTTTCCAAAAGCTTAAATACAGTGGCCCAGTAGTGCAGCAGTACTAAATTAAACCACAACACAACGGAATCGCCACAACATAACAGAATTGAATTAAACCACAACACAATGGAAACAAGGCAAAACACAACAGAATCTTCACAACACAACTGAAATGCTCCCGACCACGTGGAGGCTCTCGGAGTGCAATAAAGTTAGTTTTCCTTGCCATTGCTCTATAGATTGGTCAGTCTTACAAATATAAACACTACGATCAGTTTTAAAGCTACACTGTGTAACTTTTTTAGTTTATTCTTAGCTAAAATCACTAAGTTCTTTCAAAAATATATGTGTTCATTAATGTATATTTACTTTTTTCAAGTAATAAAGTATTCTCGCAAGTTTATAATATGCCATTGAAAATACATACGGGTGAGGGGTTCGAATGCCGGTCGACATGTTGCTCCTCCATCTTGAAAGTACATTAGCCAAAGAGGGACATACCCGTAAATTCAAGCTTCGCTTTTTGCGTTTTAACACTCGATGGCACTCATTGACGAGGTCGAACTGGAAGCCATGGACTAAATCGGCCACCGTAGGAGTTAAAACGAAATCGGAATTGAGAGGAACAGAAACTAATATTCAATGGATTGTCAAATACCTTTACACCGCTAGATGGGGGAAAATATCACACAGTGTAGCTTTAAGTGTATAACCATTAAATAGACATGAAATATCAATTCAAAATCACCTACATTATAACTGCATATTTATTCTCGAAAACGCTTTTACAAGCTGTCACGGCGCTTGATGCCCAAGGGAACGTCTGCTGATTCCACCATGCAATTGATACTTTTAACATTTAAAAACAGACATTTAATCCAGTGGCCCTCCAGGATCAGGATTGGACACCCCTGTTTTAATTCATAAAATTATACGTTTTCAAACACTTGGTGGAATTGGCAGACGTTCCCTTGGGCATCAAGCACCGTGATCACGAGTCAAAACATTCACAAGTATAAATATGCAGCTATGCATTTAGATGAGTTTGAATTGATATTTCATGTCGATATACAATGGTTTCACACTTAAAACTGATCGTAGTGTCTATGTCTTTGTAAGACAGGCCAATCTATAGAGCAATGGCATGGAAAACTAACTTTTATGCACTCCAAGATTTTACATTTTCGGTTAACGCGACATCTAGTCTTCCGAAACCCTGTCTACGCCTTGGCCTCCAGGACCTACAGTGTCGCCCAGTCCCTGGTTAATTCTGCAATCTCCCCCATATACCCTTTAATAGAGCACTATTTGAAAGGACAGCTATTTGTAGTGGTATCTGAAACCACAGTGAACGATATTGAGCACACTCATTCTATCCCACATTGCATTGCAATAACGAATGTGCAGCCGATGTACACTCAACAGCTTTCCAAATTCCCTCACTCATTTTCATTCACTCCTTCAAGTGAACTCTAATAATGGAATAACATAGGGAATAGGGGGGGTGATTTCGGATTCAGCCCTTGTGTCTCCTTAGCTTTCGCCTGGGTCTCCAACTGTCTTGGCTCCACTGCTGGTAGTCAGACATCTGACTCCTCCCTGACTCCTACCACCATCAGTTCCTTCGTCCTGGTTATGCTTTTGGTTCCTGCTTTCCTTATAAAAGTGTTTGGGTTGAAACTTTACCCCCTGATGACCATGGGACATCTCGTCTTCTTTTATAACCATTTAACCATCGGGTTAGACAAAAAATATTATGAAAAGGTCAGGTTAGAATAAGAATTTAATATTATATCGCATGAGGCTCACGCTGCATATAAGGTCATAATATCAATGTCACTAGACAGCATACTCTTTTGGATCCCTAGAGACTTTTTTTTAATTGCCCTTCACTAGATTGAAAAGTTCACATTTTACTATCGCAAGCCTGCCCAGGGTGGGAATTCCGGTCTCCAGATAAAGTCGTAATTGCTCTGCCATTCTGCTGCCACAACATACATCCCACTCCCTTCCTCCAAACCCTGCCCAACTGCCTCTCCCAGAGTTTTTCCATAAAAGAGTGAAAACCGAAAACAGAACCAATACAAAGACTCACAGCATCTCTGCAGTGATGAAAAATGTAAACCTGAAATGACTAGTAAACATGATCTGTGTGTTGTGTATGTGTTGACTAGTCATGGATCACAGGACATTGGTTATGCTTGTTGTATACATGGCAAATGCAGGAAGAAAATTCCCTGCATAAACTGTGCATTGAACGTTTGAGTTTGTGGACTACTAGGCAACACATTAGTAGTTGTGCGAGTTCTAATGGAAAATGGGAATCAGAAATATACAAATTTTCTTTACTGTTTCAGCACAAAAAAAGAGAAAACAAAAAGAAGCAAAAAGAAACTCAGCACAGTCACAATGGTTTCAGTTAAAGAACACACTTCAGTCCCTCCAGTAGCAATATGCAAATCAGGGGTTCTAAATTCTGGCCTTCAAAGTCCACTTTTCTGCTGTGTTTACATCCAAACACTCCTGATCAAGCAAATCAAGGTCTTCAGGAATACTAGACTGCGTTCGAAATTTTGAAAATGCTGACTTTGGAGAATGCATTAGGAAGGCTTCAAGGCACATCGGAATCCAATGCTAGCTTCACTTTCTGCCTCCTGAGATACCTTCATCTAATCAAATTTTAAAGGCAGCATATGTATCCTTCACTGCCTATGATATCTCTTTACTGATCATTGACTGCATATGATATCCCCCAATTCTGTGCATAACAAAGTTGAGCAAAAAATAAAGATGGCATCTGAAAGTAGAAGTTGATGGCCAGTTTTCTTGTAAATGTAAGTTTTTGACCAATGTTTCAACTTGTGGCGTAAATTCTAGCAAGGAAATCAAGTGTAGCATTAGTTCTGGCAGGTTACATCAGTCAAGCTTGCATCAGCTAATCTATGTCTGCCTATAGGAATACGACGTCTATCACATATACATATGTGCCTTCAGTATTCAGTATTATCGAAAGCTATCGCATTTCTCCGGAGCTCATTTAGCCTTCTCCATCCCCAGCTTCTTATCTCGTCCAGTCAGGATTTGGCATTTCGATTCCCATTGAATTCCCAAATTATATTTTACAGTAAATATTAAAATTCATGATATCTGCAATACATTATATCAGTTCTTTCCTTTTTACCCTAAGGGGGGTTATGGCTGCTGACCCTACTCTAATCCTTACTAGGCTGCATGGATGCACAGGGAGTTCTTGCCCAGAACAGAACCACTACAGAACCACTAGTACCTTTGTGCACAGACACTGCCTGCAAAATTGTTCTTTGATAGGGCAGCGGGGTTACAAGTCACTGACTAGCTTTTGGATGCAGCCCTAGAAAGTTGAAGGCAGGTGAGTTGGATCATGGTTGGGGCTAAACTCTACAGGAAATTGGACCTAGAGGGCCAAGTTGAGAACCAACAGATGTGTTTCAAACATGTCTTATTCACATTTAGATTAAAATGATGATTTGATGAAAAGTATGATGAGCTGATGAGTTGGCTTTAATAAATGGCATAAATAACATAGGGATGTTATTTAGTATTGTTCAATGTAAATGCAGATAATATATTTTTCTTGAATCATGATTGTAAGCACTGGGACAATTACAGTAGCCGCGTTTCCATTAGCCTTTAAATTGCGGAATGAAATTACACCCAATGGAAACGCGTCAATTACACAAAAACTCCCATATACCACAAAAAATGTTTTTGCGCTCATGAGGTGGTTTTTCAGGCAAATCTAAAAAGGACATTTTTGCAAAACTGCAATGGATATGGGTTTTTCGCATTTACAGGCCACCTTGTGCGGTGACGCATTACTGCCACATAGGGCCTATATTATTTATTTTTTTCACGCAATTGTGTCAGTTTAACGAGATGTTGTGTTTTAACGACATATGTTTTCTCCTAATAAGGACTGTTTGTAACTTTAACCTAGTAATAATGGACCCCGGTGCAGCCACAAATAATATCATAACTATATATGTGCCTACTGTAATTACGACATATAGCCAACCCAGGCTCATTGGAAATATGTGACTCTGCCTACATTTTTGCAACACCCAAAATATGTACCTCTAAGTACGTTTACCTGCATTTTTTGGGTGAAACGTCCACCGGAGGCCCCTGGGTTGCATATAGCCTTTTCAAGAAATGTATATAAATTAAAATAATAATATTACAGGCTAATGTTTAGGCCTAAGCGTATCCCATTTAGTTTCGTAGTTCTTTAACCCATGGCCGATAAAGGCACCAGCATTTTTTTAAACTTCCTTTAAGACAGCGGAAACAACTCACAATACTCATTTTTAGCCATACAGATAAGTTCAAGACATAATTATAAACTATAAACTTTCTAATTTTATTTGTGGAGTCAGGGAATGGATTATGTTGCATGCACTCTCTCCATACGCTGTCTTCATGTCAAAAATATTATTAAATGCCAATATATATATATATATATATATATATATATATATATATATATATATATATATATATATATATATATATATATATATATATTGGCATTTAATAATAATTTTGACATGAAGACAGCGTATGGTTCCCACATTCAATTTTGCTCTTCTCTATGTGCATCAACCTGCCGCGCGTAAAATTCAATCATTCTTTACAGATGATGGTTTGTTTGGAGAAAAGACGAGACATTCATCAATAAAATGTCAGGAATACTGAATTCTAAACACAGAAATGCCACATTATCATGAAGACCTTGAAGCAGATCTGTGGGAGAAACACACACACACACACTCACCTCATATACGTGCCTCTTAAGCCTAACCTAAGGGGCTTTCCTTGCCATTAATGCTTGGATAACACACACGTCTCCTTCCAAAAAAAATAATGGCAAGTGCGGTGGATGGGATATACAAATCTACCGTGCCATCATTTTGGAATGACCTATCGTGGGAGGAAAATAATACATTTTTGTCGCATAATTGCGGCTAATGGAAACTTTGTCATTTCGCAATAATTTGTTATTGACATTTAGAAAATATCGCAAAAGTTTTGCGCAAATTTGTAGTGGAAACGCGACAAGTTACAGCATTAAATGGTTACTTCAGCGATTAGCATATGGATTTGTATCAGTAGAAACCCTGGAGTATACTTGAATGATTGTGATTTCCCCTCTCATATCCCCCTGAGACGAGAGATTTATGCATTTTATTTCTGGAAAAATTCTCCTCGTGACGCAAATTGACAATATTTGCGTCATCTTTGGAATGTTTGCCCAGAGGCTAAAGACTACAGCCAGCAGAGGGAGCCATTTCCGCATGTTTTCAACTCATTCATGGGGGATGGGAGATCACACTTACAGCACAGCTCAGCTACAGGCATTAATTTAAACGGATGCTAAGCAATGTAAGTGTTTTAACTTCTCAAATTAATTTCTATGAAAGTTAAGCTTCCAAAGGAACTGAAAACGCGTTGTGAATGTATGCCGCGAATGTGGTCTCGATTACCTCAGCTCTCATCACGAGAGCTCATCAGCTCATTTATGACTACATGTAATCTGACTCCTGTAGTATTGTGCTGTGAGACTCACACGATGACTCGTTATATTGAACAGACACATTCAGTATTTAGTTGTAGTGTCTTCTCCAACTCAGTCACTCTAATCCAGTAGTAGTGGCTTTGGTTATGGCCTCACAGGGCAGCGAAGCATTCTGGGAATTGTAGTCTTTCATCCCCATGAGACAAAAATACATTTTCTGTCTTTTCTCAGTCTAGAAGGCACCAAATTCAAAAATAATTTCACATTTCTACTACATTAATGACCCAGTTTAAATACAGATTCATCTTTCCAGCGCTGAAGTACCCCTTTAATAAAAAAAAACTGCAATATAATGGAGACTCTATAGCTATACAAGTTATATAATAGTTATATAATTGGGCCTCACTTTATATTAGGTGATCTAGACTACGTACTTACATAAAAAAAATAAAAAAAATATTTATTTTTTTTACTTTTTGTACGTACCTAAAATATTATTATGTTATTGTGTGTTTTTTTAAATTAATTACAGATGTAATTACATGCACGTATTTAAAAAAAATTAAGTACCATGTAAAAACATATGTACAGTCCCTGACAAAAGTCTTGTCGCTTATCTATTTTCTAGAAATACCTGATATTAACCTGACTTTTAATTAATTCATTGGTGTTAGAAATAGCTCATTTGAAAAGCTAAAACCCTCCCAAATGATGTTTAATGCACTGAAATAAATAATGTTCACAGAAAAAATATTTATCATTTAATCAAGACGGAAAGGTCAAATTTTGGCAAGACAAAAGTTTTGTCGCCTATACAGAAATTGAACAAATTTACAGCAAATACAAAAATATGTCAGCAAATTAAGTTGTGGTGCTGTGAGATCCAAATTTAATATCTTGTATGACTTCCATGAGCTTGAAGGACTGCATCCATGCGGTTTGGCAAGGATTCATACAATTTATTGATGAAGTCATCAGGAATAGCTAAGAAAGCAGTCTTGCATGCCTCCCAGAGTTCATCAATATTATTTGGTTTCGTCTTCCATGCGTCCTCTTTCATCCTACCCCACATATGCTCAATGATGTTCATGTCTGGTGACTGGGCTGGCCAATCCTGGAGCATCTTGATCTTCTTCGCCTTGAGGAACTTTGATGTGGAGATGGAAGTATGCGATGGAGCACCGTCCTGCTGCAGAATTTGGCCTCTTTTATTGTTGGGAATATAAGAGGTAGCTAAGATTTTTTGGTATTTTAGACTATTGATGTTGCCTTCCACCCTGCAGATCTCTCGCACACCCCCATACTGGATGTAACCCCAGACCATGATTTTTCCGCCACAAAACTTCACTGTTTTCTGGGTGAATCTCGGATCCATTCTGGCTCCAGTAGGTCTCCTGCAATATTTGCAGCGACTGTGGTGTAATTCAACAGAAGATTCATCTGAAAAATCCACCTTCTGCCACTTTTCCAGCTTCCATTCTTTTAGCAGGCTGTGGGCCTTGGCAAATGCCACAATGGCAAATGTTTTTCAATTGTCTTTTGTTTAGTGCTGGCTTCTGGGCACTGATTTGACCATGGAGGCCAGAATCCGACAAACTGTTCTGGTTAACACAGGGACTTCAGGTGACCAGGTCTCGTGGAGCTCTGCTGCAGTGGAAAATGGGCTGGCCTTGGATTTTCGAGCCAACAAACGGTCCTCTCGAGCAGTTGTCTTGCGGGGTCTGCCTGACCTGGGCTTGTCAAAAACGTCTCCAGTCTCTTCAAATCTTTTTTTTATCCTCTGTACTTGACGCTAAGACACATTGAAGGTGTCTGCCACATCAGCAGTGGATCTGGTCTTCAGCCTCTTGATAATCAAAACTTTAGTCTCAGGGTGAATCTTAGGCATGTTTGCAGAGGTCTAGTTGCAGTTGATGTGCAGGTCTAGCATACTGGGGTTCTTTTTATACACACTTGAGACCTAATTGATCTATTATTAGTCACAGGTGAAGCTCATATGACAAGGTGACAACACTTATGTCTTTGCAAAATTTGACTCAATGGGCTTTACCAAGCTGTGAATATTAGAATACTTTTTGAAAGTTTAGTTTTTCACTGAAACATTATCACAAAAGCTGGTGGGATTAAAATGAGCCATTTCTTGTAAAAAAATCTTGATTAGAAATATATTTCAGCAGCACTTTAGATCAATTTGTACACAAGCGACAAGACTTTTGTCAGGGACTGTATGCAATGCTGTTACAAACTGCTCCAACACAAAGGGTTGGAGATCCAAATGCAGCTTTTATTAAAGGGACAATCCAGACACATAATCCAAATTACAGGCAGCAGGTCCAGGCAAGCAAACCAAACAAGCCAATAAGGCAGGGTTCAGAGGCAAAGGAGTAATCCAAGAAACAGGTAAGAAAATCAAGAGACAAGAGAAACGCGCAGTGACGCAGTGTAACAACATACAGAACCTCACTGTAAATGACAGGGTGAACAGGCTATACAGGCAGATGAGTTAAATGAGACACAGGTGTAAACAATGAGTGCTGATGAGTCTAGGCAAAGGATGATGGGTAATGTAGTCTTTGATGGAATGAAACCTGGTGGCAATCACAGGGCACTCTCACTGGTGATTGTAAATGCATTGTATCAAATGATTAATTTAAATGTTAGTAGTAGTTAAGGCCACCTAATGTTATATAATTGTTTAATACACAGCTAGCAGTGGATTATCCACTGTATATGGTTATTTGCCAGCAATGGCCACTTAAGTTATTGATGTTTGCTGCGCAATATTTGACCGGAAGGGTAAAATTGATGGTGTGTATCCGTGTCTGTTCAGTCAGCGTCTGTCTCTCCATTAACAATCAGAATTTTTGCTTACTTCAAAAAAGAGATGTAACTCTCTCGTTGCTGAGAAATATAATGTTGCGATTCAGTAGCAAAGCTATTTTATTACTAAAAGTCATGGGGCAGCGTTGATAAGTCTTCTGAATGTTTGTGTCTGTGTACAGCACGATCTCCACCCTCTGTAAGTAAAGTATGTCTGTGTGTGATTCAGTGAAAACAGCCCATTAATATAGAACAGCGATTCAACTAAAGGCTGCAACATACTCCGCAAGAACAGAGAAAAAAGTTCTCGCTCCCAGGGCCCTGGTTTGGGATTTTCTTGCAGCTTGTTCTCGACACATCGTCTGAGCTGAACTTTTTCTTGCGGGTGTCCAAAAAGTAGTATGTGATTGGTCAGAGATTTAAAGTGGGCGTGGTTAATGCAGAGAAACACAGATGAGCGGCACCTGCTTTTCTCGTGAACAAATTTTGTTCTTGTTCTTGCCACCTCGAGAAAACTAACAAATGTCTTTGTTCTTGCAGAATATGTCCCAAGCTTAACTTGGAACTACCTGTGCATTAAATGCACACCTTCCAGCCAGTCAGAATCAAGTATTCAGACAGGCCATGGTAGAAGGGCCTTTGATTGTCTTTATTAACGATTGCATTTCATTGTCTCTTTACTTTTGTACTCAGTTAAATCTAATCTATAGGAAAGTTTTAGTGAATGAAATATGCCATGCAGGGATGTCAAGGAACATGAAATTACATGAAACACTAAATCATTTTTAAATTGGTTAATTGAAATGAGTTGTTAGAAAGAACCGAATCACGAACCCTGCACCTGCTCTCTCTTACCTTGGAGCAACGGCCATGTGTTTTTTGGTCACCCTGCTCATGACAGGATGCATGTATCATTCACACCGCAGACACAGGCTGACTGACTTAATAGATGGGCTGGCCATGAACATTTATACTGGATGGTGTAGATGCTGTTAACCTGGATCAAATCCTTTTGGCCCTACTTTTCTCCAAGTGCCCTTGAAGAAGAAAGAGCTTTGACCTAAAACTTTCAGTATGCTTCTTCTCTGAAAGGAAACTGATTTTCTGATTCCCTCTTGAGGCCTGGTTTACCAGGTTACCTACTTCAAAGTATCTGAATGTCAAAGAAAACATGTTATTCAGAGATTTTTCAATGAACTTTTACTGTTTGTCTGTTTCTGCTAGCATCATGCAAAACAGGTCATATAAACCCACAGTATAGACTCATTTGCAAAAATAGATAAAATGTTTCAATGTGGGTCATACCCTGCTGTTTTACTTAGAGCTTTGCTGCGGTTATGGGAACATTTCTCTGAATATTAATAGAAATGAAACAGGGAATGTGGCATGAAACATGTGTAGAGTACCACTCAAAGCATCTGTTGATTGTGGCCCCGTATTGCCATCCTCTTCCTGCAGGGCCTCATTTCCCGCCATCAGACTTTGCCTTACGTGATTAAGTTTCCAATTACTGATGTCTGCCAAGTTCCATTGGCTCCATTGAGCGGGTCTGGATCCCTCTTCCTCTTCTGAGGCTGTGAGTGGCGTGTTGGGAGTCTAAAATAGGAGGATGCTCTTGCATGCTGAAGCAAAAATTCATAGAGCAGAAACATCTTTGAGGCTGATCGACAGGTCCTATGTTATGTATGAAGGCCTATGTGAGCAAACTGGATAATGGATTTTTTTTATTGTCTTTTTAAAAAAACAATAAATTAAGCAAAAGACCATTATTTAGATTCAGAAAACAACTATTTTCTCCAAAACACGTTGGCCACAATTATTGCCACCTCTGGAATGTTTTATGGCTAAAATATCTCTGAAGTATTTTTACATTAATATTTACATTTTGTTTTATCACACCAGAGTGACAAGGAACATGAAATTGTCCAGCTGTTATGTCTTGTTCCACAAAAGTATAAATATAAGGAAGAACAAAAGCCAAATTCCCTTAATCATCCATCACAATGAATAAAACAAAAGAATATAGTTGTGACGTGCAGCAAAAGATTATTGAGCTTCACAAAATAGAAAGTGGCTGTAAAATAACTAAAGCACTGGAAATCCCCATTTCCACCATCAGGGCAATAATTAAGAAGTTCCAATCAACTAAAGATGTTACAAATCTGTGTGTATATATATCGTCCTAATGCATGACTGGAAGGAACGTTTGAGTGCAAGACTCTCAAAGGTTCACAGATGGAGAATTGTGGAGATTAGTTAAGTCTCAGGTCAGAAAGCAAAAATATATATTTTTTTAAATTACATTTTTTTTAAAAATCAAACAACCCCTACATCACCACATGTTGTTTGGGATGGATTAAAGAAAAATCCTCCTCGCTCATCCAGAAACAAACTCCAGCATATTCAGTTGGCAGACACGACCTGTTTCTGTGGTCAGATAAAACTACAGAAAAAGCTTTTTGGCAGCAAACCCATCAGATGGGTTTGGTGCAAACAGGGATAAATAGTACTCCTTGTCCATGGTTAAAACTACAGCTGGATCTTAAATGCTGAATTAAGGCCTATTTTTTTGCTGGAGGTCCTGGCGATCTTGTTCAGACACAAGGTATAATGGATTATTTCAAATACCAGGAGATAAAGCAGATAGTAGATAAATAATCAAAACCTGACAGCCTCTGCTAGAAATCGTAACATGGGCTGTGGTTGGATCTTCCATCAGGACAACGATCCAAAACAAACATCAAAATCAACACACAACTGTGTCACTGAGCACAAAATGAAGCTTCTGCCATGGCCTCCCCAGTCCCTGACCTGAACCCTATAGAGAATGAGTGGAATGAACTGAAGAGAAGAAGTACCAACATGGATCTGTGAATCTGAACGATCTGGAGTGATTGAGTATGGAGGAATGATCACTGATCTCTTGTCAGGTGTTCAGAGCTGTTATCTTGGCAATAGAAGGTTGCAAAAAGTATTTGTTTAAAGGGTGCCAATAATTGTGGCCAGCGTGTTTTGGAGAAAAGCATTTATTTCATAATGTGATTTACCCCCCTTTTTCAATTATTTTACTTCAATAAGAGGTTAGGTTGTTGTGATTTAAAAAAAATAAAAGATCAAAAGTATAAACAGTACAGATAATTTTTTACAGCCATATTTGATTATCTTTACAAGGGATGCCAACAATTTTGACCACGACTATATATGTCAGCTAACTCTCTTTAGAGTATTAGTGTCTGCTTAATATCTGTTAAGACTTCATTTTGAGGCATAATTTTGACTTTACAACTACATGTCAACTTATTCTACTAACCTGAACCCAACAGTCCACTAATACTCTAATGAGAGTTAGTTGACTGCACAGTTTGTAGTAGAATGTCTAAAATGGACAATCAAAATAAAATGTAACTAAAAGGTATTGCAAAAAGTATGTAAAAGGTGTCTGAGTATAGTCTGAGAGCTGAGAGCACTGTTTTATATGTTGAGTGTGTTGAGTTTTATGACTAAATTGCAGGAATAGCAAACTATACAATGAAAAATCAGACACAAGTTGCTTCAAAACTATAAAAACACAGCTTCTGTGAGTTTTCAACACTTCCAAACGCATTAGTGCAGTGTTTCGGCTTCAGTAGTGTAGAACAGATTTTGGATGCATGTCCTGTAGACTGCAACAGATGCTGAAAAGATAATCAAAAGGCAGATGGAAAAGCAATGCTATTCCAGCTGGGGGAATACAAAGCCAACTGAAGACAACATGACCAGCTGAGGAAAAAAAGAGCGTAGATATAATCAACACAGAGCTTACAATCATAATCCAAACATGCTCATTCAGTAGAAAGCAGTTTTGAGTTTAGTTCATTCATGGAGAAATATTTATCTTTCACCAAGCTTAAAATGCTTTCAGTAAAGCCAAGGATATTTTAATCCTCTTTGCTACTAACATTTAATCCCTGGTCATTTTTTCATTATTAAAATAATGCTGCAATATTTCAAATAACCTTCCGCACTTGACTATTGATGCAAGTCTAGTACATAATGAAGCTTATACTGCAACAAACAAAAAGCTCATTTAAAAGATGGTGCCGTGTTCTGTTCTACAGACAACACTGTAGAAATGTGTTGACTATGGTCAGGATTGATCTACATCCAGGCAAAACAAACACACTATTTTTAAGATCAAACCCCAAAGAAGAAGCAGAACATGCAGATTTGCTTGAGGAACAAACTTTAAAACACTAGCCTGCAGTCCTCGCAAAACTGTTTAAATAAGGCAATGTCATGAGCCTTGCAAAATCGGACAAATCCAGCAACATTTTTTCCTCTCAAAAAAGAAGCTTTATTGCTGAATTTACTTTGTTTCATAATTGATTACATTATTTTGCAACTTTGGTAGTGTTATTGAACTAAATTGTATCAATATTAAACTGACTTTAGCATTGAACATCAATTTCTTTGTAGAGATGCTTATAGCTGAATTGAACTCATGTCATAATTGATTTATACAATACTGTATAAATCGGCATATAAATAAAGATGATTTGACTTAAGTAGCAGCCTGCTAACATGTGACCAAACCTAAAAACATGATGCACCAACAACATAAATGGCACCAACAATGCACAATGGTATGGAAAGCAAAAGGGTCAAAACTGGTGATTTAGGGGTTGTTTACAAGACACTTTTAAAATAAAACGAAAAACTTTGTATGCATTTAAGGGCCTGAACATGCAAACTTTTGAGAATGATTTACAGAGTGCAAGTTTTTGAAAAATGATACTGTTACCATCTCAAGGCAATGTTCAAAAACATACATTTGTGAAAAACATTGACATCATGTGCATCCATATTATGTGTTCCCTTATCGAGGGAACTTCCCACTGCGTCGAAACGCTTTGGGGATGCTCCCTAAGCATCAGCGAATCTGAAGCCTGAATAAACACTAGTCCAATCCGATTGGTCGTGCGTGATGACGTCATTGTGACGGCGTACCCGGAAGTATAAAAGGGGGGCCGGCGCATAATGGCGGCAGTTATTGCTCTTCAGCATAGCGCTCTCT
Organism: Pseudorasbora parva; assembly: GCF_024679245.1. Taxonomy (NCBI): domain Eukaryota; kingdom Metazoa; phylum Chordata; class Actinopteri; order Cypriniformes; family Gobionidae; genus Pseudorasbora; species Pseudorasbora parva. The sequence continues at coordinate 43,100,146 of NC_090173.1, read as the reverse complement.
GTTTGGTCTGTCTATTTACTGTTGTCTGTCCAGTTGCGAGTGTGTGTGTGAAAGATTTATTTAAAAAGTATGGAAGAGAGAAGGAGTGCATTTAGGCAGTGTGTGCATCCGTGTCCCCGTTACATCTCGGGATCGGATGCACACCTGTTATGTGTGCAGTGTCTGGGTGTTCAGCACGCTCGCCTGTGAACACTGCGAGCTGCTGACACTCAGACTGCTCCGCTCTCGGCTGGCCGTGTTTGATGAGACCGGCCAGCCTCGTGAGCCCCGTGGTTCTGGACCCGCGGTCGCTGAGGCGGCTCGGCGTCGCAGATCATGGGGCTCACAGCGGGACTTGTCAGAGGGTTTCGGGACTGCCGCGGCACTTTCCCAATCCTCCTCTGACAGTTCCGACGATCTTCCTCCCCGTGTGGAAGCCCGCTTGGCGGCATCTTCCCCCGGGTTGGAGGGTCCGATGCTTGAGCTGTCTGATTCTGAGGAATTAGATGTGCTCAGCATCGAGGCGGGTGACGTTAAAACACCATACACACTGCTTCACTCATAAAATAAGGTGCTCAGGCAGTCCCCGAGGGGGCTGCCTGTAGTAACCCGGTGTTCTCCGTTCCCGTGCGGAAGCCCGCGATGCGGCTCTTCCCCGGGAGGGAGAACCAGATGCTTGAGCGATCTGATTCCGAGGAATTAGATGTGCTCAGCGTCGACGGAGTGAAGCAAACGAGAGCTCGCCACCTTATAATGCAGGCTCGATCTCGCGTTGCCGAGGCAGCGCGTGCATTAAGGGTCTGCAACAGAAGTGAACACACGCTATATGTGTACATGTGATACTGTTTAGCGAGGCTTGCAGTCAGCCCCTGAGGGTGCTGGCTGTGGTCGTTGAGAAATGTCTCGTAGCGTACAGAAACGTGCGTTTTCGAGTGTTTCAGCCTCGCGCCTGTGGCTTTCATCTCGAGGGATGAAAGCCAAATATGTTGGGAACGATTCGAATCTCGCGTTGCTGAGGCAGCGTGTAGATGACGAGTAGTTTAATACATATTTAAACAGTATGGTCTGGTGATTAGGGCTGCATTTAATTCTGAGGAATTTAAATTAAACATTATCTGACTTTGAGGAGTTAGATATGTCTATTCAGCCTATCATTCAGCATGTTCACGTGATGGGTGATTATGGTGGCATTTATTTCTGAGGAATTAAATGGGATTTATCTAACTTTGAGTAGTTAGATTATCAGCCTATCATCCCAGTTGTGTTCACTATTTGGGTGTTTTTGGTGGCATTTAATTCTGTGCAATTAAATGGGATTTATCTGACTTTGAGGAGTTAGGTATTTCAGCCTATCATCCAAATTGTGTTGCTCCCGGGGAGCGCTCGAGATCGCCTCCTCTGTGGAGTCTTCTGGAAGTCGATGCGGCGATCCGCCGTCTACGACGCTCGGGCCACATTGGCTTCCAGCGAACGCATGCTGCTCTAGCCGCCTCTAGAAAGACTGCAGCTGGGCAGCAAACGCGTTCGCACACCGAAAATCCTCCCCGACTAAGCCCTGCCGGGTGGCCGCTTCAGGGGGTCGGGCAGGAGGCTCGGTGGGTACCAGAGACCAGCCTTGAGAGGCTGGTTCCCCTAGTAGAATGTATCAGCGCATAGTCATTATGCTCCTGAATATATCTGTTGGGCCCTGTGTACCATGGGCAAAGGGTGCAGACTGCAGTTCAGTGTTCCACCACCGGGGTTCATCGGTGTGGCCTGGATAGTGGTGTGCCCAGCCCAGTGGCCTGCTGGCCAGCCCCCTCTCCAGAGGAGCGATCGAGGTCGCCTCCTCTGTGGAGTTTTCTGGAAGTCGATGCTGCGATCCGCCGTCTATGACGCTCGGGCCACATTGACTTCCTGCGAACACATGCTACTCTAGCCGCCTCTAGGGAGACCTCGGCTGGGCAGCGAACGTGTTCGCACACCGAAAATCCTCCCCGACTAAGCCCTGCCGGGTGGCCGCTTCAGGGGGTCGGGCAGGAGGTTTGGTGGGTACCAGAGACCAGCCTTGAGAGGCTGGTTCCCCTAGTAGAATATCTCGGCGCATGGTTATGCTCCCGAATATATCTGCTGGGGCCCGGTGTACCTTGGGCATAGGGTAGAGACTGCAGTTCAGCGTTCCACCACCGGGGTTCATCGGTGTGGCCTGAATAGTGGTGTGCCCAGCCCAGTGGCAGGTAGGGAACAGGAAGTGTGCTCCCTGAGGGTAAAGGAGGCTATATTGTGTATCCCTCCGCCAGACAGGGAGTCCGGCTTTACGGTCGCTACCTCATGGTTCCCAAAGAGGATGGAAGGGTGCGTCTATTATTAAATCGGAGGTACTTGAACCGTTCTCTGAGGAGATTCAGGTTCAAGAGGCTCATTATCCCATCGTGAGTCAGATCCAGTTCGAGGACTGGTTCGTCACGATGTATCTAAAGACGCATATTTCATATCTCCATCCTTCCATGTCACAGGAAGTTCCTGAGGTTCGCTTTCGGGGGCGAAGCGTACCAATATCGAGTACTTCCCTTCGGCCTAGCCCTCTCCCCACGCACATTCACAAAGTGCATGGATGCAGCCCTGGCTCCTATGAGGCTTCAGGGCATCCGTGTACTGAATTATATCGACGACTGGCTCATACTGGCCCAGTCGTACGACATGGCGGTTCGGCATCGAGATGTCGTTCTAGCCCACATAAAGTGCTTGGGGCTGAGACTCAACACGAACAAGAGTGTGTTGACGCCGTCCCAGAGGACTACGTTCCTAGGGGTGGTATGGGATTCGACGACGATGCGGGCACAATTGTCTCCCGCGCGCGTCGAGACCATACTGGCGATGGTCTCAGGAATAAGGCTAGGCCACACCATCACTGTGAAGCACTTTCAGAGAGTGCTGGGGCACATGGCAGCAGCGTCCAACGTGATACCGTTCGGCCTGCTACACATGAGACCCCTCCAGTGGTGGTTGAAAACCAAGGGGTTTTCCCCCAGAGGGAATCCTTTTCGTATGATCAGGGTAACGCGCAGATGCCTTCGTTCCCTAGTCATATGGAAGAAACCTTGGTTTCTGTCCCAGGGGCCAGTGTTGGGAGCGTCCTGTTGCCGGAAATCCGTTTCAACAGACGCCTCCCTCACTGGTTGGGGCGCGGTCATGGACGGCCGCTTTGCGAGGGGCCCATGGGAGGGCCGTCATTCCTCCTGGCACATAAATTGCCTGGAGATGATGGCGGTTTACAAAGCTCTCAGGAGCTTTCTCCCGGACCTCCGCGGCCAACATGTCCTGGTGCGGACAGACAATACGGCTGTCGTAGCGTACCTCAATCGCCAGGGAGGGGTAAGATCGCGCCCTCTGTGCAGATTGGCGCATCTAATCCTCCTGTGGTCCCAGGGGAAACTGTTGTCCATCAGGGCAATGTATGTCCCGGGGGTTCAAAATCAGGGAGCAGACATCCTGTCGAGGCAGGGGCTGAGGCCCGGGGAGTGGCGGCTCCACCCGAAGTGGTGGAGGCCATATGCGAGAGGTTCGGCCCAGTGGAAGTGGATCTGTTTGCGTCTCGAGAGACGTCCCACTGTCCACTGTGGTTCTCCCTCACGCATCCAGCCCCGTTGGGGTTGGATGCCATGGTGCAGACGTGGCCGAGGCTGCGTCTGTACGCATTTCCCCCGATTGCTCTGCTCCCGGGAGTCCTGGAGAGGGTCCGTCGGCAGGGGGTCAGTCTACTTCTGGTAGCACCCCGTTGGCCGACGCGAGTTTGGTTCTCGGATATCATAGCCCTGCTGGCAGGTCATCCATGGCAGATTCCTCTGAGGAGGGATCTCCTGTCTCAGGCGGCGGGGACGATATTCCACCCCCGGCCGGAGATTTGGAACCTTTGGGTCTGGCCCCTGAGGGGGCCAGGTACCTAGAGGCTGGCCTGTCGGCAGAGGTGGTAGAGACCTTACTCAGCTCCAGGGCTCCGTCCACAAGGAGACTGTACAGCCTCAAGTGGAATGTATTTTCCACTTGGTGCAGGAGGCGTGAGGAGGACCCAGTTAACTGCCCAGTGGCTTCAGTGCTGGAGTTCCTCCAAGATCGCTTCTCTGCGGGCCTAACCCCGTCCACACTCAAGGTGTACGTGGCTGCCATTGCGGCTTTCCACACTCCTCTGGGTGATGGGCCTTTGGGTAGGCACCAGCTGGTTGTACAGTTCCTCCGTGGGGCTCGGAGGATGAGGCCTGTGGCTCAGTCCAGAGTTCCAACCTGGGACCTGGCAGTGGTTCTCGAGGGGTTGGCTGAGGCCCCCTTCGAGCCACTGGAGTCAGCAGAACCGAAAAATCTGACCCTTAAGGTGGCTTTTCTACTCGCCATCTCCTCTCTAAGGAGAAGGGGGGATCTCCAGGCCTTGGCAGTAACGCCGACTTGCCTGGAGTTTGCCCCGGGTGGAGTGAAGGCCATCTTACACCCTAGGCCGGGCTATGTGCCTAAGGTCCCATCGAGGGTGGTCAGGTCTTTGGTTCTGCAGGCATTTCATCCTCCGCCTCGCGTGACGGCGGAAGAGGGGAGACTTCACCTACTCTGCCCGGTCAGGGCACTCAGGGTGTATCTGGCGAAGTCCGCACAGTGGAGGAGATCTCAACAATTGTTGGTGTGTTTTGGCTCACCCAAGAAGGGGTTGCCTGCGTCTACCCAGACAATCAGTAACTGGATTGTCCAGGCAATAACCATGGCTTATCAGGTGCGCAGTTGCCTTCACCTGTAGCCGTGAGGGCACATTCCACCAGAGGCATGGCCTCTTCGGTGGCCCTCCTTTCTGGGGTCCCCTTGCAGGATATCTGCGAGGTGGCGGGGTGGGCTACTCCACACACACTTTTATCAGGTTCTATAGCCTGGATCTCCCTGCGACGCCTGGCGCGAGGGTGCTCCAACCCTAGTTGTGCCCGGTCTCCGGCTTCACACTAGGACAGGCGCTACCCTCGGTGTGGCCTAGTGGGTACTCGTTCCCCAAAGCGTTTCGACGCAGTGGGAAGTTCCCTCGATAAGGGAACGGCTCGGGTTATGTATGTAACCCTTGTTCCCTGAGAGGGAACGAGCACTGCGTCGTACCGCCACACCTCGGCACGCCTGGAGCGCATGCTTCAGAGCAAAAAACTGCCGCCATTATGCGCCGGCCCCCCTTTTATACTTCCGGGTACGCCGTCACAATGACGTCATCACGCACGACCAATCGGATTGGACTAGTGTTTATTCAGGCTTCAGATTCGCTGATGCTTAGGGAGCATCCCCAAAGCGTTTCGACGCAGTGCTCGTTCCCTCTCAGGGAACAAGGGTTACATACATAACCCGAGCCGTTTAGTTTATAGGAGCGAAGTGTTTCTTTACAAAGTGACATTGCCAAATACTGGACTGGCATGGGTAATACAGTGGATATACAGCCATCACATAGCTAAAAGTGTGATATTGTGTTTATGTGTTTATACAACAGTTCGACAGCACAAGTGTGTAAAAAAAAAAAAAAAAAAAAAAGTTTCTTAAAAAACCCTCTTTTGAGCAGAACTACTTCTTTCCACCACGGATTTAAATCTTAGGTTGACAGTTTGACAGTTGAGCACAACTAATTCTAAAATGTCACTTTATAACTAGTAATGATGTAACACTGAGCTAATTCTTTGAAGCTCATTGTATTATGTAGTGTTATTATTGTTTCGAGAGAGAGAGAGAGAGAGAGAGAGAGAGAGAGAGAGAGAGAGAGAGAGAGAGAGAGAGAGAGAGAGAGAGAGAGAGAGAGAGAGAGAGAGAGAGAGAGAGAGAATGAATTAATACATTCATTAAACATCTTAATGAATGTATTACCTGCCTCTGATATAGAGTTCATTCTTCAGGTCGCCGTCAATAATATTATATATCCATTAGAACAACTCAGTTTGAATGTCCACTGAGGAAAACAGTATTTGTCTTGGTGCTTTTAAAAGATTTCCAAAGACAGCGCTGAAGCAAATTCATTGTTTACAATCAGTCAGTCATAAAGATTGTCTAATGGTTTAATAATGTAACTGTCACTGAAGTTGAACTAGCAATCAACAACGGACCCGTTCTCAATACCAAATACAGCACATTATTTATATAAAAGTATATTTATTGAACAATAATATTTAATTGAACAACAATGTCCATTATAAAAGACAAAGGGAATTAAACACGTGCAAACAATTTAGAACATAAAGCCTAAATATAAAATTATGAAACTTGATTTTCCCCTTAACCCAAATCATTTTGCCCTGGAACAAGTAAAAGATTAATAAGACTAAAGATTGTCCATTGAAATAAACCAACTGAATTAAATCTCATGTATGTTGCATGTGGTGTGTAGTGACCAGCATGGTCTGTCACTGAACACAATTATTAATATGTATTACATTAATCAACAACAAAAAAAGGTTGATTAGACTTTCTTTTTTTTTAAAATATAGCTATAAATTTGGGCCCCACTTTATATTAGGTGGCCTTAAGTACTATTGAGGTGGATACTGGTAGAGTTAGGGACAGGTGTGGTGGTGTGGGTAAGTTTAAGGGTATAGGGTTAGGTGTAAGGGAAGTGCCAACTGTGTAATTACAAATATAAATACAGAAATTAATTACAGACGTAATTACATGCAGGTATTTTTTAAAAATGTAAGTACAGTGTAAAAACATGCATGTACACAATAAGTGCATTGCATCAAATGATTAATTACAATGTTAGTACATAGTAGTTAAGGCCACCTAATATAAAGTGGGTCCCAAAATTGTATACTTAAGCTATATTTGATAAAGTTATAATCTACAGAAGTTAGTATAATCACTTTAAAATAAAGTTATTCAAACAATGGCTAATTTCATTTTGTTGCATCACCAAAGAAATGTCTGTCTCATTATGATTTCAAGCCTGTGTATGCCACATATGCAGAGCATATCCACAAGACAGGCTGTCTAAATGTCACTATATTCACACACTGCATATACACTTGGCTTAAATGAGCTTGTTAGCTGATTATGCTGTATTTATTAGCCTGTCAGCCTGGTAAGCAATTGCATTACTCATGGTCCCCTGCAAGCTTTCTAGAACTCACTGTCATACATGTATAATGATTTTATCCAACTCCTATGTTCAGTAGCCTCTCCATAAGCCTGTAAGTTGCTAAGAATGAAAGCATGGATCATCATGTCATCTTTAAAGTTTTTTTTTTTTTTTTATCTGGCCACAGGGAAAATGAGTGCAAAATGCACAATCTGTAATAAAACAATGTTGCTGTGTCTTAAGGGAGCACTTGAAGGACCAATTGATTTTTGTTCTTCGTGTTTTTTTAAACCTGGACTCTTTTTAGCCCTCAAGTGTATGCAGTAAATTGATTTTCTCAAATAAATATGACTGTGTTGGTTGAACATCACATTCATCAAGCTGGTTTGGAAAGCAAATGGCCCTTAATATGAGAGAGAAAAACACTGACAACAACAACAAAAAAGATCACAAAAACATAAAAAACATTTAAAATAAAATAAATAAAAAACAATAACATAAAATAAAATGGCATTTATTTAACACCTTTAACAGGGAGGTAGGAAATGTGGATGGGTCAAACGGAACTGGTTTTTATGGCTCACTGAGGATTTTCTTTGGTGAGGTAAGATAATTGATACCTGTATCTGAAAAGTATATTCATTTAGCATATTCCTCCTCTCCCTGTACAACCAGAAGAATTAGAAATGCTCTCAGCCTTTGTATCTTTTATGGAACTTATGTAAGCCAAAAAGACCATGAAAGCAAAATGGGTCTGCTTTAAATGATTAAATATTCCACATTTTCGAATAATGATGACATTTTGAGAAATACAATAAATTAGTAAATAGATTTTTTTTAAAAAACAAAAAAGTAACTAATAGGGGTGTGACGAGACACTTATCTCACAAGACGAGACAAGACACGAGACTGGGTTCTGGAGACGAGGCGAGATTTTTCAAGATCTTAAAAAAAAAATCCAAAATGATGAAATACATGACTAGAAAAAAAAATTAAAAATAGCTTGCAGGTACATTTGAAATGTTTTAACTAATCAAGCCCAATCTCACGAAAATGCGTATAAATAGTATGAGTGTGCGATCTCATGGAATGTATATGCCAAAATGAGTTTTATTATACACACGAAATATCCATCCCACCACCCCCAACCTACCCAAGAGTGTGTCATATGCACGCCATAAAGTGCATATATATGCATGCAAAAAACTGCGTAGCATATGCATGCCAATAATCATTTTTGCGTATCCATTCCATGAGATTTCACACTATTAATACTATTTGTATTGTACAGATTTGTACTATTGATACGCATTACCATGTGATCGTGTTGACTAATCATCTTGTAATTAATGTAATTTAATTTCTAATATCATATACAGTAAAAGACAACAGTACTGTAGGCCTATTCTTTCCTGTATGATTGTCTCTTCAGACCTAAGAAACCCAGACAGGACCCTAGGGATTATTCTGCTCCAATGTTGTGGGTTTGTCTCTAGCTAAAGTGTCAGTCTATTAGGAGGTCTGTGTTCTCTCTGAGGATTGCTTTTGCTTTTTTACAACCGTTGTTCTATCTGAATGTTATGTTGTGCTTGAGCAGTTTGTTTCGTTTTCTAAGGTTTCAACAAATCCAGACGAGTGCGAAGCTGTCTTTTAAACATTTGCGGTGGCATGCGACACTTTGGTGATGGCATGGGGGGTGTTTCTGTAAGAAAGCAGAAAAGTGTTGATGCGTTGATTTAGTGATCCTTTCCCCTGTGTTGACTTAAGAGCATGCTTCATTGTCTGGACAAACCTCTCAGCCGTTTGTGGACGGGTGATAAGGTGCTGACCGAATGTGTTGAATTCCATTGGCCTTCATAAATTCCTCAAACTCCTCCGAGACCAACTGAGGTCCATTGTCACTGACAAGTTGCTGAGGGAGCCCAAAACGACTAAACATTGAACGAAGGGCTTACACCGTTTTCACTGATTAAGTGCTTTTCATTATCTCAACCTCTGGTCAAAAACATATGGTCTTCCAAAGGCCCGGCAAAATCAACATGAAGTCTCACCCATGGTTCCTCAGGCCAGTGCCAGGGGTGTAACGGAGCTGGTTGAGGGATATTTCTCACGATTTGACTTTCTATTTGATGTCAGAGTCCACCCCTGGCTACCAAAGGTAGCTACAGCTGATTTCCTTCATCCAAACTACTCCACAGTGTTCAGAATGAAGCTCCTCCAGAACTCGTTGTCTCAATAGTGGTGGAATAATGACCCTTGAGCCCCATAGTAGACAACCAGATTCCACTGTTAGCATTTCTCCTGCTCACATATGGCTCCATGTCTCCCACTTCCCCTCTGAGCACGAGATCCAAAACCTTGGACATCACTGGGTCAGTACGTGTGTGCTTTTTTACCTGAGTTACCATTACAGGAGAATTGTCCACCTCTTTGAAATAGAAGATTTACGCCTTTGTTGGTTGTGGATGAGTAGTGGGCAACGGTAGTCGGGAGAGCCTATCGGCATTGGCATGTTGTTCCGATTGTCTGTACTTGATATCATACTGATGTGCCAAAAGGAGAAGGGCCCAACGTTGCATTCTTGCAGTTGCAAGTGAAGGAATGCCTGAATGTGGACCAAAGATGGAGGTGAGAGGTCTGTGGTCCATTAGGAGTGTAAATCACCTTCCAAACAAGAACTGATGAAATTTCTTCACCCCGAACACAATGGCAAGTCCCTCACGCTCCATTTGGGCATAGTTGCCTTCAGCCTTGCTCTAAGTTCATGATGCAAAAGCGATGGGTTTCTCCTCACCTGATGGCATGATATGTGACACCACCGCCCCAACGCAATAGGGTGAAGCATCACATGTCAGCTGCACTGGCAGAACGGGGTTAAAATGGGTGAGGGCTTCAGACTGCGCTAAAGCCATTTTCACTTCCGTGAACGATTCCTCACATTGTTTTTTTCCTTTCCCACCTTTTGAATTTGTTTAGTAGTTTGTGCAGTGGTTTTAGCCTGTTAGCTAGATTTGGCAAAAACTTTTTGGCATAATAAGCCAACAGCCCCAAAAAAGACCGAAGCTGACTAACGTTTTGCGGGGCTGGTGCTTCCACTATTGCCTTCACTCTTGAGGGAGCCTTTTGAAGCCCCGAACCATCAATTACATGGCCCAAATATTCAACGGAAAGGCAGAAAAACTCACACTTATCCTTCCTGGCCTTCAGTCTGAAACTCTGCAATCTCTGCAAGGAGGCTTCCAAATTACTTAAATGTTCTTGCTCATCCTTGCCGGTAATCAGCAAATCATCAAGGTAGCACTGCACCCCGGTCAGCCCACCGAAAATCTGGTCCATTGCTCTTTGAAACAGTGCCGGTGCTGAGGTAATCCCAAATGGAAGTCTCTAAAACTGATACATTCCCTTAAGAGTCACAATGGTAAGAAGATTTTGTGTGCTTGGGTCCACGTGCATCTGTAAGTATGCCTGGCACAAATTTATTTTACTGAACCGCTGGCCACCAGCAAAACCAGAAAAGAGATCCTTGATAAGTGGCAGCAGATACTGCTCTGGGGTCAGAACTGGATTTAAAGTTACCTTAAAATCTCCGCATAATTGAAGGGACACATCCTTCTTCATGACCGGCGCGATAGGTGTAGCCCATTCACTGGTGTGTACTGGTCGTAGTAGTCCAGCCTTTACGAGTCTCTTCAGTTCAGCTTCCACCTAGGGTTCAAGTGCAAATGCTACAGATCTGGCTTTCAAAATGTCCTTCATACTTCCAAGTTCATCAGTGAACGCTTCTGCATATTTATTTAGAATTGTTTGCAGGTTTGTGTTTTCCTTGATAAGATGGACCTCTTGCCAATTCAGCTTAATCTTCTTTAGCCAAGCCCTTCCTATCAAGGCTGGGTGTTTTCCATCAATAACATACAGTGGTAGTTTCCCGTTTTTGCATATTGAGTTCAACTGTCACCTCAATTACCCCTTTAACAGGACCTATCTCACCAGTGTGTGTGTTGTTTATCTGAGTTTGACTTGTTGTTTTTGTCTATATAAACCTTGTGCACTTGACTCGATGCGCTCGGTAATTGTGCCTCTTTTGCGGCCATTTCCATAGATGTGCTGATTTCTATGGCCTTTTTTAAATTACTTTCAGTTAGTAGTCGCTTTTGTATATCCTCACTGCGAAGACCACAGACAAGCCTGTCACGTATGGTATCACTCAGTGACTGGCCAAACTCACAATATCCAGATAGTTGTTTCAACACTGCCACAAATTGAAAGATGGATTCGCTATCTTGCTGATTTCATTTGTGGAATCTGAATCTTTCAGCGATAAACAGTGGTTTCGGTGAATAGTGGTCTTTAAGTAAACCCACTATTTCCTGATAGGATTTGTCACCTGGTCTGTTTGGCTGTGTTAAATTCCGCAGCAGATTAAACGATTTTTACACCCATGACACTATAGTCACTATAGCTGCGTCTTTGATCTCGTTTGCCAGCACAAAGTAGTCAAAACGTTCAGTATAGGTACTCCACTGTTCCACTGATTCATCAAATGATCCAATGCTACCAATTAATACAGCCATTTTGTTTACTCACTCCTCTGAATGTTTCTCTGTTCGTCAGTCTTGCAATTCCTCTTAATACGCGTTTGTCGATCTGCTTATTTCCTGCCGTTCACTCTATTACCTTCCAGCGAAGAAAACTCGTTCTGATCCGATCACCGCGGTTCAGTGCGGAGTTGCCGTGCATTCACTCTTCTCCCTTGTGGAAGATAGCATGGTCCACACAAGGAATTTGCGCCGTGAACATCTACTGTTATATGGAGAAAAAAAAAATTTGTGGAACAAAACGTCCTCGTCACCAGTTATGTTGTGTCTTAAAATACACATGAGGCGGGAGTAAGCTTGAAAACGAACTGGCCGTCTTTATTGATCTAGAAATACCACAAGATCTATGTGATGTTCTTTTTACCAAACTCTATCAAGTGCTCAATATTCAAAGTGCAAATAGAGACATTTTTTTTTACTTCAAGCATGATACAGAGCTAAGAGATGTTTAACTAGATAGCTTTCATATTTGGAGAAATTCGCATGCCCCAGGGAGCCACTTTCAAACAGCGGTAACATTTGAAATCGCGTTTGAATGCTCGTTCCCATTTACTTTCACTTAAAATTTTGCGATTGTGTGTAGCTGTGTGAATGTGGTGCTGAACATGCAGTTGAAAATATAAGTCTGGCGCTTCTGCTGCACAACAAATCCTCTGCCAGGGTCTTCTCCACTAATATGTAACACACACTCAAGTAACACACGCTCAATGCGGGCGCTCAAGGTGCAGATCCACTTGTCCGTGCAACACTTCTGTCACACCGCGCTCCACTTTAAGGTGACGTCAAGCGACTTTAACGCGCCCGCATAGCATTCTGGGAAGGCAGTGTTGCATTTGAACTGATTTGAACACACAAATGAGGGGAGGCGTCACAACATCAAGCTTCAGTCGTGTTGCAAAAGTGGATCTCCATGGCCACTCATAACACACGCTCGTCTACTCGTCACGTGATATGATTATGATTAGCCACCTGAACTCAACTGTTTTTATTTCTTTAAAAAACAAAACTAGAGTGGAGGATAAACTACACCCTCACACTCGGTCATGACCAGGTCATGAGAATATGAGGGAGCTTTTTACTTACTTTGAAATCTCAGAGAGTCAAATATGTTTATCCTGATTTTTATACAGCTCACCTTGCCACACCCTCTGTGCATCCTTATTCATTAAAGGACAAGAGCATGGGAAACAAATTCATCAGGTTATAAATAGACTGAATAAGAACAACCTGTGCTAATGAACATCCTAGTAATTATTATAGTCTAATCTGAACCCTCTCTGTCCCAGTGGTCAGATTGTCCATCACCTTGAGCCACAGCACCAGCAGACTGCTCTATTAATGGTCTTCGCCATTCCCCAACTGTTGCTCAGAACTGGGACACACACGGCATCAAAGTCACAGAAAACGCTGGCCTATATTATACTTCTAGGCCCTCACCCCTGTCTGACCCACTAACGCTGAGGAAAACTATTAATAAGAGCAATGTGTGGAGATGGATAAAAGGAGACAGGGCTACTTCATCTGTGTGAAGGTTAACACAGCAATTACTTAGATTTGGATCATCAATTCCAGCATGTAAGCTTCAAAATTCATGAGTAGCTTGTCATTTTGCCGGGTTTTCCGGTTATTTGTTTTGTTTGAGGTCACATTAAAGAGATCAACTAAAAATAGTGTCACCACATACTCACACACGTCTGTCCAGTGTCCCACTACCCGATTTTCAGTTGTTAGCCTTTACTTAGTTGCTTGACTCAACTGCTTTATGAGTAGTAAAAACAAAAATATATTGCAGTATGTTGGAAAATATCATGTAATACATTAGGTCAGGGGTCCCCAATCTCGGTCCTGGAGGGCCACTGTCCTGCAGAGTTTAGCTCCAACCCCAATCAAACACACCTGAAACAGCTAATCAATGCCTTTGTAGAGATTGATTAATGTTTCAGGTGTGTTTGATTGGGGTTGGAGCTAAACTGTGCAGGACAGTGGCCCTCCAGGACCAAGATTGGGAACCCCTGCATAAGGTAATATATTCACATATATTTACATATAATATATTTATATTTTCCAATATATTTCAATATACTGAAAGCTGCAATCATTTGTATATTTATCAATATATTACATGAATATATAATATATTGGTAAATATATTTTCCTTTTGTAAGGGATTACCAATCTTCTGACAGCATCTAACTTGTTCAGTATTATCAGTGGTGGTTGCTTGACATATTTAAGCAATGTATAGGGCAGTCAAGGCCTAATGGTCAGACTGGTAACATCAAGGTTGAGGGTTTAGTTCTCAATACCGACAGGAAATGACTGAGGTGTACTAGAGCAAGGCAAGGCACCTAATCGACAACCGCTCCCTTGGTGCAAATTGCTGCACACTGCTCCATGTGTGTTCACTACTCACTACTCCTAACCTGGATGGGTTAAGTGCAGATGACAAATTGTGGGTTTGGGTTACTATACTTGGCCTTTACGACTTCACTTCATTTTTGGTAGTTATCCCTCTTTTCAGAGAGTCTCCAAAGCCATGCCTCCATCAAAACACATGTACCCACAGAGCAGAGTCTGCAAAGCATCACAAGATGAGAGATGGTGTTAATTACGCCATATCACAAAGCACATGACAATAATAACAGTGAATGTAAACAATGTACTGAGCTCTTACTTGTACCATCTGACATGCTGCAGATTCATTTTGCCATTAATAGTGTTGACATAAGCAATAAATCCGAGTCTGAAGAAGTGATGTCTGTGTGAGCAGGGGGAGAGGAGGTATGGAAATACATATGTTAAGAGGCGGGTTTGACATAGTATGATTGCATTTAGACTGTGTTGCTATCAGTATGTTAAAAGAGTTTCAACACAGTATAACAAAAATGTGTTTATAAATAAATTGCCTACCTTACCTTTAACTAATACTGACACAGATTTGATTTGTTAACTTGTCATGCTGTTAATGTTAGTTATTCAATTACTTATGACAGGACACAAATATGGGATGTGTGTTCATAATGCTTGTAAAAATAGGACACTATTCAAGAAATTTGCAAAGTATTCTTCTGTCATTTTTTCTTTAATTAATTGCACTCTTGACTCTTGGTCTTCATTTTTCATAACTGGTCTTGGGTCCTAAACTGTTATAAACTAACACTTTTGCTCATTACCTTATTAAAAAAATAATAATAACATTTTAGTGTTCCTTGAGGTTCACTTATAATGCTAAAGTTTTTTTGCGTGACCATCATTTTGACCCCCTTTCCAAAATGATCCATTTTTAAGTGGCAGCTCCTTGTCAGTAAACGGACATTGTCATGATTGGCTAACGTCATTGCATAAGAAACCATATAGCCCACCCACTATTGCTGATAAGTGTTTTAAAAGCATAATTTACAGACAAAGAATTATGATGCAGCTGATGTAATACAGTTGGCTGCTTCATATTTCAAAAAAAGCTTTTTGGCAAACTCTCCACTAAACCGTCCCTCGTTTACAAGCTAAATGCTCCGAACAAACATATTATCTCCCGTGGAAATCCAGGATGCTATTAAAATAAACCATCCAATTTCCGATGCTGGGATCCTTCTGAAGTCTGCACAGACACACAAACAGCTTGTTTAAACAAAGCAAACATTCTTTCACTTTTCCATTTGTCCTGCTGTCGGCAGACTCAAGTTCGTGGAGAGTCAGAAATTGAACATGTATCTGTATCCAGTGTATTATCCAGTAATTGTAATGGGTTCTGTCTGCTCTTAATGCGACACAACACTCACAACTAGTGTAGGCAAATGTCAGATGAGGACATTTAAGCTATAAAACATGCAGATTTTATGGTACAAAGACTTCTTATATATGTCAAAAGATGAAGGCAGATATGATTAGATAGTGATGTCTCATGTCATGACCCCTATTAATGCTTTGCTTTGGAGTAAAATAAATTACAAACACAGTGTGACTACAGAGAATGAATTTACATTTGTATTTAATTATAATAATGATAATTTGTAACATTTATTTATTTACAGGTATATTGTGATGGGTCTTGAATTGTCTTTTTTGTGGAGTCTCCAGTGCCATAGTTATAACATGGCCCCAGGGATTAAAGTTTGTCTGCATAGAGCTGGACAACAAAGCTTGCTCTTTAATAGATGCCTCCTTCCAAGGACTTTCCCAAAGACAGTGTGCCATGGGTTTCACCCTCACTGTGGCCTTAGTGGCCTTCAGACTGCTCATAACAATGCAGCTCACAGCTAGAGAGATGACTAAACTTCAATTAGATATTCAACTATTTAGGCAGAGAACACATGATATTTTTATACATTTGATTCAAGACATGAAATCAATACAAACCTACAAGATAAGGGATTCAGATCCATTTAAACTAGACTGGGAGCCCAAACTGGCGTTGACCTTTTTCATTTTGTTTCTTTTTCAGGGGTTTTTATTTTATTTATTTTTTATAAGAAATGAGCCATAATACTCCCCAAGGGCTCTAAAATCATGAAACGCCATGTACGAAGTGATTGCTTGGTAATGTATTACAGGCATTCTAGGATTGTGGGTTCTGAGTTACTGAGTTGATGATTTCCAGTTGTTGGTTTTGGGCAAGTTTAGCAAAAAAATAAAAAAATAAAATAACTTTATGTAAATGAGCAGCAATGCAATATGAACAATTTTATGAATAATGCAAATCCTTTACACTACCATTGAAAAGTTTGGGTTTGGTTAGATGTCAACACAGTATCATAAATCGGCTAAAAGCAGAATAACAGAATATTTTTTAGATCTCTGGAACAAATCCACTTTAAGGTGGAATGTGCTCTGTCTTCTTGATATTTGTCAATACTAAGCAGCAGTATTTTGGATTAATTGTAGTTGATTTATTGTAGGTATATTGTTTGCTTCCACTCCTCTTAAATATCTCCGGAAGAGAGTAACAACATGATAATTTATTTTTCCAGCTTTTCTAAAGTTTCAACCTAAGTTTAAAGGGATAGTTCACCTAGTTTAGTTTTAGTCTCTACATTTCCATAACTGTCTATTTCCCACCGACATAATGTATTGTTCTGCATCTGAAATAGTGTGGACATGCTTTTGATATCTGAGCTTTCCTGCGCAGACTCCAGTCCCGAGGTCAATACAGCGCAGACTCAGCGTCCTTTTTTTTACGGTCTATTATATAGACAGTAGCTCGCAGATTGCATGCTCAGAGAAACATTCAGTAGCACAGAAATGTATTGTCAACACTGTTCTTTGACTTGTCAATGAAATAGCTTAGAAACTGAAGAGAAGAGAGAGATGCTGCCAGGTAGAATTAATTTACTGTCGATCACTAAAACATTTAATATAAATGTAATCTTTACTGCGCTTGTTTATTGGTATTTGATTTAGAACAAGCAAAAAACTGTGAGAAATATAATGACCCAAAGACAAAACAACTGATAAAAAATTAAAGGTTTTGTAGGAGCCTTATGGGCAGCACTGTGTCATATTATGTGTCCATATGGCAACCCGCATTCGAGTCTCAGCTTGAGGTTCAGGCTTATTTGTTCATTAATGACGTTATCAGTGAGTAGTCAACTTGACTTTGATCACAAAAAGGTTGTTTAAACTTGAGAGCTAATGCATGGATCCAATGAACTGTTCCACATGTGTTTTATTTCTCATCCCTGTACGTCACAAGACACAAGGCATTCTGACATCATTTTATTTGAGTATGTCTATTCAAATGCAAGAGGAAGTGAAAGAGAGCTCGAATGTGTACTTATACGCTATCTGAGACAGGTTTCTGGGTGTGCACTTCAGATGTTTGCGCACAGGAAACTTCCCATACTCAAGTAATGAATTAACTTTCGCATGTAAATTTTAAATATTCTAGTTGAAATATCTGATATTTATATATATATATATATATATATATATATATATATATATATATATATATATATATAAATATATATATATTGTTTTGTAACAATTGCGTTAGTTGAGCTATATGCAGGATGGGTGCCGCCATTTTAGTTTGTGCTGCAGTTCAGAGGATCGGCTCTATTGGATTTAAAACATGTGAATTAATCAACTTCTCCTGAAATACATGAAAGTAAGTGTTCAATGAACAGGGAGAAGAATAGTGTAAACTTTAAAGTTACTTACACAATGTGTATCTGATTTGAATAAAACTTTGTTGTCTAATTATAATGGAAAGGATTATTATTGCCGCTTCCATAGACATCAGTATGTATTTTACAAACTCAAAATGCATGCTTTTACTGTTATTTGTGATTTGTGTATATTTAAATGTCTGAAATCTAGAATAAACATCATGTGTTTGAAAATACTGAATAGTTGTTGTATATGAAAGTACCAAAGCATGTTTGAATTTAGCTGTTGATCAGTTCTAATCAAACCGGTGTGATCGTACATGCAAAAGGGTTAAGTTAAATTAAGTAAAACATTTAATTGTTAGAATTCATAAAACATTTACTGGCCAACTGCCGATTGACAAAATTTTACATAGTCGCTCACCCAGATTTTTGCTATAATTTGGTGTTGGGTGTCCATTTTAGGTCCTTTTAACATTGTAAGTCTTTATTTTCATGTTTGATCAACATTGCATATTCTTACTAATTATTAAGTA